>NC_091266.1:65827500-66526250 GCF_042477335.2 Ovis canadensis | reverse complement strand
CGCGTGTTTCTGAGCGGGCCCCTCACGGTGCGTGTGGACGATGGGGCCCTCGAGAGGCCGAGGGCTTCAGTTTGTTCTTAGAGGCAGATGGCGTCCCAAGGCCCCAGCCTGCTCCGGAGCTCTGTTCTGCTCCTGCGTGTGGGCCCTGCGGGTGTCTGGCCGCTTGGAGGTCTCCTGGAAGCCTGGGTTTCGCCAGGGCCTCTCGGAAAGGCTCACTGCAGTGCAGACACTCAGCCTCTCAGGTCCCTGCTGTCTGCTGGCTTTCGTGAGGCAGCTCGGCCGCTCGCCCAGGAGGGCCCTCCTGTGTCGGCTCCTGCCTCCTCTCCCCAGCCGGACTGAGACCCTCTCCCTGGGCTCCTTGCCCACGAGGACGGTGCCTTGGGAAGGCCCAGTGCGGAGCGGAGCCACCCCGTGCGTCCCTCCCTCTCTGAGGGAGCGGCTGGGCTGCAGCGTGGGTGGCTCCCGGGACCCACGACGGGCAGCTCCGTCTCCGTGCGGCGTTCAGGATTGTTCCCTGGGAGGTGAGGCAGGGCTGCAGAACTGCTCGAGTTGTCCCTTGCTTTGTAACAGAGCCCTCGGGAGAGAAGCACCTGTAGCTCTGTGTCTCAGGCCAGGGGGACCGCGTGGCCAGGGGAGGGACTGAGACAGCCGTGCGGCTGGTGGAGGGGATCAGCCAGGACGGGCGCGGGGGTACCTGGAGGGGGTGCAGGAGGTCGAGGAGGCGGGGCTGCGAGCCGGCTCCCACGGCCCCGGGCACAGCGACCCCGTCCCCCGGCCTGCGCCTGAGCATCCGGGACCTTCCCGGTCAGCCTCCCTCAGACCCACGAAAGAGTGCTCCAAGCACTGTCCGCACCTCCCCCTGGTGGCCCCCCAGCCCTCCTGCTGCCAGAGGGGCTGCTTAGACTCTGCAGAGCGGGCCTTAGCACGCACAGGCATTGAGCTCGGCGCTGGGGCCCCGTCCTGGAGGCTCATCCCCGGGCAGGCACCCGCACGGCGCCTTCGCTCGCCTCTGCCTCTCTCCGGCTCCATCTCTCTCCCACCTCCGTGTTCTGCCTCTCTGTCTCTATATGTGTCTCTGTCTCTATATGTGTTTCTGTCTCTATATGTGTCTCTCTCTGTCTCGTGTCTCTCTCTGTCTCGTCTCGTTTCACTGTCTCTCTCGCCCTCTCCCCCACTCCATCCCCCGTCCACGCGCCTCCTTTGCAGGAGCTGGGCGACCCTCTCGCACAGGCCAGATGCCTGCACTTGCTGGCACAGCTCGCCAACAAGGAGAAGAAGCACGGGCAGGCTCAGCGGATGGTGGAGCAGGCCCAGCGCCTGGGAGGCAGCGAGGAGTTCTGGTACCAGTCCACCCTGACCCTGGCGGACACGCTGCTGTCCGCAGAGGGCGAGAGGAGAGAGACCCTGGTGAGGGGCTGCTGCGTGCGGGGCGGGGCGCCTGCGGGTGGGGGGCTGGCAGGACCACGGTGACTCCGCCGGGCCTGCCCCAGGTCTGCAAGCTGTTCCAGAAACTCATAAACACCTTCAACGCGCTCAAGAAGGAGAGACCAAACCGAATGCCCATATTGGAATTCCTGACCACAGACCTGGAAGCCAGGTAGCTTTCTGTGAGGAAGAAGGTGAATCACCATGAAAGTTGTGGTATACTTCTTTCCACTATTAACTCTAAGTCATGTTTCGAGCCTGTGAAGTTCAGAGACTCTCAGGACAAGGCCCTGTGTCTGCAGCCGCCTCCCGTATCCCTTCCTTGGCAGCCAGCCTCTCTCTTAGGACCGGGCAGGCTGGTGGCTTGTTTGTCCCTGGTCTCTCAGCTCCTCAGAGGTGGCTCAACGTCCAGGAAGCCTCTAAGGCTGGGGAAGGTCCAGCCGCTCCTCTCCCCACAGTCGGTTGGGGCACCCCAGGTGGTCAGCTTCCTCCTGGGGTCTGTCGGTCTGCCCGCCGCTCTCCCCTCCAGTCTTCGGCCCGAGCGTCCGGTCCACGGACATAGCGTCGAGCTCTCTGCAGATGCCGAGGGGCGGGAGGCCGCAGGACAGCCTCCAGGCAGGAACGTGGGCACCCAGACGAGCAGCCCGCCCCTCGGCTGTCGTCCTGGCTGGCCACTGGTCTTCTGGAAAGCGGCCTCCCGTGGTCCCAGCTCCACCTGCCCGGGCCTCTCTCCAGGAGCGCACAGAGCCGGCCCGAGGCCTGCCTGTCAAGGCAGACTTGCCGCTCCCGCCTTCACAGAGCAGCTTCTGCTTCCCGACCAGAGCACCGCCACTTTCGCCTGACTGGGGTTTTCTTCACTCCCCTGCTCTCTGCTGAGTGCTTCCTGTGTTGGGAGAGGGTTCCTCACGGCTGTTCTGTCCCCATCTCTGGGGGGGCCCTGGTCCCCCCAGCAAATGCACCTGGACCCCCAGATGCAGGTTTGACATGTGAACAGGCTTCATTTCCACCTGGTTTTCTTTTCTTCCCCAGAGTTCTTTAAGAGAGGGATTTGAATTTTCAGAGGGATGTAGAGTGCCTGGGGTGGGGAGAGGTTAGTTTCTAACTTTACGGCATTGTCACCAAACGGCGTGGCTTCTGGTGCGGAGAGGAGTGTGCTGTCCTGAAGGTGCCCCTCCGGTTTCCCAGAGCAGAGCTGGTGGTGGGCGGCTGGCGGTCCTGCCCATCAGTCGCAGCGATGCCCCCGCCCCCACCCCCGCAGGTGTGTGAACCTCCAGATCAAAGCGGTCCAGGAGCAGCTGGACAGAGACCCCCTGCAGAACTTGTTTCTGACGCTGGAAATAGACGGCCGCTTGCTGGAGGTCGAGGAGAAGTTTGTCAGCATTGGCCGCAAGGAGAAGTGCATGGACATTCAGCTGGAGCGGGCCCGCCTGAAGAGGTGGGGGCTGCTGTGCTCCCTGCCCCGGGGAAGCGCGCAGATGCAGCCTCCCGCCCAGCCCGGGGCACGCGAGCGCCACTCCACATCTCGCTCAGGCGTGGACATGCACACCTTTTCACACTCAACCACACAGGTGTCACCTCAGAGGCCAGGAGCTGCCTGCCCCCAGCAGTGCCGTCACCTCCCCTGACCACTCCCATCATCTGCCCTCCCCCCCTCCCCCCCGCCTACCCAGGGCCACCCCACCGTGGGGTCCATGCAGGGGTTCAAAACACAGCAAGCAAACCAAAGGCCAGGCATTACAAGTAGCCTTTATGAGGGAAAAGGCACGCGCTGCCTGGGAGCCCCCAGCTAGCAGCTGTGGTCGCCGAAGCCGGTGGGGTCCTTGTAGGGCTTGGGGACACTCAGACACCGGCAGGGAAGTGAGGGGCCCGCCCGGCCCCCGGCACTGCAGCACGGCCGCGGCGCCTCCACACCAGCTTCAGACTGCGCGCGCGGTCCTCCAGGCCTCCATCTCTCTTCCAAATAGACCGAGATGATCTTTCCGGGTAAAACCCCTCATTGTCAGATTGGAGTGCTAATGGAATACACACTGTAATTACATGAAACTTGCATGCTGCACACTCTTAGTGCTGACAGCGTGTCGCTTTGACGGTTTTGTTCTAAATGCCGCTCTTCTTCTGATTAAGGTTGTGTGCCCTAAGTGAGAAATACGAAGAGCAGAGAACTGCATGCTACTTGGAAGCGTACGACCTGGCCCAGAGAGCCGTGGCTGGAGCGGTGGACCTGTTTCTCAGCGTCCAGAGCTTACTGTCCCTTCATGACGTAAGGACATTATGTGAATTTTACCTCAATTTTAAAAAATCCCAGAAAGCTATGGGAGAGATGACCAAATATTTGGAAAGTAAATAGCATACACCAGAATAACTGTAGGCCAGAGAAAAAATCAGAAGGGAAACTATTTTGAACTATAGCGTATGTGTGGTCAGGGCAGGGGCCACGTATCAAAATGTGTAAGAAATCTCTAATGCAACACTTAGGGGAGCTTTTGTAGCACCAAATACTTGTGTGAGAAGAGAAAAAAAAAACCTAAATCACATATCTCAACATGAAAGTAGAAAGAGCAAATCAAAATCAAAGTAAGTAGAAGAAGAGAAATTGAAGACCATAGTGGAAGCCAATGGAACAGAGAACTGAGAACTGGAAAAGCCAATAAGGCCAAATGCTGTTTCTTTAAGGAGGGAGATCAATAAATTGGTAAACTTCTGGTCAGACTGATTAGAAAGAGAGAAAGGATATAAATTACCAAGATCAGAAATAAGACATGTAACATCACCATAGACTCCACGTTGAAACGATAATAAGGGAATATCATGAAAGACTTTATGCCATATGCTTGACACGGGAGATGAAATGGAAAATTCCTTGGAAGACACAAACGACCACAGCTCAGTCAAAAAGAAATAGATAATGTGAGTAGCCCTCAATTTATCAAATAAATTGAATTTGTAGTTAAAAGTTTTTCCATGAAGAAAATGTTAGACCCATATGAATTTACTAGAGAATACCAGCAAGCATTGAAGGGCAAAAATCATGCCAGTTCTGTATAGATTGTTTGGGAAAATTGAAAAGGAGGGAAGACATGCTAGCTCTCCTGTCGGGCTGGTGTCAGTGTGATACCAAAGCAAGATAAAGATACTAAGAAAGACCCTATTGACAGTTCTTCATGATCATAGATAGAAAAATTCTACACAAAATTTGGGAAATTAAGTCCAACAATGTGTAAAAAGGATAATATACCAGGTTGATCCCAGGACTTGTGTAACATTCAAAAGTCAATCAATTTGGTTCACCAGATATTTTTAAAAATTAAACATTATTGGACTTCCCTGGTGGTATAGTAGATGAGAATCCACCCACCCATGCAGGGGATAGGGGGTTGATCCCTGGTCTAGGAAGATTCCACCTGCCGTGGAGCAACTAAGCCCGCGTGCCACGACCGCTGGCCCGAGTGCTGTGGTGCTTGCGTGCCTGGAGCCTCTGCAACAAGAGAAGCGACCACAACTGAGTGTAACCCCAGCTCGCCACAACTAGAGGAAGCCTGTGCGCAGCAGCAGAAGACCCAGAGCAACCAGAAGAAAACAAGGATAAGAAGAAAGCATTTAACAAGATCCAACATCCATTCCTGATTAAAAAAAAAAAAGCAAAACCTCTTAGCAAACGGTTAATAGATGTGGCCTTCCTCCGTCTGAATAAGGGCACCACGTGTTGGAAGACTGAGTGCTGTTTCCTTAAGATGAGGGATAAGACAGCGATGTGTCCTCCACCACTTCGATCCAGAATGCTATTAGAGTTCCAGCCAATTCAATCAGGCAAGACAAAGAAACGAAAGCATTCCGATTAGAAACGAACATGTGAAACTGTCTTTGTTCACAGATAATGTGGCTGTCTGTGTAGAAAACCCTGTGCAGTCTACAGAATAATACAGCTGCTGGTACTAAGGAGTGAGCTTAATAAGGCTGCACGATGCAAGACCGGTGCGCAAACAGCAATTGTATATCTCCAGACACTAATGATGGTCAACTGTACATTAAATATGACAGCATACAGATGGAATCTGGCCCAGAAAGCGAAAACTCATACCCTGAGAACCACAAAACATTGCTAGAAAAATTAAACGATACCTAAAGAAATGGAAAGGTATATTAAGTTCCTGGCTCAGGAGACTTGATGTTATTAAGATGTCACTTTCCCCCATAAATTATCTACAATCCTAATCAAGATTCTGCAGGGTTTTTTAAAATAGAAATTGACAAAGTGACTTTTAAATCTATGTGGAATTTAAAAGGCCTAACATAGCCAACACAACTTTGAAAAAGAATAAAGTTGGAGGCCTAACATTACCTGATTTTAAGACTTACTGTAAAGCTATGGGTGAATAATTTAACTCAAATGACCATAATATCTACAACTGTGGGCAAGAATCCCTTAGAAGAAATGGAGTAGCCCTCATGGTCAACAAAAGTGTCTGAAATGCAGTACTTGGATGCAGTCTCAAAGATGACAATGATCTCTGTTCGTTTCCAAGGCAAACCATTCAATATCACAGTAATCCAAGTCTATGCCCCGACCAGTAATGCTGAAGAAGCTGAAGTTGAACAGTTCTATGAATACCTACAAGACCTTCTAGAACTAACACCCAAAAAAGATGTCTTTTTCATTATAGGGGACTGGAATGCAAAAGTAGGAAGTCAAGAAATACCTGGAGTAACGGGCAAATTTGGCCTTGGAGCACAGAATGAAGCAGGGCAAAGGCTAATAATAGACTTTTGCCAAGAGAATGCACTGGTCATAGCAAACACCCTCTTCCAACAACACAAGAGAAGACTCTACACATGGACATCACCAGATGGTCAACACCGAAATCAGATTGATTATATTCTTTGCAGCCAAAGATGGAGAAGCTCTATACAGTCAGCAAAAACAAGACCGGGAGCTGACTGTGGCTCAGATCATGAGCTCCTTATTGCCAAATTCAGAGTTAACTTGAAGAAAGTAGGGAAAACCGCTAGACCATTCAGGTATGACCTGAATCAAACCCCTTACAATTATACAGTGCAAGTAACAAATAGACTCAGGGGATTAGACTTGACAGACAGAGCGCCTGAAGAGCTATGGATGGAGGAGGTTCATGACATTGCACAGGAGGCAGGGATCAAGACCATGCGCAAGAAAAAGAAATGCAAAAAGCAAAATGGCTGTCTGAGGAGGCCTTACAAATAGTTGTGAAAAAAAAGAGAAGCGAAAGGCAAAGAAGAAAAGGAAAGATATACCCATCTGAATGCAGAGTTCCAAAGAATAGTAAGGAGAGATTAGAAAGCCTTCCTCAGTGATCAATGCAAAGAAATAGAGAAAAACAGTAGAATGGGAAAGACTAGAGATCTTTTCAAGAAAATTAGAGATACCAAGGGAGCATTTCATGCCAAGATGGGCACAATAAAGGACAGAAATGGTATGGACCTAACAGAAGCAGAAGATATTAAGAAGAGGTGGCAAGAATACACAGAAAAACTATACAAAAGAGATCTTCATGACCCAGATAATCATGATGGTGTGATCACTCACCTAGAGCCAGACGTGTTGAAATGCGAAGTCAAGTGGGCCTTAGAAAGCATCACTACGAACAAAGCTAGTGGAGGTGATGGAATTCCAACTGAGCTATTTCAAATCCTAAAAGATGATGCTGTGAAAGGGCTGCACTCAATAGGCCAGCAAATTTGGAAAACTCAGCAGTGGCCACAGGACTGGAAAAGGTCAGTTTTCATTCCAATCCCAAAGAAAGGCAATGCCAAAGGATGCTCAAACTACTGCACAATTGCCCTCGTCTCACATGCTAGTAAAGTAATGCTCAAAATTCTCCAAGCCAGCCTTCAACAGTATGTGAACCGTGAACTTCCAGATGTTCAAGCTGGATTTAGAAAAGGCAGAGGAACCAGAGACCAAATTGCCAACATCCACTGGATCATTAAAAAAGCAAGAGAGTTCCAGAAAAACATTTACCTCTGCTCTATCGACTCCGCCAAAGCCTTTGACTGTGTGGATCACAACAAACTGTGGAAAATTCTGAAAGAGGTGGGAAGACCAGACCACCTGACCTGCCTCTTGAAAAATCTGTATGCAGGTCAGGAAGCAACAGTTAGAACTGGACATGGAACAACAGACTGGTTCCAAATAGGGAAAGGAGTAACGTCAAGGCTGTATATTGTCACCCTGCTTATTTAACTTCTATGCAGAGTACATCATGAGAAACGCTGGGCTGGAAGAAGCACAAGCTGGAATCAAGACTGTCAGGAGAAATATCAATAACCTCACACATGCAGCTGACACCACCCTATGGCACAAAGCAAAGAAGAACTAAAGAGTCTCTTGATGAAAGTGAGAGAGGAGAGTGAAAAATTTGGCCTAAAACTCAACATTCAGAAAACTAAGATCATAGCATCACTTCATGGCAAATAGATGGGGAAACAGTGGAACAGTGACATACTTTATTTTTTTGGTCTCCAAAATCACTGCAGATGTTGACTGCAGCCATGAAATTAAAAGACACTTGTTCCTTGGAAGAAAAGTTTTGACCAACCTAGACAGCATATTAAAAAGCAGAGACATTACTTTGCCAACAAAGGTCCGTCTAGTCAAAGCTGTGGTTTTTCCAGTAGTCATGTATGGATGTGAGAGTTGGAGTATAAAGAAAGCTGAGCACCAAAGAATTGATGCTTTTGAACTGTGGTGCTGGAGAAGACTCTTGAGAGTCCCTTGGACTGCAAGGAGATCCAACCAGTCCATCCTAAAGGAAACCAACTCTGAATATTCATCGGAAGGACTGATGCTGAAGCTGTAACTCCACTACTTTGGCCACCTGATATGAAGAACTGACTCATTGGAAAAGACCCTGATGCTGGGAAAGATTGAAGGCAGGAGAAGGGGATGACAGAGGATGAGATGGTTGGATGGCATCAACCGACTCAATGGACATGAATTTGAGTAAACTCCAGGAGTTGGTGATGGACAGGGAAGCCTGGCATGCTGCAGTCCATGGGGTCACAAAGAGTCAGACATGACTGAGCGACTGAACAGAACTGTAAAGCTATGGGAATCAAGATAGTGTGGTTTTAACGTAAAATTACACATCAGGGGAACTTAACAGAGAATCTAAAAACACCCACATGCATACAGAAAGAAAACTGGCTTTCTGCAAAGGTGCAAAGCGAGTTCAGTGAAAAAGGGCTCACCGTTAAAACAAAGCTGCTGGAGCAACTGGGCGTTCATCCCCCAGAATTACCCTTCCATTCATCCCTCACACCACGTGTAAAAACCCGCTCAAGACTGGTCACAGGGCTCCATGTAAGAGCTGAAACCGTGACACTTTCAGAAGAAGACATAGGAAAATGCCTCTGCAGCCTTAAAGTGTAGCAAATGAGACTGAAATCTTTCTTACCCATGAGACCAAAATCATCCATCAAAAAAAAATTTATAAATTGGATTCAGCTCTTCAAAAGATACCATTAAGAAAACGCAAAGACAAGTTGCCAACTGGGAGAAGATATTTACAAATCATTTATCTGACAAAGGTCTTGTATCTAGAATATATTAATGTAAAGAACTTTCAAAATAGACATCAGTTCAGTCGCTCAGTCATGTCCGAATCTTTGTGACCCCGTGAACTGCAGCACACCAGGCCTCCCTGTCCATCACCATCTCCCGGAGTTCACTCAAACTCATGTCCATTGAGTCGGTGATGCCATCCAGCCATCTCATCCTCTGTCGTCCCCTTCTCCTCCTGCCCCCAATCCCTCCCAGCATCAGAGTCTTTTCCAGTGAGTCAACTCTTCACATGAGGTGGCCAAAGTACTGGAGTTTCAGCTTTAGCATCATTCCTTCCAAAGAAATCCCAGGGCTGATCTCCTTTAGAATGGACTGGTTGGATCTCCTTGCAGTCCAAGGCACTCTCAAGAGTCTTCTCCAACGCTACAGTTCAAAAGCATCAATTCTTCGGCACTCAACTTTCTTCACAGTCCAACTCTCACATCCATACATGTCCACTGGAAAAACCATAGCCTTGACTGGATGGACCTTTGTTGGCAAAGCAATGTCTCTGCTTTTCAATATGCTATCTAGGTTGGTCATAATTTTTCTTCCAAGGAGTAAGCATCTTTGAATTTCATGGCTGCAGTCACCATCTGCAGTGATTTTGGAGCCCAGAAAAATAAAGTATGTCACTGTTTCCACTGTTTCCCCATCTATTTCCCATGAAGTGATGGGACCAGATGTCATGATCTTAGTTTTCTGAATATTGAGTGTTAAGCCAACTTTTTCACTCTTCTCTTTCACTTTCATCAAGAGGCTTTTTAGTTCCTCTTCACTTTCTGCCATAAGGGTGGTGTCATCTGCATATCTGAGGTTATTTATATTTCTGCCCACAGTCTTGATTCCAGCTTGTGTTTCTTCCAGCCCAGTGTTTCTCATGATGTACTCTGCATAAAAAGTTAAATAAGCAACCCAATAATAACTGGCCAAACATCTGAATAGACCTTTCTTCAAAGAAAGTAGGTGGAGGGTAAATAATCACAAGAGAAGACGGCAAGTTTATTAGTGAGTCAGGGAAAAACCACCACACAATTGTTAACACGGCTACAACTTGAAGGACCAACTACATCAAGTGTTATCAGGACGTGAGAGACTGGGACAGCCCCCCTAGGCTGCCGGTGGGGACCGCATGAGCGACCACGTCGGGAACGGTTTGGCGGTTTCGTGAAGAGTGAAGGCATGCCTCCGTGTGGCCCAGCCACCCCGCTCCCGGGCGTGTGTCCCACACAGACGTGTGTGCGGACGCTCACTTCAGCGCTGTTTGCCACAGCCCCAAACTGGGGGTGTGGGAGCAAGCGGGCAGACGGCCTCGGCAGGGTGCAGCGCCTCCGTGTGAAGGGACTCACGGACACGCGCCCCGCGCTGCAGTCCGTGGGGTCGCAGAGAGTCTGACATGGCTGAGCGACGGAACAACTCCCAGGATGGACACAGCCTGCAGAGAGCACGTGCTCTGCGGTTCCATTACGTAAAAGCTGAGGAAGAGCAACTGGCTGACGAGCCGGAAGAGAGGCTCGCCTGGGAAGCAGAAGCGGAGGGAGAGGCGGGCGGGGCCTGGCGGCGGGCGGGGCGTAGCGGGGTGGGTGGGGCCTGGCTAGCGGGCGGGGCGTAGCGAGGAGGGCTCGCCTAGGAGGGAGAAAAAAGGGAGAGGGAGAAAAAGGAGAGAGGCGGGCGGGGCCCCCTGGCGGCGGGCGGGGCCTGGCGGCGGGCGGGGCCTGGCGGCGGGCGGGGCCTGGCGGCGGGCGGGGCCTGGCGGGCGGGCGGGGCCTGGCGGGCGGGCGGGGCCTGGCGGGCGGGCGGGGCCTGGCGGGCGGGCGGGGCCTGGCGGGCGGGCGGGGCCTGGCGGGCGGGCGGGGCCTGGCGGGCGGGCTGGCCTGGAAGTGGCTCCCACCTTGATGGTCGCACCGCTCAGTTACAGAATGTCAGCAGCCCTTTGATGCGGAGACTCCGGCACCTCAGGCTTAGCCTCGTGGAGGGCTGCCTGGACACGCTGCAGCTCATCTGGGAGGACGCCCGGAAGCGGCGGCTGGAGCAGAGCTCCACGGACAAGCTGCTGTCCGACTTCCTGCAGAGCCCCAGTGACTACACCGCTGTCGGCCTGGTAACGTCCCGGACACGCGCTGGGGCCCCCCCCACCGTGTGCCTGACCAGCCATTGGGAACCCAGAAGGTCGGGGTTCACAAACGTCCCCCGAGATCTCTGAGCAGAGGTATTCTCTGCTCTAGTAGCTCCCAGCAGCCCCAAAAGCCCCATCTGACTGGCTAATGAGGTCGGGTCTTCCTGGGGGAGGGGCCCCTTCCCAAGGGGGGGGTGCTCTGACGGCTGTGTCACCACAGGAAGGCGTCCATAAAGGTGAGCTGCCATCTGTGAAAAAGATGAGCTACGTCTGCAGAACGATTCTGAGGAAAATGTGCTCTGTTCTTAGACTTTCAGATTTCGTCAAGTGTGGACCCAATTAATTTGACGTAACTAAACGAACCAAACGAGTCCTAAATGGAACTCAGTACATGTCCTTGTCAGTTCAGTTCAGTTCAGTAGCTCAGTCATGTTCAGCTCTTTGCGACCCTATGGACTGCAGCACACCAGGCCTCCCTGTCCATCACCCACTCCCATCCTTGTCAACCTGCCCCAAACTGAGGCTCCTCAGCAGACTCTAGAACCTCCCAGCACCTGAGCTTTGGGGACCCTCGCCACACTGCAGGGCTGCTGGAGGGCGGGGCCTGGGTGGGCAGCAGCCGTGGCCCTTGTTGACCGAGGCGGTCTGTGTCCCTGAAGAAGTGGTTCAGCCTGCAGCACAGTCTGGCGCACGAGGTGCTGGCGCAGCTGGGGAGCCTGCAGTCGCTGAGCGCGGACTGCGAGGAGCCACACCCGCATCTCCTGGGCCTGGCCGGGAAGACGCTGCACCTGCTGGCCGAGAACTGGGACCTCCTGCTCCCCGCCTGCTACTGGGAGGAGAGCCTCTGGGTGCGTTCTGGCTGGCTCCCAGCCTGACCACTTAGGCCTAAAAACAAAAATATATTTAGAGCTCAAGGGATCTTAGTAAGAACTGGGGTAGAAAACAGGCCTTGAATTGTCTGGGGTCAAGAAGTGTGGTGTGGGCTGTGGAGGGAGGAAAGGCAGGCCAAATGCCTGACCCCCAGAGGAAGAATGGGAGGGGGAGAAGGGGCAAGCAGGACAGGCCGTCCTCAGCGGGGCAGCCCACTCCCGCCCCAAATGGGGGTGTCCCCAGGCAGTGGCTCCTGGCGCCTCCTCCACCCCAGCAGCTCTGTGCCTGAGGACCGGGCCCCTGCCCTACCCAGGGATCGGTCCTGCCCACTCTCGCTGCTATCCCCCACTCCCCGCCCCCACCCACCCGCACAGTCCAGGGAAGCCCTCCTCCTGACAGCCGCGCCAGTGCACCCAGGACCGCCCTCTTCTCTCTAGTACCTACCCCTGCCAGGTGGCCCTGCAGGCCTGGTGCCCCTGAGGAAGCCTCTTCCCCTCAGAAGGGATTCTGGTGATAGCCGCCACCACGGGAGCTCCTGGTCATTGTCCTAAACGCCTCCGTAGATGTTAGAAGGCACCTGCCCAGGTGCAGCCAGGCCGGCCCCGGGGACCTGGCTGGGTGTTACAGCCCTGGGGTCAGCTCAGTGGCAGCTGTCTGGGTCTCCAGGCCCTAAGACGTGACTCACATTTGGGTGAATTGGTGGCATTTTGGCCCTGCATTCAACCAGTATTCACTGAGCACCTGAAAAGGTGGCTCTGAGTCAGGTAGATATGGACCAGACATGTGGCCCCTCTTTGAGCAGGCGTCCGTCAAGGAAGCTGCACTCGCCGCACGTCCACTCGGAGGGGCCACCCGCCTCTGTCCTATCCCCGCAGACCCAGGGCTCCCCCAACCTGAGTCTCCTGGGCCCGCTGTCCCCCAAGCAGGTCCCCCTGGCCTCTCGAGGACCCCTTCAGGGTGCCTTGTTCTGCAGAGGAGACAAGAGGAGCCTTGTGATACCTTGGCCCCTGGGCCCCTGGGGCAGATGGGCACCCGGGTCCCCCAGGCCTGGTGCTCGAGGGAGGGGATTTGCAGGGCCTGAAGGGGCGCAGTGCAGAAGGCCACCCCATGGGCATGCCAAGGCTCCTCCCTGCGGCACCTGCTAGGTGCCAGCTTCTCTGCCAGGCCCCCACTGGTCACCTAAATCAGCAAAGGATGGGCTGCAGCTAGCCTGCTGCACCCCTCACCCAGGGGTCCTGCAGAGACGCGCATCCACACTACCCCAGGCACTGACTGGAGGGGTGTCCTCCGCAGGGGGCCGCTGAGCTGAGCAGCCTCAGGGGTCTGGAGATCAACCAGGAGGACCTGGAACATGAAGGGCCCTACAGTGAACTGCCATCCTTCAGGGGCGCCCCCGAGGAGCAGAGGAAGGGCTGGGATCAGAGGGTATGCCGGCCCCCGCCCAGCCCCAGGCTGCCCAGCCCCAGGCCACCCGGCCCACGGAGCCCACCTGAGTCTGAGCTCCCCCTGCAGAGGAGGGTGGTGCTGGCCCAGCAGTACCTGGCCCAGGCGTCCGAGGTGCTGCTGCAGTGCCTACATGGGGCCCTGGGCAGCAATCTCCTGGACGTCGCCGCGGCCGCCAGCCTGGAGATGGTGGAGTGCGCAGGCATCCTGGAGCCGGCGACCGCCTGCCAGTTCCTCGCGCTGTCTCAGGTGTGCTCTGCTCCGGGCCCGTTCTGCAAGGCCCCCTTGGCCACTGGGGTGAGGGAGGCCCCCCAAGGCCCTGGTGCTCCCTCTGCCGGAGGCCCCACCCACCATGCTGCGACTGGGCTCCGCTGTAAGGACGGTGCTCATTGGAGGAGGCACCCCGGGTACCTGGAGGAGGGGGTCCGTCCCCCCACTGCAGTTCCTGTGGGCACACGAGCAGCAGAAGCCCCCAAGCTTGTGTTCCTGGGGCTCGGGAGAGCAGAGCGCTCTCCTCCCTGCATCCTGAGCCGGCAGGCCCGCAGGCTCAGCAGTGAAGGCCGCCTTGCCCGGCCCCTCGGCTGTGCCAGGCACCTGGAGGAGCGCCTAGGTGCCCACCTGCCACGGACAGTGCCTGGGCCCCCCTGGCAACCTCCGCGATCTGTTTCAGAGCTGCTCGGCCTCCGAGAGGATGCGTGATGTCCTGGTCGCAGCCACGGCCAACACCAGCAGCTCACAGCTGGCTGCGCTGCTGCAGCTCCAAGACAGGCTAAGGCACCAGGAGAGGACGTCCACCAACCTGTGTGCCAGCGTGGAGCAGAGACTGGCCACCATATCCAAGGTAAACGAGCCGAGGCGGCCCTTGAGCCTGCCCCGCCCCCAGCTCGGCAGATGCCCTCGGACCAGGCCCTGCTCCCTGCTTGCTGTGCGGTTCTGGGAGAGCCGCTCCCCTCTCTGAGCTGCAGCTTCTCATGGGCCCAGCAGGGAGAGCAGCCCACCGTTAGCCCTGGCGAGACTCCGCAAACTCACGGTACAGACACCCAAGCCTGCGGTGGTCTCGAAGAAGAGAGGGGAGGACGGGGCTCTAGGGGTCCATTTCAGTTCATTCTGTGTTTCAGGAAATGTTTTATATTCAGCCGAGTCTTAGAATTCAATTTTGGAAGAAATTTGCAGGGCGTGGTAGCTAATAGAACCTCCGCGTTTATTTGGACTAGCAAATGTGAATTGGAGACTTAAAGAAATTAAACTTGATGAAACTGAATACAGAAAACAGGCCAGAACACTCTGGTCAAGCCCACCCTCCTCCCCCGCGGGGCTGCCACGGCCACTGGTGCAGGCAGGCCTCGCCCCCCTCCATCCAGGCTGCCTTCCTCCTCCTCTGACCAGTAAGGACGGGGTGACTCTCTGTGTGGGCCCGTCCTGTGTGTGCCGGGGGTGTTAGCGGTAGCCCTGGCCTCCAGCGCCTTCCCACATGACACCCCAGAAATGGCTCCAGGCCAAGAGCCCTGCCGTGACCCAGGGACAGGAATCCCCCTCTTGCAGGGCAGGGCCAGCCTGGAGGAGGTGAGAGGCAGTCTGTAAACCCTGGGAAGACTCATCAGTTGAAAGCCCGGCAGTCTTCCGCTGAGACATGGTGCTAGAGGGGACACCCCAGCAGCCAGGTCCCCAGCCCGTGAGCGCCAGTGACAAAGCTTCAAATGTGTGAACAGAACCGACTCAGATAGGAGCCAGATTCTCGGCTCCGTGGGGAGGCTGGACCCATCCTCGCAGTTGCTGGTAGAAAGGGAAGATGAACAGAAGTGTGTGGGAAGGTCCCTGAGTGCACGAGGCTTGCACGGACTTGGCCTGACATTCACGGAAGGAGGAGCCGAAGGAGCAGGCGCACCTGCCCTCAGGTGTGTGCGGACCGTCACCGGCAGGACGCCTCAGCAGACGCCAGCGCGCCGAAATCACGGAGTTTGTTTTCAAACCACAAGGAAATTAAAACATAAATCAATAACTGAAAGATACATGCAAAAAACCACGCAGTTGCCTTGGAATTAAACGGTACGTCTGTCATCATCAGTTGGTCAAAGAAGAAATGACAGTGGAATTTACAAAATATTTTAAATTGACTTAAAGAATGAAAATGCTATATATGAAAGCCTAGGAGACTTGTCTACAACAGGGTTTAGGGGAAAATATACATCCTTGAGTACAAAAAGAAAGCCCTGAAAAACAGTGATTTCAAGAAGTTGGAGTAAAAACATCTAAGAAAAAAGGAAAACAAATGAGAGAGAGAACAACAGAAACCATAAAATTAAATCATGCCTATGGCAGAGGAAATCCATAATAGCAAGAATGGGTTCCGAGGGGAAGACTACTAACAGTAAAACTGATAAACACTTAGGAAGCCCTGACAAAGGAAAGAGGGAAGACAGAAATTTCAAGATAGGTAATAGGACATCACGAGATCCTTCAGACATCAAGAAACTAATAAGCGGTCGTGAAGAGTCGGGCACGACTGAAAACTGAACTGAACTGACCTGAACTCTAATAAATTTAACAATTTGAATGAAATGGACAAAAGTCTCAAAAAATATAACCTACCAAAGCTGACAACAGAAAACCTGAATAACTTAATCTCTCTTCAAGAAGTAAAGCCTTAACACCGTTACAAAGAGAGTCCCAGACCCAACAGGCTTCACCAACAAATTCCCCCAAACGCTGAAGGAAGAAATGATCCTTCAGGGACCAGGAGCAAGAGGAACACTCCCTGACGCTCTTCAGAAGCCCCAACGAGGACCTCACATGCGGGAAACCTGTTATCACCGTGGACACAAAGTGTCAGCAAGAAGACCCAGCGACTGTGGAAGGGATCACGCAGGAGGGTCAGAGACTGTGCAGGAAGACCCAGCAACTGTGACAGGGATCACGCAGGAGGGTCAGAGACTGTGCAGGAGACCCAGCAACCCTGGAAGGGATAACGCAGGAGGGTCAGAGACTGTGCAGGAAGACCCAGCGACTGTGAGAGGGATCACGCAGGAGGGTCAGACGCTGTGCAGGAAGACCCAGACTGTGACAGGGATAACGCAGGGGGGTCACACGCTGTGCAAGACCCAGCGACTGTGACAGGGATCACGCAGCAGGGTCAGATGCTGTGCACCATGCAATCTAGTATTTTAACTCAGTACAGTCCACCGTATCAACAGGAGAGAAAGGAGAAAATTGTAAGGCCATCTTGATAGATGCAGAAAAACTGTTCATCAAAATTCAACACCAGCCCGTGATTTCAAAAAATCAAGATAGGAGATAATATTAATTTATTTTTAATTGAAGGGTGATTGGCTTACGGCGTTGTGCTGGTTTCTACCAAGCAGCAGCATGAATCAGCCTTGGGTTTACCCACGACCTGGCCCATCTCCCCGCCCACCTCCCCTCCCCCCGCCCACCCCTCCAGGTTGTTAGCCAGCCGGGGTTTGAGTTCCCTAAGTCACACAGCAGTTTCCATTGGCTCTCTGGCTTACATATGGTAATGTATGTTTCCATGTTACTAAGAAGATAATTTCCTTAATTTGATAAAAAAAATCTTTAAAACTCTATAGCAAAGATCATACTATACGTTAATTTTCAGAAAAATTCTGAAAACTTTTTTCCTAGAGTTGAAATGACCCAAGAAAGCTGTCACACTTCTATTCAATAGAGCAGTCAAGACCAGAGAAAGGGACGAAGGGCAGAAGCATTGAAAAGGGAGAAGTGACAGAGATTGTTCAGCCAGCCTGATTGTGGGCCTTAAAAGTCAGCATCTCTGAGACGCAACAGGCAGACAGTGGGAGGCCACGTCTGACGGCTGTTCCAATGATTGCGCCTCTACACGCCAGTTACAAGCAGCGACAGTGTCTGAATAACACCGTTTTCAGTGACATCAAAACCAATCACACACCTAAGGAAAATCTAACAAAAGACATATGACCTCTACCCCCTAAACCACAAACCTCTTTAAGGAAAACTCAAAAAGAACTGACCTAGCAGAGAGGCAGCCACATCCGGGGGAGGAAGACTCCGTGTGAATACGTCTGTAAGGAAGCGCCAGCTTCCGAAACAAGACAGCAGGACCTGCTTGAAGCCACAGAAGAGACGACAGAGAAAGGCCAGGAACAGGCCCCCCACACACGCCTGACGCACGTCGAGGGCGACACTCGGGCTGGGCGGGGACGGTGCAGCCCCGCTCAGGTAACGGCTCCCCCTGAGATGACACAACGGAGCTGGCAGAGGACGCTTTTGGAGACGAGCCTCCTCATCACCAGGAAGGAGGTACAAAGTCACTGCACGCTGCACGGACGTGAAGAACCTCCGCTCATCAGAACCACAGCCCCGGAGTCGAAGGCAAACCTCAGAGGAGGCCTGGCACTCCCCCGGGGTGACCGGAGCTGGAGTCCTGTGTGGAGAAAGGAGGGGGCCTGCTCTCAGGCAGAAAAAGACTGACCCTCCAGTAGAGGAAGTTCACAAGGCTGGGCTGTCACGGAAGCTACCCAAACGGCCAGTGAACTTTCAAAACGATGCCCAGGCTCACTGGTCCTCAGAGAAATGCAGAACTTAAAACCTCACCCAAGTACTATTGGATGTCCACCAGAGGGGCGGAAAGCACCCAGGGCTGAAGAGGAGGGGGCCTCGGGGCGGGGGCGGGGCGGGGGGTAGGGTCCGTCCACACGGTGCCCCTTGGAAAGTGAGTTCAACCCAGCAAGTCTCCCTGCGGGCTGTGGTCCCCAAGAACAGACGTCACAGCAGTATTTGTGCCCGCTGGCCACAGACGGATGAGAGGCTGTGCCTCCCCCGTGGGACACTGCAGGCAAGAAGGGGCAGCAGCTGCCACGGGTGCCAGCCTGGAGGGACCCGGGACGCTGGCCGTGGCCGCTGGGGCCGAGGAGTTCTGGCCCCTGCGACCCATCCCCCAGGCTGGGGAGCGCGGTCTCCCCCTGCTTCCATCCGTCTGCTCCGCGGGAACAGGCGTTCCCCGCGCCCTCCGCAGTGGACCTGAGTGGGCGCACTGGTCAGCCGCTGCAAACCTGAAGCTCATTTCATCAGAAAGTGGGGAGAGGGTGTGAGCGGCTCCTCTCCGGGGGTGGTCTGCGGGCTGCCTGTGGCTCCCGCTGCAGACCCGCAGGAAAGGGGCGCGGGGCGGGCGGGCTGAACCGCACCGCCTACGGGCTGGGAGAGGCGGCCTCCGGGCCTGTGTCTGCCGGGGGTCGGGGGAGGCGCCGCGGGGAGCGGAGGGGCGGAGCCGCCGGGCCCGCCGCGGCGCTGGGTCCCTGCCTTCCCGGCGGTGCCCGCGGCGAGGTCCGCGTGCCTCTGCTGTCCCCTGGCGGCGGCCGCCGGCCCGGACTGACCCCGAGTGTCACCCGCAGGCTTGGCAAAACCTCTGGGTCACGGAACAGCACTTTAACCTCTTGAATGATGTTCCTCCCACGGCGCGCATCGTCTTTCTGCACCACTCCAGGGACAGGTGAGGCCTTCTCCCCTGTTCCCCAGCTGCTCCCCAGGACCCCGCCTCCTGCTCCGGCGGTCGCTGTGGACTCAGCTCGGGCCGGGGTGGGCTGCCCGTTGGGATGGGGTGGGTGGACCGCCCCTCTGCCAGGGTGACCAGGCTGACGGGTATGACGGCGGGGGGCCGGGCACAGTGCTGCCAGCACACAGCCCTGGTCTAAAGGGCACGGTTGAAGTGCAGCAGAACCCCTGGTGTGCCAGCCTCGGCTGCACTGTAGAGTGCCCTGGGGGGGTGGGGGTGGGGAGGATGCTGTGTGACCCTGTGTCCTGACTTGTCCGAGGTTCAAAGGAGGGGCTTATGTAGGGGGTGGCACAGAGTCTGCCTCTTCTGGGCTCCTCTGGGACCCCACCTGTCCTGCCAACAGGACCCATCTGTACGGCGCCTCCTACGACAAACCCAAGTCCATCCCTGCGGCCAAAGGCAGAATACTCCAGACCGGGGGTGAGTGGCCACAGCACCGCCCTCTGCGGGGTGGGGGCGTCCCTTGGGGGCGGGGCAGATAGAGACCCATCCAGGCATCTTTCCCAGGTAGGGAGGGGGCGTCAGGCGGAAGCAGCAGAGCCTGGCCCATGTGCCTCCCACTGGGGAGACCCCCTCCCAACATTCCCTCTCCAGCTCCTTCCTCAGTCTCAGCACTTCATTCCACCTGCCCGTTCATTTACAACCGCAGATAGAGAGCCGTTTGCTCTGTCCCAGGACCCCCTGGCTACTTCCTGGTGCCCCAAGGGCCTGTCCCTGCTCCTGAACGTCGTCAGCAAGAGCGACACCACCCGCCTGTCCGCTGCCGGGGGGCCGACCCCCATTCCCTGCTGGCCCCTCACTGTGTCTGCAGAGCAGCCTCGGCACGCTGCAGACGCCCAGTTTCTGTCCACCTTCCTTCCCAACCTCTCTGGCCGTCCCCCTTCCAGCGGGGTTCTGGCGCTGACTCCTGGGGAAGGTGCCGAAGCTTTGCCCATAGCTTGCCACCCCCCCACCCCGTCAAGGCTGGTGGTGCACAGCGCTCCGTCCACAGCGCTCTTGGCCTGAAGGGCGGCCTGTGAGGCCCAGTGTGGGGACGTGCCTCTGTCTCCACAGGCTCCTGCAGGGTGGCTCGGGTGGCCGTGAGCCCCGCCGACTTCTCCCACCTGCTGGCCAGGGTCCAGCAGTTCCGGGAGCAGGCCCAGGCTGAGGCCTACAGTAGGGATATGGCCCTGAGCACTGGCCTGGTGAGACCCGAGCCCACGGGGAGGGCGGGGACCAGAGCGGTGCCGCGGGCTGGGATGCCCTGGCTCTGAGCAGGGCCTTTCCTGGGGATCGCCTGCAGGGTCTGGCCCCTTCCCTCTGGCCGCCTGGGGGCTCCAGGGGGTCCCCTCTGACACCTTCTGACCTCTGTGGTTGTTTGGGTTGAGGAGTCAGAAGGTGCGCACCCGATGGGGGACGACCGTGCGCTGCCGAGGTTCGAGGCGGTCTTGAAGTCCATGGAGCAGTACCTGCAGCCGCTGTTCCCACTGCTCAGCTGCCCCCCAGAGCCCAGGTACTGCCCAGGGCTGCCTCCCGAGGGGCTCAGGCGCAGAGTTCCAGCTGGACTACTGGAACCCTGGGGGTGGAGGGGCATGGTGTCCCTCCGTCCCCACAGGTGTGCACAGGTCCCAAGCATTGTGACACCCAGGGCGAGGGTGGGCGGGGGCCTCCGTGTGAAAGCCAGCTCAGCCTCCACCCCCGAGCTCCACGGTGAGCTGAGCAGCTGGCTATGGGCGTAGTGGGGGAGCGGTCAGAGCTGTGTCCTCTTGGGGACTCTGAAGCCCACAGCCCCGGGCTTCTTTCTGTGTGGAATTGGGTGGCAGATGACCTGGAGAGAGCACAGGCCTTCGGAGACAGAAGCTGGGCTCTGCCCGCCTGCCGTCAAGGGGGAAGTCTGGCCCCACCCCATACCTTTTCTGGGGGACGTCCCTGCCATGTGGAGCCCCGCTGCCCTCTGGTCTGGGTGTGGTGGGAGGGGAGAGCCTGGCAAAGGGCCCGGCCCTGTGGACCTGGGTTTGGGGGGAAAGAAGCTGGAGGGGTCAGCGCATGGACTCCCTGATCGGCCAGCAGGTCAGAGCGTCCTGATTCCAGTGTGTTCACATCCACGCCCCAGTCTCGGGAGACGGCCCCCCAGCAGGGAGGGTGGGGAGCCTCGTGCCCTGATGCTGCCCTGGAGACACGCTGCCCCTTCTCAGTGGTGTTCACGGGGTTTTTTCAACCTGAATCTGTGCCTTTGCTTTCAGAGCACCGATCCCCATGGTTGTTGCAGATTCTGGAAAAACCAAGGGCAAAGACAAGGAGAGGAAAGCGTCCCTGTCCCAGGGTGAGCGGGGCCGGGGCCCTGGCCTGTGGGATGGAGGCTGGCAGAAACCGCTCCGGACGGCGCTGATCGGTGCCCTGGTGGGCCAAGTGCAACCCCCCGCTGCCCACGCCACCCTCAGGCGCCCTGCCGGTGCCTGGGCAGGCCAAGGGACAGCAACTATGGCGATGTCACCGTCACCCGCGGGGGATGCCAGCTGGAGTGGCCGCGGGGTCCCAGGAGCAGCACTGCCCCTCCTCCAGCGGAGCTGCCCCAGCAGCCACGGCCCCCTCTGGACCGTCCTCGGGGAGGGGGGCTAGCGCAACTGCCCGTCCCTAAAGGGGCTCCCTGGTGGGAAGAGCCGAGGCTCCAGCACCTGCCTCAGGAGTGCCACGGAGTGTGGGCGGCCCTTGGCATCACAGAGGACACACCGTCCCCACACTTGGGCTGTGCCCAGTTCAGCCTCCTCCCCAAGTCCCTCAAGGGGTGGGGGTGGGGGGTGTGAGGGGCAGGGGTCTGTGCCTCCAGGGGGCGGTAGCGGCTGTGTCCCCCTCGCACAGTGCAACCCGAGGTCGCAGATGACGTCATCCTGATCGCGGACAGGCACCTGCTGGAGCTGCCGCTGGAAGGGCTCTCCGTGTTTGACGACGTGCTGGTCTCCTCGCTGTCACGGGAGTTTTCTCTCCAGATGCTGTGCAATCGCCTCCGCAGAGAGGAGCCAGGTGAGAGCCCGGTGGACACCTGAAACGCGTAGACGGCTTTCACGATAAGAGAGTGTAACTCTTGTGAAAAGGCAGTTATCTAAGTCGCCACGCTTTTCGAGGCCTTGGTGCATTTGGAGGTGTTTAGGGAGCACCTTCCAGCACTCGGACAGCTGCCAGCGCACCTCAGGCAGGACCCCAACTTCCCTCCCGGCCTCACAAACTTCTGTCTCTAAGAAGGGGACTGGTGGTCACCAGCCAACGATACAGTTGGTCATCGGTTAGATGGTGAGAAGGCAGCAAGGGAGACGACTGGGAGGCCTGGCTTGGCCTGGGTGCAGGGGGAGCCGGGCGTGGTCACATCCTGTTCCATGAGCGCCCAGGCTGTACATTTGTGCCCTGTGGTTTCCGGCAGGTATGTTTCACTGTGATAAATATCAAATTACATTAAAAACAAAGAGATTGGACTTTTACTTTTACCCGAGATGAGGTGAAAGGAACTAGATATGCCCTTCCAGCTGAAACAACGAAAACCCAGACAAAAATACGTGAGGCACCAGTTTGCAGATATTGGCAACCAGGCAGTGGGCCCAGCGATCCTCAAGGGAGGAAAACAGGCAGGTGAGCCCCAGCTTTCTGCCTGGAGAGAGTCTCAGGCTGCACAGGTGAGGGGGGCCCAGGCAGAGCCCAGCGGTCTCCCCATGGTGAGCAGAGGGGGGCTGGGGACATACGGCGATCCTGGGAGGAGACACACGCAGAGGGTCCCCTCCGTCCCCAGCTGCGAGCCCGTCAGTGGAGGTGTGTGTGGAAACAACGCAAGAGCTTATGGTTCCCGGCATCAGGCACAGGGGCCAAGGGTGCTGCCTCTGCCCGTGGGAGCCGGCTTTAGTCCCACCACCAGAGCTGAAATACGCCTCAAGGCATCAAACTGTTTCCAGGTAACTTAATGCATCTCAAAATAAGGTTTCAAAATTTTTTTTTTAATTAAAAATTTTAATTTCAAAATTTAAAAAGATCCAGGACCCAACAAGGTAAAATTTGAAATGTCTGACATCCAATCAAAAAGTACCTGCCTTCAAAGACCCCTAAAGAAAAGTCAATCAAAAGCAGACGTGGACACGGCTCAGGTGATAGTCAGAAGTCAGCAGACCGCTAGGCAGGCCCTGGGCCTGCGGCCCACGCGCCGCGCTGGGAGGCGGTGGGAGGGGGAGTGTGGGGAGCGGAGACGTGCAAGACGCGAAGTGGACCCGAACTGAGCTTCATGCCCTGGGCAGCATTACTGCAGCCTGGCACAGCAGGAGGGAAGCCTAGTGAGCTTAAAGAGATTGAAACAACAAACTGGGGAAGAAACAGAACAGAAACCCTGGGGAGGACTGAGCAGCAGTGAGCTGCTGGGCGAGGTGATGCGGGCAGCGCACCTGGCTGCCCCGAGGGGCATGTGAGTGCATAGTGAGCTTTCCCCCAGATTTCATGGAGACTGCAGTCTTGCCGACCCAAGAAGCTCAGTGAATCCCAAACACAACAAACAAAGAAAGCTACAAAGGGACCACTGTAGTCAGAGTGATTAAAACCAGGGGTAGAGTATTTTGCAAGCAGCCAAGGGGAAAAGAGCCAAGAAGAGGCGGCAAGAATACACGGAAGAACTGTACAAAAAAGATCTTCACGACCCAGATAATCACGATGGTGTGATCACTCACCTAGAGCCAGACCTTCGCATCCTGGAGTGCGAAGTCAAGTGAGCCTTAGAAAGCATCACTACCAACAAACCTAGTGGAGATGATGGAATTCCAGTTGAGCTATTTCAAATCCTAAAAGATGATGCTGTGAAAGGGATGCACTCAATATGCCAGCAAATTTGGCAAACTCAGCAGTGGCCACAGGACTGGAAGAGGTCAGTTTTCATTCCAATCTCTAAGAAAGGGAATGCCAAAGAATGCTCAACCTACCGCACAATTGCCCTCATCTCACATGTTACCAAAGTAATGCTCAAAATTCTCCAAGCCAGCCTTCAACAGTATGTGAACCGTAAACTTCCAGATGTTCAAGCTGGATTTAGAAAAGGCAGAGGAACCAGAGATCAAATTGCCAACATCCGTTGGATCATTGAAAAACCAAAAGAGTTCCTTTATTGACTATGCCAAAGCCTTTGACTGTGTGGACCACAACAAACTCTGGAAAATTCTTAAAAGAGATGGGAATACAAGACCACCTGACCTGCCTCTTAAGAAACCTGTATGCAGGTCAGGAAGCAACAGTTAGAACTGGACATGGGACACCAGACCTGTTCCAAATCGGGAAAGGAGGACGTCAAGGCTGTATATTGTCACCCTGCTTATTTAACTTATATGCAGAGTACATCATGCGAAGTGCTGGACTGGAGGAAGCACAAGCTGGAATCAAGATTGCCAGGAGAAATAGCAATAACCTCAGATAGGCAGATGACACCCCCCTTATGGCAGAAAGCAAAGAGGAACTAAAAAGCCTCTTGATGAAAGTGAAAGAGGAGAGTGAAAAAGTTGGCTTAAAGTTCAACATTCAAAAAACTAAGATCATGGCATCCGGTCCCATCACTTCATGGCAAATAGATGGGGAAACAGTGACAGACTTTATTTTTTGGGGCTCCAAAATCACTGCAGATGGTGACTTCAGCCATGAAATTAAAAGACACTCGCTCCTTAGAAGAAAAGTTATGACCAACCGAGACAGCATATTAAAAAGCAAACAACAAAGGTCCATCTAGTCAAAGCTATGGTTTTTCCAGTAGTCATATATGGATGTGAGAGTTGGACTACAAAGAAAGCTGAGCACTGAAGAATTGATGCTTTTGAACTGTGGTGTTAGGGAAGACTCTTGAGAGTCCCTTGGACTGCAAGGAGATCCAACCAGTCCATCCTAAAGGAAATCAGTCCTGAATATTCATTGGAAGGACTGAAGCTGAAGCTGAAACTCCAATACTTTGGCCACCTGATGTGAAGAGCTGACTCATTGGAAAAGACCTTGATGCTGGGAAAGATTGAAGGTGGGAGGAAAAGGGGACAACAGAGGATGAGATGGCTGGATGGCATCACCAAGTCAATGGACATGAGTTCGAGTAAACTCCAGGAGCTGGTGATGGACAGGGAGGCCTGGCGTGCTGCGGTCCATGGGGTTGCAAAGAGTCAGACACGACTGAGCGACTGAACTGAACTGAAAGGGAAAAGATACCTTGTGTATCAAGGAGCAAATACAAGAGGCGCAGCAGCTTCTCAACCGAAACGGCACAAGCAGTGAAGGACGTCTTTAAATTATTACAGAAATATCTATCAGTGTAGATATTTTCAAAAATAACTCTCAAGAACAGTGGCGAAATTCTTTTTCAGAAACAGATGAGCTGAATTCTTCCCAGCAGGCCTGTTCACCCCACAAGAAAGGCTGAGCATGTTCTCCAGGCAGGGAAAAAAGGGTGGGAGTCCACGTCCACGCAAAGGAATAAACACCGGAAGCTGGAAAAGGGTGGGTGGAAAGGGTGGGCATTAAAACTTTTTTCTTAATTTAAAATCTCTTTAAGAGATGTTGACATTAAAAGTTAATAGCAATGCGTGGTGGGGTTTACAGCATTATATAAACGGAACGTGTGGGGCAGCAAAGGCTGGGGGTGAGGGTCATGTGCTGACCGACCAGTGACCAGCGCCCAGAGCAGCGACTGGACCAGAGGCAGGAACGTACAGCTAGCACAGGATGAAGAAGATGAAACAGTCACACAGCAGCAGGCCTGATCAGAAGAGGCCAGGGAGAGGAGACGTGGAGCAAAGCAGAGGCAGGACAAGGAGAAACAGAGCGGCAAGGTGGTGTGCCTGCGCCCGGACACACCAGCAACCAGCCTCCGTGCAAGGTCAAAAGGCGAGGACCCCCTCCCTGAATGGAAATGCAAGGCCTGGCCCCAAACGTGCTTCTTTAAGGAAACGCGCTTAAATCAAAGGGCACTAACGGGCCAGAAATTAAGGATGGAAGAGATCGCAGGTGCCTGGCCCACTCGGAGCCAAGAGCAGGAGTGGGGTGGGTGGGCGGAGCCTGGCACAAGCCCCGCCCACTTGCACCCCTGCTGCTGGGAGTCCCGCCCCTTTCACATTTTCTGGGCTATTTGACGTCTTTGTGAGAATCTGTTCTAGTTTTTCGCCAGGGTTTGCCTTGGGTTTTCCAGATTTTGCTTGTTAGGCCTGCATACATTTTCCGATCACTTGTCTGAACTGCTGATCCGACTCTGAAGAGGCCCCTCAAGCTGGTCGATTCACTCCTGTGCCTGGTACCTCCCTGTGAACAAAGGATCTGAATATAGTCCAGCGCATCCGTCTTCTCTTAACACCTCGTGCTTATGAGGTCTTTTAAAATAAAGTGTATATTTCTTACCTGAAGACCATGGAGATTTTCTGTGATGGCCTCTGTCTCTCTCACCTTTCATGGTTTTGCCTTCCTTCCATCGGATACTGGTCTTCGTGTACAGTGTGAGGTAAGGTTTAGTTTCCCTCTTCCCTCGTGAGGCCCCAGTGGTCTGCACACCATTATTGGAGGGCCTTCCTGTCTGCGCTGCTCTGCATTGCCAGCGTTGTCTGGAAGAGCAGCTCATCCTGCGGGCGTCTGGCGATGGTGCAGGACAACCCCCCAGAGATGTCCCTCTCCTGATCCCCAGGCCCCAAGAGGATGCCGACCAAAGGGCCTTTGCAGGTGTGATTGGTGACAGATCCTGAGATGGGGACACTGTCCTGATTGTCTGGGTGGCCCCGTGCCATCACCAGGGTCCTGAAAACAGGCAGGGGGCGGGCATGGAGGGACTGTGTTGCCTATTGTGCTTAGAGCCTTGAGGAGGACCCGACCCTGCCCTCACCTTGGTTTTAACCCAGTGGGACCCCTTTTGATTTCTGGCCTCTGGAACCACCCTGCATTTGTGGTAATTTGTTACAGCAGCAGCAACACTCATGCAAACTCTCACCGTAGAGCAGCGAGCACGCCGCATGAATGTGAGATGTCTTTCCAAAGCAGTGCCGAGCGGGGGTAAAAAGGATTCTGCACACCCTAGATGAGGAGTCCTCAGAGCCTGGCACCCTCAGGCTGGAGGAGTGCTCTTTGAACATTAATCATTCACGGCAAACCTTTAAGGATACCCAGAAAAGAACATGACTGGGGTATAAATTCCAAACCAGTGAAGAGGGGAAATGAGTAAGAGAGACAAGCGAGCCGAGCCCTCAGCCAAGTTACAAGCAGCCACAATGGAGACCCACAGAACAGCGGGGCGAGGCGCCGAGACTTAGATCGTGAGCCAAAAAGGTGAGTGGGCCCCGCCCGCCACTAAAGGCGAGGGAGCCAGAGCGTGCCAGTCAGGTGCTGTCTGAGCGAGAGGCTCCTGCCCAGAGAGGGGCCACGGCAGCAGCAAGGCAGAGGGACAGACGAGAGAAGCGCCGGGCGCCACTGGAGGGGCCACCTCCCCGCCTCAGGCCCCCGCAGGGCAGGGCCATCCCTCAGTGACCAAAGAGCCCAAACGTGGGAGGCACAAGCAGCAAGAACCTGGGGCAAGACTGTGGGCCCACGCTCGAGACGGGAGAGTCCAGCCTGCATCCACCACTGCACGTCGGATGAGCAGAAAGAGCACAAACAGCTTCGCGGCCACATGGACCTTGTGTCTAGAAATTAGAGAAACAGGCTGAGGCCGTGTGTGATTGGGTCAGATATCAATTCCCAAAAGATGGATTTTTCCTAAATCCCCATACTTTTGGAAATTTTATAACAGTGACTTCTAAATAGCTCACGGGACTCAGAAGACGTGACCATAGAAATGTCAAAAAGACTGGATTATGGCAGAATCGAGAAGGATCTTTTACCTTTATGTTAGGAAAAGGGCTGGAGGCTTTACGCTGAGCATCTAATTCGGGAAGTTAGAGCAAGAACAGCAAAAAAAAAAAAAAAGAAAAAAAGAAAAAAATGAAGAAAGCAAAGGAAAGCCTACAAAAAAATACATGAACAGACACCAACAAAATTGGAAGCAAAGATAAACATTGGTTGTTTGAGAAAATAAAAAAAAAAAACTCATAAAGTAGACACATACTTGTGAGAACAACCCAGAAAAAATAAAGGCACAAATATACAATATTAGAAATAAAAGAGACACAAACTCTACACAGCATCAGAGATTTAAGATAATAGAACATTGTGAACAACTTTGTGCAATATATTCAAAAATTTAGGCAAATTTTTGACAACATCCTGGGGAAAAAGAACTTGAGATTCAAGAAGGAAAGAAAACCCCAACAGCCTTATAGCCAAGAAAGAACGATCAACAGATTTACATTCCCCACAAAAATACAAGTTTTACCATTTTTTTCTGTTGAATTCTACCAAAATTCCAAGAAACCGTTCCTGTCAGTCTGTACATCTCCCAGGTAGAAGGAAAAAGGCTATCTTCTGCCGGCCACTGGCGACTCTGACACCCGAACTGCTTGGGAATAGGAAAGAAAAATACAACATTTCATCACCCTGTCTGACCTTAAAACCTACAGATGTCACAGGTGAAGAGAGGAAAGGGAAAATGGACCTGTAAGCACCTCAGATGATGCAGGTGCTCACAGCAGAGGCTCTCAGCGAGCCAGGAGCGCAGTGAGCGCCATCTGTGGGGGAACTGATCCGAACCCAGAGCAGGCTGCCTCCCACGTGTCGGTAACGTCAGGACTTGGCAGAGAGCCCCCACGCCCGCCCCAACGTCTGTGCTCAGCTGGAGGCCTCCGCAGAGACCAGCTCCCTCCACCAGGAGAGGGACGGGCAGGGAGCGGACAGTGTGAATTCTCAGGAGGCAGAGCAGCCAGCAAGCAGTGCCCCGCCCGCGGTGAGTGGGCCAGGGGCACGCACACTGGCAGGTGCCCAGCGTGGTGGGTGAATGGTCAGGCGTGTGGGCCTGGGCGCCTCTGGCAACTGTTTCTTTCTTGAGACCTCCTGGCCCAGGCCTTTCCCAACCCTGGGAGCCTTTACATTTGAGAAATTACTGCCATTTCAGATTTACCAAAATTAAAACCAGCTGTTCCCACTGCTTGTTTTTACACTGAGGTGCGACTCACATAACATAAAGTTGGCCATCTTCAAGTGAGCGGTCCAGCGGCGTCTGGTGCAGCCAGCCCTTGTGCCTCTGTCCAGCTCCATGGCCCCACTTCCTGACACTGTCTCAACAGAAGGCAACATGAAGAAGGAGAGCAGAGGCAGGGATCTCAAGAAGAGAGGCGCAGCACGGAAGCCCGGGAAGGTCGGTGGTCCAGGCCCCGCTGGGCCCCAGGGCCTGGCGAGCCCAGCGCCCGGCCCCTGGCTGGAGCGGGCCAGCGCTGCCCGCAGGCCGCACCCCCAGGGGCTCCTGCCTGTCGCTGCAGGGCAGCGCGCCGCGGATCGTGCCCTCCCACTGCGTCCTCGTCGACTCGGACAGCTTCAAGTGTATCCTTTGGTGGTTCACCCGCCCGGGACTCGGATCCTGGGGCCTAGTCCTCCTTAACCAAGACCCAGTCGTCGCGGACCCCTACGAGGAGGCCCAAGGCCCAGGTGAGCGCTCCCCGCCGGGCACCGCCCACCGCACTGGGAACATCAGGCCTGCGGGCTGGCCTCTGAGCCTCTGCCCTGCCTCCATGTGGCCCTGGGTCAGCTCTTGCTACACTGCCCGGGGGAAGGGGGGTGGTGGCCGTGTGCTCCAAGACCCGCCCACCCTCTCGTCTGCAGCCGTGTGACAGGGACCCCTGAACTGGCAAGGTGCCGCCCCCGGGTGTGGACCTGTGGCAGAGGGCCGCCCCCGCGGCTCTGGGACAATTCCTTGGCTCTTTGGCTGAGATGGTTTTCAGTATCTTCACAGAGGAGGGAAGGAGCGCCACCCCTCCACTCCCCGGGCCCCCTTGCCCGTGAGGAGCCAGGCCCTGGGCGCCCGCCACACCAAAGGCCACCCTGTGTCCGCACCCTCGACGCCCGTTTTGTCACCATCCCATTCTGGTTGCAGAAATGCTGACTCCTGTCTCCGTGACCCGGGAAATTTTGGAAAGATTCAGAGACACATTCACTGCGAAATGGACGGGGCACCTGGGCAATAAGCAGTTTCCCAGGTTGGCCTCTGGGTTGCGCCCACGGGAGACCCCTTCCCCTCACGCCCTGACCCCCTTGTGTCCTCAGTCCCTTCGTCCCTGCCCGGAAGCGCCTAGAGCCCCAGCGCCCGGATGCGACCTGGGCCCAGAGGGTGCGCGCCCACCCGCTCGGCTTCAAGGGCCTCCAGGCCGCTCCTCGCCGAGGGGCGTGTCGGGGGCGGGGCCCTGGAGGGAGAAGCCTGGGAGAGCGGGGGCGGGGCAGGGCGGGGCGGGGCTTGTGGCGGGCCTGGGCGGGGCTTGTGGCGGGAGGGGAGGGGCTTGTGGCGGGGCGGGGCGGGGCGGGGCTTGTGGCGGGGCGGGGCTTGTGGCGGGGCGGGGCGGGGCGGGGCGGGGCGGGGCGGGGCGGGGCGGGGCCAGCAGCGGGCCGGGCTAGTCCCAGCAGACGCCCTCGGGCACCTGCGCTCCCGGGCTGCAGGGAGGTCCCTCTGCTGCTTCTCAGAGTAACCGCCCGGGGAAGGGCCGGAGCGGACCGCGGCACAGGCTGCTCACGGTGGCGCCCGAGCCCCGGCGCCTCCCCGCCCCCGCTCTCCCTCTTCTTGCCTTGGCAGCCAGGCCGAGTGGGAGCAGCTTCTGGGCAGCTGCACAGGCTTCTTCTTCTACGGGATGGAGAACTTCCTGTCGCACATATTAGTGGAAAGGCTGGCCGCCATGAACTTGGAAGGTGAGACCTCGGAGGCCCCCGTCTCTGCTAAACCCACCGGCTCGAGACACAGGTCGAACTCGCACAAGAAGAGAGCGCGCCCCTTGTGTCTTATCGGGTGGCTCCTGTCCTCTGACGAAGGGCTGGGGGCTTTAGGACCGCACAGCAGGGCCTGGGGGTGGGGCTAAGGCCCCTCCTGCCCTCCGTCCCCCTCCTCCGTTTCTCTGAGAGCCCAGGCTCTGGAGTTGGGGCAGTTCACCCTTTAGGACTGGGCATGCAGAGTCCAGGAGGGCTGGCCCACAGTCAGGTTGCTGTGGGGGTCGGCCTCCGTCCGTGGGGCTTTCTCACGCCCACATCCAAGTGCTCCGTTTCCAACACGGGCCCTGTTTCAGTGGGCACAGGAGGCCACCGCCTTGTGAGGGCAGCTGGGAGCTGAGACCCCTTCTGCAGGTCTGGAGATGCAGTAGGCCCCCCGGGTGGACTTCCCGCCCCTCCACTCCTTGCCCGGCCTGGCCGCCTAAGGAGACTATGAAGGTGTGGATCCCCTAAGACAAATGACCAGCTTGCCCGTGTGGCCCAGAAAATGGACCAAAGTCTGAGCCTCGGGCAGAGGGGGCTGTGTTTCCATAGCTGCCCGTGCCCTGGGTGACACCCTGCCCACAGGGTCCCCCGCCCCCGCCCTGGGCACCTGGCTGATGAGCCCTGCCTGTGACCACAGAGTGCCAGCTGGTGGTGCTGCTGGACCTGGCCCAGTCCTATGAGAGCATACGGCGCCGCGCGGGGTCCTCGGAGAGCAGGAGGTGCCCGGGATCCCCGGGGAGCTGGTGGGAGACCTGGGGGGGGCGTGTGAGTGAGCAGGAGGTGCCCGGGGTCCCTGGGGAGCTGGTGGGAGACCTGGGCGGGCGTGTGAGCGAGCAAGAGGTGCCCGGGGTCCCCGGGGAGCTGGTGGGAGACCTGGGGGGGGGCGTGTGAGTGAGGAGGAGGTGCCCGGGGTCCCCGGCGAGCTGGTGGGAGACCTGGGGGGCATGGGAGCAGTGGGTTCCATCTGGGGCATTGGCCCTGCCCCATCACGGCAGCCAGGCAGCTGTGACCTGCTCCCAGACCACAGGCCTGGCTGGAGCCTCGGGCCGCTGGGCTTGGGACCGGCACAGAGGGGCCAGTGGGGAGGACACCTGGCTCCCGCTCGCCGCATCACCTGCCACACACACCCCAGGGCTTCGGGAGCTGCGGGCAGTGGGGCTGCAGACCACCCTCTGCGGGGGGGCTTCCCCTCACAGCTCCCCCCACGCAGGGAGCCCTCCAGAGTGTGCCGGTACCCTGAAACGACTTTTCTTGCTAAATGGCATTTAATTGTGCGCATGGTGTGAGTGGGCGGGTGGAATCTTGACTTTTCAAGAAGCTTAAGGACGGTGAGTCCATCTACTGGGTCCCACACTTGGTGCTCTTCGGGCTGTGGACGGGGAGGCTCTGGCCGGGCCCCTTGTGCCAGCCCACGATCTCTGTCCCCTGCAGTGAACTCCAGCTGTCCTTGGAGGAGCCAGTCGAGACCGCCATCCTCCTGAGCCTGGTGGGGGTCGGGAGCATCGTGGCGAGCCAGTGGCCTACGGTCCTGCAGGACAACGCGATGCGGGCCCGGGTTCTGTGGGAAAGTGAGTGGTTCCGGCACTGCCACCCAGTCCTGCGGCCACGCGGCCTCCTGGGGCCTGCGGGTGGTGGATGGCCCATCTCAGGGCTGGTTCTTCTCTAGATCTGTTGGCAGTTGGCAGGCCGATTGGGAGAACAGTTCGCCTGCTTCAGGAGGTGGGAGCCAGTGAAGCCGCCCGCCACGGTAACTAGCAGTGGCCCCTTCCCCCAGCCCTCGGGCGCGGGGTTGGGGGACTCTAGCTGCTCCTGTTTCCAGGGACCCTCAGCCTCCGACAGCCCAGCGTGTGAAATCTGGCCTCCAGAGTCTTTAGGGAGAAACACGCAAATGACTAGAACATCTTTATCTTCAAAAGGCCCAAGTCCTCAAACCCTGAAAAGCCCCCCGGGGTGCTCTTGGGAAGGAAACCCACCCACTCCTCCAGCGCAAATGAAACCCTAATGTCCACATGTAGCTTCAGCGCTCCATGTGGATTCTGGTGTGAAAGACCCAAGTGCAGCCCAGGTAGTGAGTTGAGTAGCGCGCTGACGCGAGAATCCGCCGTAACTAAGAAAGAGTTAGCCTAGCTCATGAGGCCTTCAAATACAGAGCGCAGAAGGCGCCTAAAGGGTAAGATCCCACGGCCCACAGTGCTAGGGAGGTGGTACCAGACACTGAATGCTTGCTGAATGAGCAAGGGAGTGCTTGAGCGAGCCAGATGTGCGTGTGCATAAGTGAGTGTGTGCGTGAGTAAGCAAGTATGGGAGTGTGTGTGAGGGTGTGTGAGTGAGCCTGTAGGAGCAAGTGTGTGAGGGTGTGTGAGTGAGGGAGCAATCGCACGGGGGAGCAGGTGAGGGTGGCCCGCGGCTCCGCGGCGTCCACACCTGGGCGGTGCTGGAAGGCAGGGTGCTGGCACTGTCCCCTCCGTTGGGCTGGCCCCGGGCGTCCGTCCCCGTGAGCCTGCATCGCGTGCCCGTCCGCTCTCCCCAGACGAGTCCCTGCACGCTTGGAAGGACCGGCCGGCGGCACTCCGGCCGCAGCTGCAAGGCTCCGAGCGGCTCCCCATCACCCTCAACACGGTCCTCTATGGGCTGCCGCACCAGGCCATCGTGTGAGGGGCACCCAGCACGCTCCCGGGGGCCTTCAGCCTCCTCCTGAGACCCCTGCCAGGCTGTGCAGCGGAGCCCCCACCCCGTTCTGCACAGGGCAGCGCCTGCCCATCTCCACCGTGAAGCCAGGGCCCCGGGGGGGGGGAGGAGAGTCTCTGGGGCCGGGTGGGGTACCTGGGCCCACCCTACAGCTGCCTGGACCCTGGGCCCCTTGCTTCTCCAGGCTTTCCCTGGGGCCCTCCATGCCTTTGGTCCTAATGAGGACACGGGTCTGTCCAAGTGCTTCAATAAACAGCTTCATCACCTCTGAGCTATGTTTCTGTGCCCCCAAAGCAGGGAACAGCCTGGTTCTGCCCCCAGCCTGGCGCAGACGCCAGCGCCTCCAAACTCACAGGGAGGGCGTGGCCCTGCGACCTGAGCCCCCAGGCCTCCCTGCCCCAGCTCTCCACCCTGGGTTGGGACTCACATCCCGAGTAGAGGTGACCGTGTGTTCAGGACTCCCAGGGGCCCAGCCCGGGACCTCACCCACTGGCCCCGTGGGCTTTGCCAAGAGGATGGGAAGAGCTGGGGTGTCCGCTGCAAATGCCTCGGTGGTGTGGCTGGCGTGGGACTTGGCATCCCTGATGTCCCGGCCCCGTGGCAGGGTGGCCTGGTCTGCGCTCTGACGGCTCCAGGGCAGGCCCAGCTCTGCAGGGCTGTGGGGACCAGGAGGGGACAGGCTGGCGGCAGGGGCAGGCAGAAGAACCAGCAGGGAGACGGGCCAAGAGCTCGTTTCCCCCGCGTCGAGGGACCAGCAGTGGCAAAGCAGGCACGCCGGAATCCTTGGTCTCCCGTGCGTCTCTGGAAGGAATCTAAAGGGGTGCAGCCCTTCTGGAAAAGAGCTTGGCAGGTTTTCATAAACTGCATGCGCAGGTAGCACCTGAGCCAGCCTCTGCATGGATCCCAGAGGAATGGAAGCTCAGGTTCACACAGAAACAGCTGCATGTGCGGCAGCTTCATCCCATTAGAGCAAAAACTGGAACCAGACCTCCGCCTCGAGTGGTTAGGGAGGCAGTGCACACACTTGCCGGAATGCCCATGGTGGGAAGGGGGCCACCCGAGGCTGGACTGGACTCAGGGGCGTCGTGTTGAGCGGAGAAGCCAGCGGCAAGAAGGTCACTCGCCGTGGTGTCGTTCACACAACATCCTCAAAGCTCAGAACAGCAGAGAGAACAGGGCCCGCAGGAGCCCTGGGGCCAAGCCAGATTCCGCACCTCGGCTGTGACGGTGCCACAAGTCTACATGGAGAACACTGCGCCGTGCCCTGCCTGCATACAGACATGCACACACACAGACACACCAGTCACACCAGACACACACGGACACACAACAGACACACCAGACACACAGACACACAACAGACACGGACACACAACAGACACGGACACACAACAACGGACACAACAGACATGGACACATAACAGACACACACACACACAGACACACCAGACACACAGACACACAACAGACACACAACAGACACGGACACACACAGACACAGACACACACGGACACACCAGACGCAGACACACAACAGACACGGACACACAACAGACATGGACACACAACAGACACACACAGACACACCACACAGACACACCAGACAGACACACAACAGACACGGACACACAACAAACACACCAGACGCACGGACACACAACAGACACACAGAGACACACACAGACACACCAGACGCACACCAGACACGGACACACAACACAGACACACAACAGACACACAGAGACACACACAGACACACCAGACACACGGACACACAACAGACACGGACACACAACAGACACGGACACACAACAGACAGGGACACACAACAGACACACAGACACACCAGACAGACACACAACAGACACCAGACACATGGACACACAACAGACACGGACACACAATAGACACACACAGACACACCACACAGACACACCAGACAGACACACAACAGACACGGACACACAACAAACACACCAGACACATGGACACACAACAGACACACAGAGACACACACAGACACACCAGACACACAGACACACACCAGACACGGACACACAACACAGACACACAACAGACACACAGAGACACACACAGACACACCAGACACACGGACACACAACAGACACGGACACACAACAGACACACACACAGACACACAACAGACACACAGACACACAACAGACACACACAGAGACACACAACAGACACATGCAGACACACACACACACACCAGACAGACACACAACAGACACACAACAGACACACAGACACACAACAGACACGGACACACAACAGACACACAGACACACCAGACACACAACAGACACATGCAGACACACACACACAGACACACCAGACACACAGACACACAACAGACACGGACACACAACACAGACACACAACAGACACACAGAGACACACACAGACACACCAGACACACGGACACACAACAGACACGGACACACAACAGACACACACACAGACACACAACAGACACACAGACACACAACAGACACACACAGAGACACACAACAGACACATGCAGACACACACACACACACCAGACACACAGACATGGACACACAACAGACACGGACACACAACAGACACACACAGACACACCAGACACACAACAGACACATGCAGACACACACACACAGACACACCAGACACACAGACACACAACAGACATGGACACACAACAGACACACACACACAAACACACACACAGACACACCAACACAACAGACACACAACAGACATGGTCACACAACAGACACACAACAGACACACAACAGACAGACACACAACAGACACACAACAGGCACACCAGACACGCACACACACAGACACACCAGACACACAGACACACAACAGACAGACACAACAGACACACAACAGACACGGACACACAACAGATACACAACAGACACGGACACACACCAGACACGGACACACAACAGACACACAACAGACATGGACACACAACAGACATGGACACACAACAGGCAGAGCGGAGAAGCCAGCAGCAAGAAGGTCACTCGACACACAACAGACACAGACACACAGACATGAACACACACAAGCACACGGGCACACACAGACACACACAGACACAGAAGCCTACACACAGACACGCATCACACAGACACACGGCCCGCGGGGGGCGGCAGCACGCAGGTCCTCGCCGTCACGGCTCCAGCCCGGGCTCTAGGGTTGCCTGCGCTGTTTCCTCAACTTCCTGTGAATCTATAATTAATTCACCATAAGGAGCTTTTTAAGACCTCGTGTTTGATTATATTGAGGTGGTGATTCCCCTCTTTTGTGTTTGGTCTTTTCTTCTCTTCAAACATATACACATATTTGTTCCGGTTTTCTGTTTTCTTTTTTTTTAAAAAAACCGCTAACTAATGACCAGGTTATAAATTCAAATGGAGCAGCGCTGGAAACACGAGCTTCCCTCTAGAAAGATGCTGGCACCCACCCAGACAACAAGGATAAAAGCTTCTGGAAATACTTCATCCGTGCAGCGTCACATTTTTCACCTGCTGCCGTGCCTCTCCTGTGAGAAATGTGAGTGCTGTTCCGTGTAGCCGCGGCTTCGGTCGCCCTCTGAGTTATGTCCCGGCAACATGACAAATCACAGTATCAATTAGCTGCTGTAACACAAGTGGCATTCTGTAATATATTTAAGCACGAAAAACTGCGGAGGTGAAATTTATGTAACCCTAAAAACTATAAGGAGAGAAAAGATCACTTGGAATTTATTGGTAATAATAGGAGACAATGTAATTCCAACGGTGCACAGCCCTTTGAGAAAGGGCGGCCAGACCTGCAAGTTGTGTGTTCCAGAAAGGACACAGGTGGGTGACGGGGACGCCCCTGCATGGGGATGGGGGCAGCGTCCCCTGGAGATCCCAGCCCTGCCCCCGCCCAGCCTCCCCCTTCCTGAGCAGCAGTTGGCTCGGGGCCAGGCTGAGCTCCAGAGTCCAGACAGGCTCCCCGACCTTGAGCTGGTCATCGGCACCCAGGATGGGGGGGGGGGGGGCGCCCAGCAGCCGGGGATGGGACCAGTTGGTTTCTGTTAGTCAATCCCCTGCTTCAAAGTTCAACTTGCTTTCTGAATTTACATCTTGGAAATAGTGGTTTCCGTATTTTTACAATGCGGAGCTGCTTTTAGCAGTGTGCTCTGCTGTAGATTTACGGGGAAAGCAGAGGGACAAAAGCGCTGATTTTCTGTCTCCACCAGCGAGCCCCTGGTGTTCTCACACTTGGTCAAGGCCTTGTCATTTCGAGATGTCAGTCAGAATCTTGCTCAAAGCCTTTCTACCCTCAGACAGGCTGCCTGCCAACACCACAGTTCCAGTGCCCAGGGATGAGGGCCATCGGGTCGGGGGGGCCTCTAAATGGGCGAGGAGCCCAGGGTCCCCCTCATGGCTGGGGCTCTGGGGGCTGTGGGCTGTGGAGCCCCGCCAGGGGGCTTCCATTCCTATGACCTGCCCCAGGGGGGGTCCCAGATCCCCCATCCCACCCCCCCGGGCAGCACCCTTTTGCTCATGGAATCCCACAGAACAGCATCGCCAGGCACAGGCCAAGGTCCGTCTCCAAGGACGTGGCCTCTGCTTTCACCTCGAGGGAGGCCCAGGCCTCGGTCTGTCCTGGCCCCGAGCTCGCCCCTCTGCGTGAGGGCACCTGCCTTGGCCCTCTCCAGAGGGCAGGCCTATGGTTCCAGCCGGGTCCCCTGTCCCCCGGGGCCTCCGGCGCCTGGGCCCATCTTCCTCTCCCAGCAGTTAATTCCCTCTCACAGCCCAAACAGCCCTTCTGGGTTGATCGGGATTAAGAAATTAGGTGGGTTAATAAAGCTAAAATGTTCACAGATGCTTGTATATAAATTTCTATTAAGTTCCCTCATTCAACACTGGTCTCTAATAGTTTAATTTCTGTATTAAATAATTAAAACTCTATTTTCAATTGCTGTGAACAATTGTTTTCCTTAATGATCTTCCTGGAGGAGCCAGTAATTTTATATCTTGTAAAAATGATTAACTGGCATCATTATCCCATATGTCTGAAATATAACTCAGCAACTTCAAGAAAGGCCATTTGTATTCAATTAATGCTCCCTTGCATTAAGACACACAATATTACTTCACGTCCTCTCATTTTATTATGACGATGATGGAGATAGAAACAACCAGTCTCATTATCCCATTTCCAACAGAGAAATCAATTTTCAGTGTGTCTCTGCCCTTACAAAGAAGAAGGTGGCGTGGTTCCTGGGGAGCAGCCGCTGCAAACTCCCTCTGGGCAACGGCCTAACTGAGGGGTCCTGCCCTGGACAGGGGGCTTCTCCGCAGGCAGCCATTCTGGGGCTCTGGGAGGGGCCCGTGACCGCCTCCCGGGGGTTGTCCTGGAGGGGACAATCTGCCCTGCTCCTCCCCCCAGCATCATCCCCCCCCCCCACCGTGGACACTCCCCGGGCCCCCACGCCCAGAAGGGGGTCTCCTGAGAGACAGCCCTGATCCCGGGACCCATGTTGGCCTTGGATGGACCGGGCCCCCACATGGAATCAGAGGGGCTGGGGGAGCCCTGCAGTGAGTAGCCCCTTTGTAGGGTGATTCAAGGGACGCGCCCTGCCTCGCCACTCAATCAAGGGCGCTGGCGGCCAGGATAATCTAATTGTTTGACGTTTTTATCACAATTCATTGAGACCAGAGGCAGATGACTAGATTAACACCCCGTGCTGTTGGCTAATGGCCGGGACAGAGCTGATGGGGAGCTCTTAAATTCTCTTATTACAGGTTTTAATTCTCTGTGACACACAGAGAGAGGTGGCATCAGGACAATAAGGTGGAGCCTCCTCAGCCCAGTGCCCTGGGATCGGGGTGCCCCCACTCCCTCCCTGTTCTTCTGGCCACCTGCTCTGAGCCAGGCTCTGGCATAGGGGTTCTGGAGGCAAACAGTCCGGGGGGACAGGGGCCTCCCTGCCTGAGCCCCAGGACCCCCGCGCCCGGGAAACATGCTGTGACAAATTGCTCAGCTCTTGGGCTCAGAACCGCCCCCGGAAGAAGCTGCGGCTGGAGCCCCCAGACTCAGGGCTGCCGGGGGCCAGCGTCTTGGGGGCAGTTTGGGTGGAATTTCCTTGACCAGTGAGTTGACCATCTTTTCATGTATCTTGTGGCAACTTGGGCCTCCTGTTCTCTGCCTCGGAGGCCAGGAATAGAGCCGGCAGGCAGGGACCCCCCCAGGGACTCTGCTGGAACCCCTGGTGAGGTGGACTTGGGGGGCCCAGGCGTCTGTCCTCCACAGGGTCAAGTGGATGTTCTACAGAGGACTTTTGGTTTACTGTTACATGTAAGTGAAAGTGAAAGTCACTCGGTCGTGTCCAAGGAATTCTCCAGGCCAAAATACTAGAGTGGGTTGCCATGTGCTTCTCCAGGGGATCTTTCCAACCCAGGGATTGAACCCAGGTCTCCCATGTTGCAGGCGGATTCTTTACCAGCTGAGCCATGTAAGTCACGCATAATATTCGGCGGAGGACACTGGAGGCGGGAGCGGGGGCTGCCGTCCAGCAGATCCTGGGGGGCCGCCTCCAGGGGTCTGCAGAGCCAGCAAGAGCCCCCACCTGGGGTGGCGCAGGCCTCTCGGGGGGGCAGCTGTACTGGACAGGCTCGGCTCTGGACGGGGGCTGGGACAGTGGGGACAGAGTCCCCAGGCAGGCAGTGGAGGTGGGGCATGGAGGGGGACAAGCCTGGGGAGGGGGGCGTGTCTGACCTCCGCCACTGCAGCCAGGGACCATGTCAGGATGACGTCTGTGTGGACGTCGGTAGTGGCGGAAGCCATCACACCTGACCCCTGACCCCAGGAGTGATGGGGCAGTGACAGGTGATGGGGACAAGTTTTAGGAGCCGGGACGAGTGAGGACGGAGAGCTAGGCGTGGCCACAGCTGCGGCCGTCTGCTGAGGACTGGCATCCTGGAGCAGGCTGCCCTCCGAAGGCTCCCACCCTGACTGCCTATGGGCCCTCCAGCCGCTCAAAACAGGCTAGTTTGGATTTTCCCGAAAACTGAGCGCAAACATCATCCTTAGGACCGAAATCTCACCATTTCAGTAAAAGGGGGAAGATTTGTCTGCAGCCTGAACCACCTTCTGCTGGCCTGGCCGTGGCCTCCAAGCCCCAGGGCTCTTGGGCCTCAGCATCTGAGTCCTCTGACCACCCAGGTGTCCCGGCTGCAGGGCCAGTATTATAAAGCTACAAATTACCCCCTGACTTGCTGGCTCCGGAGTCAGTTTGGCTATGCAGTGAGACATTAACAAACGATCTTGCCCAGACGCAGGGCTCTGATCAGCTGCAGGACAGCAGCCTGGTCCTGACTGGAGCTGCCCCAGGCAGGGCATGGAGGGGCCAGATCCGGGGGGCTGTCTTCCTCCCACGCGCCCCCCGCCCCGTCCCTCCCCCCCCCCCCACCAGGGTGCTTCCATGCCTGCCCCTCGTGGCCTTCAGCCTGCATCTCTAGCCGACTCTGCAGTCCCCTGGAGGAGGCTCTTAGCCGCTTACATGGCGCCCCCCCACCCCCCCACTCTCCCCACCCCCCCACTCTCCCCACCCCCCCACTCTCCCCACCCCCCCACTCTCCCCACCCCCCCTCTCCCCACCCCCCACTCTCCCCACCCCCCCACCCCCTCACCCCCACCACGGGCCAGAGCTCCGCCGCTGGCCCACAGGTCCTCCCCAGCCTCTCCAGGCACGGGCAGTAACTGAGGAGGCTGTCCTGCTGCAGGGGCCAGCTCCGAGTCCTGGCACGCCCCGCGGACCCCAGGCAGGCCTCGCGGTGAACGTCCCGCATGGCGGTAGCGGGGTGGAGTCTGCGGTGGAGACTCAGGAGGGCCCCAGCCGAGAGCAGAGAGGCTCCTGCATGAGGCCGGGGCTGCGGCCCAGCAGGTCTGGGGCCCTCGGGTCCAGTCAGGGGGGCTTGCTCAGAGGACCCACACGTCAAGAGCACCCCACGGCCAGAACCACCTCGCCTGCTGACCGCACCGCGCGGCCGCCCCTGGGGCTCCAGCCTCCTCTTCCCGTGTCGCTAGTTTTGCTCACAGACCCGCAGTCAACAGGGCGGGAGAAGACGGTTCTCGAGCTCAAACAGACACAACCCGGCCTCATCCGTCCTGACCAATGGCCAGTCAGCTCCCAGGATGTGGACCTTTGATGTTTCAGTTAATAAAAGGAATCATGTACACAGGAAACACAGGGAAACCCAGTGGACACCGCAAGAAGCAAAGAAGGCACCACATGCTCTCTCCCTCCTCTGCAGGCCCCGCCCCTCCTCCAAGTCCTTCCCACTTCTCCACAGGCCCCACCCCTTCTTCAAGTCCCTCCCCTTTCTCCACAGGCCCCACCCCTCCGCCAAGTCCCTCCCCCTCCTACAAGGCTCCGTCCCTCCTCCAAGTCCCTCCCCTTCCTCTACAGGCCCCACCCCTCCGCCAAGTCCCCCCTCCAACAAGGCTCCGCCCCCCTCCAAGTCCCTCCCCTTTCTCCACAGGCTCCGCCCCTCCTCCGAGTCCCTCCCACTTCTCAAGGTCCACCCCCTCATCCAAGTCCTTCCCTCTCCTCCACAGGTTCTGCCCCTCCACCGAGTCCCTTCTGCTTCTCTGCAGCCTCCGCTCCTCCTCCAAGTCCCTCCCCGTCCTCTGCAGGCCCCGCCCCTCTCCAAGTCCCTCCCTCTTTTCCCTAGGCTCCTCCCCCTCCTCCACAAGCTCTTCCCGTCACCCCCCCCACCTCTTCCTCCTCACCAGGCCACACCCAGGCTCCTCCTCCTCTCAGAGGCTGTTCCTCCTCCCCCGCAGGCTCCTCACCAGGGCAGGGTTTGGTGCCATGGATGCTTATGAGGTTTTTCTCTGGATAAGTATCCATATATTTAACGATGAAATGACAATCTGTTTAATGAAATGATGGCACATTTTCCCCAAGTGCTATTATATTAGAAATGCTGTCAGAGCAGGCGGCCCCCATCGTGCACGTTTTCGTGGATGTCTCACGCTTCACACACAGCCCCGGCCCGGCTTGCTGTTCTCCCAGGAGACAAGCAGTCTGTTTACTTGGGTGAAACTGTTGATGCCTGCTTTGTGAATAATGTGCGGTCGCTCCCGTAACTTGGTCGCGTCTCTGTTTTCAGAACAGAGAATTCAGTATATTTACAAGATCCCAGCGTTGACCGTTTAGCCCTCCAGTCCCCACGTGCGACTCCGGCCATCGTGGGTGAGGAGGGTGAGTTACGGTTCACGACCACAGCTGGGTTTCTTTTGCTTCTTTGGGCATTTCTGTCTCTTTTTAACTCTTAAGGACTTTGGAGCCAGGTCTGTCTTCAGACCAGCATGTAGCTTCCACTGTTACCAACTGTGGCTTTGAGTTGGACCTCAGAGGCCTCACAGTCTGGCCACACACGTCTAGGTCACCTGCAGACTGCCTGGCTGGCAGGGACGCCCCCCCCCCCGCTTCCTCACTCGGACCTCGCAGGCCTCCTGGAGGAGCCCCTGGGTCTCCATGTTGTGTCCTGGCCAGAGGAAGACTGGACAAGCAGCAAAGCAGTCCGGACGACAGAGGGGGAGAACGGGGGGAGCCGCAGGGGAGAGGGAGGCAGGGCACAGCACGTCAGAGGCCGGGAGGCCCGCGGCACTGCGGGAGCCACACCTGTCGGCAGCATGAGCGCAAGAGCTGCAAGGTCTGCTCAGGGGCTCAGAGGGGCTTATCCCTACCCGGCCATCAGGTTTGCGCATGCACCCCGCGTTCCTCCCGGTACAATTGCTAAAGGTGGAAAACTGGGAAGACCTAAGGCGCTGGCATATAGACTGTGGGACACCCACAAAACTGCTTGGGATCCTGGGTCCTGCCTGGCGGTGCCATGCGGGTGCCGGGACACGGGTGGGATGGGCAGACGGGCCTGGACTGGAGAGTGTGTGTGTTAGTTCTGGGTGGGGGTCTTATAGAGAGACCGCCCACGTGTGGCGTCTTTCGTACGCTCGGTGCTTAGGGGTCGTGTCCCCGGGGACCGGGACAGTGCTGGCTCCGCAGGTGCTCAGGCCGCAATCATGCGGGAGAGTGAAGGGGTGAGCAGAAAGGAGGCCGGTCCCGCCGCGGCGTGGGCGCTGAGCCGTGGCAGACGGCTCCTTTCTTCATGGGGTTCAGTGTTTCACAACTGGTGTCTGTCACCCTCGCGACCAGAAGGAAAGCTCTGTTTGAGAGCTTTTCCACCCAGGTCTTTGTCAACTGTCATTTCTCCAAAGATGCCAGGAACGCTGCCCTGGGCTGAGGCCAGAAAGGACGCCTTGTCAGCAGAGCCAGGATCTACTCTGCCGTCAGTCCGTCCCCACTGCAGCAGGAGCCCCAGGACCCAGGGAGCACCCAGCCTGCACCCCGCACCCTCCTTTGTGCCCGGGAGCCCCCCGTGTGCCCGGGAGCCCCCCGTGTGCCCGGGACACCTGCCATGTGTCTGGGACACCCCTGTGTGCCCAGGACTCCCCCTGTGTGCCTCAGACCCTCTCCTCCATGAGCCCAGGACAACCCCTGTGCCCGGGACACCCCCGTGTGCCCGGGACCCCCACGGGCCAGGCAGGAGGAACTCTGGCCAGGAAGGAGGATTAACTTCCTGAGGTGAATTAAATTAGACACAACCTCTTGGGACCCTTTGTAGGAAGAGGTATCCAGGCTGTGGAATGCAAGCTCATGGGTCCCGCAGACCAAATTCCATACTGATGTCACAGGCCACCAGCCCCTGGGGGTGCCCGCACCCCTACCCTGTGGTATAGGGGTTTGGTGGCCTGGCAGCTGCACAGCTTTGAAGCCCTTGGGAGGCTTGGGGCAGATAAGCCTCTGGGCCCAGCTCACTGCCTCCCCAGCCCTGTGAGACCCATCTCCCAGACGGGGGTGTCCAGGCAGTGGGCAGCCTGGGCTGGGGGTCGGAAGACCCCCAGGCATTGCAGGAGGCATGGGGTGCTCTTTGCCTCACATGGCAGACACGTTCCTCAAAGTCAGGGGGACTGCTGTCCCCGTTTAGGAGCCTAGAGGAGAGGTGCCAGCCCACGGCAGATACCAGCCCTGACCTGCGCGCCTGTGGGAGAGGCTTTCCTTCCACCAAGGACCCCTGCCTGCCGCCCCCTCACCCCAGAATGGGGCGGGGACCTCAACGTGCTTCCCTGAAACCCTTCCTGGTCCAGCCAGCCGCCCAGTGACCCTTTGAAAGTGCGAATAGTTTCCCATCAGCGGCAGCTCCTCCCCTGGAGATGAACCCCCTTCTGGAATGGTCCTTGGGGTGGCCCTGCCCCAGCTCCCGCGCCCTCACGGGTCTCCAGGAAGCAGGCGCTCCCCCAAGTAGCTGTTGGGCGCCCTCAGTGCCGGTGCAGGGGTCACCCTGTCCATAATGCCAACCTGCATCTGTCGGGCTCAGCCGTTAACTGGCCTCCTGTCTGCCGCCTCCACCCCGAGAGGCGTTTTAATAAAGACCTGGGGACACGTGGACGCTCCGGCCTGAGCGCCAGACCCCGCCCGTGGCGGGAGCGGGGTCGGGGGGAGCGTCAGTGCAGCCCCCCACCTCGGCCAACGACAGCGGCGGGGCTGGACACAGCACAGCTGGACCCTCACCCGCCAGCAAGCCCCCACGGCATCCAGAGCAGCCTGGAGCGCAGCCAGAAGCCCTTCCGGAAGCGTCCACTCGGCCAGCGCTGTCCGAGCCATTCTGGGAGCGCAGCGAACAGGCTGCAGCCGCTGCCCTCACACAAATCTTGCGCTCGGCGCCCAATCAGCGCGCTTGGCACGGGGTCAGACCCCCGGGAGAGCAGCCCCGGGGAGAGACCATTACGCGACTGCACGTCTGGTGCGGGGTCCGGGGCGGGGGGCCTGGGATGGGCTTGGGGCTGATTTACGGCCGCCCTGTCTTTGTCCTTCCCTGAAGGAGACGCGAGTCTTGGGACCCCGAGGAGCGCTTCTGAGGCGCCATGCGGCTGCACCGCCTCCTTGGGGCTCCTTTGCCTGGCTCTCGTTGTCACAGGCATGCGGTGGGGAGTGATTTCCAGCTCATGTCAGAACACTCTGGGTGCCGTGCCCCAGCTGGACCCGTCCAGGGAGGGAGAGGGAGTCGCACTCCTGAGGTCTGGAGCCCCCCCCCCGCCCCCCTCCCCCCGCCCAGCCTGGATGTGGCTGTGAGGGACTGGGGGCCACGGGTCTCCAACAAGAGCCGAGCACCACCCAGAAGCAGAAAGCAGAGCAAAATGGCAACCCCAGAAAGGTGCTGGAGCCGGGGCGCCCACGGGCCTGGAGGTGGAAGGGGGAGAGGTTGAGGGGCAGGTGTGTCCATGCTTTCGGCCGTTGTCCTTGAGGGGCCGTTCTCTCCTGAGCCCCCGATACTCTGGGCCAATCCTTTACTCGAGCTCTTAGCAGCCTGGGCCCCTGGTGGCTCAGAGCCTGTCCTGGACCAAGAACCTTGCAGGACCTTGGAAATGAGGAGGTGACCCAGCCTTGGTGCCGGTTGGACGTTCACGTGGAAAGTGTGAGGGGGTGGGTAGCGGACCTGGGGGCGGGGCCCCGGGGAGGGAGGAAGCCCAGGGGGGCGGGGCCGCGGGGGTGTGGCCAGCGCCACCCCCGTACAGGGGCGGAGAGGCTGCGGCCCGCCGCCCATCAGATGGGGCCGCCCTGCAGAGCCCAGGTGCCCCAGTCAAGGAAACTGCAAAGTGCCAGACTCTTAAGAAGCTGCCTGAGAAGAACCTGGAAACAACTGGGCCTACGTCAGCGGAGGGTGGACGTCTGTTCGTACGTGGGAACCTCCCAGTAGGCACGAGAGGCCTGCGGCCATGTGCCCCCGGGAGGGAGTGACCCAGAGTCGTGAGGTCAGGTGACCGTGCGGCCCTGCACAGCCGCAGGTCCCGGGAGGCCACGTGGTCACAGCCGCCCCGTTTCTGTTGGACGGGCGAACAGTCTCAACCTGGCGACTGGGTGCTTCTTTCAGAAGGAAGGTGAGGCCCGCACACAGCGTGGTGAGAGAGGCGGGGGTCTGCAGACAAGAAGGAATAGTGTGGTTCTGTGCACTGCTCTGGGGATGTTCCTACGTGTATCAAGACGCATAACTTTGAAAGAAGTACAGGAGCTGGAGAAGGGGAGCTGGGGCGCGCGGGGAGGGGCTCTGCAGGGGGGGAGACGCTCTGCAGGGGGGAGACGCCCAGCTGTCCCTGGCTGGGGGCGGGGCTTCAAACCCAGAGAAGCAGAGCCTCGCAGCGCAAGGGGGAGGGGTGGGAGCTTCTCGAAGGTCCGGGAGCCCTGGCCATTGTCCAGGCCGCCTCCTGCCGGGAAGGGGCGGGCAGCCCGGGCCCCTCGGCCTCTGCTCCCGGGTCTCTGCCGCTTCCTTTACAGACCTACTGGGCCCCTCCCACCTGCCAAGGGTCTTTCCAGGGAAGATGCTTGGCTCAAAGCCCCGTTCAGGGACTTCCACACGCCCATGGTGTCTGACACCTGAGTACAGGGAAGATCTCCCTGGGGGAGCCCAGGCTAACCCTGTGAAGCCTGGAACTGAGTTCATGTTCGTTTCTTGACCCTGTAGCACTTAGCCCCCTGGGTGCCCCAGCCATGAGGGGCCCTTGCAGCTAGGTGCCGACCTGACGGCAGGTGCATCAGTGCGGAGGGGCTCAGAGCGTACCAAGCAGAGAGTGAGCCTCAGGACGACGAGAGCCAGCGGACGGTGGTCCAGGGGGTGGTGGAGGGCAGGGCGGCAGCAGAAGGACCGGTGTGGGGTCCGAGGGGAGGGGGCCGCTGGGGCCTGGGTCTGAGGCTCACTGGTCATCTCATGGGGATTAGACCCAAGCGGAGTGTGGGGGGCAGGACTGAGCTATAAGCAGCGGGGAGAGGGTGAGGTCGGGCCAGCGCCCCGCTGGGGCCTCCTCTCGTGGCCCCCGCCCCCTGCCTCCCGCCCCCTGCCTCCCGCCCCCTGCCTCCCGCAGCCCAGGCCCAGGCCCAGGCCCAGGTGCACCCTCAGCCCGCAGTGACCCTTCAGGCAGTCACCCTGCGGGTGGCGCTGGGGGTCAGCGGAGCGGAGCGGGCAGGGGTTCTTCCAGCTGCCTTTCCAGGGTCGGCCAGGAGAGGGCACCAGCGGGACAGGCAGGGGTCCGGTCTTTCCCGGCCTGGATGTTTGCGGGGAGGAGTGGGGTTCGCGCCCACCCAGCTCCCTTCAGCGTCTGCAGAACCTGGGAGCGCCTGCAGCAGCACAGGCGCCCAGCAGGCGGCCTCTCCGGCTCCAGGGCCCCCACGCCTCCACCCCTGCGCCCCCAGCTGGCAGGCACTTGGTTCTCTTGACCCACCAACCCCTGGTGAGCAGCCCCCTGACTCTGCCCCCAGGTGCCGTCCCCTCCTCTTGCTCCCGGAGGTCGAGGACTGGTCCCACGTGGGAGGACAAAGCCAGGGTCCTTTGCCTTTTGCAGGAAGCCATCGAGAGGGTGTGCTTGGGGCAGGGGGCAGCTCCGCGACTTACCAGCCTCTCAAAATGGCAAATCTTCATCCGTTTGCCAACTCCAGAGCTATGTGCGTGGAGATGGGATCCAAGCTCCTTCCAGAGACAAACCGTCTTCCTCCCCTCCGTCCCCCGGCCCCACGCCTGCCAGGCTCTGACCCAGTCCGGGCTAGGACACCGGCTGGTCCTGGCTGGCCCTCCTGAGGGACCACCTTCCCTGACCTCCCTCTTCCCAGCGGGCACTCGGCCCGTTCCTATGCTGCACGGACTTGCGGGGTTTTGTTTAATGTTGAAGAGGGCGGCAGAGGATGAGATGGTTGGATGGCATCACCCACTCAATGGACATGAATCTGAACAGCTGGCGGACAGTGGAGCCGAGCCTGCTGCAGCCCATGGGGCCGCAAAGAGTCCGACGACTTGGCGACTGAACAACACCCAGTCGTGCCCGCCGGGGTGCAGGGTGGTGCTCGCTGTTCACGTGGCTCTCCCCGAGCGCGCCTGGCAGGGAGCATGACCCGATAAATAAACGTGACTAAGTCAAGATTTCTGCCAAACCGCGAGCTCCGCGCTTGCCCGCGACGTCAACGCGAGAGCGCGGCGAGGCGCACGGCCGCCTTCCTTGGCGGGGCTTCTCCTTCGGCACCAGGAGGGGGCATTGGCAGACCCGTCCGTTCCAGCGAAATCGGCTCGGGCGGCGCGACCCGAGGCGCTCCTTACCCGCAGGACTCTCCTCCCCCGGCCAACCCGGGGCGGGGAGGCGTTTCCTTCGGTCTTATCCGGGGGGCGGCTCCCGGGAGCGCCGGAGGAGAAGGTGGGGCGGTGGCCAGGCGCCAAGCGGAGGCACGGAGCCCCGGAGTGCCCAGAGATGGCGGGCCGACAGGTGGAACAGGTGGAGCCTACACACCCGGAACTGGGGCGCTGGGGTCGGGGGTGGCGGTGGGGGTTGTCCCGTGCCACCGCGTGCGGAAGGGTAGGCGGGCGGGAGTCCGGGGCTTGGGAACCCCCGCGCGGGGCGGGGCAGGGCGCGGGGACAGGGCTCCGAGACACCCTCCGCCAGACAGCATGGAGAAGCAGCTGCCCTCACCCCGCTCTTGGCGCCCCCAACCCACTCTGGCCCCTCCAAATGGCACTCCATCCCCCCATCCCGCACCCACGGCACCCAGCTCCCTGGAGAGCCAAGCACAGCCCCACTCGCGACCCCAAGCGTTCCGGCCGCAGCCCAGGGAGGGCCCCGGGGCGCAAGCTCCCCCGGGGTGCAGGGGAGTGGGTCGGCACTGTTTCCTCGGAGGGAAGGGGTATGCAGAGGCCTGAGCCTGGGGGCTCGAGGAGCCGAGCGCGGCGCCCAGAGCGGCAGTGCCCCTCCTGCCACCGAACCGAGGTCTTAGGAGGTTAAGGCGCCCTGTAGACCGTCCGGGCGCGCCACGCCTGGCCCGCCAAGAGGACTTCAGCCCCAGCAATCCAGAACTTGCTCCCCCCGGCAGAATCGGGAGGGGGGGCCGGCCCGCCCCTCACGTGGCCCCGCCCCAGTCCCCCTGGTCCCTCCCCAAGTCCTGACCTCCCGCCCAGATCAGAGGCTTGGGAGGCCGGGCCGCCGCCTTCCAGGAGCCCAGAGGGGCCCAAACCCGGCATAAAAGGACATACGCTGTGCCCGAGGTGAGGGGCGCAAGCCAGGCCCGGGGCGGATCTCAGGGCTCAGCCGCCACAGTGAGCGCGGAGAAGCTCGATTTCCGGGGTCTGGCTCGGCTGGTGCGGATTTGCCTGCGGGGCAGCCGCATCCGGATCCCGCGAGTGCGGCCCGGCCAAGCTTGCGGGGAGAGGGAAACTCCCTCCCGCACGGGCTACACCACACACGAAGCCGGCCGGTATCACGCGCGGTGGCACGCCGCCCGGGACAGCACGGGGCGCGCGCACGCAGGCAGTGGGAGCCGCCAAACGCCTGCCCGGGCCCGGCGGCCAGTGGCTTTCTTAGAGGCGATCTGGTGTAGGGACTCGCAGCACCACACCCGTAGAACTGCCCAAAACGAAAATGGACCCCTGGAGATCTCGGTATCAGGGGACGCTGGGTTCCTGCCCAGAGCCGAGAGGGCCGCTGTCGTTTGTGCCACCGAAATCCTGGCGGCCCGGGTGAAACGGGAAAGTCGTTGTTAACCTGCCGCACCAGGCCCGAGAGAGGCCGGCTGGCAGACACAGCAACCTGTCCCCTCTCCAACGAATCGGCGGCCGTCGGTTGGTACGCGTTCCCGTCACGTTCCCAACGGGCAGCGAATAATAGTAATAACCATCACTTAATAATATGTGACACCACCGAAGAGAACTAAGGAGGCAACTTCCACGATTGTACTCGGCGCCTGTTTGGCGCCTGCTCTTCGTGGTTTACTGAGATCTTATTTGAACCCCGCACAACCATCTACGAAGTGGGAGGAGTACTCACCCCGAGGACGACACCACGCGCTCGGCGTGCCGGTCAAAAGACCGCGCTTCTGCCCGCGGCCCCACGCGCCCCGTGACCCGGAGTCCGTGTGCCAGGGTTCCCGACCCCAGGCTCCGGCCGCGCTTCGCGAGGGAGCGGCTGCGCGAAAGGTCCCGCGCGGCGTCCAGACCGGAGCTCCGGGTTCAGGTTGCCTCCCAGGAATGAGGTGGCACCGCGCGACCGGGAAATGACCCAGCCCGGCCGAGTACAGCCCCGCGGGGCCGGGAGTGGACGGGGACCCGATCCCATACCCACCACACGCGACCCGGCGGCCCCGGGACAGGCCTCGCCGAGGCGCCAGCCACTGGGTGGGGAAACAGCGGATTCTCGCGGGCCAAGTCTAACCTTCGGCCCGTGGACGCAGACATCCCGCTTCTCGCGCCCTCTGCATCCCGGAGCAGGAGGTTCTCGGAAATGTTCTCGGTCCTCCTTCAAATCTGGGGCCGCGACCCCGAGAGTGCCTGCCGGCTCCCCGCGCCCTCCCGCCGGCGCCTCTGCACCGAACAGGGCGCACCGCGTGTGTCGAGTGGATCCTCAAATCTGCATTCTCTCGGTGATAAAATATGCTCTCGTATTTTTTCCTGATTTCCCATTAAAACCTTTGCCTAACTAAACTCCCATCCAACGGGATTTATTTCGTCCCCGGGGAGATAAATCAGGGGGCAAATTTACGGCCCGGGAGGGACCCGCCGCGCTAATGGGCGCTTCATGGAGTGCGCGGCGGGGGCGCGCGGACGGCGGGCGCTGGCCAATGGCCGGGCCGCGGGCGCCCACAGCCAATCAGCGCGCGCGCCGCGCCGGGGCCCCGCGGTTATCAGCGCGTCCGGCCCGCGCGGCGCCGCTCCGACCGGCCCCGGGGCTGCTGCTGCCGCCGCCGCCGCCGCCGCCGCCGCCGCCTCCGCCTCCTCCCGGAGTGCCCCCGGCGGCGCCCGGCCTGCGCCGGAGCCGCCACCCGCCCTCGCGCCCGCCCTCCGCGCCGTCGGCGCCCTCGCCCGGCGCCCGCCCGGGCCGCGCGCAAACTTCCCGGGCCGGCGGGCGGCGGCGGCGGCGGCGGGGCCCGGATGGGCGCCCGGGCCGGCGGCGGCGGCGCCCATGGACGCTAACCGCCCGGGCGCGTTCGTGCTGAGCAGCGCCCCGCTGGCCGCGCTGCACAACATGGCCGAGATGAAGACGTCGCTGTTCCCATATGCGTTGCAGGGCCCGGCCGGTTTCAAGGCGCCCGCGCTGGGCGGCCTGGGCGCACAGCTGCCCCTTGGCACCCCGCACGGCATCAGCGACATCCTGGGGCGGCCGGTGGGCGCGGCGGGCGGCGGCCTCCTGGGCGGTCTGCCCCGGCTCAATGGGCTGGCCTCGTCGGCTGGCGTCTACTTCGGGCCCGCGGCCGCCGTGGCGCGCGGCTATCCCAAGCCCCTGGCGGAGCTTCCCGGGCGCCCGCCCATCTTCTGGCCCGGAGTGGTGCAGGGCTCGCCCTGGAGGGACCCCCGCCTGGCCGGCCCGGGTAAGTGGCCCGAGCGCGGGTTCGGCGTGGGGCTGCGGGCGGGCGAGGGCGGGACCGCCGGCTACACTCACCGAGCCCCCCCTGAAGCCCAGGCCGGCGGGGTCCTGGACAAGGACGGCAAGAAGAAGCACTCGCGGCCGACCTTCTCGGGCCAGCAGATCTTCGCGCTGGAGAAGACTTTCGAGCAGACGAAGTACCTGGCGGGGCCCGAGCGCGCGCGCCTCGCCTACTCCCTGGGCATGACCGAGAGCCAGGTCAAGGTGAGGCGGCGCCGCGCGGCGCTCGCTTGGCCGCAGCCCGCTCGCTCCCCCGCGTCCTGCGAAAGGCGCCCGAGCGGCCACCCCACGGCCGGGGCCGGGGCGGAGGGGCAGTCTGGGGCGGCCCTCGGCGTCCGCGCCGGCGGCAGCGTCTGGCCCGGGCCGCCGAGGGGCCGAGCTGCCGCCGGCGGGTGCTCCGGGGGGGCCCCGCGTGATGGGCGCCCTCCACCCCAGGTGTGGTTCCAGAACCGCCGGACCAAGTGGCGCAAGCGGCACGCGGCGGAGATGGCGTCGGCCAAGAAGAAGCAGGACTCGGACGCCGAGAAGCTGAAGGTGGGCGGCTCGGACGCGGAGGACGACGACGACGAGTACAACCGGCCCCTGGACCCCAACTCGGACGACGAGAAGATCACGCGGCTGCTCAAGAAGCACAGAGCCCCGAACTTGGCGCTGGTCAGCCCGTGCGGCGGCGGCGCGGGGGACGCCTCCTGAGGGCGCGGGGCCGGGCCGGACAACCAGGGTACGGACGCGGGCCGGCGCCCTCGCCAGCCGCCCGCGCCGCAGTGTGTATATATATTTTTACAGAGTAAGTTATACGGCGGCCCGGCTCGGGCTCGGCGTCGGGGCCGCCGCCGCCCCGCGTCCCGGTGGAATCACTTTGTATAATCAATAAATTATTTAACGCGTCCCCGTCGGAGCCACGGCTCCCTGGGCCCTCCGCCTGTTTCTTCCCATTCGGAAAGCCGCGGGCGAGGCGGCGGCGCGGCCTCCGCTCCTGCCGGGGACGCCGTGCCGGGCCGCTGTCCAGTGTCCGGGCCCGCGGGGCCCGCGCCTTCGGCTGGAAGGGCGCCTGGGGCTGGAAGGGCCGGGCTCGGCAGCGGGCCCGACGGAGGCCGGGTGCCCCGCGTCCCGGGCGCCCGGGCGGCAGCAGCTCGCAGGAGCGAGGGCGCCGAGAGGACCGGCGCGGGGAAGGCGTCCCGGCCCCGCGGACCCTCGGGCCGTCCGCTGAGGGAAGGGGCCGCCCGGCCGGGAGCCGCGAGGAGCCGGACTCGGGGACTCGGCGGGCTGGAGCGGAGCCGACGGCGCGGGGCGGAGCAGGGAGCAGGTAGGGCCTCTTGTTCTCCAGCCACCCCGAGGCTAGGGCCCTCCTTTCGCGGCTACGGTGGATGAGGTTTGGGCAGGTTTAAACACATTCCCGGTGCCCGCCCCACCCTGCGCGGTAGCTGTGGGTGGGTGGGGGGTCGGTGAAGGGCGCCGCTGGACCTGGCTCCTGCCCACCTGCTCTGGTCTGATTATGTAGATTCAACTCGCCCAGCCTTAGTAGCTGCAGACTTGGGAAGTCGCGCTAAACTTAACATTGGGTGAAATAAATCAGGTTTTAAACTCATCAGCACTATAGCTGATTCGCTGCTATTATTTAGATTTTTTATGGGTAGAAAGTGCGACTTAATTCAAAGGACTACAAAGAGAAGCCCACAGTGATTCTGCCAGCAGCTCGGAGTTCTCTGGGGGCCCCGGGGTGGGCAGCGGAAGCACGTCTGGGCCTCTTGAGCTCCACCCCCTTCCTGGGCAGCTCGGCCTGCACCCCAGGGTGCCCCCACCCGCCAGGCCCCACCCTGGAGAGGCAGGGAAGCCCTCCTCTCTGGCCTGTTCTTCACCCCCACCTCACAGGTGAGGATTCTGGTGAACAGCTGGGTCTCCCTGGTTCACAGAAGCCCCAGACTGGGTGCTCCCCGTGGTCCCAGCTTCATGGGCATGACTGTGGTGTTAATTTTAAGAGTTGGATATGAAGGGTTGTATTACTGTAAGATTTATCTTGGAAGTCATTATTGGAAATGTTAAAAGAGTAAAAGGCTGGTTTTTTTTTTTCCACGCAACTGCACCAATTTTAAAACATGCTTTCCACTGACTGGTTTTCTTTTTAAGAGAGAACTTAAAAAAAAAAAATTTATGTGTGTAAAAACTATTCTCTCAGCTCTAAGTTAGGAGCAAAGGAATTTCCAGGTTTTAAGTTTTGAGGAAAGCAATGCATTTATGTAATTTCATTTAAAAAATGCTGAGGGGTAAATCCCAGTAGGTACCACTGCAGTAAACAGTTCAAAAGATGTTCTTTCTGCTTCCCACCGTGGCTCAGCTTTATGACAGAATCCAACAGGACGCAGGGCCTGGGTTGTGGACAAGGTGGCCTGGACTGCAGCCTGGGAAGGGCCCGGAGCGCCAGAGAAGGGAGCACAGTCAAACGGTGTTTTCACCAAGATCAATTTTATTGCTTAGGGACCAGAGCGGCCATTTCCAAAGGCCTCCAGAGTGACCAACAGCTGAAACCCTGCTACACAGAAATCACTGTGGGCCGGAACGGCCGTGCGGCACATGGACGGAGTGACCACAGCTTGACACACACCCAGATGGTTCTGTCGAGGCTGCAGACTCGGCTGGTGGATGCCAAACCGCTTTCGATGGTAGTGATTCACCTAAACCAAGCTTTCCCCTGGCGCCTGCACCCAGCCCGGGAGTTCTGTAGTGTTTAAAGCAGATCAATAAACGTCATTTGTGTTTCATTCTCGGGCCAGGCACCACCTCTGACCGCCGCGCCAGGGGTCGGGGACAGGGACGTGCGGCAGGGTCACGATGGGCCGTGGGAGGCACGGCACCCGGGGACTCGGACAGTTTGTTTCTCTTAATTAATAGTTTATGTACAGCCCATGTTAAAAGCGGTTTCTATCAGAAGCAGACTAGGCTATTTTTATTTCTCCCGTGATATTATTGTTTTACGTAGAATACTTGGCACCATAGTACAGTAACAAAAGACGGACAAAACGGTTTACAAAATCCTTGAAAGGTACACCCGAGCTAGCTATAAACTTCACATTCAGTTCTTAATATTACACAGCAGGAAGCCTAGGAGTCTGACTGCTGGCGTGAGAGCCGCAGGCTGTCCGAGCCCCACGGCACCACTGGGCGCAGTCCCGGTTTGACAGCTCTGTGTGTGGACGTGCGGGTGACCAGCTCCTAGGCTCGGTTCTACTGCTGACATGACACTCAAGCATTCATACTGGGAAGTATATTCAGCATAGTTTTGGTAAGGTTTATAAATTATTTTTAAAAAGTATATATTTATATATATTTATATATATAAAAATGGAAAGCAGCTGCAGTGTGATCCGAAACCATGTAACATGGCAGCAGAGTGAGAGACAGGGAGGGGCCCCCAGACGTGACAGCGGCGGCCGCGCCCGCTCAGCCCCCGCCTCAGGGTGACTCCGAGCCCCACGGGGTGTCTGCTCCCGAGAAGCTCCTCCACGCGGACAATGATTAAAAATCGAAAACCGTGACGTCTAAAATACAGATCTTTTTGCTGTCTATTAGAGTTTTGGCAACAGGACTGTGACTCGTTTAAAAAAAAACCCAATGCTTCTACTTGATGCCACATGGACAGACAGGACGGTGAGGTATGTGAGGCTTGTCCGGAGCGCCGTCCGGGGCTGAAGCAGAGTGTGGGGCCGGCCGTCTAGCGGTGGCGCTCGGGCGGGTCTGGACGCAGCTGTCGGAGGACGTGGGCCCTCGTGCTACGGGGGGGTCTCACCGGGGGTCCCCTCGAGGCGCTGGCATCGCCTCCCTGCCGTGGAATCAGGCGTTGGTTACGGGGACACACACACCAGGAAAAGCTCAGAAAGGTGAACTCGAGGGAAGGAGGCATATTTACCACCACGTCACTGCACCACACAACACTTGGGCACGCGTGCGTGAGGTTTACCTGCCCCGGGCGCGATGCGGAAGGCCAGGAACACGGGCTGTGGGCAGAGGAGAGGCCGTCAGGGCTGAGCGTCCACGGCCAGTGGGCCCAGCGCCAGACCCTGTCCTGGGGAGCTGGCCGTGCGAGACCCGCGGCGGAAGGCCGAAGGCCGTCGTGCTCCGTTAAGACAGCATTATTTCCACATAGAAACCAGTGTAAAAGCTCATTTCAGAGCCGTGGTTCAGGCCCTGAGAACATGGGGAGGGACAGAGCCTGGCCTGGGATCCAGCTGCTGGGCCGGGTGGGTGGCCAGCCTGACAAGGGGAAGCAGTGGCCGTCTCTCCTGGGCCGCCGGGGACACAGGACCCGTGGCCCCACTCCCCTCGGAGGGGCGGCAGGCTGGGGGCCGGGCAGAGTCACACGTCCAAGGCTGGTCCCGGAACACTGGGCGGTTCCCTGAAGCTGGGCAGGGACACGGACATCCCTCCCTACCCGGGCGGCGGGGCAGAGGCCAGTAGGACGCTTGGGTGCAGGCTCGGAAGCACCTCTGGAGGGACTGAGGGACAGTCTCCGTCTCAATACGAATTCCGTCTCGCTGAGCCAGTCTCTTCTGCCTGCCTCTCTACGTGCCTCACCACCCCACTATCTACCTGCTGGCGCTTTATTGAAATTAAATGCTGACTGACTCGGCCACGTCTATGAAGCCAGACCAGGAGGCGGAGAAGGGGGTTAGGAGAAGCACCCCGACGGCCCACCGCCCACCACCGCCCCCGCCCCGGTCAGTCACCTTGTGGTCTCCCATGCAGACGTTGGGCCCGATGTGGTCGTAGGTGACAACCTTCTCCTCGCTCTCCGACTGGGAAAAGCAAACAGAGGAAGAGATGTGGGAGGCGGAAGCGGGGGGCTTCCTGGGGAGCAGCGGAGACGGCCCCTGTGCCTATGGGACCCTCCACCACCCTGCCCACTCCTCCGTGGGGCTGCAGCCGGCTCAGAACCGCCAGTGAGCAGCTGGCCTCCAGGAGGGAGTGGCTGCCCCCAAGGAGGGAGCAGCTGGAGGCGGCCGGGCAGCACTCAGCCCCTGCTTGCAGGGTGGGAGGGGTCTGGCCTCGAGAGGGTGGCAACCTTCCTTGGTGGCTGGAGGCAACGTTCCCTGGGTGCTGGCCTGGCCTCTGCTCATGGCCATCACGGCAGATAGGAGCTCTCTTTCCCGTTGTGCCCCGGGCACCAAAGAAGTCCACCTGGTCTCTGTTTCCCCCTTGGCACTTGGTTTTGACCCAGAACTCCCTGTTCAGAGGAGAACAGATGCCCCTGAACGCCACGGGGCCATGCCCAGCGGCTACTAGAGCGGGGCCTCGTGCACAAGCCTCCCACCCGCCAGCCTGCGGGTGCTGCCCAGGGTGTGCCACTGGCGGTCGGTTCTGGCTCCAGCTGGGCAGGGCTTTCACTGCCGGGGCTGAAGCCTCTGAGACTATAAACTGAATTATCCTTAACGCAGTAGGAAGCCTAAGGTCAGCTTTACTTTCCAGCGTGGTTGCCTGCCAGGAACTGCGACAACAGACGCCTTGCACACCCGTGGCGGGCACAGCGCCTCCCTGGAGTGGGAAGCATTCATCAAACGCTGCGTGGCAATTTACAAAGGCAGCATAAAATTGTGGATTTCCAAGTGCATAATCGCGAGACAGATAAACAGCGGGCTCTGCACACCTCCCTGCGCATCCATCACGGCAGCCGCCCCCCCTGTGTTCAGGGCGGGAAGCAGAACGGACATGATGCCGAGCTGACCGAGCGTGGCATGATGGATGACGCCGCGGAAACGCGGCCAGGTGGCTGCTGGGCTGGTGACGCCCACCACCGCGGGAGCCCCAGGGGAGGGCCCGCTGGGGCAGCCCCAGCCAGGAAGGCTCCGGGCCCTCCCCACGACGGGCCACCCAGCCAGGCTCCGTCCCCACAAGTCTGCAGCACCAAACCTCCAGCCCTGGAGCGAAGACGAGGCCGTGCACGGGCGGCGGTCTTCCGTCCGCCTTCCTGGACTCTGCAGCCCCAGGCGCCTCCCGACGCCAGGCACTCCGGCTGTCCCGGTGGCTTCACTGCAAGATGCCTTTTCCCTGAAAGACGACCCTCACCTCCTTTCTGCCCCGAGGCGCCTGCTCTGGCCATAGCTCTGGGCTCCGCCGGCCCAGTGTGCTCAAAGCCAGCAGGTGTGACCCACTGTGTCCACTGTCCACTGTGCTTCCTCACGCCCCACTGCAGAGCCCCCGGGGAAGGCCCAGCGGAGCGTGGGGCTGAGTCTGAGACCACACGTGTGTGCAGGGTCTGCGTGGTCAGGGCCCGTCTGTCCCGTGCAGCTTACGTCGTAAAGCCTACTCGTGGGAGAGCCCACGGCCTGTCCTCCGTGCTGGGCTCTGGGGCCTGCCCGCCAGTTGTCCAGCTGGCCCCCAGGCCCTGTCAGGGCGTGCTCACTGCAGATCCCATGCACCCAGCCTGGTCCAGGAGGTCTCTCCCCAGGAGCTGGCTCACAGCAGGGCGTCCAGGGCCACCCGCCCCGGAAAGGCCAGCAAGATCTTCCGTAGGGAGGCCACCAGGGCGCTGGTGGGAGTCGGCATGCACCCGGCTTAACCCAGAAGCTCCGCCCTCCCAGCTGCACTTCTGGATAAGGGTCTGGGCCCCGGGGGGCAGATGGGACCCCTCATAACAAGTGCAGGGGCCGTGCAGGGTGTTGACAGAGCCCTGGACGTCCTGGGTTGAGGGCGGGGGACCACCCGCCCCCTCCTGACTGGCTGCCCACGTCACTCAGAGGCCGAACTGCTGCCCTCATGAATCAATGCACTTCATTATTGTATTTTTCCACTGATGGTGTTGACAAAACCAGTGCAGATATTGATTCTTGAGAGCAGTCCTTCTGTGTTAAATGTGGGCATTGAAAACCCCAGGAATCGAGAGGCTATAGGAACTGGAGACCCCGCCACCCCGCCCCCCACCCCGCCCCCCGCCCCAGCACTGCCCGCAGCCTCCAACCCCTGGCGTTTGCGTGACTCAGCTCAGATTTACAACTTAAGGGAACAGGACGACTCCACAGCTCAGGAGCTCTTTCGAGGACGAGAGCCCACTGACTTCTCCGACCACACAATAAACTGAACTGACTCCTGACGCCCTGGCGACCGACCATTTATGCTGTTTTGACTCCAGAACCTGGGCTATGTGTCAGCCCGAGGACAGGCAGCAGGAGGGTGCCCCCAGCCCGGGCCCGGCCCCCAGCCAGCCCCCTAGGCCTCACTCACCCTCAGGACCAGCTCTTTGGCCGATGGAGACATGAGGACGCGGTCACACCAGGCGGGGCAGCGGGTGTTCATGTACTGCCGGCCCTGGCTGCAGTCCTCGCTGTACGGGTAGCTGGGGAGACAGGGCGGGGGGTCGGCAGCCGCTCGCCAGCCCCCCAGCCCCTCCTCCACATGGGCCCGCACCCCAGAAAGGCCCAGCTTGTCCGGGGGAAGGAGAGGAGACAGAAGCTTCCAGAACCGAGTCCCACACTGTCCCTCCCAGCACTTCAGATAAACCCCCCAAGGACGCGGCTCGTCTTCTCAACGTGGTCTTGCTTCTGGATGCAGCCTAAAGCACAGATCTGCACCGATGCCCACGGCTGGCTGGCAGACCCGTTCCTTCCCCCTCAGCACATGTCCTGTGCCCCCGTGTGTGGGAGCTCTGGACCAGCTGGACAGACAAATGTCCTGGCCGGTCACACAGCCTTCTTGGTCGAATGTCACCATTTTATATTTACCATTACAGACAAGAACCTACACATGGTCCAACTCTGATCAGGGACCACGGAGAAGTCCAAGAAGCGCTTCCTGACCTTTAATATAAAGGTGGGCCTGTCCACTGCAGGGAGTTGGCCTCCGCGGCCCCATCTTTGCAATGCATGCTGTCTCTGTGTTATACACACTTTTGTTTTCCACAAAAGTGAACCCTGGAGCTTTTCCCATAATAATTTGTCCTGTAAAAGCATCTATCCCCACGTAGAGCACCCGTCCACACTTGGGAAGGGATGAGTCCCTCTGGGGAGTTAGACAGTCTGCCTGGGCGGAGCCAGGAGGTGTGCGTGTGCCGTCTGTTGGTCACGGTCGCCCCGAGGCACATACTCGGGCAGAGCCCTGCACAAGGGGCTCAGCAGCCCAGTCCCAGCCTGGGTGCCCGACCACAGCCAGCCGTGCAGGACCCTGCTTCCTGTTTGCTCCCACACCCGTTTCAGCAGCAGCCTCCATCCACTGTTGGAGGCGTTTTGGTTACTTCTAGGCTTGGGGAGTTCTTGGCTGTGATGAGTGGACCCCCAGGGGCCCAAGACCCTGTTGGGGGCTGGAAGGTAAACTCCGTGTTCGTGGTCACACAGACATACTACCTGTTGTTGTCACGGTGCTGGCGTGGCCCTGCCCCACACCGCACAGGCAGAGGCCACAGGAACGATTCCTGGATTGGATCTCAACCCGGTTTAGGAGTCAGTGGGAGGAATGGGGAGCACATGAAGGTGGGACCCTCAGACCTCAGGGAAGGGAGGTTTGGAAGGGGCTGTCCTGAGGGCAGGGGTCTGGACAGGGCTGCGTGCGGGGTGAGGAGAACCTTCCACGTCATGGGAAGCCGCTGCCGCACTTCAGTGGAAGAGCCCGCTAAGCTGTCTCACTCACACCCTTGGATCTTTGTTTTCAAGCCAATGACAGTGTGGCTTGGAGTGCATTCACAGCTGGGATGATGAGGGCGGAGGTGCAGAGAGGCTCTGAAAACCAGGTGTGCCAGCCAGAGAATGCCACTTAGTATCCCCTGCTGCCACACCATCACCTGTCTGCTGGCACCAGTGATGCCCATGGCGTGCAATTCCCTGGTTGACAAGCTAGATGCCCTGGGGTGGCCACTGTCCCTCAAACAGACACTGTCCACTACCCCCTGCGCCCAGGAGATGCCAAAGCTGGACAGCCGTGCAGCACAGGCCGCCTCGCCCAACGCCAAGAGCCCGCAGCCCTGGAGCCCACGAGCCTCCGTCCTGACCACCCGGCCCGAGCGGAAGGAGGAGCCGTTCTCACAGAGCAGTTGGGATGGCGCAGGCCTGGTGAGTGTGGAGAGGAGCCAGCGCGGCCCTTCTCTGTGACAGGCCATGTGGACAAACCTGGACACGGTGGTCTCCCTCCCTGGCCAGTGCTGCTTCTGGACAGATCCCCACAGGGTTCAGCCACGACAGAAGCAACAGGGCCAGGAGGTTCCGCCTTTCAACCAGAAAGAGGGCAGCGTGGTAGAGCCCAGGCACAGGATGCCCTGAAAGGGTAGATGTGCCCAAGGACATCCCTGAATACCTGGCAGCACACCCATCCGGGTACACACCCACCCAGGTACACACCCACCGAGGTGCACAGCCTTCAGGTACACACCCACCCAGGTACACACCCATCCGGGTACACACCCACCCAGGTACACACCCATACGGGTACACATTCACCCAGGTACACAGCTCCCAGGTACACAGCCTCCAGGTACACACCCACTTGGGTACACACCCACCCAGGGACACACCCACCAAGGTACACAGCCTCCAGGGACACACCCACCAAGGTACACAGCCTCCAGGTACACACCCACCCAGGTACACACCCACTTGGGTACACACCCACCGAGGTGCACAGCCTCCAGGCACACACCCACCAAGGTATACACCCACTCGGGTACACACCCACAGAGGTACACAGCCACCCGGATACACACCCATACGGGTACACACCCACCCAGGTACACAGCCTCCAGGTACACACCCACCCAGGTACACACCCAGTCAGGTACACACCCACCCAGGTACACAGCCTTCAGGTACACACCTATCCAAGTACACACCCACTCGGGTACACACCCACTCAGGTACACAGCCTTCAGGTACACACCCACCCAGGTACACAGCCTTCAGGTACACACCTATCCAAGTACACACCCACTCGGGTACACACCCACTCAGGTACACAGCCTTCAGGTACACACCCACTCAGGTACACAGCCTTCAGGTACACACCCACCCAGGTACACACCCACTCGGGTACACACCCACTCAGGTACACAGCCTTCAGGTACACACCCACCCAGATACACAGCCTTCAGGTACACACCTATCCGAGTACACAGCCACCTGGATACACACCCATATGGGTACATACTCACCCAGGTACACACCCACCCAGGTACACACCCAGCCGGGTACACATTCATCCAGGTACACAGCCTCCAGGTACACACCCACCCAGGTACACAGCCTGGAGGTACATACCTATCAGGTACACACCCAGGCATACATTTACCAGATACACTCCCAGGCAACACACTCACCCAGGTAATACACACACCCAGGTACACACCCTAGCCATACATCCAGGCGACACTCCCAGGGAATGCACACGCCTAGGAAACACACGTGTATACACGCACACACACGAGCTTGTACCACATACACAAAAACTCACGAACACATCACGGACACACCCGCACGTAAAATCTATGCTCACCAATGCCTGTCTGCTCATATGTGAAATACCACGCACACGTGCACACGGAGCTCATGAACACACACCCCCACACCTATGCCAACACACACCTGTACACACATGTATTCACACGCACACACCACATACAGGCCCAGGTATACATGTACCCAAGCACATGTGCACACACAACCCACACCCCACACCCATAAGACACGCTGCATACACCCATGCACACATACCCACCTATCCACACCTGTGCCTGTATAACCATGCCTGCATACACACACGTACGTCCACACCATGCACATACACTCACACCTGTGCACACCCACACCCATGTCCCATGGATACCACATGCACACAAGCACACGTATGCACTACACAAACACATGCAATCAGTCTGTCACCAACCACACGCATCCTGCACACACACACACACAAAGTACACGCCTGCACACACGTGCACTCACACCCACGCGGGGGCCACATCAGGCACACGTGCTGACACCGTGCACACAGTGCACACCCCACACACGTGTGCACAGGATCTCATGCCTGCACACACACAGGCAGCACTCCTGGGGTCACTTGTTTTCTGGCAGTCAGAGAACACATCTGGGCACCAAATGGTCACCGTTTTTAACCACGTCCCTGCAGCTGCTTCCGCTGATACGTTCCCAGTGTTGGGACAGCTCTCCAGACATGGGGCTGTGAGTGCCACCCAATGGTCCGGAACATGGTTTTAAACATGAGGGAACAAAACGGAGGGGACGGGTGCGACCCAGGCTCTGGAGGAGTGGAGGGTGGGTAGTAGGGGAGGGGAAGACGATAAGGTAGTGGGGAAGGGGGAATGAGCCGGGCTGCTGGCAAGGGGGAATGAGCCGGGAAGTGGGGAAGGGGTGGGTGACCCGGGCTGTGGGGGAGGGGTGAGTGACCTGGGCAGTGGTGGAGGGGGGTTGACTTGGGCACTGGGGGAGGGATTGATGACCCATGCTGTGGTGGGGGGGGGTGGGTGACCCGGGCAGTGGCCTGGATGGCCTTGCCTTGGAGACTTGGGCCTTGCATGCAGGCTGGGAGGTCAGGGGCTGTGAGTGGGGACCCTCAGCTCAAGAAGTCCATGGCTTAGTCTGTAAACCATGACCTTTCCCACCTCAGTTCAGTTCAGTTCAGTTCAGTCGCTCAGTCATGTCCAACTCTTTGCAACCCCATGAATCGCAGCACGCCAGGCCTCCCTGTCCATCACCAACTCCTGGAGCTCATTGGGCACCTACTGACCTGGGGAGTACCTCTTTCAGTATCCTACCATTTTGCCTTTTCATACTGTTCATGGGGTTCTCAAGGCAAGAATACTGAAGTGGCTTGCCATTCCCTTCTCCAGTGGACCACGCTCTGTCAGACCTCTCCACCATGACCCGCCCGTCTTGGGTTGCCGCGCAGGCATGGCTTAGTTTCATTGAGTTAGGGATGTGGTCCTAGTGTGATTAGATTGACTAGTTTTAAAAATTTGGAACGCTTCACAAATGCTAGATCCCAGTTAAACGGAGAAAATCTGACCCCTAGACCGACGGGCCTCCAGCGGCCCCCACCCCCTGTCCCTCCCAGACCACCTCCCCTCAAGGGGTAGCCCCACCTCCAGCCAGAGAAAGGTCTCTGGCTGAGACGTGCTTGCAGGGGCAGGACGCCGTTCCTGGGGAGTGGGCATGGCCCTAACACACCGACCAGGTCACAGGACGTCCATGATTCCAGGATGAGAGCAGGATGTCTCAGGCCGCTCGAGCCCGTCAGGCCCGAGGCAGCTGAGCCCCAGAGGGCAGGTGACCTCCGGGTGCCCACAGCGCGGGCACCGCCCTGGAGTTCCTCCCACTTGGCACCAAAGTATCCCCACCCCCAGCCTACTGGCAGGATCTCACAGGCCAGGCCACGCCCCCTGTGAGCCACGCCCTCCTGGGGGCCACGCCCCCCTGGGGCCTGGCTGAAGCATGCGCAGGCCGACGGGTCCCTCCCAGCCCTGAAATCCCTGTCTCTCTGCTGCCTGGGGGATGGGGGCTCGTCCCTCGGCCACCCTACCCGAGCGGACCACAAGGTCCTGGGGCTCCTGGCGGGCCCATCCCCCCGCGCCTTCTGCGCTCTGTGCCTGGCTGAACGTCCAGGCTGCAGGGTTTGGAGAAGCTCAGGGATGGCCACCTGCTTGGGCTGCTCGGGAGGTGTATGCCCACAGCTCCTCCTCCTGGCCAGGCCGCAGCCCTGAGGGAGGCATGTGGATCCTGATCAAGCGGGAGCGATGCCCAGGACCCCCGCACCACCGCCAGAGGGCGGGGGAAACCCGGTCCCTCAGGACGGCCTCAGCTTCCAGCGGTCCCTGGCGGCATGTTACTGCACACTTCATGTCATTTCGGTAGCGTCAGAGCCCGAAGACGACGCGGTGGGGCAGCTCCTGGACGCGCTGCTGAGGCCGCCCACTCAGGCCCAGCTGCCGAGCCACGGGCTCCCGGGCATCGGAGCTGCTGCTGGGTGCCTGCCAGGTCCCCGGGGGCCACATCCCTGCCTCTCTGGCCTCTGCACCTCGAGTCACTGGTCTGGGCGCTGACGGTGAGCGGCAGGCGCCCAGACACCTCAGCCAGTCTGGACTCACAAGGAGTCCCAGGTCCAGCGGATGTCTGACCTCTGGAAGGAGGCTCAGGAAGCAGGGTGAGCTTCACGGGGAGCCAGGGAGGATCTCTGACGTGGATATGACGTGTTTACCTCCTGCGAGGCCTGGCACAGATGGGGGTGGGGGGGCAGACAGCACTCTCAGCCCCACCCGCAGCAGCCTCGCTCCCTGAGGATGATTCCCCGAACCTGCCCAAGGCCCATTTTCTCCCAAGTGGTAAGAATTCCCACTTGGCATCTGTAAAAGGGCAGACAGAGGGGGGAGCAGCCGTAGGGGGCGTCCGTGTCCTCCAGATGGGCCTGGGGTGGCTGAGAGGGCTGAGTGTCCTGGGCCATTTCGTAATCAGCTCTCTCCCCATACCCCCACCCAGCCCCTCTGCAGCCCCGGGCAGGTCAGGGAGGAGCATGCTGCTACTGCTGCGGATTTCAAGATTCTGTCAACACCAGAGCAAAACACCACAAAAGCTCACATCCCCGAGACAGACAGAACCAACACCCGCGTCTTGACGGCCCCAGAAAGGTCCAGAGCTTGGAGCTGCCTCAGCGGCCCCTCGTAGGCGCCTCTAGGAGGCCGTGTCGGCACCGAGGGGAGCAGCCCCTGCCACACTCTCCAGGCTGGGGAGGGGGCGGGAGGAGGCACGGGGGGCACAGAAGCAGGACGGGAGGCTCCCTCTGGGCCAGCAAGTGGGCGGTCCTTACCTGGGAGGGAACGAGATGCCCAGCTCACACAGTCTGTCCTTAAACACAGAGAGCTCTTTGTCGAATTCTAAGAGCTGAGGAAAAGAAAGAAGATAAGGGTCACTGGGGCTTGCACTCCTGGGGGCAGCAGCCAGCCTGGGCAGGGACACCGTGACTTCGGACCTCAGCACCTGCCCTGCACACCACCTGGGCCATGAGCGAGGGCTGCCCAGGCGTGTGGCCAGACGGTCCTGCAGGCCCCAGGGTGAGGCCCGGTGCTGACCAGCCGGGGCCACCTTGCCCCACTGAGCGCTCAGGGTGCGGCCACAGCCACTGTGGAGTCACTCCGAGGTGCCCTCGCCCAAAGGCAGGGTCCAGCCGCAGGGACGCTGTTCTGCCCCAGTGGAGCTGCACTCTCGGGCGCAGGCCTTGCCTGGAGGACAACAAATGGCACTGGCCTGGTGGGCTCCTCAGAGCCATGTCCACGGGCATTGCACCTCCAGGAGGCAGGCCCTGCGGCCACACGCGCCCTGGGCACGTGGTCACCGCTTATGCCCTCGGCAGCATGGGGGAGCGTGGCATTGCACAGGCCCGAGGCCACACGGCCCCCTCACCTCCCGCCATCTCAGCCCTGCGATCCGCACGCCGTGTGTGCACAGCAACCCTGGGCGCCAGGCTCCACCTGAGAGCTGACTCTGCCTGGCGAGGCTGGAGGCTGGGTCCCACGGCTGCCACCGCGAGGCCACGTCTGCTCAGAGGCACCAGTGGCAAAGCTCGCCCCACTCAGCACCCATGATGGCCCTGCTGGGGGCCCAGAGGTGCAGGGCCAGAAGTGGGGTGCAGAGAGGGTGTGGGGGGAGGGGAGGTTCAGGGTGGGGGCTGTGTGGGGCAGGGCCAGAGCCCCTCAGCTCCCAGGCACAAGCAGCCTCCTGCCCCCACCTCCAGGGAGCAGCCTGGGCCAAATGACTTCTGGAAGGTTCCGGAGTTGGTGTTTCAGGGTGTCTGGGGTGGGGAACAAGTCTCCAGGGAGGGCGAAGCATGAGCGTGGGGCCTGGACCAGCTCTGAGTTCACACAGGTGTGCACACGTGTGCCTGGAGACACCCTCACAGCACGCTCGAAGGATGCACCCCCACAGGGAGACGGCAAGCGTGTCATCCACAGCCTCCTGAGCACGAATGCTCAGCCTTCGCAGCTCAGGAGGACGGCCCTGACCTCCACGGAGTCCGCCAGCATCGTGGCTCATCGCCCCCGGAGGCCCGCCGCCAGCGTCCTCTCGTGGGGGTCTGGCGCTGGGGCTGCTCTCAGTCGTGGCGTTTGGGGTCCTGCTCCGGACGCCCCCAGCTCTTGAGGACCGCGCCTTCCACCCCCGCCAGCTCCAAGCGTCCGTCCCGTGTCCCGCCCACAGCCCACCACACGAGCACCGTGCCCGGCCCGCTCCGTCCGTCCGGACACTCCGCTCCCTGAGGGGACACTCCGCTCCCTGGGGGGCACTCTGCTCCCTGGGAGGCACTCTCCGCTCCCTGGGGGGCACTCTCCGCTCCCTGAGGGGACACTCTGCTCCCTGGGGGGCACTCTCTGCTCCCTGGGGGGCACTCTCCGCTCCCTGAGGGGACACTCTGCTCCCTGGGGGGCACTCTCCGCTCCCTGGGGGGCACTCTCCGCTCCCTGAGGGCACTCTCTGCTCCCTGGGGGGCACTCTCTGCTCCCTGGGGGGCACTCTCCGCTCCCTGAGGGGACACTCTGCTCCCTGGGGGGCACTCTCTGCTCCCTGGGGGGCACTCTCCGCTCCCTGAGGGCACTCTCTGCTCCCTGGGGGGCACTCTCTGCTCCCTGGGGGGCACTCTCCGCTCCCTGGGGGGGCACTCTCCGCTCCCTGGCTGCTTTGAGAGCAGCTTGTGTGTCTCCATCTGCCTGGATCCTTGAGCGTGTGGCGTTTGTGTTTCTGATTCTTTCTCTGATTCCTTAAACAGTCTCAGAATTTTTATCAAGCATTCCGTGATCTGACCTCTTGGACTCTCGCTACTGTGGAGGGCTCCCTGCCCCGCGTCCACGGGAGGCCGGCACACCGTGTTTCAGGAATGGTATTGCATTTCTGTTGAAATGGTAATCTGTATCTCTTTGAGATTTTTCACATCCTGATAACCAATTTCACATGTATCTTAAACATTCTTCTTGATTACAAAGTGAGGAACAGCGCAGGGTGTGTGTGGACAATGATGAAGCAGCCGGCCGGCCGTATCCGTCAGGCACGGTCTGGGCCGCGCACCGTCCTCTGCTGCTGCAGAGGCGCGGCGCTGATGAAGGGGAGAGGCTGGAAAATCGATGCGGCGGAGCCGGAGCAGGTGCTACACACAGAGAAAACATCTCCATCCGACGGGCCGAGCGCCGGGAACACTCCCGCGCCTGCCCTGGGACAGCCGCGGAGAATTTAATCTCTCCAAATCCTCACCAGGGCACTCCATCCTGCCGCCCTGACAGCCACACTTATAATTAATTATACAATTTCGATGGGAATATCGACTAAACAAAGCTATAAATCATAGAAAAAGTCAATAGGCATGGACACAGTCAATCATGTCCCGGCCGATGATTACTACTCTTAAAATACAATAATTATTTTCAGAGCCAACTTGAATTAAATTTCTGTCAGGCGGGAACAAGACCAGTGGTTGATCAAGGATGCGATGGACCCGGGGCCGCGGCTGAGCTGCACATCCATCCTGGTGGGCGTCTCACCCTGAAGGTGAGCGCTTGTCCGGAGGCCCCTGGGGGTCTGCATGCCCGCCTCCTGCTGCTGCTGCTGCTGCTGCTGAGTCGCGTCAGTCGTGTCCAACTCTATGCGACCCCACAGATGGCAGCCCACCAGGCTCCCCCGTCCCTGGGATTCTCCAGGCAAGAACACTGCAGGGGGCCGCAGTTACTGTGGAGCCGGCCCTGCACCGGGAGGCATGAGGCCTCCGCCCCCGAGCTTCCTGACCCGACCGGGGGCCCAGGGGCCCCCCAGAAACCCTCCTGGAGGCCTCATCTCTGCTTCGCCTCCGTCACATCCTCTCATCCTAGGGGCAGACTCAAACTTCTCCCAGATATTCAAATTAATTTTCCTCCACGTTGAAAGAGCACAGTTTCACAGGGTAAATTAATACGGAAGCAAAAATTACATCTAAGGTGACGTCTGTCGTTTCCAGGTGGTGACATGCTTCCCAGGCAGTAAAGGAGGCCAGCGGGGCTCTGGGCCCAGGGGCGCCTTGCCTCTGCCCACCCCCCACGCTGTGAGACGCAGGAGGAGCCCACCTCCCTGGGCCCCGAGGGTCCCCGGGGAGCCAGCTGTGCACAGGCTGTGGGTCGAGTGTCCAAGGACACCAGGTGAGTGGAAGCCGCAGAGGAGGCTCAGGAGCACCTGGGGCCAGGGTGCACCCGTGCAGCGGGGAAGGTGGCCTCGCAGAAGAGGGCTGGGCCCCCCACAGTGGGCTCAAAGCTGGGCCTGAGCAGATGGCCGTGTGACTGGGCCTGGCTGAGCTCTAGGCCAGGAGGGAACGGAGGGGCTGGGGTGCAGGAAGGAGGCAGGGGCAGGGGCTAGGCCGGCAGACTAGGTGGTGGAGAGTCCAGGCCCCAAAGTGAACGGACATGAGAGGTAAGGGGTCCCGGCGGGTGATGGGGGCTTCCCGGGGGCGGGCAGGCAGGGCAGGGGGGCTCTGTGCAGGGACTTGGGACTGGCAGGGTCTGCCGGACAGCTGGACAGTCCCCCATCCAGACAGATGTGCCCCCCTCTGGGTGCAGACGGTGGACCCTGCTCAGGGAGGCACAGAGCCCCCGTGGGGCCTGAGGAGATGTGATGCAGAGGTGCTGCCCAGAGTCCGCGGGTGACTGGGCTGCCCAGGGCGCCCAGAACAGAGAGGGCTGAGCGGGGGTGGAGGGACAGACAGGACCTGAATCTGCACACAGTTCTGGCCTTTGGGATGGAGCCGGCCCTGAGAGGCCACAGGGGTCTTGGTGGGGTGACTGGGAGCTAAAAGTGGGGACCGTGGTACAGACAGTGCCTCACCAGGGTCGGGGGAGCAGCCAGGGTCTCAGGAAGTGGGGGGCACAGGGCACACCTGGGTGGGGGAGGCTGCCTGCAGGCGTGGCTAACCTGCTGATAACACACAGGCGCCAGAGGAAGGGCTCAAAGCAGGTCCAGCTGACGTTCACACCGTGCGGCGGCCCCTAGCCCAGCCCTCCCGTGGCCGTGTGCAGGCAGTCTGTGCAGGGACCTGCTCATGGGGCGGGGCGGGGGGGTGAGCTGCAGGGGTCTGTTCACACTCACTTCACTCTACACACGCACACACACACGTGCACTTCACCTTGCATACCATGTGTACTTCTCTGCACACACGTGTGCACATCACTGCACACACACACGTGGTTCACTACACACACACACACACTCATGGGGTTGGTGGCACAGGATGTCCCTCAAGTTCTCAAGACAGTCTCTCCTCTTTCCAAAGGAAGCCCAGGCCTCAGTGGGTGGGCCCTGAACAGAGGGTCTGCACCCAAAGCTGTCAGCCCTCTGCCTCTCACCTGGGGGGTCCCCAGGACTATGGGCCATGCTGCCCGTCAAAGACAGTGAGGCAGGTGGCTGCAGCCTGGCCAGAGGCAGGAGGCACACCAGGCCGGGCCCAGTCGGGAGGGATGGGAGGGCCAGGGGCCAGCACTGCCCGGAGCAGCAGCGGGGGCCCAGCCACACACCCCACGGCGGGACTCACCGCAGTGCCGTTGTCGTCCCGAAAAACCTCCTGGTTGGAGTAGTCAAAGAGCTTCTTCTCCAGCTGGAGCATCACCTGTTGGGGGTGGGGCGTCAGAGCAGGGGGCCCCTCCCCAGGGCGGGGCCATGGAGGGGGGCGTCAGAGCAGAGGGCCCTTCCCAGGGTGGGCCCCCCTCCCCAGGCCAGGTCACTGGGTGCAGAGGGGCATGAGAGCAGGTGGGGCCCCTTTCCAGGGCGGGGCCACGGGAGGGGGTGCGGGTCAGAGCAGGGGCCCCTCCCCAGGGCGCATGCCGCACCCTCCATGCTCACCTTCCGGTCGTTGTCTGACTCGCGGAATATCAGCTTCACGACCTCGTTGGTGTCCGCAGCCCGGACTGCCTGCATCGTGGCCTTTGTGCAGAGAGTCTGGGAAAGACACGGAGGAACTAGGTTCGAGACCTGCCGCCTGGCCGCCTGATCCGGTCCCTCCGTCCTCGCTATCCAGCTGGGCTGGGGGCTCACTCCTCCCGAGCTCCCGGCCGGCCCCTCTGCCCTCTGTCCAGGCTGCTCTGTGGACCCAGGGGCCCAGGAGGCCCCCACGGCCACGACGGTGAAGGGCAGCCAGGCAGGACCTGGAGGGTGGCTGGGAGGCAGAGGCCGTGGGGGGCGCAGAGGGAGGGGGCCAGGCCTCCGAGCAGGTACACCTGGTCCTGCCCCACCCTGGGCATGGGGCAAGGACAGGCCACAGCAGGAAGGTAAACAGGGCCCCTCCCCAAAGTCAGGACGAACCCGGAGCCTGGCCCAGGGGCAGCAGTGCAGCACTGGCCAGACCCACGTACAGCGGAGAGAAAGAACCGCCCAGGAGGGGCTGAGACATGGCCAGGCTCGGAGACGTGCTGGCGAGGGCTCGGGCCATGCACCTCCGTTTGGAAAAGTCCGTCCGCACGGTCCAGAGAGGCTGCGGGGGCCAGGGGCCACAGCCAGATTTTGCTTTGTGTGTAAGTTATACCTCGATAGAACTACTTTTTTGTCCACGCAGTTTTTATGAAAAAGATACAAGGGAAAGACTGCCGCGAAAGAACAACTAATGTTGACTTGAAGAAACCCGTTCACCCGAGGAGCCCGTGGGAAGTCACCTTGCGGTGGAGCGCGGGGCTCAGGCCCAGGTGGCCAGCGCTGTGGGGGGGGGGGGGCATTGACATTCAGGGCACACAGTTAATCAGGTCAAGCCCCCAAAGTGGCTTTTGGACTCATGTGTCACAAATCAGTCTGGCTGCCTTCAAATGGCCGGATTAGAACAAGGGCCCCAGCAACCCTGCCTGGGCGCGCCCACCAGCCCTCGAGGAGGCCGAGCCATCCAGATGCTAATGTGCTAAGGGGCTTAAGAGCAGTGAATGGGGCGGCCTGGCGGGCAGACGGCTTACTCGGAAGAAACGCATAGTCTTCGCCCAAAGGCGGCTGCTGTAAACTTCTTAGAAAACAGCTTTCTCTCTCCCCCTCGCACGGGCTCCCAGCGGATACACATCTGCCTGGCCGGCCCCTCATGCTCGGCCGCTCCCACACCCGCCAGAGCCCCTCATTCAGGGCGACCAGGCTGCCCCTTTCAGCTGCAGCCGTGACCACTCGAGCAGAAAGCCCGGGGCAGTGCCTTTCCGGCTTGCCTTACAGAGCATTTTCCTCTTTTCAAAGGAGAAAAAAATTCTCCAAATGCTGATTTTAAAGAACCATCTGAGGTTTGTTTCACTATCAGCGGCCGTGTGGAGGCCCTGGAGGGTGACGCGGGAAGTCTCCCTGGCACTCGCGGCCCCAGGCGTTTTGCTTGGCGCTTGGCGATGCAGCTACTGCCGAGGACAGGCGCCCTGACGGCCCCCAAGACAGCGGGGCCGCAAAGGCCGCCTGCGGTGTTCTCGCTGCGCGGCTGGCCCGCTCCCCCTGCAGAGGGGCCTGGCCTACTCCCCTCCCCAGCACAAACGCGCCCCCCAACCCCACCCCAGGCCCGAATTCCAGTGCAAGCGGAGCTCCTCGGGCCCCAAGAGGTGAGCCCACGAGCGTGGCCTCACAGAACCCGCTCTGATCTCTGCCAGGCGGAGGGGGTGAGGGGTGGACAGCCAGCCCCGCACCCGAGGGTGGGGGTCCACCGCCTGGGGGTCAGCCAGGAGCTGGTCAGGAGCGTCCTGGTCAGAGTAAAGCCTGACCTGGGGGGGTCTCTGTTCTGGGGGGATCTCTATTACAGGTCGAGAAGCGCTTTTGGGGAAAAGTGTGCAGTAAGCTTTGGTGTGCGGAGGTCAGAGGCACACCAGCCGTTTCCTCACTGCAGTCGCTGAGTTCTTAGGTGATAAGGAAAAGCGGTGAGGCTCTCCTGTGTGTGCACTCCAAGAGACAGCAGGGATTACAAGAGCGTCTCAGTCTGTGTTTATGACGTCCTGCTAGGCTTTAGACCAGTTATGGCTGTGATTCTGCTGACCCTGTTTCGGTCTGCACCCAGCACTCTGGACCGCAGGAGGGGGTCCTCTGCACCCCAAGTTTCCAAAGGACCCACAGAGGTCAGGCAGGCGGGTACCTGTGGTCGGCGTCTGGAATGTGCAGCGTGTACAGGGGGGCACGCCTGGGGCTGGGGTGTCGGGGAGACCGTGACGGAGCTGACGGAGCAGGGAGCCTGGTCGCGGCCCCGCGCAGGCTGAGACCAGCGCTCTCACCCTGCCCCTGGGCCTGGAAGGACCGCATGCGACGGGGCTGGGCTCAGAGGACACTTTTGTCCCCAACTTATCCTGACCACATCAGGTGTTAGAGCCAGAGGGAGGCTGTTTCAGGCTCGGGGGGCGGGGGGTGTGACTGCACCCCCCCGCACCTGCTCAGGGTCCTCCCTGTGGCTCCCCCATACCCGGAGTGGGGCAAGGGCTTAAATGAACCAGACCAGCCGCCAAGCAGCCTGGCCCCAGAAGTGGCCCCGGCTCCAGCTCCTTCCTCGCGCCTTCTCTTTTTGCTCGTATGTGACCCTGAGGACACGGCGGGTGGGGACGCTCTCACCACAGACAGGGGCCAGCGTGCCCACGGGGCCCAGCACCCTCATGGCGGGGCCCACCTGCTGGTGCCGGAGGCCTCTCCCAGTCAGGGGTGTGGGAGGCGGCCCACAGGGTCCTCGTCTGCCCAGATCACTCGGCTTCTAAGACCTTCGGGGATTAAACTATGTCCCATCAAATGGAAAGTAAACTGGCCTTCAAACAGAAAGTTACTGGACAGCGGCTTCCTGAAGTTGTGAAGCCCAGCCCGGCAGGGCCTCAGGTGCCCCCCACCCTGGATGTGGACCCGCAGGAAGGACCACCGGCAGCCCCCCCGGGAGGCCAGCCACACGCTGCGGCTCGCGGACTGGACACAGCTCCGCAGAGCTGGGATCCCTCCACTGCCCGAAACGGAGCCGTGTGTCTGGAGAACGCGGGGCCACCCTGCCCTGCCCTGCCCCAGCTCCAGCTCCGTGGAGAGCGGGCGAGCCCCTCCAGCCGGTTCAGCCACTGAGGGACGGGCCTCCTGCTCGCCCAGGGAAGAAGGCGGCACTGGTCTGAAGAAAGTGCAGTCCCTGCTGCAGGCCGGCCCTTCCGGACACTTACAGGCGGGGTCCAGGGTAGGGGGGGTGCTGGCCGTGGAGGCCAGGCTGGTGGGTGGGCTCCGTGTGCCCTGCTCTGGGGCTTTCATCCCCTGACAACCTCACACAGGAAACATGCAGACCCTCTGATAGCGTGAAATCGGAAACAAAGCCGGGGCACAAAGAGGCCGACTGGCCGTGGCTGCTGTCCCCTCTCCAGCAGCCAGCACGCTCCAGGGCCAGCCCGAGGGGCTGCAGGAGAGAGCTTGGACAGGAGGCCCGTCCCGGAGGCTGGAGGCCCATCCCGGGGGCGCTGGAGGTGCCCACAGCGTGAGGACCCTCGGCTGGCCGCCCACTGCACAGCCGCTGGCATCTGGGAACCCTTCCTCAGGGAGGCCCATCCTCACCCCACCTGGGGAACGACAGCAACCTCGTTCTGGGGGCCCCGCTCTCGGGAGGGAGCGGCTGCCCTGGGCAGCGTTTCAGGCGCAGGGAATGAAGCTGGAGAGGCCCAGACCTCGGAAGACGTTCCGTGTTCCTTTTGGGACCGAGCAGCCCCGCCCCCACCTGCCTTGAGCCCTGGGACACAGGTGTGCACACGTGGCCTTTTCGGAGGCCCTGGGCTCCGGCTGCTCATGTGGGACTGGGCTCTGGAGGACCGGTCTCCGTGCCCCCACGAGCCCACTGCCCAGACCTGCCTCTCAGGGTGGAGGGCGAAGGCCAGCCTGTGGGGGCTCTGGGCCCGATGCTGGGCACTGACGCGTCACGGAGCACAAAGTGCCCGAGGCTGATGGCCGGCGGCCCCGGGGGTCAGGGACAGTGGCACAGCCTCGCCTGCCGGGGGGGCCCGGGTCCCGGCCACCAGTGTCCGCGGACGCCCTTTCAGCCTCCCTCCCCGCCACACGCAAGCACACGTGTGCAGGCGGGCGCACAGCTTCTAGGAGGCGGGGGCCCCGGTGTGCCTGGCCTGCTCGGGCGCAGGGCCCCCTGGGTGGCCGGGCCGGCCTGAGGCCCAGGAGGCCACGTGCTGGTGGAGGCCGGGGCAGGGGGTCTGTGGCCAGGGGCCTGGGCCACAGTTGCGGGCCCCGGGAGGGGACTCACATTGTGAAGACCGACATCACTGGGCAGCTTCCACTGCTCAGCTGCACAAAGTGGGGCCCAGAGCAGGCACCCCGAGAACAAGGAAGCGACACACCCCCTTTCTCCTCCACGGGGTGGGCTGGGGTGTGAGGCCGCAGGAAGGGCCTGGCAGGGATGCCACCTGCAGGGGTCGCCTCTGGTGATGAATCCCCGGCTATCAGGGTCCAGCGGCCCGCCCGACGGCCAGAGGGCACTGCCCCGGAACGGCGAGGATCGGAGGCTGAGCAGCGCCCGTGCGGGCTTCTCACCGGAGAGCACTGGGGCGGGGTCGCGCTGCGTCTGGAGGGAGCCGCCCCTCACCCCACTCCATTCACTCTGACCCTCACAGTGGACACCATCTTTCCAGAGGTTTTCCTGGCAGAGCCCTGAGTCCTGGGACGACAGACATCTCTTGATTGCTGAGAGCCTCAGACTCTGAGGGCCCGAAGCCATGGACCCTGCGGGTGGGAGCCGCTGGCCGGTCGGCGGAGGCCCTGCTGTGCAGCCATGCCCACGTCAGAGGCGCCTGCACCCTCTTTGTTCTGTGCTGCCAGCTGTTCAAGAGAACAATAACCCCCATAAAGACCCTTTCATCTCTGCCCCACGATGCTCGCCGACTCCCTACCCGCCCACGGCGAGGGGACAGTGCCCGCATGCGGCCGGTGGGGCAAACCAGGGGAGCACAGCTGACCTTGCTGGAAGGAAGCAGCTCGGGCTCGTGTCCAGCAGGACTGGGCGGCCATGGGTCCGGCCGGGGGGCCTGCCACACGCCTGGTGCCGCCTTCCCCAGACAGCAGGGCTCAGGCCTGCGGGGCAGTGGGGGCAGGACAGGGCAGGACAGGGCAGGAAGGAGAGCGAGACCCTTACCACCTCCTCCTGCGACCGAGCTGGACGCCCCAGGGCCTCCCGGGACAGACCCCAGCCCCATCTTCCACCTGCCTCTAGTTTGCAGAAAAACGTCCGCCTCCTAGGCCCTCCCCGAGTTCCAGAGAATATATTTAAGCAGAGGAGTAAGAAGATGCGCGGACAGGCTGGGTGGGCTCCCAGGGCCTTGCAGAGGGCCAGTCCGGCTGACGACCAGGGGCGACGCCCCTCCCAGCCACGTGGGAACCCGCCCTGGCTTCTGGGGTGAGGCCTGGAGCCCCGGGACCATGAGCGCTGGGAAGGCTGCAGTCTCTGAGGAGCTGGGTTCCCGGGGGACACCTGAGCTTGTACCTGTCAGCAGCCAGCAGCCGGGTGTTAAAAACTGCCGCCAGCCTCTGAAAACGCAGCCGTCACTGGGGCTGTCGGTGGTGACGGGCGGCAGGTGGGTGCGGCCGGGCTGGCGGGGACGGGAGTGCCTGGTGCTGCTGTCTCTCTCTGTCACTGGCCGGCTGGGCGCCCAGCTGCCAGCTGCCACCACGCAAGGCACGGAACATGCCTCTGAGCAACCTCGCTGGCAGGGCTGAGCGTCGCTGATCAGTTCAGGACGCACAGCCCACGAGACGGAGCGTGATCACCGCGCTTACTTCTGTGTGTGTTTCGATCACAGCTTCGGCCGTGCCGGGCTCGACTGCCGGACCGTCCTCTCAGTTCTGCTCTGCAAGCTTGTTCGTATTAATTTGCATCTGAGATGTGACGCTCTAGTTCCAGGGGGGACAGCCTTCCACTCTGCATGTCTGAGGCTGGTGCCCAGCAAGGTGCCTGAGACCTTGCAGTGCAGAGGGCCAGAGAGGCTCCACCTCGCCCTGGAGCCCCCGGCCGGCCAGTCTTCCTAGAGGCCCTGCCCGCTGCAGCCCACTGCAGCCAGCTGCTACCCCGCCTCACTGCTGCCTGGGACCCTCGCTGCTCTGGGAAGGATCTGACTCACCTCGGGGCTCCCCTAGGAGTCGATGGGGTGAGCACCCACAGGCAGGACACCCCGGGCACCCCAGGATGCACCTGCTGCTCCAGGGCCGGGGATCAGCAATAGAAACCAGAGCCCGGCCCAGCGGGCTTCTCATCGGGCTGGCAGAGGGCGACCAGGGCTTCCCTCCTGGGGGGGCCACCTGTCACCTCCAGGCAAGAAGATGTGCCCAAGTCCTCTGCCCTCGTCTCCTCTGACCTTCTTAGCAGCAGGGCTGCAGTGTGGTCTGGGCTGCTCGGGGTCGCCTCAGGCCCTATGCTGACCTTGGGCAATCTGGAAACCGTCTGTGGGGAGGCCCGCCAGCTGTGCGCACCAGCCTCTCCAGGAACACGGGTTGAGGCCAGCGTGGTCTCTGCTGCCCCACGACCTGGTCTGCAGACCAGACCCGGGCGTCTCTTGGGGCCCACCGCTGGGGCTGCCCGCACCCGGGGGAGGCCCTGAGTCAAGCCCTGTGCCTGCTGTCTGGAAGCAAAGGGCAGGGGCCCACCTCCCGGGTTCAGTCCTCGGCGGGGCACCCCAGCCCTGCCCCCTCCTCCTGGAGCCCCCGTTCACCAGGGCTGTGCGAGCCCCAAGGAGAGTCCCCCCCCACCCGCACACGGCTCCCCGGGGACAGCCACGGAGGCGGCGAAGTCCTGGCGGTCTCGCCTAGTGCCTGGTTCTCCCGCTGCCGCTCACGTCAGGAAGCCCTCCCCTCTGCCCAACGGCCTTTCGGGAAAACCTGGGGAAGCTGTCTCTGGTTTCTCCAAGTTTCTCCAAGCGGCATCTACAGCTAGAAATCCTTTCAAAACGGCCCGCTGGCCAACAGATGCCATCAGTCCACGAGACACTAAGCCGGCAGGTGAAAGTTGAAGATCTTAGTAGGAAAGCTGCTGAATGAAGTTAACCCAACAGAGAGAGCTTGGTCGTCTTCAGCTTACGGTTTAGACCTCAGCGTGCCCACAAGCATGTTTTCTGAGTTATCAACGGCATCAGCTTGGGCGGGAAGGGCAAGCCTGCTCTGGCAGGAGGGCAGCAGCTCCACCAGCCTCAGTGGCGGCTGTGCCCTCTCTGGGCGACCTTGGTCCCCGCCTCCCTGTGCTGGGCGGCCCCTCGGCCCTCGTGGCCCCAGACCCAGCACCGCGTGGGTCCCTCGGGCCCCCCAGCACTGCGGACACGGGCCTGCAGCACAGTCAGTGGGGCTCCTGATGAAGACACAGAACGCCCAGCCTGGAGCTCACGGCGGAGTCACTGCCTGTTAATGGGCCCGAGGAAGCAACGCGAGCAGGCGGGGCGTCTACGGCTTTGCTAGCGGCTGCCACTGCCCTGCACCCGCTCTCATGCGGTCGCCGCGGGAAAGAGGCAGGCAGGGTGGGGTGCCCGGCCGGCACTGGGTCTGTCTCACGGGGCAGGTCCCGGGGCAGCCAGGCCAAGGAAGCTGAGGGTGGGGAGGCCAGGGCAGGACCCGCGGGGCCGGGAGGGAAGGCCTGTGCAGGAGCTTCTGCTCCGCCGAAAACGCGGCCCTTGGTGAGAGTTGTGTAGAGAGTAGCGTTTCGGATCTTTCCTCATCCAAGTCAGCTGGGAAGGCGCCCGAGATGAACACCCCCGGCCTTCCGGGAGGGAGAGGAGGAGGGGGCCAGGGGCCTCCTGAAACCCAGGGCCTGTGGCCTTAGAGACCCCGGGGGCTTCGGGGGCCTTCAGAACAGCGTGCTGGTGCTCAGGGTCTTGCTGCAGACGCCCAGAGCAGGCAGCCCTCTGCACACAGAGGGGCCCAGTTCCTTCCCGCAGCGCGGCTTTCACGACCCCTCTCTGGCTGAGCCGCTTGGTCCTTGCCCCCCTCTCCCTCGTGTTCAGGAACGTGGGGCCCCGATGTCCCAAAGGTGCTGGGCTGGGCAGGCCAGGCTGCCTGCTCAGGGCGAACACACAGGACAGGGCAGGCCTGCTGTGGGCAGTGCCTGCCTGCCCCCTGCCAGAGTCCCCGGGACCCCATCCAGAGCCCCCAGGACCCCATCCAGAGCCCCCGGGACCCCATCCAGAGCCCCCTGTGACGCCGGCCAGAGGCCCCTGCGACCCCGGCCAGAGCCCTTGCAACCCCATCCAGAGCCCCCTGTGATGCCGGCCAGAGGCCCCTGCGACCCCATCCAGAGCCCCTGCGACCCCATCCAGAGTCCACTGCAATCCCGGCCAGAGTCCCCGGGACCCCATCCAGAGCCCCCAGGACCCCATCCAGAGCCCCTGCGACCCCGGCCAGAGCCCCCTGTGACGCCGGCCAGAGGCCCCTGCGACCCCGGCCAGAGCCCCCGGGACCCCATCCAGAGCCCCCTGCAACCCCATCCAGAGCCCCCAGGACCCCATCCAGAGCCCCCGGGACCCCATCCAGAGCCCCCGGGACCCCATCCAGAGCCCCCTGCAACCCCAGCCAGAGCCCCCAGGACCCCATCCAGAGCCCCCTGCGACCCCATCCAGAGCCCCCGGGACCCCATCCAGAGCCCCCTGCAACCCCAGCCAGAGCCCCCAGGACCCCATCCAGAGCCCCCGGGACCCCATCCAGAGCCCCCGGGACCCCATCCAGAGCCCCCTGCGACCCCATCCAGAGCCCCCAGGACCCTATCCAGAGCCCCTGCGACCCCAGCCAGAGCCCCTGGGACCCCATCCAGAGCCCCCTGCGACCCCAGCCAGAGCCCCCTGTGACGCTAGCCAGAGCCCCCAGGACCCCAGCCAGAGCCCCTGCGACCCCAGCCAGAGCCCCCGGGACCCCATCCAGAGCCCCTGCGACCCCAGCCAGAGCCCCCGGGACCCCATCCAGAGCCCCCTGCGACCCCAGCCAGAGCCCCCTGTGATGCCGGCCAGAGGCCCCTGCGACCCCATCCAGAGCCCCCAGGACCCCATCCAGAGCCCCTGCGACCCCGGCCAGAGGCCCCTGCGACCCCGGCCAGAGGCCCCTGCGACCCCGGCCAGCACCGGCCATCTGCGCGGTCACTGTGTGGCGGGAGCCCCTCCTCTAGGGTGACAGGCAGATCCCTGAGGTCAAGCCAAGGTCTGAAGGCGAAGAGTCAGGAAAAGCGGCACTGGGCAGACGGGCCTGGGGAGGGGAGAAGGCTCGCATGTTTTATGGGGGTGTGTGGTCGGCCCAGCTCCACACACGCCTGCTCACGCCTGCACAGGCCCAGGGCCGTGTCCTCCACTTCCCACTTGGTAAGCAGTCCCTGACTGAGCTGCCCACACACCCCCCCACCCCGGGCCTGGCACTGTGTCCCCCTACCCCCCACGGACACCAGAGCCCCCAGGCACCCGTGTCCCTGGACAGTCCCGCCCAGTCCTGGAGCCACTGCCTTTTCTGTGGGGTCTGCCCTTCTAGGGAAGAGAAGCCCACTCTGGAAACCTCCTGACCCTTCCCAGCACCCGGCTCAGCAGCCCCCGGGCACCAGCCCTGGTCTGGCCACGGCCTCACACGGGGCCTCGGGCCAGCAGAGGGGCTGTTCCGGGCACAGCAGGCTCATCAGGCCCAAGTACCAGACAGACATGCCCTGGTCTGAGGGCCCAAGTTGGGACAATGTGGCTTTTCAACCCACGAAGAGGCTCTGCGGGTGAGGGCGCGGCTGCAGGCACCGGGGCCCGAGCACCTCCCAGGGCTGCGTGCACACGGGCATCGCCTGGGGCTCAAAGGGGCACGCCTGGGGGATTGTGGATCCTGCCACTGACTAAGCCAAAACGGGCTTTCATCATTCATCTGAAAACGCCGGAGGAGTGGACGGCCGCTCGCCACACTCACCCGCCTGCTCCCCCTGGCCTGGTCCACTCCCCAGTGCTCAGATTTAAGAGGAAGCCTTCTGCAAGCAGGGGGGTCATTTGTACCTGAGAGGCCAGAGGGAGACGACGGGGGACACAGTCACCCACACGTTCGCTTGGTGAGCCCACGCTGGGCGGGCTGTGTGTTGTCCTCACCAGGCCTGGGCCTGGGGGAATCTGCCACCCTCGGGCGGCAGGCAGAGTCCCCACTTCGAGGCCCCGTGGGCGCCGCCATCAGCCTGCAGCCCCACGAGTCGGGGAACATGGCGACTGAGGACCAGCTCCCCCAGCCGGGACCTGACAGACCAGGCGCCTCCCTGGTAGTCTGACCTGGCTGCATCAATGCCTGCTGCTAACCCGGCCCTCACCCAGGCCCCCAGGGCTCAGGAGGTGCTCAGGGAAGCAAGGGTGCCGGGCGTGAGCCGCCGGGCGTGAGCCGCCGGCCAGCCGTGTCCTCACCGCAGCCTCCTGCCCCCGCTTCCCGATGGCCCCCGTGACACTGCGGCCTTCTTCACGGGGCATTCCTGCCGTGAGCAGACCAGCGAGCGGGAGGGCGGGGACGTGCCCATCGGGGACCCGGCTCTGCTGTGCACACAGCACGACCGAACGCGGGCGAGCCTCCCGCAGGGCCTACCTCCACCACGGACTTGGAATCCAGCCGGAAGTTGAAATCGCCGAAGACAAAGTAGCACGCCTTCTCGAACCGCTGGTCAACAATCCTGGGAAGAGAAGAGGGAAGGGGTCCCTGAGGTGCAGCCCTGCGCCCCAGAGGCCATGACCCCGCCGGCGGGGCTAGCACGGGGGGCGTCCCGGCCACACTGGCCTTGCGGGTGAAGAAAGCCCGCGCCAGTCACCTCCGGCTCAAAGCAGGATGAGAACCGTCTCCAACAGGACTGCCCGCAGGACGGACGTCCGCCCCAGCAGAAGGGAAGGGAGGCTCGGTGACCGGGCCCACAGGCTCGATGCCCAGCTGCGGCCGCATGGACGCCCCCACTGAGACGGGGCCCCTGGGCCTGGGGTGGGGGGCGCCTTCTCGGCCCGCAGGGGGCTCTGAATAAAGCACGTTTCACGGGCAGGCAGGGCCAGGGAGCACCGCTCACCCCTGACCAACTCAGAAACATCCGCCTGGTTACCCCGAACCAGGCCCCAGTGTGCAGGGTGAGGGCAACCCCCTGGAACGGCCCTTCCCAGGGACTTGTTAGCTGAGAAAGAAGAGCTGACCAGGAGCAGCGTCACCACTGTTTCATGGTGCTGGGCGGGAGGCCATCGCCTGGTGGGCGGCTCCGCCTGTCCATCCGCCCATCCGTCCTCCTAAGCCGGGAAGGTCGGCAGCGGCGGCCCCTCTCACACACGGGCCCACGCTCTCCCCGCCAGCTCCCGCCTGGCTCCTTGCCTCCTGCGCTGAGTCTCAGGAGTTTCCCTGGAAAGTGCACCGTGAGCTCTGCACTGCCCGGGGGCCTTGAGTTCCTCACAGCAAAACACGGCCCCGGCCCCACGCTGGGCCTTGGGCATTCTCCCCCAGGCTGGCTCCTCTCCAGGCAGAGTCGGCGGCCTTTAATCCATCTGGAATTGCTCCGGAGGACTGGATCTGAGTCCATGGGTCTCTCCAGCGGTGACTGATTCTAACCCTCCAGGAAACAGTCCTCCCCTCCGCAGTCCGTGCAGAGACTCTCTTTCCTGCACGTCTTTGTCCCGTTCCTGTCGTTTTAAGCAACAGCACTTCTTGACAGATGCCCTTCTCACTGAAATTCTTCTAAAAATCTTCTCAGCTGTTTCCACGTTTTTCTTGCACATTAACTGCTATATCATGTTGCTGAATTCCATGAAAAGTCTTGTTTTCCAGTTTAACTGGATTGATTCTCACACATACGAGTTTGAAGAGAAAGGACACATTTTAACACATTATTGCTAACAGTGCAGATGCGCAGTAATGTCGCTTCTTGCGTGAAAGTTAAATCTTCTGTGGAGCAGACACCCCTCAGGGATGAAAACTCGGGGAGGCCAGAGGGTTGGCCCCAGGGAGCCCTGCGCCCGGGACCAGCCTCGCCCCTTACCCCACTCACCCACCGGCACCCAAAGACTGTCGGCAGGAGGGGACCTGAGCCATCTTGGAAAGGTTCATCTTCTTTTGCTGTTAAACGCCTTCAGAAGAACACACCTCGGAGAACCTGCGTGGTGTCCCCATCAGGACGTGGGGTGTGGCCCCCAGGTCGCCCACCTCCGGGGGGCCCCCGAGCTCAGCCCGCCCTCCCCAGGAGAGGAGAGGAGACGAGGCCGCCCCCACCCTGCCTCCGGAGTCCAGTGGGTGGTGGGAGCAACGCCCACGGGAAACACCACCTTGCTCGTTAAAAAGCCCCAAACCGCCCCCCACTAGCGGCAGCCCCCTGGGTGCCCGCCATGACCACCAGCTGCACGAGACGGGGGACAGGGGCTTCCCGTGCCCTCCAGCCTCGCGCTGGGCAGCCCCAGCACCCCACGGAGAGGCCCCGAGGCCCCCAGGGCCAGCTTCTGGCCTCTGACCCCCGGCCCGCACAGGGGGGCTGCCTCCAAGGGGAGACCTGGGGGCGACCCTCAGTGCCCCGGGTCAGGGGACTGGCAGCGAGCAGTGACCCCCGCAGGGACCTGGGACCACCTCCCGCCAACACATGACCTCATGCCACTCAAACGCCTCGCGTTTCTTTCCCTCTTTGTATTTATTAACTTTTCAAGGAAAACTGAACCAAGGCAAAGCTTCTGCTTGATCTGCGGGAGGGAGGACGCAGACTTACCTGACACGTCACACACCTACACTCTCTGTCCTGATGGCCTGCCACCCTGCTTACTAAGAAGCCCAGGAGCAGGGTCCCCGAGAAAAGCCCCGAACTCAGGCAAGCCCTCTGCCCTCAGGCGTCGCCCCGCCGCGGTGTCGGTTTGCACATCACACGTCAGCGCAGCCACGGACACGGCTCAGACGCAGGGACACGGGCAGGGGCCCCCAGACCCTACACGTTCTCCAGCCGGTGTTTCTGCTCAGTCTTGTTTTTAAAGAACCTGCCCCGTTCCTGTGGTGGGAAAGGCCAGGGTACCACACTTTCTGGGACCCCCGTGCTCCGGAAGAGGCCAGACGGCGCTGGGCCGCCACGGCCCGCTCCTGTTCCTGGGGCAGGAGGGGGCCACAGCTGGGGGCGGAGAGACGTGCAGGGTCAGCCCAGGTGTGGGCTCTGGTCCCCACTGGGGCTTCCCCGGAGGCCCAAGGTGCCGGCAGGCGACGGAAGGGCCGGTGAAGTGGGAACCCGGCTGACGGCCCTCGTCACCAGGGCACGGACGGGCCCGGGGGGTCGCCGCCGGGGGACAGACGGGCCCAGGACCAGGAAGTGGGGTAAACGGCCGACACAGCACTAGGCAAGTGAACAACTGGCCCGTTTAGGGCCCGTATGGGGGTAATTTCCTTTTACACAAGATAACAGATTTCAGATTTACTATCGGACTGAATCAACTTTGAGAAGCTCGGGGGTTTGCAGGGAGAGAGGCTGCGTTGGGCAGCCTTCCTGGAACCCGGCCCCGTGGCTTCTCTCGTGACGGCCGTGGTGACTGGTGACGGATTTCATCAGCCTGTCTCGTCGTGTAATTCCATCATTAAAACCCTAAACTTTATCATATTTCTGTGCCCCGCTCTTTCCGCCGTAATGGCCCACGCCCATCAATAACCGAAGCGTGGGCGCGAGATGGAGCGGCTGTCTGCCGAGGCAATTGCCGGAGAGCGGGCGAGGCCTATGCTTTTAATCTCAATATAGCGTCGTTCGGACCAGCAGGAAAAAGAGTTGTTTTAAAATTAATTACCTTGTCAGTAGCTATTATGATTAAAAAGTGTGCCCACATCAATACCGCGTGCCTAATTCAGAAGCAGAGTCACAAGAGAGGCCATGAAAATCAATGGGTTAGGCCTTGAAGACAGAGGCTCTCTCCACTGACGGGGGAGCTCACTGCGTGATGCTCAGGCCGCGGGCAGGGTGCCAGGCGGGGCAGGGGCGTCGGGCCCGCCAGCCCGGCTGGACGCTGGGCAAGGCAGGGGGCATTGGGCCCACTAGCCCAGGGGACACTGGGACCCTCTTTTGTTAGCTTTAGCTGTTGAACGTGGTAGAAACCAATCCTGGGCTCGCCTCGGATCTGGGGGAGGCCACATGCTCGGACAGAACAACCTGAACAGCAAAACACCATGGTGGGGGCTTCTGACAACCAGGCCTCTGAGCCGCCTCCAACAGACCGACCTTCCTGAGAGCCACGCTCAGGGCTGCACGCGTACTCTGCCCTGTGTGGCGTGCTGGCTGCGAGGGCTGCAGCCCCGGGATAGTCCCTGGCGTGGGCCGGGGGGGGGGGGGGGGGCTGCAGCCCTGGGGATGGTCCCTGGTGTGGGCTGGGGGGGCCTCAGCCCCGGGGATGGTCCCTGGCGTGGGCTGGGGGGGGGGTGGCTGCAGCCCCAGGGATGGTCCCTGGTGTGGGCTGGGGGGGCCTCCGCCCCAGAGACGGTCCCTGGCGTGGGCTGCAGGGGCCTCAGCCCTGGGCATGGTCCCTGGCATGGGCTGGGGGGGCCGCAGCCCTGGGGATGGTCCCTGGAGTGCCAGCTGCGGCACACGGAGCCTGAGGTGGGGGCAGGGAAGGGGGGACCCAGGTAACTGGGGAAGGAGCCTCCTGCTGACAGAGCAGAGCCAGGCAGGCGAGCACCCCCCCCACACCCACCCCTGGGCATCTGCCAGGTCCCTGCGGTTCACAGGCCCGAGGGGCCCGCCCGCTGCACCCGCTCCCCCAGCTGGCATCTCTCGGGCTGGGCGCCCTGGGGACCCGTGAGGGGTGCACACCTCGCGCAGCAGGCGGCCAGGCCGAGCCGTTGCTGCAGCCCCGGGGCTGCGCTCAGGGTCCCGGCGCTGCACTCATGTGGGGCAGATCTGGGGAGGCCACGGCCCAGAGCAGCAGGACAGAGGGCGCTGCCAGCCGCTGAGCGTCCAGGGGCTGCGCCCCATCCTGAAACGCCCCCTCTGGTCTCCGTCGGCTGGTGGCCAGAGCTCTGCTGTTGGAACGAGGCCTGAGGCCCTGCTCGGCGGTGGACTGTCACCCCAATCGTATGTTGGAGCCCCAGTCTCAAGATGGTACTGGAGAGAATTAAGGTCAAATGAGGTCACGAAGAGGGTCCCGGATTCAACAGGACAGGTGTCCGTGAGAGAAGAGGCCCGTGGCTGCTTCTGTCCTCCGAGGATGCGGAAGAAGATGGCTAGCATTGTCCAGCCAGGATGTGGGCCTCCAAGAGCCGAAGGGATGTGCACGCTGCTCCAGCTCCTGGCCTGAACTCCGTCTGTGCACAGACTGGCCCAGCCACGGGGCTGCCTTGGGGGCTGCAGGCCCTTCTCAGACCCCCGCGGGGTGTCTGCGTCTCTAGGCCCGGCTGCTGCAGGCCTCCGCAGGCTTCCCGGGTGTGCTGCCCGCTCGCACTCACTCTCACCAGCCCTTTAACAGCAGGGTGATATCACACCTGCCTTTCTGCTCGGATGGCACCACGGGCAAGGAGCAGAGACATGCCCCTGCTCCAGGGCCACTGGGCTCCACACGTGCAGCCCAGCAGAGAAGCACCGGGGGCTCAGGAAGCCGATCCTTCAGACCTGCGACGTCCACGAACGCGGGCAGCAAGGCTGCACCTCACGGGCCCTGGGGAGACGCAGACTGCCGTGCGGCCCAGCCTGGCTGAGCGCGCGTACTGGCAGGGCCCCAGTCCAGCAGCAAAGGAGGGCTTGAGCATCCTAAATGGCAGCGAAGTAAGCAAGGCCAGCAGGTGGATGAGCACAGAGGGCGCCGCCTCGAGGGGCGCTGAGCTGCAGCGTGGACATGCTGGTGCCCGGACACGGCACAGAGGGAGGGGTCGTGCACCGTCCACGTGGCAGTCCAGGACGTTACCTAGGACGCACGTGGAAGCCCGCACTCCGCAAACACAGACGATGCAAGCACCCCACGGGAAGATACAACGCTGCTCGGCTGTGAACGCACACGGCCGTGCCGGAGCATGCATGGAGTCCCTGGGGGAGAGACAGCCCTGCACCAGGACAGGAGGACGGGCCCCGGCAGCACCCTCAACTCTGTCTGAGCAAGGCACGGAAACAGCGCCCCGGGCGCGCTGGGCTGGGGCCCTGACTTCGCCTCCGCTGGCGCTGCGCTCGGCTCTTGTGGCGCATGGGCCCGCGGCCCCGCGCTGTCAGGACAGCGGCTCATTCCTGGACGGCCGGGGCCTTGTACGCCCTCCCGCCCGACTCCAGGAACACGCGGGGGACCCGTCCTCCGGCCAACGAGGAGGCTGCCCGGCGGGCCTGGATGCCCACATCTACGCTGGGCTCTGACACGAGGACAGCGGCCGCCCAGGGGCCCATCGCGCAGGCCGTCCCGGCGACCTGCATCCTTAGCACGGGGCCTGCCTCTGCCTGGAGACCAGAGGCTTTCTTTTCTGCCGGCTGGCCGGCGGGGCGAGTTCTGGGAACGGCCCGGAGAGGAGCCCCAGGACTCGGGCCTTTGAGCGGCTGACAGCTGACGGATGGCCGCCCGCAGGGCCACAAAGACGGCTGTGTGGCTGCCGCGTCACGCCGCCGCTCCCTGGGAACTAATTGCTCGGCGTCGCCCAGGGCAGCTTTATTTTCCTGGCAATCATTTCTCTGAATGCCCCAAAATGAGCGTGAAACAACTCTTTTGACCGGACATAAAAGTTAAATGTCCCGATGTTGACCAAATTAACTTCAGCGCTGCGACAATGGCTGTATCTGTGAGAAGACGCTTGGGACAAAGGGGCGCTTTCTGCCCGGATTTCACAGTTGTGATGTAAGATTGTTCCTGCGGACCTGGCCGGGCTGCACTGCAAAGGCAGACACAAGAGCCCTGTCACTTGCGGAAAAAACCTCATTTCACGGCCGAGAGCTTGGGAGAGGCCAGGAAGGGCTATGTGAGCTGGTCTCTGCGGCTGGGCTGACGTCCCAAACGCTACCCCCAGGGTGTAGCTGTGTGCCTGACAGGGACCCTCCACGGGTACAAAGATGCACACAGCCCCCCAGAGACCCAGGGAGGGTCCGAGCCACCCCCCAGGCAGATGGGACCCCAACCCCACGCAGAGGCCCCGACACCGCCATCCCCGCATCTCTGAGCCTGGTGTGCTCCCCTAACTAGAGGTCTGTCTCCTTCTAACCTTTCAGAACAAGAGATTTCAAGCAAGAAATTATTGCACAGAACATCAGTTGTTATTCGCCATAAAACCTGCCCTCTAGTAACACTGGAAAGCCTGTCTTCTGACGTCTGCAAGTTCACACACTTCGGACCAGAGTCTTCCTCTTGGGCGTTTTTCTTCATAAGTCGGCTTTTCACTTTAAAATCATCTTCAAGTCACAGGAAAGCTGCAAGGACGGCCGAGGGGCTCCCGGTCTTAACCCAGGTCCCCCCGCCCGGCCAGCGGGGGCAGGGCATGGGCTCCCGCCCCAGGTGGAGACGGGCCTTCAAGGCCCTCTGGGGAGACTGAGCCGGGACCCCTGCACTGCCTCTCTGCGCCCACGTCGGCCGCAGACAATGCTCCCAGAGGTTCCCAACGCCCTGAATGGGGCCCCCTTGGTGGCAGCGTCCATTCAGGGGCCAGCATGGCATTGTGCTCCCATCGGCACAGCAGAATGCAGTCTGCTGGTGGCTGCCAAAAGGTTAGCAGCCCCGATGAAAGGGCGTCCGTCACTCACCGCCACAGAGCAGCCCTTTGTGCGGGCGCCGGCCACACCGGGAGGTCCGGACGCGGCTGGCTGGGCGCCCCACAGACGTCCATGGGAAAGCCGAGGCCGCTTCCCGGGGGCCGCGGAGCAGCAGCAGTTCAGGCGCTGACAGGCCCTGAGGCCACCTGCCTCTGCCGCCCGACCGCAGCCTCCAAGAGCGGCCCAGTTCCCGACCGGCTCGGCCCTGCCCTGAAGGTGGTCTGGGAGGCCTGTCCGGCCGCTGTGTCTGCCGTGACCACACGTGCCCGTCGCCCTTCCCCTGCACTGAGAAGCCTGTTCCAGTTGGGCTGCAGGCCGATGCCCCTGCGGGCTGACCGCCTGGAGCCTCAGCACCGACCCGGCTGTGCTGGCGCCTGGCTACCCTGGGCCCGAGTGGCGAAGGCTCGGGTCCAGCCTGCTGTCCCTGTCTTCGGCGATCAACACCCAGCTCGGTCCACAGCTGGACACCCAGCCCCAAGGAGTGCCCACTGTGGATGCGGCAAGGGCAGGCAGACCCCCCGTGTCCCCCGCGTGTGGGTTCTCAGGGTGACCAACGGACCTCGGGAACCACTGCCTCATCCCAGGCACAGCCCCTGGCCTCCCGCCCCATCCAGGGCGTGTCCTGGCCGAGCACTACTTCCGGTTGGGCCGGCTGGGCCCTGCGGAAATTGGAAACGCTCCCCAAGGCCAGGTGGGCCGGGCCCCCTGAGAGCAGGGGTGCTGTAGGGGAGGCCTCGCAGGTGCTGGGCTCTGGGAAACTGGGCCCAAACGGCCGATTAACCGGGGTGAGACCGCCTCTCCCGCCCAGACAACAGCGCGTCAGTGCCGATGCGGCGGAGGTCACAGATCACCGTGGACAGACGAGGACCAGAGGGCCCAGGTAGGGGCCCTGCGCACTGGCTCTGATGGGGCCGGGTGGCCGCGGGGGCTGAGAGCAGGGACAGGAGGAGCCCCCCATCCTGAAGACCACCAAGGCAGCCGCCCCTCCCGTCAGGGGCCCGAAGCTCTGACCGGGAAGCAGGGGCAGAGCGCGGAGGGAGGCGGCACTCAGAGGGCAGGGGGCAGGGGGCAGGGGTCAGCGGGCAGGGTTCAGGGGTCAAAGGGCAGGGCTTGTGTCAGCTTTGTACTTTTGGTAAACAGGGGAAAGCAAGCCAGGACAAGGTGAAAAGCCAGCAGCCTCAATTCTCCCCAGAGGCGGGCGGGCGGGGGCCCCTCTGCACCCACCTGTCGAGCACGTAGCCCAGGGCCTTGTGCCGGATCCCCGAGTACACAGAGGGGCTGGTCTCCCAGGCAACCAGGTTGGAAGCATCGTGGAAAAGGTGGATGTTCACCAAGTCGAAGGCACTGCGGGGTCACAGACAAGAAGCTCAGGATGCAGGCTGGAGCTGCTGGGTCCCCCGGGGCGGCCCCCTGCCATCCCACCCAGCTCCCGGGGCAGGCGTGGCCAGGCTGCCCGGGGCAAGTCCTCCTCTGAGGTGGACTCAGAGGAGACACACTGGGCTCATGCGCTCGAGCCCTCACACAGGAAGGACCCACGTACAAAGGTCGCCACCAGCGGCAGAGGGACCCACAGAGGATACCTGGAACTTGTGTCAAAACAGAGGAGCCAGAGGCGGGTGAGGAGCGGGGAGGAGCTGGGCGCGCACCCAGGCCTCAGCTCCCCACGCAGCTGGCCATGCAACCTGAAGCCCCCATGGGGTCCCTGGGGGCACTGGGGGGTTCAGTTCACGCTGCAGAAGCAGCCCCGAGCTCACAGCCCCTGGAGAGCCTTGGGGAAACTCCGCGGCCATGTCTCCTGTGGGCCTGCAGGGGCATGGGGAGGCTGGGGGGCTGGTCACCCTTGGGAGCCCTGGAGTGTCGCTGGGGCCTGTCTGGTTCACAGCAGAGCGGGCGGGTGGGCTCCACACCCCCTGCAGAGTTGGGGCCACCAGGCCCTGAGACCCAGCCTGACAGCACACCACGCACGCCACCCCCGGCCCGAGCACACGGAGGAAGCTCCAGCTCTCCGCTCCGGCCGCACGGTGACCACTGAGCCCGGGCAGCCCCCGAGCCCTTCCCTGGGCCACGGGTGGCAACCGGGCACCGGGTCAGGAGGCTGCAGCGGTCTCGGCTCCTCCCCCCCCAGAGCTCTGGGACCCCCACCCAGGGGATGCCCCGACTGCGTGCGGCCCCAGCGAGGGGGTCGTGTGGACGTGGGGGCGGTCCCGAGGAGGGGCCGCAGCAGTCAGCCAGCGGAGCAGTCGCAGGGCAGAGCCAGGTGGGCGCGCATGCCGGGGAGTGGGGCACGGACTCCTCGAGGTGCCCCGTCCCAGCAGAGGGGTGGGGGTGCCCGACTTCCCGAGGGTCCCCCCACCCATGCTGAGAGTGCTGCTGGCCGTCGCTGCGGGGGCCACCAGCGAGGACCGGGATGCGGCCTGGGCCTCTTGGCCACACTCAGGGTCCCGGGCATTGCAGGGCCCATCAGCCCTGTCCAGCCGGCGGGGGGGCGTTGGGGCTGGCCGCACGGGCTGCGGGGAACGTACCAGTCCGCAAGGCACCACCGCGTCCGGAGGAAGCCTTTCCTCGACCACTTGCACTGAAAAGCAAACAGGCCACATGGGTCAGCAGAGGTGGTGGGGGGCGGCGGCCGGGACAGCTCTGGACGACACTGTGCTGGGACCACAAGCCACTGCGTCATCGCCAACTCTGACCCCCAGGCCACAGCCTCACGCTGGCACGGCCTCCTGGGACATCTGCCCTCCCATGGAAGCCTGCGGCTGGTGCCCAAGAGGGGTGTGGGGAGGGCCCATGGGGACAGGTGGGCGTAGGGGCAGGGGCTGTGTGGTCCCAACGCTGCGTCCAGGGCGGCAAGTGCTCCGACCCAGCAAGGGCCTCCCCTCACCACACCGCATCCCTGCCCACCCCTCAACACCCAGACTTCACGAGGAGTTCCTCCCACTTCCGCGGGCGGCCCCTCCCACTTCCGCGGGCGGCCCCTCCCACTTCCGCGGGCGGCCCCTCCCACTTCCGCGGGCGGCCCCTCCCACTTCCGCGGGCGGCCCCTCCCACTTCCGCGGGCGGCCCCTCCCACTTCCGCGGGCGGCCCCTCCCACTTCCGCGGGCGGCCCCTCCCACTTCCGCGGGCGGCCCCTCCCACTTCCGCGGGCGGCCCCTCCCACTTCCGCGGGCGGCCCCTCCCACTTCCGCGGGCGGCCCCTCCCACTTCCGCGGGCGGCCCCTCCCACTTCCGCGGGCGGCCCCTCCCACTTCCGCGGGCGGCCCCGCCCCCTGCACAGCCTGGGCTGGCCAGGTTGCAGCGGCCTCGAGTCCAGACAGGCACTTGTCGGGCCCCTGCCTCACTGGCCTCCTCTCTGATCACAGCTGGCTAGAACCACCTCGCCGGTCAGAGTGGCCGCTGTGGGACCCGGGAGCCCTTGAGGCTGAGAATGGCACCCGGGGTCTCGTGGGAGTGGTCACCCGCAGGGGCCGGGGCCGGGGCCGGTCCTCGGGGGCCGTCGCCCTCTCCTAGCGCCAGGGCGGGGGGCGGAGGGGGGCCTCTAGGTGCGCCGGAGGTTGGTGCCTCCCCCGCCCCTGGGGCAACCTCTCCGGAGACCCAGTGACTGATCCTACGTCCCCCTGCAGAGAATGGGAGGTGGTCACGGCCACCCCGCTGCCCTCAGGCACGTCGGGAAACTGGAAGCCGCAGTGCAGAGCAGCCCTGCCTCAGAGGCCCGGCTTTTGGGCTCGGGGCGGGCCTAAGGAGGCGGGACCAGGGTCCAGGTCCGCACCCACGGGGAGGGGGGCCGGGGTACCTGCACACGAGCTTCTGGACACAGACGCTTGCTGCACATGGAGGCAGAGTTCTCGGGGGGACTGGGGTCTCCCCGGCCTCCCACTGTCCCGTCCACCCTGCTGGGCGCCCTGGCCATCGCCGCCTGCTCCAGGCCCGCGGCGTCCGGGGGTGGCCGGCTACCCCCCGGCGCCGACCCCGACTCTCGGAGAGGCCCTCGCCCCTGGAGAGGAGACCACAGCGGCCGGGGGTGGGGGCACGTCGTTCAGCAGACAATATCAAGTGCCCGCTCAGGTGCCCTGTTAATAGGATTCCTTTACGAGCAGATGGATTGCGAGCACAGGCGGCTTCATCTACTAAAAGACGACATAAATCTCAGTGAGAAAAGGGAGGCTGCGGGAGGTTATCAGCACACAGCCCCCGTGAAAGGCCCGCCTCGGAGCATTAGCGGGATTAATTCATCTTTCATAAGAGCTTGGAGTGAGCCCCATGATCTATGGCAACAACCAATTTCTCACTACGGGCTCGAGGAAAAAAAACCGCCCCGGCCCCAATCGCCTACACAAATCTGCTTTTTAAAAATGGCCTCGCATTATCTGAAGTGCTGCTCCCAGAGGTGGTGTTTGAAACGCGTGTTGAGCCAAAAGAACCCGTAAATCAGCGGGGAGAGTTCTGTTAGTTTTAGACGCGGTGGGCTGTAATTATTTGGAATGGCATTATGCCTCCATCACGGTAATTACCGTTAGATTATCCTTAAGTGGTGGTAATAAAAGAAAGCTAATTCCCTCCCCTAAAGTGTGTGTGAACGGAGCGGCGGGGCGGGCCTGCCCGCAGAGCAGGAGCGCCTGCCGGGGGCGGCCAACCCACAGGACCCCACAGTGGGTGGGCCTCCACTAGACACGTGGCCCTCGGGCTTCTCACACCTGAGAAATCCCAGACTGCCGACAGAGCGGTAGAAGTACGTGTGCTTTTCTCAGTAAGACTTTCCTCCTGTTAATTCATCAAGACGAAAGGAAAATGAGCAAGTCCTGGAAACTCAGACGCAGGCGATTCCGCGGGGCAGAGCGGGGGGCCCCAGCCTGGGTTCACCTCGTCCCAGCGACACAGTGCCACGGTGCAGAAATCTGGGTCCCCACAGAGGCACCCCGCCTCCTTCCCCGAGAGACGCTCTGCCCTCTGCCTGTGGCGGGCAGGGGGCCCCCGCGGAGCCCACAGCCCCTGCCAGCCCCTCCCTCAGAGGGTGTGCATGTTGGGGGGGGGACCACGGCTGAGCCCCTGAGGTGCCCACCCATCCACCCGCCCGCCTTAGCCCCCATCACGCCCTCAGGGCTCAGCAGGAGAGAGACCGGGGGGACCCCAGGCACTCTGGGCCTGGAGAGGGTGCCCTGCAGAACAGAGCCCGAGGGTGAGGAGTGCGGGCGCCCTCGGAAGAGGCCACAGTCCTGGGAGGGGTGCGGGCCAGGAGGTGAGCTGGGCTCACAGAGGCTCTGGGTCAGGCACCGGGCCTCCCTGCAGGGAGTGGCCTCGTCCATGGGGCTCCTCGGCCCGCCCAGGAGGACGTGGTGACCGTCACAGATGACCTTCTCTGAGGACTGCCACAGTCCCCGGCCGAGAGCCTCCGGTGACCCGGCTCCAAGGCCACAGGGCAGTGAGAGGACCCCAACCTCCGAGTCAGCTGCAAGTGATGGGGACGAGGGGCGCTGGGGGGTCAGCTGAGTCTCCAGAGTAACAGTGACGTACCATGCACATCCACTTCAGGCTGGGTCACCAGGTGCGTCCCCCCTGGTGGGTGTGGAGTGGGACGACGTCCTGGACACCAGGCAGCCCCTGGGGGGCAGCGGCTGGGGCAGCAGCGCCGAGAGGGAACCGGCGGGCTGGGCACCAGCAGAGGCTGCCTGCCAGCCCAGGTGCCCACCAATCTGGGGCCGCACTTGCCTCGGCCCGTCACCATTCAGGGCTCGAGTGGCCAATTAAAGGAGAAAGTCGCAAACAAAGATACTGAGCTGCTTGGGTGGGAGAAAGGGGGGCTACCTCAAAGGCTCCCCACCTGGCCCTCAAGTGCTCGCTCCATGAGGCCCTGGGCCCAGCGCTGCCCACGGGCCGTCCAGCCCCTGCCCTGAGCAGGCGAGGTGCCCTGCCTTCCCTGCTGGGTGCACGGATCCCGGACATTGCCAGGGGTGTCAGGGTCCCCCCTGCAGAAAAGCTGATGAAATACCAGAGTCTCCTACTTGGCCAGTTCAGGGATGTCCCTTAAATGCCCCCCGGACCCCTGCAAGCTGGCCCTCCTGCTGTCAGAGGCCGGGACCTTTCCTGTGGTCCTGTAGACCCCTCTCAGCCTCCCCCGAGCTGGCACCATTTCCACTGTGGTCCCCGGTTACTCTCAGGCCGGGGCCAGTGCTGGCTGTGGGGGAGCCAGGGGGAGTCTGGATGGGGGTGAGGCCAGGAGATGACCCGACCTCTCAAGATGACTTCTCAGCCCCTGCTCTGTTCCTGGGAAGCTCAACCACCCTCCTGCTGAACGCAGCTATGGCCAACAGCCTGGGGGGATGGCAGGGCCCATGGGGAGGCGGTCAGGGGAGGGGGCGCCGAGGAAGGAAGCTTCCGGAGCTCCCCCACCACGCCCTCCCCAACCCGCAGGGCAAGAGGGGACAGCCTCTGGGGCAGGGACTGTGGCGGGTGGGGCGGCGGGCTGGGAGGCAGCCCCTGACATCAAGTCCTTGGCGGGGACAATGGATGGGGAAGCTGTGCCTGGCGGGACGAGGGGCTCATCCTTCATGGACGCGGCCACAACTCCCTCACCGCAGGAGCGGGTCATAAAGCAAGTTAATAAAGCCGTGGCCTTGCTGAAGTCAAGTGCCGGGGGCGGGGCGGGGCGGGGGCGGGGGCAGGGTGGGGGGTGGCGATGCTCTTCCAGAGTTGGGGGAGGGGGTGGGGCGATGCCCAGCTCTCCTCAATCCCCCAGGCTTCACGGGTCATGTCCCACTCTGTGTCCACAGGCCCCCCAGGGAAGGTGATCCGTCTGGGTCAACCTGTGGGTTTCACCGTAAGGAGGCTCCAGAGACACTGGTTATTACAACATTCTCTAAAAGGACTGGGATCCAAAATTGCGTGCGCAGCGTAACGGAGGCATAAAGCTAACAAAACTGTGCAAAAGTGCCCGCGACGCCCAGGAGCCGCACCCAGGCTTTCCGACTGTGTCCCAGCAGTGGCGAGAACCAGCCGCACCTCCCTAAGCTTCCGGAGCTCTGTGGGGCAGGCACCCCAGGGCCTTCCCTGTGGAAGCACGGGGGCTGCTCAGCACATGAGGACGGGGAGAGCCCCCGAGGGCCTGCGCCCCCACGTCCCAGCGCTCCCGTCCGGAGCGTGACCGACACGCGGAGTGAGGTTTGCTGGGAGCCCCGAGGGACAGTCCTGCACCCTTGGGGGACGGGTCTTCAGCCTGGGAGTGACGGTGGCTGGAAGATTCACCTGCTTGTGTCAACCATGGGTCCTCCAGCCCTCACCCGAGGCCACCCTGCCAAACCCACCGGGTCGGGACCTCCAGCAGAGCAAGACGCCGGGGCACGGCAGCGCGGGACTGGGGTGAGGACGTCCTGTCGCGGAGTGTGACGCATTCGCGGCCCCGGCCCTGCGCTGTGCTGGCCGCCCCGGCAGTGACCTACCTCGGGGAAGTAGTCCTGCGGGAACTTCTCCTTCTCCAGCATGGGCGTGCTCTCCAGCGTGTCCGAGTAGATCTCCTTGCCGGTCACCTTCTTATACTTCTTGGCTGGAAGGAGGCCCAGGATGACTTCAGTGCTGCACCCCACCCCCAGCTCAGGGCCACAGGGTCCCGCGTCCGACCCGGCAGCCCTGTGCAGGCCAAGGGCCGCGACCCCGGGCAGGCAGCTGCTCCTGGGAACCGGGGGCCCATAAGCTGCCATCCCTGCAGCTGGACCCTGAGCCTGGATTTCATCACCCTCAGAGTGCCTGGCCTCAGGTTTACGGGGCTAGTTGGCCCCCTGAGCAAACGGCCGCATTTAAAAGGGCTGTGGCGCTACCGTCCACTCGCGCTCCAGGTGAATTTATTTAATCACATTGATCTCCTCCTGCCATCACTCACAGCCAGGGAAGAGGAGTCCTCATGTGAGACTGGGTGGGGGGCGCAGGCAAGGTGGCGGGGAGCTCTGGGCCCACTCCCCGCCCGCCCTGTATCTGGCCGACCCCTGCACACCCAGGCCAGGACACTCCCTTCACAGACCACAGTCCCTGAGTCCACCGCGGGGCTAAACGCATGCTGTCACTGGGCTGGGGGGCAGAAGGCTTCGAGCCCTCCCCACACGCCGGCAGGGAGCCTGGCAGCAAGAGAGCCTGCTGAGACCGCCCCGGGAGCCCCCACCAGCTGCAGGGGCATCACACTTTCCCTGCTCCCAGGGGATGGGGGAAGGGGCCTGGGGTGCTTGGGACAAAGGACGCAATGGGCCATCCTGCCAGAGTGCCCCTGAGGCCCGGCCCCATGTCCAGAGAGCGGCCCCGCTGCGCTTTGTGGAGCAGGGCCCGCCCCACAAGCCCCGCGAGCCCAGGGAGCCCAGGGATGACGAGAGCTCCCCCACCCCCCGGGGCAGGGCTGGGGCCGCCGTGCCAACCTTGTCCCCAAACCAGCGAGCCGGGCCCCTGCCTACGGGTGCCTCTGCACCTCAACTGACCTCCCAGCTCCCCACACCGCCGCCTCTGGCTCCCCGCCAGCCGGCGCCTGGGGGAGGCTAAACGGACAAGGGCCCCAGATGGAGGAGGAGTCTGCTCCAGAAAGGGAGCACGGCGGCCAGTGCGCAGGACAGGTGGGGTCAGAGCAGGGGAGGTCACAGAGCCCACAGAGCAGGGCGGGGCTGAGCCGGCGGGGAGCCAGGGGCAGCCTGGGCCCCCACGCCATCTTCGGAGGGCATGGGCCACGTGGAGTTCCGGCCCCAAGGCTCGCCGGAAGGAGGGCGGGGCTGGGGGCTGCGGCAGGAGGCCGTTCTGCTGAGATGAAACCTGGGTCCCTTGAGGAAAGAGGAGACTGGGGAGGGGTGGGTAGGAGAAGGCCTTGGTCTTTCTTAAATAAGATTTTATTTTTAGAGCAGCTTGGGGGTTACAAAAATTGAGCTGAAAGTGTGGTGTTCCCATCCTCCTGGTGGCTCAGACGGTGAAGAATCCGCCTGCACTGTCGGAGACCCAGGTTCAGTCCTTGGGTCGGGAAGATCCCCCGGAGAAGGGCACGGCTACCCACTCCCGTCTCCTTGCTCGGAGAATTCCAAGGACAGAGGAGCCTGGCGGGCTACAGTTCCCGAGGTCACAAAGAGTCGGACATGGCTGAGTGACTCACTCACTTTCATACCTTCCCAACAGCCTGCGTTGGTGGGCTCGCCCTTGCTGGGGGTCCTGACAAACGCAGACATCACAAATGCACATATCCACCACTGCAGCCTCTCAGAGCCCTTCCGCGGCCCTGAAACCATGCCCCACCCAACCCGGTTCAGCCAGCCTCACTTCTGCTGCCTCCACTGTGGGTGGCCTTCCCCAACAGGCCGCGATCCCTCAGGAACACGCGCTTGAGCCTCCTCCGCGAGTGTCTGTGTCTTGACAGCCATCTCGTCTTGCTGCTGGAAAACATTCCAAGTCCGGACGGCCCGCAGTCTGTATGTTCTTTCGTCTATGAGGGACACACTCTGGTTACTTCCAGTTTTTGCTGATTATGAAGAGAGATGCTGTAAACATCTTTGTACAGGTCTGCGTGTTGCCATCAAGTTCTCTATCTGGGTGAATGCCAAGAGATGTAAGCGTGTCTGCGGCTTTGCAAGAACTTGCCGAGCTGCGAACCCCGGAGGCAGGACCGCTGTGCTTCCCCACCAGCAACGACGGGGACTTCCTGCTGCCCAGAGCCCGCCAGCATGCCGGCCGACTTCAGGCGTTCTCACCGGGGTGTGGGGGCTTTAACCTGCATTTCCCTGGTGGCATGCGATGCTGGATAGCTTCTCATCACATCTGTGTATCTTCTTGGGTGAGATTCTGTTCACATCTTTTGCTGTCCAGTCACTCAGTCGTGTCCGACTCTTCGCGACCCCATGGACTGCAGCACGCCAGGCTTCCCTGTCCCTCACCTACTCCCGGAGCATGCTATAACTCGTCCATCGATTTGGTGATGCCATCCAACCATCTCATCTTCTGTCGCCCTCTTCTCCTGCCTTTAACCTTTCCCAGCATCAGGGTCTTTTCCAATGAGTCAGTTCTTCACATCAGGTGAATAAACTATTAGAGCTTCAGCTTCAGCATCAGTCCTTCCAATGAATATTCAGGATTGACTTTCTTCAAGACTGACTGGTTTGATCTCCTTGCAGTCCAGGGGACTCTCAAGAGTCTTCCCCAACACCACAGTTCAAAAGCACCATTTCTTCGATGCTCGGCCTTCTTTATAGTCGAATTCGCACATCCATATATGACTACCGGAAAAACCATAGCTTTGACTATACAAACCTTTGTCGGCAAAGTAATGTCTCAGCTTTTTAAATAATGCTGTCTAGATAGCAAATTAAAAAGCTGAGACATTACTTTGCCAACAAAGGTCCATCTAGTCAAGGCTATGGTTTTTCCAATGGTCATGTATGGATGTGAGAGTTGGACTGCGAAGAAAGCTGAGTGTTGAAGAATTGATGCTTTTGAACTACAGTGTTGGAGAAGACTCTTGAGAGTCCCTTGGACTGCAAGGAGATCCAACCAGTCCATCCTAAAGGAGATTTCCTTTCCTTCAGTCCTGGGTGTTCACTGGAAGGACTGATGCTGAAGCTGAAACTCCAGTACTTTGGCCACCTCATGCGAAGAGTTGACTCATCGGAAAAGACCCTGATGCTGGGAGGGATTGGGGGCAGGAGGAGAAGGGGACGACAGAGGATGAGATGGCTGGATGGCATCACCGACTGGCTGGACATGAGTTTGGGTGGACTCCGGGAGTCGGTGATGGACAGGGAGGCCTGGCGTGCTGCGATTTATGGGGTCACAAAGAGTTGGACACGACTGAGCGACTGAACTGAACTGAACTGAGATTGGTCATAGCTTTTCTTCCAAGGAGCAAGCATCTTTTAATTTCATGGCTGCAGTCACCATCTGCAGTAATTTGGGAGCCCAAGAAAATAATGTCTGTTACTATTTCCATTGTTTCCCCATCTATTTGCCATAAAATGATGGGGCTGGATGCCATGATCTTTATTTTTTGAATGTTGAATTTGAAGCCAACTTTTTCACTCTCCTCTTTCACTTTCATCAAAAGGCTTTTTAGTTTCTCTTCACTTTCTGCCATGAGGGTGGTGTCATCTGCATATCTGAGCTTATTGATATTTCTCCTGGCAATCTTGATTCCAGCTTGTGCTTCATCCAGCCCAGCATTTCTCATGATGTACTCTGCATAGAAGTTAAATAAGCAGCGTAACAATATACAGCCTTGACGTACTCCTTTCCCAATTTGGAACCAGTCTGTTGTTCCACGTTTGATTCTAACTGTTGCTTCTTGACGTGCATACAGGTTTCTCAGGAGGCAGATGAGGTGGTCTGGTATTCCCATCTCGTTAAGAATTTTCCACAGTTTGTTGTGATCCACACAGTCAAAGGCTTTAGCATAGTCAGTGAAGCAAAAGTAGATGTTTTTCTTGAACTCTCTTGTTTGTTCGATGATCCAACAAATGTTGGTAATTTGATCTCTGGTTCCTCTGCCTTTTCTAAATCCAGCTTGAACATCTGGAAGTTCTTGGTTCACATACCATTGAAGCCTCGCTTGGAGAATTTTGAGCATTGCTTTGCTAGTGTGTGAGAAGAGTGCAATTGTGTGGTAGTTTGAACATTCTTTGGCACTGCCTTTCTTTGGCTCACTTAAATTATGTTGTTTTCTTACTACTGAGTCTTAAGGAGTTCTCTTCATTGGAGAGCAGCCCTTTTGTGCCTTTTCAAATACCTTCTCCCAGTCTGTGGCTGGTTTTCTCATCCTCTTAACGGACAGAGAACATGTTTTTCACTCCAATGAAGTCCAGCTGACGATCACTCCTTTGATGGATCACGCTCTTAGTGTTGTATCTAAAGAGTCATCACCATACCCAAGGTCGCCTACGTTTTCTCCTACGTTACCGTCCAGGAGTTTTGTGGTTTCACACTTCACACGTGGGTCTCTGATTCATCTTGAGTTAATATTTGTGCAGGTATGAAGTCTGTGACTAGGTTCACTTTCCTTGCATGTGGACAGATCCCAGCACCGCTTGTTGTCTTTGCTCTATTTTATTACTCTTGCTCCTTTGTCAAAAATCAGATGGCTTCGTGTGTGAGGATCCATTTCTGCTCTCCGTTCGATCTATTTGTCTGCTCTTCCACCAACATCATGCTGTTTTGATCGCTGTAACTTTATAGAGAGTCTTGAAGTTGAGTAGTGTCAGCCCTCCAATCTTGTTCTCCTCCTTCAATACTGGGTTGGCTATTCTGGGTCTTTTGCCTCCTCTTCAAATAAACTTTAGGATAAATTGATCAGTACCCACAAAATTACTTTCTGGGACTTAGAACAAGCTTGTGTTGAATCTAAGGATCAGGTTGGGAAGAACTTGACAACACTGGATCTTCCTATAAAGGAACATGGACTCTCTCTCCACTTACTTGGGTCTTCTTTGATTCCGTTAATCAGATTTTATAGTTTTTCTCATGGAGATGTCACCCATATCCTTTAAAAATGACCTAACTTGTCTTATGGCCGTGCTGGGTCTCCGACGCCGCATGGGCTTTTATAGTTTTTCTCACGGAGATGTCACCCATATCCTTTAAAAATGACCTAACTTGTCTACTTATGGCCGTGCTGGGTCTCCGTGGCTTTTCTCTAGCTGCAGTGGGCGGGGGCTGCTCTGGTTGCGGGCATGGGCTTCGCACGGGGGTGGCGTCTCTGGCTGTGGAGCGTGGGCTCTAGGGCCGCAGGTCCCAGCAGCTGCAGCATGGGGCTCAGCAGTTGCGTCTCCCGGGCTCCAGAGCACGGGCTCAGCAGGTCCGGCACTTAGGCCTTGCTGCTCCGCGGCGTGTGGGGTCGTCTCAGCCCGGGGACTGAGCGTGTGTCTCCTGCGCTGGCAGGAGGACTCTTCACCACTGAGCCACCAGGAAGCCCCAGTGTCGCGCGCATTTTGCTGGACTTTTCCCCAAGTACTTCTTTTTGGGATGTGAGCTATGTTCTTAACTTCAAATCCTACTTGTTAAATGCTATCAGTGAAAGCCCTCGACTCGTGCTTATTAACCTCATATCCTGCAACCCTGCTCACTGGCACTAGCTTCTGCTGCTGCCGCTGTTGATGTTAGTTCCTTAGGATTTCCTACATGAACTAGCCACCTGAGACGCAAGACATCTTCCTATCGTAAGCCTTTTCTGTCCTTCTCTTGCCGTATCACAGCAGCCAAGGTTTCCAGTGTGATGTGGAAGGGGATGGTGAGAGCGGACGCCCTGCCTTGACACTGACCTTAGGGGAAAGCATCTAGACCTAGCTTTCCACTGTTGAGTATGACTTAGTGAGGAATCTCCGCAGCTGCTCTTTATCCAGGTGAGGAAGTTCTCCTCTATTCATAGTTTCCTGAGTTTTTATTATAAATGGGTATTGTATTTTCTGAAATATTTTTTTCTACGTCTATTGATATAATCACGTGATTTTCTTTTTTAGCCTATTGATGTGATGGACTACATTGATTGACTTTTGAATGGTAAATCAGGCTTACATACCTGGAATAAATCTGAATTGGTCACAGTGCATACTTTTTCTTATGTGTTCCTAGTTTTGAGTTGCTAACATTATCAACATGTTGAGAATTTTGCTTTGTATGTTCGTGAGAGATACCGGCCTGCAGCTTTCCTTTTTTGTAGCATCTTTATCCAGTTTTGGAGCCAGGGTAATGCTGGCCATTTCCTCTCTGCTTTTACTTTCTGTAAGAGATTCTGAAGAACCGGTATAATCTCTTCCTTAAATGTTTAGCAGAATTCACCGGTGACAGCATTTGGGTCTGATGCTTTCTTGTTTAGAAGGTTATTAAGTACTGACTGAATTTCCTTTAACAGATAATTCGTATTATCTACTCCTCCTTGAATGAGTTTTGATAGACTGTATCTTTCAAGGAAGCGGGCCATCTGAGTCATCGAATCTACAGGCGCAGACTTGCTCACAATATTCCTATATTATCCTTTAACGTCCACTGGATCGGCATGATGGCCCCGCTCTCATTTCTGATATGAATGTGTGTCTTTCTTTGTCAGCCTGGCTAAAGGCTTGCCAGTTTTGCTCATCTTTTCAGAGCCGGCTCCCGGACGCACTGGCTCTCTGCGCTGAGCGTCTGCTCTTGGTCTCGCTGCTTCTTCTCTTCTACCTACTCTGGGTCTCAGTTGCTCCTCTCGCTCAGGTGTGACAGGAGGCTGAGGGGAGGCTGGGGCTGTCTGTCTCCCTCCCCATTGGCTGGGCCTCGATCAGACCCCAGCGGGCTGGACTCTAGTCAAGGGCTTTCCTTGCGGTCAGGCCTCTGGGAGACCTGACAGAAAGCTCTGGGCGTTTCACAACTGCTACTCTCCCCTCCCCTGCCAGAGGCACACAGGGATTTCCCTTGATCTTCATCCTGGGAACCTGGTGGGGCTCCTGGAGGCCAACCCACGAAGGGGAGCCAAGGATGGCCACGCGGGGCCGCCCTGCCGCGACCTGGCTGCTCAGTGTCTCTGCCTCTCTGGCCCGCCAGCCTCCCCCCAAGCCTGAGGGGCAGCAGTCTGTCCCGCGGCCTTGCTCCTCTGAGGGGTCCACGGAGAGTCACCTACTTTCAGCTGGTTTGGATCGTCTCTTCTGCGAGGCTGAAGTGACTACTTCCTTGCTCGTCTCGTGTCGGACCAGAAACTGGAGCCCCTTTCGTCTGTCTCATCTCAACTTTCTAAGTGGGAAAGCATCTGTTAAAATCCAGGCTGTTTGTTCTTTGAAGTGTGTTCAAACTGCACAAACCTGGATTGCTTTTGCTGAAGCTCAATTTCAGGCAGAAATGCAAGCCTTGAAGAGCAGGGAGTGGGGGCCGGCGGCCACACCTGCCTGAGACTCCGGCCGCGCCCACTGCTGTGGGCTGGCAGGAACGCCCGCCGCGCCACGCCAGGCTTGTCTGTTCAGGGCATGACCACCGCCCGTGTTACCACAGTTCTTGTCACTGATAATGTGGAGGTCTTGCTGGAGTCGAACGTACCTCTAAGGTACAGCTGTAAACAGACTGTGGGCTAGCCAGGCACTTCATGATGCCTTCGATGTAGTAATACAGCATTTCTGCAAAGGCTTACTTGAAAAGAGGAGACGCTCACCAGAGGTGGCACCTGTAGGGCCGGAGACGCAGGTTCGTTAGAAGCAAAGCCCTTCTGCTGCAGCTGTGCCGGGAGCCACCGTGTCTGCACCCTCCTGGCACCCTGCTCACGGCCCCGCAGACATGACACCACGTCCAGAGCCTGCGAGAGCGTGGGCAGAGCAGCCCGCTCCCGCCAGGTCTGCTGGGCCACTCTCAGCCCCTAGGCGGGGCAGAGAGTCCGCAGGCGATGGCCTGGTGAACGCCTGCTGCGGGGACCCTGCTCTCAGGCTGATGAAATCACTGCTTCTCGGCCCGTGGGTGTGCTCTGTCTCCAGAGTGAGCAGCCAGGACAACTTTGAATAGACTGCGAGGCAGGCCGCTCCCACCGTCCTCACACCTGGTAAGCATCGCAGAGGCCTGTGATCCAGCTCCACGGCCCTGGTGCAGCTCAGAGAGCTCGACGCTCAACGTGCAGAGCTGAGCCTGCCTGAGCGGTCAACACACACTCACCCTGCGGGCGGCCGGCCCGCAGACCGGGGCAGACCCACGGCCTCCGCGCGTCAGCACTCGGGGGCCCTTGGGAGATGCACAGGGTCTGCCCAGTGAACACGGGCGGCGTTGTCCGCTCCGCCACAAACACGCTCTCGCGCACTCTCCTGAAGCACGCTGTCTGGCTGTGCTTTTCACTTCTTTCCCACTTTCTCACATTTGACAGGCACACAGATACAAACTGTTCCCTTCTCCTCTTAGCTCTGTTATAGGAAAACCAGAGCCCCCGGCCTGAGCCGTGAGGGGTGGCAGGGGTGTGGCCCGGGGGTGGGCTGGCCGGGGCCAGAGGGGAAGCCGTCCGGGGTGGGCTGACATTGAGGCTTCAAAGACACAAAGCAGGTGTCCTCCCAAGTCCCTGCTGCGTGACCGCAGCAAAGCCTCGACCAAAACACACCTGCAGTCCTCTCGCAGGAACACTGGGCGGAAGGGGCCGGGAGAAGCCAGACCACAGGGCAGCGGGCAGGGTCCAGCAGGACAGAAAACCCCAGAGTAGATGAAGGGCAGCGTGGCATCTTACCTTTAAAGTCAAATTGGTAGATGTTTTTTAAGGATTCGTGAAGAAAGTAAAAGCTTCCTAGCGCCTGCAGAGCAAAAAGAGAAACCAAGTGAGTGGCCTCAGAAGATTCTAAAGCGGTCTTGCGCGAGAAGGCGAGTCCAACTCATGGTGGCCAGTCACAGCTCCGGAGCCTCGGCGGCCAGCGTCAACACCTCCCGACCTGGACACCTTGTGCTCTGGCCTCGAGCCAGGCCCCCGCGCCCACCCCGTTGCCCACGTCTGCTGCGGCCACCCTGCCCCCGAGCTGCCAGCCACGAGCAGCACCACCAGCCGCCTGCCAGCGCCAGGAGCAGCTCTGGGCGACCAGCTCGGCCCAGCGCCCCCCTCAGGAGGCCAAGTGCAGGCCCGGGCGGGGCAGGATGGGGAACCCGAAGCCGAAAGCCACTTGTTTACCTGGAATTCAAACTTCACTTGGGGTGTGTGAGGCACACGTGCGTGTGCCCGTGTGTGTGATGAGGACTCAGGCGTGTGGTCAGGGGCTGGGGCTCTGCAGGCACAGAATAAACAGCCCACGTGCTGCTCACCCGACCCCAGCTGTCACCAGCTGCCCTGAACCCTCCCCAAGGGGAGCTACGGCCCCTCCACGCCCACGCCCGAGGCCCGGCCTCTGCTTTCTGCTCTGACCTCGGACAGCCAAGGCCCCTCCAAGAAGCAGACTCGGGCAGCATGGGGACCCCAGGGAGCGAATCCTAACAGCCGCTCCGCTGACATGGGCCTGTAAATGGGCATCCTTTCATCTCTGTGAGGAAAGTAAGCATTCAGAAAAAGCCTAAGTAAATACACACGATTGCAAACATTTGAACTGTTGCCTCACTGAATGCAATAAAGCTAATATAACATTAAGAAGTTTATGATGAATGGAAATAAATTGCCAGTGTAGGGACAGAAACTCTAACTCATATGGAGTCAGAAAATCCATAATTAGTTCTAATGAGTATTTCAAGTCAAAGTGCCACCCAACTTTTCCGACTCCTGACCGACCCCATCGATGCGGTTCAGGGCCCGTTTGTCAGCAGCTGCAAGGACATCTGGAGGGAAGCGAGCAGGGCCAGGCGCCGGCCCGCGGGTCCTCTGACCCCACAACTGTCAGCAGAGTGTTCATCATGTCGGAAAGCGTTGACTCCTTGCCTGCTTTGCTAGAAACAATTAAAATGGTTTTTATGTATTTATAACCCTGACTGTCAGCAGAGCCTGTTTCCTCCATTAGCGAGACGCAGCACCCGCTGCTGTGCCCTCCGGGGCTCAGGCACCGGGGCAGACGCGCCCGGAGGCTGCGGGGACCCAGTGGCCGGGCTGTGACGGGATGCAGCGTGAGCCTGGCTCTGGGGCCGTGTGGCTCCCACGCGAGCACCAGGGGAAGGCGGCAGGAGACACGGTCCAGGGGCCCTGGTTCCACCTGCCTGGCAGCGCGAGGCCCCTCGAGGGTCTGCAAAAGCTGCAAACACTGCGCAGACGGCCTCCCACAGCGACTGAGTCGGCTGACGGCTGACGGGACCCAGGGCCGCACCTGGGCGCTCCTCTGCCTTTGGGGGGCTGAGGGCTGAGGGCCATGAGCCGCTCTCCAGACACGCTGACCCAGAGTAGGGGGCAGGGTGCGGGGAGACCGCTCCCCACACTGGACAAGAAGCCATGCGTCCGCAGATGTCCAGCAGACATGAAGCGCAGGTTTGCCGAGTCCCACAGACGAGCCACTGCCCACCCGCAGTGGGAGGTGACGTGGCCGCAGAGGCCAGCCCTCGGATATGCGTCCACCGGCTCTTATTGGCAAACAAATCGGCTGCTCCAGGACGCACCATCTCGGTGTGACGCCCTCACCTCCATGTCGGATCTCTGGCTTTCCCGGGGATGAGACGGCCCCTAACGCTTGAGTCAAATCGACTGAGGAAGGGCTGCAGGGGCAAGTGTGCCCTCCAGACGCACGGAAGAGGGAAACGCACACGTCTTCTCACACACACACGTGTCCCAGGCAGTCACTATGGGTGCTGATGCTGCAGGGAGCACGGCGTGGTGTCCTTGAGCACACGTGAGAGACACACACATCCCTGCACGCGTGTACCAAGTGTGCACACGTGTACTAAGTGTGTGCACACGTGTACTAAGTGTGTGTGCGTGTGTGGCACGAGGCTGGAGTTTCTGGGTCGCGGTGGGTAGGCACAGAATTTCACGTGGGATTCTACACAGTGCCATGCTGACCCCGCCCCCTGCCCAGCGGTGCCTGGTGCCTGCTGCCCACCGCCTTGCCTGGTCCTGGCGCTGGCAGGCCAGCCGGTAGCCCTCCGCGGCTGCAGGCCCGCGGGCTACCAGCAGGCGCCTCCGCTGTGCTGCCCTCCCTCTGGAGCAGCCGAGCGCCTCCTTCCGGCACAGCGGGTGCGTGGGCCTCTGCTGACCGCCCTGCTCTCACCCGAGTCTGCTGTCCGTTCCCCGGGCACGGCAAGAGCGTCTCCCGCGCCTCGGCTCGCCTCGCCGGTCCTCTGCGGCATCTTCACTGAATGGAAGCTTTTAAGGGAGCCAAACGAGCCGACACCCCCTTCACGGTTTAGGCTTCCATGTCTGGTTTGGCAAGAGTTCTCTCGGACTCCACGACGAGTCTCACTGCCTCTGATACCCGAGCTGCTTAGAGGAGGGAGCGTTTCCATGGAAACCGGCAGCATCTAGGTTCCCGTGAGGAGAGGCTGGCGAAGCAGGTAACGCCCACGATGCCGGAGCATGGCCGTCCTCGGGCTGGAGGCCAGCGTGGCCAGAAAGGCTGTGGTGAGGGGGGCGACCAGAGAGCGGGAGGCAGGGCCGGGCTGAGAGGGAAGGGGCGTAAGGCTGCTTTTTCCCACGCCAGGGACGTATCTGTGGGCAGGGCACAGGCGCCCGGTGCCACTTCATCCACGCGGATTCCATCACTCCATCCATGTGGTTCCCCGTCGTTCACGTGAAGGCCACACTCCCATCTCTCCAGGGGTCTGTTCTGTGGGCTCTCGACTCCTCTCATCGGTCTATTTCTAACAGCACTTTTTCCTAGCTTAGCTTTAAAATAAGTCTTCATATTCAGTAGTACAGATAAGTGCCCCGTTTTGCTTTTCTTCACAACTGCTTTTGTTATTTTTGGCCCTCTGTACTTCCAAGTGAAACTCCCCACCAGCTGCCAAATTACACCCGACATCCTGCGGGGGGACAGATCACACACAGCCTGCCCTGGGGACAGCGGGCGTCTTCACGGCACTTGGTCTTCCTTCCCGTGAACGCGACACGCCTCGAGCCACACTCAGGCCTGGTTCACGGGGGGTTAAAGCGGAGCACCGCTCTAAGAGGGTCTGTAACGTCAGGCCAGCCTTGCACTCCTGGCCCCCGGCTGGCTTGACCACGACACACGTGCTCACACTCTTTGAGTTCTGGCGGCTGGACTGCGCCCAGGGCCTTCACCTGTTCCCGGCCTGGTCCTCATCCTCGCCACCCGGTGACTTCGCTGAGCCGAGTTTGTGACGGCCCACCTGTGAGTCAGAGCAAGACTTCCCTGGACCCTTGGCATCCCCGCAGCGTGGCAGCCTGACCCCGCAGGACGCCACTCTCAGCCCCCCCGGGGGCCCCGCTCCGACTCCACGGGCAGCCGCACAGGCTCCGTCTCCCAGCTGCAGGCTCCAGTGTGGTGGCCTCTGGGGCTCAGCCTCGGGCGTGGGACACACAGTTCCCATGCGCACGTCCCATGGGGGCCAGCCTCCTGGACTCGGGGCCCTGTGGCATCGCCCCCCTCTCCCGCTGGAACGCTGTCCTCCCTGGATGGGGCGTGCCCACCACCACGCCCTCCCCAAACGGCCCCTCCCCGCGTGACCACCGCTCACGGCACTGCGGACCCTCAGTCCCCGGCCCCGGGGGGCCCACCTCCTGTGCCACTGCAGTCCCTGCACCCCAGCCCCTCTGTCCCCCCAGCTGCTGCGGGGCCACCGGAAGCCTGGCCCTGTCCCCTACTCTCCGGTCACCCCCTTACCACGGCCCCCCAACTCACAAAGCTCTGGCCACACTGGCCTCCGGCCCAAGGATGGCCAAGCTCTGCCACCACGGGCATTCCTGTTCCGCCACCTTCCTCTCACGTGAGCCCTGATGCTGCACGTTCCCATGGAAACGCTGCCTCCTCTGAGCAGCCCTCCCGGACTTCAGCCCCTGCACAGCCGCGCCCTTCTGCGGTGCTGCCCACTCTGGCTGTGTGCGTATTTCCTTCTCTATCAGGAGGGAAGGCAGCTCCCTGAGGGGCCTGGTCACCTGAGTCCCCAGCACAAGGCCTGGCATGCGGCAGGAACCACTGGACAGTGAGACAGAGACATGTCCCCCACCTCGCCAGGAGACGGGTCCATGGCTTGGAGCCAACGCGCCACAGGCCTCAGAGGACAAGCCAACCCCGGCCTCACAGCAGTGCCTAGAAGCCAAGCCCGACACACAGGTCACATGCGTTTACCAAGGCGAACGACCCTGTCTCTCATAAGCGGAAGCCCCCAGACTCCTGGTTTTAAAACAATTTAACAGATTGAGTAATAAATCAAAGCAAAGTTACTGCAACATTCATTAGATTATAAACAATAATAAATGAAACCAGGCTTCTGCTGCAATCAATGCGGAGCTTCACTGATCTTCTCCAGCATAATGAACTCGCGGATGGCCAGCCTAATTGGATGGGGCGGCTTGACTGCCCACGCTGGCCTGCGTCACCGGAGGGCGGCCTGCAGGAGAGACGGCACACAGGTGTCACAGTCTCAGGCGCCCAGCCCCGCAGAGGTGGTCTGTGACCCTCGCAAACGAGAACTGACTTGTTCACAAAGTACCGACTTTCCAGGTCAGCCCCTGGGCTGCACTTGGAGTGACGGCCAGGCCCCCGCTGACCTCTGCGCCCCGCTCCCCGCGGCCCGCCCGCGCCAGGGATGCGTGTAATTTCATTTTGTCTCCTGCCCGACGGCCAGCATCGGAAGTTAATCAAATTGGCTGTCCATTGTATTCATCTGCGTACAAAGCTAATGATATTCCACTGCTGAATTAAAAAGCATTTTATAAAGCATGCACCGTGCGCTGTAACCCTGTCACAGCCCGGCCCCGCTGTCCCCTCAGCATCCATGCCCCCGGCAGGCCCTTCGAGGTTAATGCGCCGTTGACATGTCTGATCACCACGGCAAGGAGGCCGCCACGTCAGCAGGCCCTGCAGACACGGGCCACGGAGAGGGCGCGTCACCGGGTCCCGACCCGCCTGGGCAAGGGCCCCTCAGGCCGGGACAGCCCTGCCAGGGCACCCACCCTGCAAACCACCAGGGCGGCCTCGGGCCGCGAGGAGTCCGGCCTGAGAGCCTGTGGACGGGGTGAGGTGGGACGGTGACCAGGACTCTGGATGGAAGGCCAGCTTCTGAGCTGGGGCACCGACCCCGGGGCATCCTGAGAGCAGACGGGGCCTGGGCGACGAGCCCAGGGTTCCTGCCAGCAGCTGGAAGTAGACATCGCCATGGCCTGAGGTGGGGACAGCTCAGAGGGCAGGCGTCCAGCTTCGGATGAGCTGAGGCTGAAATGGCCCCAAGACGCCTCACAGGGACCGCAGGCCCGGAGTCCAGGACAGAGGTCTGGCCCCGATGTGAACACAGTGGTCGCCGTGTGCAGAGTCCTCAGCAAAGGTGCTGCGCTCCCGGGAGAACCAGAGCCAGGGTGAAGGGCAGGGGTCGGTGAGGGTCCAGGGTGCAGGGGTGACAGGCAGCCCTCAGGGACACACACAGGTCAGCGGGGGTCAGGCACGGTGGGGAGGAGGCAGGGCGGGGCAGGAGGTGTCCTCGAGCTGAGTCTCCAGGGCGCAAGGACACTGAGGGCTTGGGAAGGGGTGTTGACACTGAGCCTAGCTGGGGGCAGGGGCGACGTACAGGAAGTTCCAGCTGGAGGGGCTCCTCGAGGCCCGTGGCCCAGGCCAGGGCCTCGGGACTCCCCAGACTCACGCGGCACCCGGGGAGCACCTCAGCCGCCCCGTCCACAGCCCACCCCGCTCCCCGCAGAGTCACTAATTCTGCTCAGCACAGTGTCTTGGACCTTCCCTTTCAGGAGGGAAAGGCTCCTGCCTCCGCCTGACTTAGCAGGTTCCAGCCCGCCTGGCCGGGGGGGGGGGGGGGGGGGGGAAAGGAAACCTGTCCACGAGACAGAATTCCCTCCCGGGCGACGGAGCACTGCAGACCCGGAGCCCCTCGGCGAGCACCCCCAGACCCCCTTCAACACTCCACCACCATCTCATCCTCTCGAGATGAGAGTCCTTTGCAGTGTGAATGCTCTTCTCAGTTTTGCAAACAGAAAGCTTTGATAATAAGCAAAGAAAAACATCAGACTTCAAATGACTAGTCTTTTTTATGAGATTTGTTGTTGTATTCCCCATGTCTAAATGATCAGCAAAGCAAATCGATAAACTTTTATGCCAATTAAATTACGCAGAGCGTTTGCATCGTAATTAAGGCAGCTCTGACTTCATCTTTCGTCTTCTGAAAATCATTAGCTCTTCAATTACAATTTCATTCTTAACGAGTGTTCTGGAGAAAGCGCATCCCAGACAGAGGACGGTTAAGTCAAAACGCACCTCAAGGACCACCCAAACTGGGAGACGCTGTTTACAAGACGCGTGCGCTGTGGAGACGCCTGCGCAGTAAACGCGAGAAGGAAGATTTAACCGATTCTCAAACGCCACCCCCACTGGGAAACTGCCATCTACTTTTGCTTCAAATAACTTAACGCCGCCCCCATTCCACGGAGATGCTAACACAGCAGCACCTGCAGAGGGCCCGGCTCACGGCCCCGGCCCCTCAGCCCTCCTCGCCCGGGCAGTCGGGGGGCACCGCCATCCCCTACTGCTGGAGGGTCTCGCGCCTCCGTGGACACCGCAGGCCGTCTCCCCGCTGCTGGGCCCCGCCACGCCCGCCCTCCCCCGGCCTGCGCTCCCTGCCCCATCCTTCCTGCCGGCAGGGTCCGCTTCCTTCTGGCGGTCGCTCCCTCCTGCCACAACGTCCTCCAGGATGCGTCCCCTTGGACCGGCCCGCTGCAGCCGACTCCTTTCCGGCTGGTTTCGCCCTCCATCCTGGACGCGGGACTCTCCCTCCAGGCGTGGCCGCGGCCGGGGGGTTGGCCCTCAGCATCGCGGTCACCACTGTCCCTCTCGGGGACCTGTCTTCCCCACGCCCGCTTTCAAAGGGGCCCCCTGGTCCAGGGTTCTGTTCAGTTTTGCTGTGGCCTCTCTGGGCGCTGATTTTATCTCCTGAATTTGTGTATTCGTCCCTCGTCTGTTGGGAAACTGTCACTGTTTGCTCTTCAGAGTGGCGTCCCCTCGGCCAGGTCGGCGGGACCACAAGGCGAGCGCTCCCCTCTGCCCCACGCCCGCGTCCTTCCAGACGCTCTCACGCTTTCTGCGGGCCGCCCGCAGCCCGCGCTCCGCCTGCAGCCCTGTCTTCTGCTCTGGGGGCTCCAGCCTCGAGACTGGGGGCGCGCGCAGAGGCTCTCCCTGGTTGGGGTGCTTGATCCAACCGGCCCTCGGAGGTCTGTGAGGGGCCGCGCGCGCGTCAGGAGGGCTCACGAGGCCCTCCGCGCGCCTCCGGGGGTCAGGGCGCCTCCAGCTCCCAACGCCTGCTCCGCCTTCCGCACCCGGGCCGACCTGACCCGACCGTCCCCCGGCACACCGGGCTCAGGCCCGGCTTCCTCCCCGGCCGTCTTCTGGGCCGAGCAGCACACCGGGCTCAGACCGGTTCCGGAGCAGAAGCCCGAGCTCACCTCCTGCGCCAGCTCTTCCTGTCTGGGGAGGTGGTCGCGGGGTCTGCCTCCCCCGGCCTGGGCGGACCTAGATCAGTGGACCTCCAGCCAGATGAGAGGTTAGAGGCACCCCGGACCCGTCACCGCCCGGGGCCCCGCCAGGGTGGGGGACAGGCCTCACACGTTACAACGTGGTGCAGCGGGCGGAGGCGCTCGGCCAGGACAGGAGCCCGCCGCTCGCAGGGAAGCCTGGCCGCCCACCTGTGCGCACGGCGCTCACAGGAGCTCCGCCCCCCGCCGGCCCCACCCAGACAGAGGCGGAGGCGGGGGCGCCCACGCACGCCACGCCCACATCGTGGGGGCGGGGCCACACGACAGACACGCCCCTCCTCCCTGCCCCCTTCTCGGGCCAGACCACAAGGGCCCCCGACCGACACGGGTGGGACCGAGGCTCAGGGAGGCGGTGCTGCCCACCCCCGGGCGCCGCGGCCCTGGCCACACTCAGCTCCTTTGGGAGGGCAGTAACAGAAGCCGTGTTTTCCTAGGCCCCGGGGGAGACGAGGTCAGGAGCATCTTTCCAGGAAAGAGGAAACAGCGGCCTGTGTTTGCCGATGGGGAAGGCCAGTGGCGCTGGTGGGGGGCTCTGATGGTCCCTGCTGGGAGGCCGGGGGGACGCCAAGTCCCAGCCACGAGCCTGATGCCCGGGGCAGTCTGGGACAGGCAGACGCGGCCCAGGAATGCCCTTTCCTCAGAGACCAGGACCTACGTGCCCTGCTTCCACTGGTCAGTGCTGTCCCCCAGTGGCAGAACCACGTGGGGAAGGGTCCAGGTGTGGTGGGGGGCGATGCCGGTGGGAGGGGACACGGGGCCCAGGGGCCGAAGGCAGGTCTGGGAGGGGCAGCTCCAGGCCTTGGTGGCGAGAGAAGGCGTCCTGGGGTGGGGGGTGAGGGGTGCTGTGAGCCTGGGTTTGCTGGGTGGTCTGGAGGGTCAGGGGGCTTAGGTGCTGGAGAGACTGCAGGGAGGGTGGGAGGGGCTGCTGGGGGCTGCGCAGGCAACACTGAACACTCCAGGAGCCACGAGGGCGGGGTGCAGCCTGCAGACCCCCCCCCGGCCGTGGGAAGACCGGTGGAATGTGAACAGGCACCTGGAACTCAGAGCTAAGACCCCAGCACTGCGAGCCTGCCACCCCCAAGCCAGGGCGCCACCTGCAGCACGCGGCCCCGCCTCAGCCAGGGGAGCCCTGCCCCCCCCATCCCGCCCCACCAGAGGCCGCTGGCGACCCCGAAGCCAGTGGGCCGGCCGCCCCCCACTCCTGAAGCCAGCGGCTGGGAGCTCCCCACTCTTGAAGCCAGCAGGCGGGCCATGCCCCACTCCTGAAGCCAGCGGGCGGGCCACCCCCCACTCCTGAAGCCAGCTGAAGCCAGCGGCTGGGAGCTCCCCACTCTTGAAGCCAGCAGGTGGGCCGTGCCCCACTCCTGAAGCCAGTGGGCCGGCCGCCCCCCACTCCTGAAGCCAGCGGCTGGGAGCGCCCCACTCCTGAAGCCAGCGGGCGGCTGGAGCATGGCCACCCGTCCCGGGAGTGTCCTTGGGCGGCGTCCTGCTGAGAATGAGCCTGGGTCGCTAGCCTGTCCTACTCTGGAAGGATGCCCTGGCAGGTCTGAACGCGCGGGGCTCAGGACGCGTGTGACTCTCCTGGTGGTCGAGTGGCTAAGACGCCGTGCTCCCTGCGCAGGGGCCTGGCTCCATCTCCGGTCAGGGGTCTGGACCCCCACCCCGCAGCACAGACCAAAGGTCCTGCCTGGTGCAACCAGCGCAGCCGAAAGAACTAAACACCCAGGAAGAACAACACGCATGTGTTCCCTCTCTTATCATCTGCCTGCGTGGCCACAGAGGGCCTCAGGTTGGGCCTCCAGACTGCCCACCAGGTCTGGTCACTAGTGCCTCTGGGCCTTTCTGTCCCCAGGCCCCCAGGCTTGAAGAGTGGGATCGTGGGAGGACTTTCAAAACAACCCTGGCAAACAGCAGGTGCTCAATGAAGGCAGCAGAGCTGGTGACGCCTCAGCACAGCTGTTTCTGCCAAAAGCACACAGCTCAGCCCAGCGAGTGCTGCCATCCATGGGTAAGGACACGCGAGCCCGGCAGGAATAAGTGAGCCGGAAAGCGAGCTTTGAGGTCACCCTGAGGAGAGACGCCCTGTGGAATCAGAGTCCACCCGCTGTGGGAGCCGTGTCTGTCCCCCTGCCCCCATCACACTCTGATTAACCCTGCTGTATAACCGCGCCGGGAATTCCATTTTTCCCTGTTGAGCCATAAAATCAATCATGCTGAGTTTTTATTACGTAACCTCCTCAGAGGGAAACGGTCGGAGGTGAAGCTGTTTGAAGTGCTCTGACGTGAGCGGGAGGAGTCTGTCCACGTGCTCCCCCTGGAAGGGGCGGTCTCAGCTCCATTTACACATCGTCTCCCCAGGCAGCGCCTGGATGGGCGGTGGGGGCCGCTCTGACTGCAGGAGAGCTTGGGAGATGAACCCGAAGGAGGCAATGGGCTGTGGCTTCCCACGAAACATGCGAGACCCCCAGGTCCTCTCATCTAAAAGGCGCCAGTGACACCCACCCTGGCCCAGCCTCCCGTTGTCGGTCACCGCACGGCCTGGACACGAGAGCGTCCCCAAAACCTGAGGCTTCTGCGGGCTGGGACTGGACACACGCGAGCATAACAGACACAAAAGTTACACCTGAAAGATCTCCGCTCCAACTTCTGGTCGATGCGCTCAGCCAGAAGGTCAGAGCGCGGAATTTGCTGGATAAATAAATGTTGGTGGGGCGGATGAATCACCGGAGAATTGGTGCATGGCAGCGAATGAATAGCCTGCAAATGCCGCCCAAACCCCATTATTTCCGCTTCTCCCGCAGCCTGAGATTCATGTCCCCGCATGCCGCCAGTTCATTACCGACCAGCATCATCCCTCTTCCGCACTCGCTGGGCAGTGCGCGGCCCCTGGAGGGCCCTTTACTGCTTAATTCCCCATCATCCGCTCCACTGAACAGCTTAATCTCTGCTTGTATGATCAATACTATATCAGTGTAAATTAAAATGACAATTTTAAAGTAATTAAGCCTGTTAATGCTCGATTCAAATGTCATTATTTGCACAAGGGATCGAGGAGAAATTACACGGTGTCTGGGGTGACAGGAAGATGTCTGAGCCGGGGCCGGCCGCTGTGCGGAGCCACCGGGGGCTTCAGCAAAGCGGATTAACTCTGCTGCGCCCCGCCAGGCTACCTACCCAATTTCTGAAGAGGATAACACAATTTGATAAATCTAATTCCAGCGACAAACTCAATTATTGTGATAACAGATGAAACCTGGGAGGAGGTTCTGTACCAGGCCCACAGTTTAGAAAATACACTTAACTCCGGAACGAGGTACAACAGTTTTGATTTGATTGGATTTGTTCTCTCTCTTCGGAAAACCCTTTAGGTAATTTCAGTGGTTGGAAGAAGGGCCTGCGTTTATTGAATAGTGGGGCTCTGAGCCCAGTGAGGCCGCAGCCCTGTGCTCGGAACGCCGCACTTATACAGCACAATCAGATCACGCATTCCCAGGTCCTGGGCGCTAACACAGAAACCTTGGCCTTGCCCGATCCCGGCTGGTCTGGGCCCAGCTCGGACAGCTGGGTCCAGCCTTTGTTTTCCTGAGTGGTGCAGGGAGTGAGGGGGTTTATATAAAGAAAATTAGACAAACAGAAAGCAGCTCAGCTTTACCCGCCCGTGACCCAGAGCACTGGGCACACAGCACAGCCGGCCCGGCTGACCGAGTCTCCTGTGCAGGCACTTCTGCACTTGGGCCACTTATGGGGGGTGGTGAACATGGGGGGCACTGGCCCGAGTCCCGGGGGCGCCGCTCCAAGGGGACACCGGCCGGCCCTGGGCCCCGTTTATCAGATCAGCACTAAGAATTGACAACCAAGCATTAATATCAAGATGAAGAGAGAACTGTAGCCGTTTCTGCCTGAAAGCCCGGTAAACCGTGCAGCCGGCCTTCCAAGGCTCTGTCCAGAATGTGGCCCCGGGGAGCAGAAGGGGCCTGGCCACACGGGGCCAGGACCGCCAGCTCTGACCCTGGTTTGCGGGTCGTCGGAGCCTCACGCCCGCTGCAGAGGAGGGCCCGTCAGGACCCCTGTACCTGGCGAGCCCACGCCGTTCCCCTCTGGCCGACGGCGCTGGCACACACAGGACGTGGCATAACGTGGACGGGCGAGCCCCACAGACAAAAATCCAGAATGGATGTGAAGGCCACGTCCCCCACCCGCTGAGTTAAAACCCACGGGCACCACAGGGCCCGGCCTTCATGGCACCCCGCACCTGCCTTCCTATGGGAGCAGGCTCTGAAGCCCAAGGGTCCCGCAGCTCCCAGCGTCTCCCGGGAGCTCCCAGCGTCTCCCGGGAGCTCCCCAGCGGCCAGCATCGGAGGAGGTGTCCGCTCGGGCTGGGGGATCCTAGAGGTCCCCGGGAGCGTTTGGGGGAGCGGAGGAGCTCCGGGCTGGGGGGCGGGGGCGGGGGGAACACGCCACTCAGGCCAGTTGAGAGGGCAGTGAGGTACACACCGGTCGACAAGCCCACTCTGCTCCGCTTCACTGATCTCCTGTCAGAAAATGCTAACAAGCACGGGAGTCCTTAAGAGCTTTACAATCTTTCAGTTGTTCACCGGGACGTTCCGGGGCTGCATTTGTTTCCAGGCGCCGGTGACACGCGCTCAATCACACCCGTCTGCGGCTCTGACCGATCACCGCTCGGCCCGCGCTGCCCCGCAACCCGGCCAGGCCCGGCTCCCACCTGCAGAGCGCGCCAAGGGTGCCGGAGGGGCCTGCGGGGTGGGGGGGCAGAGACAGGCCACCACCACCGCCAGGGATCGGGGTGAAGGCAGGGGCCCCTCACCGAGCCCCTTGCACACTGGCCCCTCACCAGGCGCCACGGTGGGGGGCCGCCTGGGGATGCACGGCGGGGATGGGGGTGGATGCGCGGCGGGCGGGCGGGGGTGGGGCGAGATCCGCCCGTGGGGATGGAGGCAGCTGCCCATTGCCATGGGGACCCCTCCTGGCACCATGGGGCTGCCAGGTCCCCCACTGCAGACCATGGCTCCACTGCAGATGATGACCAAATGGGCTGACTCCACGCTGGACGACCGCGTCCACCCGCGCGAGGTCGGGAGAAAACGCGCAGCGAAGTGAACACTATTTGGCTGAGTTGGAGCAGTGCTACACCCAAGACCCAGACAGCCTTACTTCACCTAGAGAATGACCTCTTTCCTCAGAGAGCTGCACAGCGCGCAGAGTTCCGCGCACTCTGCTGTTACTTCCTGCGGAGCGTTCTGTTTCCTTGACCGTGAGACACACACAGCACTTTGCGTGGTTTTTACGTGGAGTCAGCTGGTGATGGAAATATTCTTGTTCAGTTAAGTAATTTAAAGTTTGCCTCTCAGCCATTAGCCACATGACTGCTCACAGCGCTATGGACGGACAACTGATGTTCACCAAACTGTGGACGCAGCGTGTACAGGGTGACGTGCGGGGGCCACCAGCGGCGGCCTCACGCTGACACCGCCGCTCTCCCGCGTCTCAGCAGCTGTTCCCCTGCCACTGCCGGCGGTGCTTAGCTGGCCCCATAGCTGGTCCAGACTTGCTGGCAGACGCTTGCGTGGTCCGAAGCCTGGGGTGAAGCTGCCACAAACACCTGCGTCCAGCCCCGTGTGGACATGCGCCTGCATTTTTCCCCGGTGGGCGCCTGGTGGTGGGCCGGTGAGGTCTCAGGGTCGCTGAGCTTTTAACTGTCCAGGCGCCTCCCCGCGCACCCTCCCCACGCGCGCCCTCCCCAAGCGCCCTCCCCTCCCTGTGCGCCCTCCCCACTCAGCCCTCCCCGCCCTCCCCGCGCGCCCTCCCCGAGCGCCCTCCCCGCGCGCCCTCCCCGCGCGCCCTCCCCGAGCGCGCGCCCTCCCCTCCCTGTGCGCCCTCCCCACCCTCCCCGCGCGCCCTCCCCGAGCGCGCGCCCCCCCCTCCCTGTGCGCCCTCCCCAGCGACATCTGACTGGTCCGGCTCTTCCCCCTGCCGCCAGCGCTGGACATGGTTGGTCTCGTCACTGTGAAGAGACTGGCACTTGTGGTCCTTCGTGAACAGCGTGCCCGTCACTCCCTTTCGCCCCACTGAGGAGCGGTGCTGAGTGTATGGCTCGTGTGCCATTCTTGTACTTGTCTGGTGAAGAGTCTGTTCAGACCTTTCAGAAAGTCAGTTGTCTGGTTAGTACTGGTTTGTAATAGATCCTGACATGTAGCACTCGAGATAAATTCCTTAATCACAGATTTCTGCAAATATTTTCTCTTGGCTATAAACTATATTTTTGTATCTTTTGAAGAACAAATGCTTTTCATTTTGATGAAGCATAACAGCTAAATTTTTCTTTAGTAATACTTCTTGCTTTTTGTGTCATATTTAAGGAATCTTTGCCAAAGGCCTGGAGAATTCCATGGGGTCACAAAGAGTTGGACATGACTGAGCGACTTTCACTTGCCAAAGGCAAAGTCACTAAGATTTCCTCCTGTGTGTCCCTACAGACATTTTACAGTTTCAGAGTTAAATTATCACAAGTTTTGAAGCAAGGGTCGAGGCTCCCTTGTACATAGCCATTTCTTACAGCACCATTTAGGGAAAGGTCTTCCCTACTGAGCTACCCCAATACCTTCATCAAAAACCAGTGGGGGCTCTGTTTCCAGATTCTCACTTTGGTCCATGATCTATCCCTCTGGTTTCACAAGCAAGACTGCACTGTCCTGAGCTCTGCAGATTTATGATAAACCTCGACCAGGCAGTGTAACTGCTCAGTCTCTGTTCATTTTCAAAGTTGTTCTGGCTATTCTAGGTTCTGAACATTTCCATATAAATTTTGGAACCAGTTTGTTAACTTCTATAAGAAAAAGAGGCTGCCCTGATCTTAACTGGTGCTGCACTGAATCTTTACACGGATCTAGGGAGAAATGAAATCTCAACAGCACTGAGCCTCTCCATCCATGAACAAGCATATTTGTTTGTCCCGTCTTCTTTAGCTTCTGAGCAGTATGTTGTAGTGACTCTCTCTTTGGCCTCAGGTAAATGTTTCATGTTTTGATGCTACTATAAACGGCAAGATCATTTAAATTTCATTTTCCACCTAAGTCATTTACAAACTGACAGCTTACAAGCTGTAACTACCTGACCAGATTTTAAATACTTTAGCAAATCAGAAGTAGTGGCCCACTTTGATGTTACTTTCTTAGCAAATCGAAAGTGACTATTCACGAAAGCGCTTCATTTTATATTGGTTTCCCTGAAAAAGACATTGTTCCCATTACATACATTCAGTGCAGTCAGTTCAGTAAAGCTGGTCTCAAACCTCAGACAGTTTGCCCTTGGCTCTGGACTGTGTTCCAGAACTACAGCACAGAGGGGCCGACACACGCGTGGAGGAGCCGCGCGGCAGCTGGGGCACAGTGCGTGCGGCGGGGCAGGTGGCGGTGGTCGTGAGCTGTGGACTGGCCCACACCCTGGCCGCCTCATCCCGGAGGCTCGGCCTGCACCGCCTTCACCGCCTGGGTTCAGCCCATCTCTCCGTCGTGTTCGCCAGGGGACATCCCTGGGTGGCACGGGCTGAGAGAGAAGACGGCACAGAGGGAGAAAATAACGCTGCTCCCGGCCCACGCTGTGCACTGACCTCAACCAGAACTTCAAAGCCTGGTCTGATATGCCTTTCACATTCCACACAACCCATCTGTCCCTCTCTGCCCTTCTGGCGACCTCACCTCTTCCCCAAAACTGTTCAAATTCACATTCACATGCAAATCCCTTTCCTGACGCTGAGGAATCTCCCGGACCCCAGCCTCCTCCCGGCTGCAGTCTCTTACAATCAGCCTGTGCTCAGAGAGCCAGACGACCTCCCTGCCGCCGCTGCCGCCGCCGCAGGCCTTCTCCGTGCACCAGGGCACAGAGACCCACGTGCTGCCTCCACTGCCCACCTCTGCCTTCCCGAGCCAACACGCAGCCCCACCTGCCACCACATCCCACCACTGCCTCCACGCCCAGCCCCGTGCGCCAGGGCCCTGCCACCACTGCGTGTCTTCTCTGAAGTCACCGTCAAGGGAGGGAGTCTCTTCCCGCTTTTTTATTTTAAGTTTGTCTGAAAAGTTACAGTTCTGCACGGCTTATTATGGAAAAACAGCAGTGCCCTGATAATTCAGAAAACGAAGATCATGGCATCCGGTCCCATCACTTCGTGGCAAATAGATGGGGAAACAGTGGCCGACTTTATTTTTCTGGGCTCCAAAATTACTGCAGATGGTGATTGCAGCCGTAAAATTAAAAGACGCTTATTCCTTGGAAGGAAAGTTATGACCAACCTAGACAGCATATTAAAAAGCAGAGACATTACTTTGCCAACAAATGTCCGTCTAGTCAAGGCTATGGTTTTTCCAGTGGTCATGTATGGATGTGAGAGTTGGACTGTGAAGAAAGCTGAGCACCAAAGAATTGAGGCTTTTGAACTGTGGTGTTAGAGAAGACTCTTGAGAGTCCCTTGGACTGCAAGGAGATCCAACCAGTCCATCCTAAAGGATATCAGTCCTGGGTGTTCATTGGAAGGACTGATGCTGAAGCTGAAACTCCAGTACTTTGGCCACCTCATGCGAAGAGTTGACTCACTGGAAAAGACCCTGATGCTGGGAAAGATTGAAGGCAGGAGGAGAAGGGGATGACAGAGGATGAGATGGTTGGATGGCATCACCGACTCGATGGACAGGGGTCTGGGTGGACTCTGGGAGTTGGTGATGGACAGGGAGGCCTGGCGTGCTGTGGTTCACGGAGTCACAAAGAGTCAGACATGACTGAGCGACTGAACTGAACTGAAAATTTCACTGTTCTACTCCCCAGAGGCCATTACTTTCTTTTAATTGTTTTCCTTTGGTATTTACCTCCATACTGCTAAAGCTTACAATGCTGCTTCTTGATTTCCTGGTCTTCAATATTAACTATTGATTTCTCTGTTGTGGGAAATGAGAGTTTAATCCCTTTCTACCACCTTCCTTCACTCACATGCCTGACACACAGACTCACACACACACACAGTCCTTAGCCCCATCCTCGGGATAAAAACACATTTTTATTTAAACTGATAATCAGTCTTCACATCAGTATAGCTTTAGAATGCTCTTCACAACAGAACCACTTACTACCCTGCAACCGCTTTTCCCCTCTTGATGAGCTCTTTGTTTTCCTGGAGTTCATTGCTGCCTCCGTCTTTGTTAATTGAGATCTTTAAGGCAAATCTATCGCGCTTCATTCACACAGGGTCTAAACCTCATCTCAGTGTTTCTGCACATCACTCTCACCTTCCTGGAGATTCTCAGAAACTCAGCCAGCTGACTACTCCTGCGGGGCACCTGGTTCTCCCCCGGGAGCTCCTTCACCACTGACCTGGGGGCTCCTTTGAGAGCAGAGAAGCAGGCCTGGCACGGGGGGGCACACATCAGTGTCTGCAGAGCTGAAGGCAAGGGCACTCTTCATGCCCAGGGAGCCGGGTGTAGCCTCTGCTAAGGGCCTGGCAGACACCTGGTCCAGCTGGAGGCACCCACTCCATATCTGGGCCCTGCCCCCACCTCCAGGGAGCTGGCTGCTCAAAACCCTGCATCCTGGGCTTTCTGGACCTTGGGTGGAGCACCACAGCTTCCTGACCAACGCACGAGGGACACACCGTGAAAGCCTGACGCTTCTGAAACACAATTCTCCTTTTTTCCTACCTGCATGATCACAGGCTGCTGGGTGGGATTCTGGATGGGAATTCTGGCATGCCAGAGCTTGAGGTCTGTTTTCTGCCTCTCGGTATGGCCTTGGGAAGTAGGCATTGCCAGGGCCCTGCCCCTGGCCCATTCCTCTCCTCACTCAAGGTCACCCCCCATGAGGCCTCCGTGCTGGGTCTTCATACCCTCAGCCCTCCTCAGTCACCGGGGTGGGTTTCCTGGGCAGGACATGGCCTCAGGCCCGGCAGGTTGTCCAGGACCACACGCTCACAGCCAGCAACATACCACCCCCAGCGGAGCCCGTGGCCCATCTCCACATCTGCCGTGGCCTCGTGCAAACACGACCACCTTCCCCCTTCCCTACCCACTCCCTCACGCCCTCCTGGCCCCACTAAACGTGGCCTCCTCAGAGCAGTCTGGTCTGCACTCCCATCTCCAAGAGGCCTTCGGGTGGTACTGGGCAGTTACGTTCACACCCGCTCTTTCAATCTTGTAACCACACAGAGTGTGCTTGCTCCTGGACTCTGCAGGTTCCACCAGGGCACACAGAGAGGCTGTCAGGTCACCTGTAGGCAGGGGTCACGTGCAGCGTGTCTGCACCACGTGCAGGGGTCACGTGCGGTGTGCAGGGGTCACGTGCGGTGTGCAGGGGTCATGTGCAGGCTGAGTGTCATGTGCGTGCGCCTGTGCTCACTGGAGTGTGCAAGCTCCAGAGGGCAGAGTGTGAGTGTCACGGGTGCTGTGTCTCTGCATCCGTTGGTACCCGCAGCAGGCCCAGCACACAGGGCACAACACGCATGTCCTGTGGCCACACGGATGGCTTCACGGCACCTTGGTGCCTGGGACGCTGGACCACACCCCCGCTGGTAACAGCCGGCCCTGCTCTCAGGAGGCGGTACTTGTGGCCTAGGCCCCGTACCTGCCAGGTGCGCGCGGGGCCTGGGCAGCCAGCGTGGGCCCTTCTGCAGCTGCCCAGGGAAGTCCTCTGATCTTTGGTGGGAAATGGAGGACAGCAACCCAGAGCTTCTCCTTGCAGCCTGCAAGCCTCCCGGGCACACCTTATGGGCACACCAGCCTCTGAGACACGCATTCTCATCTGAAACCTGGCTTCTCAGGGGAGGTGGTGCCCAAGGCGAGGGGCGGGTACTGGTGATCCAGGAAAGGGCATCAGCTAAAACACACGACCCAGGAATGGACACTCAGGGGTGGGTGGAACTCAAGACGAGCACCCTGCTGAGGAGGGGTCGTCGCAGCCCCACGGGAGCTGGCCTCATGTCCACGGTGGCCTGGCTCTGTCTGCCTCCCACCCAAACCCCAGCAGGCCACCATCACACCAGGGCCCTGCCCCTCCCATGTGGGTACAGCGGCCGCTGCTGCGTCCCCCTCACTCCACAGCCTCCAAACCAGGAAGGAGAAAAGCAGCTCCTCCCTCCCAGTAAGCCCGTGAGGACCCCACGGGCTCCGGCCTCTGTGATGGGGCCGCTGACACCCTGGTGCCCCAGCCAGTGGCCCTCCTGCCCTCCGGCCAGCATGCCCTCGGGGAATGTCCGCCCATCCTCCCAACTTGCCCTGGCCCAGGTTCGGGCAGGACCCTGAGCACTCAGGCCAGGCTCTGAAGCGGCCTGTCGGTCGGGGTTCAAGTCCAGGCGAGGCAGAGACGTCCCCACTGGCCTCCTCCATCCACTCGGCACCCGTGGGCCAGTGAGGGAGCCGGGAGGCGCCTTCCTGGAGGACCTGAGCGACAGACACAGCCCCGCACACGTGGTTCCCATGTCTCAGCAGCATCACCAACACCGCGGCACAGCCCAAGGACCTCTGGTCACTGCTCCTCACAGCATAGGGAGGCGCGAGGGGCACTCTGGGCACTGAGTGCCACGTGGTGGCCTCAAGAACAGAGCGCGGGGTGGGCCTGCACCAGCCCCCCAGAGCCGCCCCCCTTCTCCCTGCCCCCGCCCCAGTCCAGCCCAGGGAGCTCCCCTGCTTGGCGGCGTCCCGTCCCGGGCTCCAAACGGAAACGGCTGCTGGCTCTCGGGGCAGCCACACACGCCGCCGGCCAGGTGCCCTGTTGTAAGCCCCAGGTCTTCCCAGGCGCGGTCTCACCGCACAACGGCCACGCAGAAGGCGCCACACAACACCTCCTGTCCGTCCTGGGTGGCCCCCCTCCTCCCACCTTCTGGCCAAGCCTGGGGTCCGGGCCGCGTGATGACCCGGACGCGCCCAAGCTTTGGGGCCTCCGCAGGGGAGCTCCACCGGGGAACACGGCATCGCAGACGCGCGCGCGCAGTCGCAGGAGGCTCTCCGACCCCCGCGTCACCCCCGTGCACAAGGGGGTCCTCAGAGGCCGGGGAGGGCTCAGCCCCACCACGAGCCCATGGCCAGGACACACGCAGCTCTGCGGGACACCAGCTGGAGGCAAACCAACCCGGAGGCAACTGTCCTCGCTGGCTAGCCCAACGCAGCTTGTCCGCTAGAGGGAAATAAAAAAGTCGAGCCTAAATGCATAAAAAATTATGACGGAAGCACTAAATAAGGCCGGGCCCGCATGCTTATTGAGTCAAAAATCAATCAATCAATGAGGAGTGGATTAGGCGCAGCTTATAAGCCCCAAAGAAATGATTTGCCCAAACACTGGGATTTAACAGTGGAGGACCAGATTCCAACACTTTTAGGAAGTAAATAATGAAAAATCAATTTAAAGAAAAAACAGATCAAGAACCCTGGACTCTGACACACGGACACATTTACTGCCGAGTGCCGTCTCTCGGCTGACCCGAAAACTTCGGAAGGTGTTTATTTACTTCCAGCACCTTCCAGAGATCAATATTTTTAATTTGGACCCAAGTTATTATTTTTCGCATCACAGCAGCGGGGAGCAGAGTAAAGTGCCTCATATTTTAGTGCTAAAAAGATCGATATGACAGTTTCACCTTCCCTCAGCCCTGCCGCTGCCGGGCCGCACATCACCACGTCCCGCGGGGCCGCCCAGCCGCAGGGGGAGCGGCCGCCCCCGCCCCTGAGGCCGGCAGCCGTGATTTAGCTGAGCGCCGAGGGCTCCGCGCCCTCGGAAAACCAATCTTGCTTCCCTCACTTCATCAGGCCTGTCTGGACCTGCGGGCAGGGCAGGAGGCGGGGCCGGAGGGGCTCACACAGATCGTCCCGCATCCGAGAGGCTGGTGCCATCCTGCCCTTCCTCCGACCAAAGAGCTGCAGCCAGTGCCGTCAGTTCTCTGTGAATGTCCCCCAGAGTCTCATCCAGGAGAGCAGACAGGAAGAGGCCACGGAGCAGGGTGACCCCTTGGAAGGAGCGGGCATCAGGCCAGGGGGCGGGGGGCAGGGCAGAAAAGAGGCGGCGCCACCCCACCCCCTCCAGCAGGCGCCCTCCAGGTGCCCTGGGCTGGAGGACGGGCCCAGACCCTACTGGAGGAGACTACGGGCCCAGTGCGGACCCTTGAGGCCTGTGAGCCCCCAGACACGGCGCCGAGGGAGGAAGGAGCCAGTGTGTTGGTGACCTGCTGCTCAGGCGTCCTGGGCCCAGGAGCCACCAGAGTGGACACCAGCCACCAGTGGGAGCACGGCAGGACCCCCAGGGCAGGAAGGGACCCCTCGGTGTGAACAGACCCCCCCCACCCCGGACGTCAGGGCCTGACCCAGGTCTTCTGGTCTGACCACGAGGGAGGAACAGTCAGGCCACAGGGGGCTGCTCGCCTGGTGAATGGGGACAGCAGCTTGCAGACCTCAGCGTCAGCGGGGAGGGAGGGGGCTTCCTGCAGGGACCTGAGACGGCCCTTCTTCCGACGCCACAGCCTCCCCCTGCCAACAGGGCCCAGTCCTGGGAGACCCCCAGAACCGCGAGTCCATGTCTGTGGGACTGGACTTGGCCACACTCTTGCCCACCCACGAAGCCCAGGAGAGTGCCTCTTTCCAGGGTCCAGGCCGGTGGGGATGATGGAAGCTGGTGGGGGGAGCAGGGGCCGGCCAGGCTGTGGGCAGTGCCTCCTCCATCTTCCAGGCGCAGCCGCGCAGCCCGGGCACTCGGGAGGCAGGTGCCAGCAGGCTGACCCGTCTGTCCAGATGGAACCCACTTCCAGAGCTTTGAGGGGAAGTCAGAACCTCCGTGCTCTAGGGCAACGCTGCGTTCACCAAAGCCAGGCGCAGAGCCCTCAGGAGCCTGGCCCCGGCGCCTGCGCTGGGCGGGACCACCACGCGGCACCTCCACAGGCTAGGAGGGTCAGCCCCGCCCACCCTGTCTCCTGCACCTGCCAACACCCTGCAGGAGCGGGTGAGGACCAGCCAGGCATGTGGCCACAGGCTTCACCTCACGCCTCGCGGCCCCCACCAGGCTTGTCCCTAGCAGGCGGTGCCAGGGCCCGGCAGCCACCCCAGGAGGGGCTCTGGGAGCAGGGAGCGGGTGGGCAGGGCCTCAGGCCCCCCCAGTCACACTGCAAGGGGCTCCCAGGGTCCCCTGACGGCGTACTTGCTGTGGTGGGGACAGAGCCAGCATCTGAGCCTCATGAGGGATGAAAACTGGGCCATCCTGGCTCTTCCGGACAAACACAAAACCACCAGGGTGTCATGTGTGGAAGTCGGCCAGGAAACCCAGGGCGCTTTCCACTGCACCACAGAAAACACCGGGGCGAAGCTGTCCAGGATGGGGTCAGTGGCACAGCCCCCTCCCCACCCAGAGCAGCGCCCTGTCCAGACCCCTGGGCACAGAGAGGCCCACGTCCGCTCAGGGAGACCCGGGGGGGTGGGGAATCAGGGCCAGGGAGGGCAGGTACCTGGGGGGCAGCCCCTTCCTCGTGGGGTCTTACCCCACTGCCCATGGCTTCCAGCTCATCCCAGCCCCCACCTCCCCAACTGTGCATGAGCCTTCCATCTCCCCGACTCCAAAGTGGAGGCCCCAGGCTCAGATCCCCTGCACCAGGGAAACCCACCCAACCAGCGGTGCTCGAGGTGCGCAAAGCCAGACCTCTGAGATCCAGGCCCTCTGCCCCGGGCCCCGCCCACCCACTCAGACAGTCTGCCGAGCAGCTGGTAGGTGCTGAAGCAGGCCTAGGCCCGGCCGCTCAGGGACAGACCTGGTGTTCCCAGACTCTGGATCCAAGGGGCAGACGCAGAGAGCAGAAGGCGGACACAGCACAGCAAGGTGGCCGTGGCCCGAGACACGGGTCTAGGGGCCAGGGGCCTGGGCCAGCCTGCAGGCTCCAGCCAGTCCCTCCAGCTCACAGTGTGGTCACCCAGGGGCCAGGCCGTCAGCCCGTGAGGGCAGTCAGGAAGTTCGCAGGAGCAGGATGGGGGATGGGAGGCTGGGGCACCTCGGAAGGAGGAGACCTCCCAGGAAACAGGCAGGCAGGGGACTGGCCAGCGGGCAGGGTCAGAGGGAGCGGAGCCGCCCAGGACGGCCAGTGGGGGACAGTCTGTCTCCTCAGGCCCGAGTGGACCACATGAGCCACCTGCTTCAGTGAGCGGCCACTCAGGACGGTCTTCGGGAGCAGACAGAATTTAGCGTTATCAGTTTAAGTCTAAAATCTGCGCTTCCAGCAGCTCCGGCTGGAATGGGAAGTGCTGCTCTGGCGCCACCTCCTGGTGAAGACCAGGACCTGCAGGCCCCTGCTGAGCGGCTGCACCACACAACCAGGGCCCCGCCCCGCCCCGAGCCCCGCGACAGGGCACAGCTCCCACAGGCTGCACCCCCCCCCCCAGAGCTCCCCGCCCCGCAACAAGAGCCCCGCCCCACAGCGCCCCGGCCCCTCAGCCAGAGCCCCGCCCCCCCGAGCGCCCCTGCCCCCCAACCAGAGTCCCCACCGGGCCCAGCTCCCCCAGGCTGCAGACCCCCTCTTAACTGTTGCTGCGGGCTCTGGGGCCCCCACCTCGTGCTCATCACCAGGGGCAGCTGCAGGTTCACCCCCTTTCTGGGAACAGGCTACTATTTTCTGATCCCTATTAATACCTGTGACAGCATTTATGTACAAGATAAATTCATTTCAATTTCCTTTTTCAATTAATGGCCTATTATTTGAACCACACTCAGCTAAAAATATTACTCCAACGCCATTAATCTTGTAAAAATTAAATTTCCCTCCCTCTGACAGGCAGAGGCCAGCAGGCTGGGGCGAGGGGGTGGCCACATGGCTGCCCAGCCCTGCCCAGAACCGCAGGGGCGCAGAGGCCCCTCCACCAGGACGGCAGAGGGCCCGGCAAAGGTGGCTCCACGCACGACCGTGAGGGGGCGGTGGACGGGCACGCGGAGCCCAGGGCCAGGTAGGCCTTCACCTCAGACCGTTCCTGCCAAACGCACGCCTCCCCTGAGACAGCATGTCCAGAGCAAGGTCCAGACCGGGGTGTAGAGTCCTGCGGACATTCCCGCCCGGGAGACACGGCCACGCAGGACCACGGCTGCAGGCGGCGCTACTGGGAGCGAGCAGGCCACGACGGCCCGCGGGGTGAGGCAGGCAGGGAGTGAGGCCCCGACGCGCCCTGGGCAGGTCCGGCCTCCGGCCTCGTCTCCAGACCCTGTCCGGTCCCGCGGACCCCGGGACACAGCCTCGGAGACCTCAGACCCGAGCTGTCCCATGTCCGGGCTGGCGTCCGGTGTGAGGTCAGTCTTGCCCAAGGAGGCGCCGCCTCGAGTGCTTTCCCGGGCTGAAACCAAGCGGCATGGCCCCGTCACGATCGCGCCATCAGCGTACTGGACCAGAGAGGAAAGGCGGGCCTGGGAGGCCGAGACTCCGAAGGTCCCGGGGGAACAGGAGGGGCGTGGCCTCGACACCTCGATGCCCAACCGGACGCTCGTAGGCGGTGGCTGCTGGTTATTCCGCCAGGTGGCTCGTCCACAGTGTGAAAACGTCTAATTCTGGGTACTTAAAATTACTTCCAGTTTTCACTGGCAAATAATTTTTGATAACCTTCCTTACACACAACCGTCTGCACGACGGTCGTTCCTCCAGGGAAGCTGCTGAGTGAGGGGAATGCTCTGATGCAGGTTTCTGCTTTCCGTTGCAAATTGAGAAACCCCTTTTTGAGATACACCTCCAGGGGCGAGGCAAGAGCACAGCGGAGCCCTCTCAGCCCCCAGGCGCCTCCACCGTGAACGATTCCTCACCCCGCCAACCATCTGGCTGCAGCCACGACAGGTGGCTCCGAGCAGGCCGCAGAGAGCGAGAGAACCGAGCATCCCAAGAAACTGCCACAGGGCTGTGTGAGAGAGACGGGGGACAGACAGCGGGCACACCCGCCTTGCTGAGGCCACGGCGTCTGTGCCCGAAGGCCAAGGCCCCAGCCCCTGACGAGCTGACGACGCCACCCTCCACCAGACGGGGCCGCCCAGCTCCGCTGCGCCGAGACGCCCGCCTGTCCCCCACCCAGCACAGCCCTGGCCGTCAGGCCAGCGGGGGCTGGTGTCTGCGGTCCCCCCGCCGTCAAGTGGGGCCCACGCCCGGCCGTGCCCGGGATGGGCCGCCCCGCGCCGAGGCGGAGCACGCTCACCGTGAACTGCTCCTGGGACTTGTAGTTCTCGTCCAGGTAGACCCGCGCCCGGCTGTACTCCTTCATGGCATCGCTGGAGAGCAGCTCCCTGGAAGGAAGAGCGGCATCTTCACACACATCACGCAGGCAGCTCCCTGTCCCACAGCAGCGCTCACGGGGGCAGGAACGGCAGCCTTGAAACCACGGGAGCGCGGGAGCAGGGGAAGGAAGCGGGAGGGGGAGGCCCATCTCTAAGACGCGCCTGGAGTGCAGCCGCCACGCACCCCCGGGGTCTGCGATGGCTCTGGATGGATGGGGGGTGCCTGAGCCCCGAGGGCTGCACCCCAACACCGCCTGGCAAGGAGGGGGGACACGGCTGCCGTGTGACCCACTGGCCCTCCACCCGGGGTGGGGAGAAGAGGGCTCCAGCTCTGAGAACTGAAGAGGAGGCAGGAAGGAGCAGGGAGGAGGGCCGGGAGGACCAGCCTTGAGGGGGTCAGACGAGTGCCCGAGCCCCGGCCACCTGCCGGACAAGCCCCAGCTTGCCTGCGGGCAAGGTGGGGTGTGGGCACAACAAACTGCAAGATCAGCTTGCCGAGAAGCGGAAAACAGGACCCGTGCTCCACAAGAAAGTCAACAGAAACAGACCCTGAAAGGACAAGAGCAATGCAGTTCACTGAAAGGAAACTTGAAAGAGCGAAGATATAACCGAAGAGTCACAGGACAGCGTGCACAGAGTGGCGAGGAAAACACGGATACAAATGGCACTGCTAGGACTCCAGTTACGGAAGTGACTCCACCGAACGGGCCTGAGAGCAGGTGAGAGTGTGAGCAGAAGAGGGTAGGTCAGTGACCAGAAGACAGGACTATCCAAACTGGAGCAAAGAAGGAAATATGAACTGGAAAATCCGGAAGAGCTGTAGAGACCTCCGTGACCGGAAGGGAGGAACAATCCATGAGCTTTCCTGAAATTTCAGTGAAATTATGAACCCACAGGTTGGAAAAGCTCAAAGAACTCCAAGCAAAAGAAACACAAAGAAAATCAAACTAAAGCAAAACAATCAAGTTGCTACACAGCAGCTAGAAAGACAAACTCAGTGTCGGGGGAAGAAGACGCACTATATTCAGAAGATGAAGACCAGAACAACGGCCAATTCTGCTCAGGAACAAGGCCGCACAGAGGACAATGGGGCAGTATCCTTAAAGTACTGAAGGGGAAAATGGACAAGCTAGAATTCTGTTTTCAACAGAAACATCTTTCAAAAACAAAGACAAAGACTTTCTTCACACAAACAAAAGCTGAGATAGTTGATCAGCAGCAACTTGTGTTGAGATAAATGTTAACGTTCTCAGGTCAAAGGAAGATGGTGCGGAGAGAAAGCTGACTACAGACATGGCCGTGCCCCGGGAGCGGCAGGTGGCCACGCAGGGGATGCGTTCCTGCACTTTCTAACCTTTGAAACACGTAGCTGACTGGGTCAGAGCAAAAACAGCAACACGCGCGTCACGCAACTCGGGCAGGAATGAAGCGCCTCTAAGGGCAGCAGGAGGATGGCAGGCGCCCGGGAGCGTGTGATGGCGTGGGCACGGAGGTGAGACCCTGCAGCTGCGTCTGCTTGTCTCTGAAATGCCCGGCTTCCCCAAAGTGTTCTCTTCTCGTGGACCTATTAGAGCTCTTTAGATATTTAAACACTGACAATTTTTGACAGTCAAGTACATTGCAGATACTTTTCCCAAGTGTGGCTAAGCTTTGACTTCGTTTACAGTGTCTTTTGATGAAGACTTTAATATCACCACGGCCCAGTGTGTCTGTCTTTCCTTTGCTGGACCTTGCGCACCTTCTGAAGAAGCCTCTGCCCGGATGCTCTCCTGCACTTCACCCTCGGACCATCAGACCACCCTCAGGCCTCTCGCCCTCACTCTGGGTCAACTGGAACTCAGCCCAGGCGGGGCGGGGGACCAGGGCAGGGCGGGGACGCAGCCTCACAGCTTCCTGGCCCAGGACCCCGCGGTGCCCTCCCGACCCAGCTGCCCCGGCCACACCCGGGGGGGACGTGGGGGCTCCTGCACAGCCCACTGGGTGTCGCCCCGCCCCCACACACGGGGGGCTCCGGGCCGGGGCAGTGCGGATGCCCACCTCACTGTGCTGCAGAATCCCTGTGGCGAGCCCTGACCCTCTGCCCCCCTGTGGTGACTCCAGCATTAGTTTCAGCGCTAAGGAAACGTTCTGATTGAAATTGCTCTAAGTTATAGGTTATTTGGGGAAAATATGGTAGTTTTAAAAAATCTGTCTTTTAACAAATGACCCCATAATGTGACAGCTGAAAACATGGATGACTTATGACCATCCACAGGGAACTGAGGCCAGCGACAGCTGCGGGACTTGGCCTCAGGCTGGGCCCCAGGCTGGACACCCCCCGGCCCGGTGCCTCACCCCCACAGCTGCCTCAGAAGTGCCATCTCTCCCTCCACCAGTGGGAGCTGTCACAGCGCCTGGAATCTGGGTCAGGGGTGGTGCCCACCCCAGGGGACACAGAGCAGAGAGGCGCCTGCTATCCAGCCCGCTGCTGCCCACTCCCGCGTCCAGCTCCCAGGTCTGCGTCCCTGTCCCCGGGTGGCGCTGGGCGGTTCTACATAGGACTGACTCCCACGGAGCCACAGGGTGCGCCTCCCACGGACGATGGCGCTCTGTGCCCATTGCACTGCGATCAACGAGCTGTGAGCTTCTGAGTGGACACCCGGTCCATCTGTCCATCAGTCCGTCCATCTGTCTGTTCTCAGCAGCAGCAGGCAGCTCACAGCCATCAGGCCACATGACAGAACCTCGGCCTGGACCTGGGGCTGACGCTTCTGAGCCCACAGGTGCCACTGCCTTGAACCCTGGGCGCAGCCACCCCGTCGCTCCCCCCGGCCCCACCCCCGGGCCACGCCCCCTCTTTGGCAAGGCGCCCTGGCCCCGGGCCTGGCCCTCAGGTGGGGCTGTGCCCCTTGCCCCCAGCCATACCCACCTCGCCCCAGGAGGAGGCGGAGGCCAGGCAGCTGCCCCCAGACTTACTTGACAAACTTGTCCACATGCGACATGGACGCTTCATAGTTCTTCCCTCCGAACTCCTGGCAGTGCAGGGCCAGGAAGTGCGGCCTGTGAGCGTGGACGACCTGCGGAGGAAGGCAGGCGTCAGGGCGGCCCCGACCCGGGGCGTGGGCCCAGGGAGCCCCTGGTCTCTCCAGAATGCTGGTGCTCCCCCCATGACAGGACGGCCCACATCGGCCACAGGCCGCAGGCAGGGCCCGGAGGACAGCCGTCCTGACGCCACCGTGGCCCCGCGGGGCTGCGAGCGCACGCGTGTCGTATGCGTGTGTCGGCGCTGTGCACACGTGTGTGCGTGTCTTCCACCATCTGGGAGGGAGCGGGGCTTCCCTGGCGGCTCAGACAGTGGAGAAGCCGCCTGCAACACGGGAGACCTGGGTTCAATCCCTGGGTCAGGCGGATCCCCTGGGGAAGCGAATGACGACCCACTGCCATCTTCTTGCCTGGAGAATCCCACGCACACAGGAGCCCAGCGCGCCCCAGTCCAGGGGGCCACAGTCAGACACGGCTGAGCGACGGACACAGTACAGGAAGGGCAGAGCCGGCCGCGAGGGCGGGCGCTGTCTCACGCCCGACGCGCACCTGAGCCCCAGCCCAGCCCCTGGGGAGGTGGACACGCTGCAGCAGCCAGCGGGCCCGGGTGCAGCCACGCAGCGGCAGGTGGCAGAGCTGGCGGGCCCACTGTGCCGGGCTCGGCTCAGCCCAGCCCCCGGGCGAGGCCCGCAGCGTCTCCCTGGTCACCAGGGTCCCCCCCGCGCCAACCAGGCTGGCCCCGAGGCGGCGCCCAGCCAGGCCTCCCTCCTGTCACTTGACCTCGACCACGGAGTCGTCCCCGGAGCTGCGGCCCTGCTGCCTGGAGGCTCTGCTGGGAGCACAAGAGGGCCGTCCTGAGAGGGCCGTCCTGAGCGGGGAAGAGCCGTCCTGAGGGGAAGAGCCGTCCTGAGGGGGGAAGCCATCCTGAGAGAGGGCCGTCCTGGGGGAGAGCCATCCTGAGGGGAGAGCTGTCCTGAGCCAGGGAGAGCCATCCTGAGGGGAAGAGCCGTCCTGGGGGAGAGCCGTCCTGAGCGGGGGAGAGCTGTCCTGAGGGGAAGAGCCGTCCTGAGGGGAGAGCCGTCCTGAGGGGAAGAGCCGTCCTAGGGGAGAGCCGTCCTGAGCGGGGAGAGCCATCCTGAGGGGGAGAGCCGTCCTGAGGGGAGAGCCGTCCTGAGCGGGGGAGAGCCGTCCTGAGGGGAAGAGCCGTCCTGGGGGAGAGCCGTCCTGGGGGAGAGCCGTCCTGAGGGGAAGAGCCGTCCTGGGGGAGAGCCGTCCTGAGCGGGGAAGAGCCATCCTGAGGGGAGAGCCGTCCTGAGTGGGGGAGAGAGCCGTCCTGAGGGGGAGAGCCGTCCTGCGGGGGAGAGAGCCGTCCTGAGGGGGGAAGCCATCCTGAGAGAGGGCCGTCCTGGGGGAGAGCCGTCCTGGGAGAGAGCCGTCCTGAGCGGGGGAGAGCTGTCCTGAGGGGAGAGCCGTCCTGAGTGGGGGAGAGCCATCCTGAGGGGGAGAGCCGTCCTGAGGGGAGAGCCGTCCTGAGCGGGGGAGAGCCGTCCTGAGGGGAAGAGCCGTCCTGGGGGAGAGCCGTCCTGGGGGAGAGCCGTCCTGAGGGGAGAGCCGTCCTGAGTGGGGGAGAGAGCCGTCCTGAGGGAGAGAGCCGTCCTGAGGGGAAGAGCCGTCCTGGGGGAGAGCCGTCCTGAGGGGGAGAGCCGTCCTGCGGGGGAGAGAGCCGTCCTGAGGGGGGAAGCCATCCTGAGAGAGGGCCGTCCTGGGGGAGAGCCGTCCTGGGAGAGAGCCGTCCTGAGGGGAGAGCCGTCCTGGGAGAGAGCCGTCCTGAGGGGAGAGCCGTCCTGAGTGGGGGAGAGAGCCGTCCTGAGGGGGAGAGCCGTCCTGAGGGGAAGAGCCGTCCTGGGGGAGAGCCGTCCTGAGCGGGGGAGAGCCGTCCTGAGGGGAAGAGCCGTCCTGGGGGAGAGCCGTCCTGAGCGGGGGAGAGCCGTCCTGAGGGGAGAGCCGTCCTGAGCGGGGGAGAGCCGTCCTGGGGGAGAGCCGTCCTGAGCGGGGGAGAGCCGTCCTGAGGGGAGAGCCGTCCTGAGCGGGGAGAGCCATCCTGAGGGGGAGAGCCGTCCTGGGGGAGAGCCGTCCTGAGCGGGGGAGAGCCGTCCTGAGGGGAAGAGCCGTCCTGGGGGAGAGCCGTCCTGGGGGAGAGCCGTCCTGAGCGGGGAGAGCCGTCCTGAGGGGAGAGCCGTCCTGAGCGGGGGAGAGCCGTCCTGGGGGAGAGCCGTCCTGAGCGGGGGAGAGCCGTCCTGAGGGGAAGAGCCGTCCTGGGGGAGAGCCGTCCTGGGGGAGAGCCGTCCTGAGCGGGGAGAGCCGTCCTGAGGGGAGAGCCGTCCTGAGCGGGGGAGAGCCGTCCTGAGGGGGAGAGAGCCGTCCTGAGGGCGAGCGGCCCAGCGGCCCGGCAGCCCTGCAGCCCTCCCCGCACAGGGTCCTGACTCGGGCAACGGCCCGGACCCGCATCTCCCCTGGGCCCTGAAACAGGCTGGGCATCGGGAGCGACCCTTGGGTCACCGGGGCAGGAGTGGACCCACACGGGCTCAAGGGGGACCCGGAGGTCCCGGCCCCACCCCCTGGGGCGCCCACAGCTGGGGGAGCAGGCAGCGGTGCCAGGACGTCCACGGGCGGGGGCAGCGGCCAGGGCAGGGTGGCCGGCGCTGGGGAAGCAGCAGGGCCCCGGCTGTCCACACCCCCGTCCCGCCCGTCCTCTGCTCTGCGCTTCCCTTGGCGCGGCGACAGAGCCGGCCCTGCAGCGCTCACCGAGACCCCGGAGCCACCCTGGCCTCCCCCCGCCCACCATCCCAGAGGCAGGCATCCCACAGCCGGCGGCCCAGGCCCAGGCCGCACTGCTGCTTCCCACACCGCCTGCACCAGCCTCGGCTCCTGCGTCCTGCCCAGAGGTCAGCGAGCCGTGGACGGATGGGCGCGGTCAAGGGGCTCAAGACACGGCTCCTCTGGGCACAAGGGCAGTGAGGTCCCCGACAGGAAGGGGCTGCACCTGGGGCTCAGCCAGCTGACCAGGGAGCAGGCCAGGGGGACGGGACGTGGGGCCAGGCCCTGGAGCAGAGCGCAGAGTGCCAGGCGGGGGCCAAAGGAAGCCTCGCTCGGCAGCAGCTGCCCCCGACCCGAAATGGCAAGCAGCAGGTGCAGCTTCAAGGCACGCGGCTGCACCCAGCTCGCACCTGCGTTCCGTTTGAGCAGGGTACAGGATGTTCACGAGGCCGCTTTCACTGCCCCCTCAACACAGGCCCGGACCCCTCATTCCTGGGCTCCGGCCTCAGGGCTCGGGAAACCAGGCGGCATGCCTCCCAGCGGGCACCTCACCCAACACCCCACAGCCGGGCAGGGACCTGGGCGCTCGGGCAGCAGATCACCTCCACAGCCAGGGCAGACTGCAGGCTGGCTTCCGGGCCCAGGGCCGGGGCCGCAAAGGGCACGAGGGACCTCGGTCAGAAGCAGCTCTGGGCAGCCTGGGTCAGGTGCCCAGATGGGCTGGCCTCAGGCCCAGGAACAAGTGACCGGACAGCGTAGTCGCGTGAAAGCCACCAAAAGCTGCATGATGTATGCGGCTGTCACCCGCCGCGCCTGGCACCTGGGACAACACACAAAGCCAGACCTTTGCGAGGGGCCCAGGGTTCCACCCGAGCGGCGCCACCCGGACACCCGGAGCTGCACAGATGGGGAGGGGCGCGGACAGCACAGGTCATCCCGAGGAAGCTGGTGGCTCACGACCCCGCTCAGGGCTGCGTCCTCTGGGCCCAGTCCCCCTTGTCCTGCAGCTCAGGCCCAGCGCCAGTCCGGAGGCAGGAAGGGCAGAAGGCACCCCAGACACGGGCAGGGCTCTCGAGTGGGCTCCTGCAGGTCATACCGCCACACCGTGCACAGAGGCTGTGGGTCACCAGAGTGTGGCAGGGACCGCGCCCGAGTCCCCGGGGAGGGCTGAGCGGCGCTTTCCAGGGACGCCCCGCAGCCACGCAGGGAGGCCAGGACGTGACACCCAAGCAGCCGCCGGGCGGGTCCCTCTGGGCAGGGCCTTGCTGCCGCCTTCATGCCTGCGCGCGTCTCCCTCAGCGGCTGCTCACTCTGTCACGGTCTGAACTGAAGCAGCCTTTTAAGGCACAGAATCCACCATTCCCATCACGCCAGGCTCCTCATACACTTGACTCTCATCCCACAAATCTCGAAGAAATCCAAAAATAGCCCCCCCGCGCCCTCCCACTCGTCAGGGAGCCCCCGGCGGCCCGCAGGCCCGGCACACCCGCCGCAGGGTCCGGTGGGGAGGCCCCTCCACACAGAGGAAGGGAGAGGGCGCTTCAAAAGCCACGATGAGGCGCCGGGACGAGCTCACACAGGAGTGGATGGGAGGAGACAAAGGCAGGTCTCGCGTGAGAACAAAGGTCCTCATCACGAAGCGTTTGGGGAGGAAAGTGACAGAGACCTGTGGGAAGGGCCCGCACGTCGGGAGAGCAGCCGCCACACCCGTCTCTGCAGACCACAGACCACAGACCACGCAGCCTCCATGCCAGAGGCCACACGGGGTCCACAGAGGCTCGCCCTGGGCCGGCCGGGGACGAACGCACAGCTGGGAACGGGGCTCGGGGGAGAGAGTGGGTTCAGAGAAGCCCGGCCCCCGCAAGGAGCATCGGGGTGGGGGGTGTGCGGGGGGTTTGGGGGCCCCTGCAGGAAGCGGGAGAGGAGCCTGACGCCACGTCAGAGCTTAACCAGCACTCCCGCTCCACCCAGGACAGGCCCCCCCCCGCCCACACACACAGACACACAGACACACACACACTCTTAGATCCGTGACACACACACACAGACACACAGACACACACACACTCTTAGATCCGTGACACACACATAGACACACAGACACACACTTAGATCCATCACACACACACACACACACACACACTCTTAGATCCATCACACACACACACACTTAGATCCATCACACACACACACAGACACACACTTAGATCCATCACACACACACACACACACACACACTTAGATCCATGAGTTCATGACGACGCTAACCAACACCCCCATGCCAGTCAGAGTGGGGTCAGGACACCTCTCTGAAAACCGGTGGATGAAGAGAATGAAGCCCCCCCCCCTCCTGCATCTCTGGGGAAACGGGAGGACAAGCTCCACTCAGGGAAATGTCAAGCCGAGAAATGGAGGCGAGGCGCCAGGGCTAGACTCTGCAGGGCCACACGGGAGCCCAGAGCTTCTGGCTCAGATGGGAGGCGGGTACAGAGAGGCCCCCGTGCGAAAACCCAGGCCAACTTCCAACCCAGACGGAATCGAAGCAGCCCGAACGCACGGAGAACAGAGTGGAAAGGCGGGGGGGGGGGGGGGGGGGCGGGGGGCGGGGTCAGGGGGCGGGCCACTGGGCTCACAGCTTCTGGATCTAACGGGCAGCCTGGTGACCAGTCCACACGGCCCTGGGCAGGGGAGGCCGAGGCGGCTGCGGACGGCAGAACACTCAGCCCAGCGGGGTCCATGGATCCGGCTGCAGGGCGCCAGGAGGCCCCGCTTCTGCAGAGCAGGGCCTCGGGGAGGACGGGCCGGCTGCAGCAGGAATGTGAGCAGGGGAGCAGGGGGCAGGCCGGCGCCCTGAGACGCAGGGGAGGCACCTTTTCGCCCACAGCAGGCAGCACAGCTTTGCCCGACGGACAGAAGAGGGTGCTGTGAGGCCAGGAACGCGACCCGCGCCGAGGCTGCTGGGGGCGGGCAGAGGAAGGGGACGTCCCTGCAGGGCTGCGGCCCACGAGGAAAGAGCACCTCCAGGAAAAGGCCTGCCCTCGACAGAGGCACAGAGCAGCCCAGAGCTGCGAGGCACCCCCCCCCCCGCCCCCCGCAGACAGAGCTGAACATCCAAACAGGCGCCGAGGGGAGGAGAAACGAGAAAGAGAGACAGGATCGACCTCAGGACAGAAATGGGGAAAAGGACAAAATCGTCCCAGAAAAGAAAAGCAGGTTACAGAGGGCCCGAGGGAGAACCAACTTCGAGGAAAGTTCAGCAAGGGCCACACAGGCCAGAAAAACCCAAGAAGGTGAAAAGAGCGTCAGTGAGAGGGCAGGGGCAGGGGCAGGCGTGGGCGAGGGCAGAGTGGGGAGCCTCTGCACCCCGGTACCAAGGGGAGAGAGCGAGGCAGGGCCCGGAGCTCACATCTAAACCCAGGGCCCAGGGAAACCCTCCAAGGCAGGGGAGCTGAACCACACGGAAAGGCCCCTGAGCACCAGAGAGAATCACCCCAGAGCAACAGCCTCCCAGGCACACCCCAGCGCAAGACACAGTCCTCCAGGCCCCCAGGAAGCAGAGCCACCGAGACCCACGCCAGAACCAGAGACCCACGCCAGAACCAGACACCCACGCCAGAACCAGACACCCACGCCAGAACCGCCGACACCCACACCAGAACCACTGACACCCACTAAAACCGCCGACACCCACACCAGAACCAGAGACCCACACCAGAACCGTCAGCACTCACCAGAACCGCCGACACCCACACCAGAACCACCGACACCCACACCAGAACCACTGACACCTACTAAAACCACCGACACCCACACCAGAACCAGAGACCCACACCAGAACCGTCAGCACTCACCAGAACCACCGACACCCACACCAGAACCACCGACACCCACACCAGAACCGCCAAGGCCCACACCAGAACCAGAGACCCACACCAGAACCGTCAGCACTCACCAGAACCGCCGACACCCACACCAGAACCACTGACACCCACTAGAACCGCCGACACCCACACCAGAACCAGAGACCCACACCAGAACCGTCAGCACTCACCAGAACCACTGATACCCACACCAGAACTGCCAAGGCCCACACCAGAACCACCAAGGCCCACACCAGAACTGCCAAGGCCCACATCAGAACCACCGACACCCACACCAGGACCACTGACACCCAGTAGAACTGCCGACACCCACACCAGAACCGACACCCACCTGAACCATCAGCACTCATCAGAACCACTGACACCCATACCAGAACCGCCAAGGCCCACACCAGAACCACCAAGGCCCACACCAGAACCACCAAGGCCCACATCAGAACCACCGACACCCACTAGAGCCACCAACACCCACACCAGAACCAGAGACCCACACCAGAACCATCAGCACTCACCAGAACCGCCGACACCCACACCAGAACTGCCAAGGCCCACATCAGAACCACCGACACCCACACCAGAACCACTGACACCCATTAAAACCACCAACACCCACACCAGAACCGACACCTACCAGGACCATCAACACTCACCAGAACCACCGACACCCACACTAGAACTGACACCCACTAGAACCGCCAACACCCACACCAGAACCAGAGACCCACACCAGAACCGTCAGCACTCACCAGAGCCACCGACACCCACACCAGAACCACCAAGGCCCACACCAGAACTACTGACACCCACACCAGAACCGCCAAGGCCCAAATCAGAACCACCGACACCCACACCAGAACCACCAACATCCACTAGAACCGCCGACACCCACACCAGAACCGACACCCACCAGAACCGCCGGCAGCCACAACAGAACCAATGTCTAAGTTTTTTTTATAAAAATCCTCAATGCGAGCAAGTATAAGCCAAGAATCACACAGCTCAGCCAACCGTCCTTCAAACATTTTCACGAGTAAACTCGGATGGGCTCTGTCCCCGTGAGCCCGCGTGGAGCTCCACTAGGGCAGGCTGGGCAGACGCTGACCAGGGGACCAGCACAGACTCAGGCCCCACAGCCAGCAGCCTCGAGGGAACGCCGCTGGGCAGGTGTGGAGGCCACGCGAGGGGGTGAGGCCGCCCCTGGGAACCTGACCCCAAGCCGGGCAGCAGGTCGGACTGGCTAGGCTGGAGGGCAGGGACGGGGTGCTGACCCTTGATTTAAAGTAGCAATTATAAATCATAGTTTACAGCAACTATAACCCGCTGGCTGGAGTCCCCAGTGCAGGCAGACGGACGGCACACGTTGCTCGGAAACCCACACGGTCCCAGCGTGTCCACGTGGCACGTGAAGGAGCAGGATGCTGACCAGAGGCAGGGGGACTCGAAACCCACAGCTGCCAGGAAGACCCTTCATGAGACGCAAGACGCCAGTCAACAGTTTCAAATGGAACGCGAGAGAAACGGAGAACTAATCCAAAAGAAAGCAGAAATGGGGAAATAAAGGGACAGACCAGAAGGTGTAAGCATAACACAGATAATAAGACGGCAGCCCCAAGCCCACCGTGCCGATGGCCACATTGAGTGCTGACGGTCTGGACCCACGCTGAGAGGCAGGGCTGCCTGGCCACCGTGGACGGTGGCGGCCGCGCCAGGCAGCGCAGAGCAGAGCGCCGACCACAGAAAGCTCCGCGAGACGAGGCCCTGCTGGCGCCTGAGCCCCAGGGGCCGGGAGGCGCCTCAGCGAGCGGCGGGGGCTCCAGAGGACGACGGGCACAGGACAGCCACAGAGGGCTGGGGAGGCAGACGCACGCGTGCCCACGGCCAGCGATGGGGACGCACACGCGCGCCCGCACACACACGCGTGGGCAGTACCCTGACAGACAGCCCAGGACACGGCCGCGGGGCGCACCCTCTCCTGCGGCCCACTCGGCAGGAAAGGCCATCGCCAGGCCACAGAGCAAACCACAGGCTGCTGCCCGGCTTTCCAGGGATCACAGTCAAAGATGGAGAAGCTCCATACGGTCAGGAAAGACAAGACCGGGAGCCCACTAGGGCTCAGATCATCAGCTCCTGATTGCAAAATTCAGGCTTCAACTGAACAAAGTAGGGAAAACCACTAGGCCATCCAGGTATGATCTAAATCAAATCCCATGTTTATACACCGGAGGAGACAAATAGATCCAAGGGATCAGAAACGGTAGACACAGTGCCCGGAGAACTATGCATGGTGTTCATAATACTGTACAGGAGGCGGCGACCAAAACTATCCCCAAGAAAAAGAAATAAAAGCAAAATGGTTGTCTGAGGACGCTTTACAAATAGCTGAGGAAAGAAGAGAAACGAAAGGCAAAGGAGATACCTTCATTCCCATCTGGATGCAGAGTTCCAAAGAATAGCAAGCGGAGATAAGAAAGCCTTCCTCAGTGATCGAAGCAAAGAAACAGAGGAAAACAACAGAATGGGAAACACCAGAGATCTCTTCAAGAAAACTGGAGATGCCAAGCGAACATTTCATGTAAGAATAGGCGCGATAAAGAACAGAAACAGGAAGGGCCTAACAGAAGAAGATGCTAAGAAGAGGCGGCAAGAATACACAGCAGAACCATACGAGAAACGTCTCGAAGACCTGGACAACCATGATACTGTGGTGGCCCACCTACAGCCAGACATCCTGGAGTGTGAAGTCAAGTGGGCCTTAGGAAGCATCACTACGAACAAAGCTAGTGGCAGTGATGGAATTCCAGCCGAGCTGCTTAAAATCCTAGAAGATGACGCTGTGAAAGTGCTGCAGTCAATACGCCAGCAAATCTGGAAAACTCGGCTGTGGCCACTGGCCTAGAAAAGGTCAGTTTTCATTTCAATGCCAAAGAAAGGCAATGCCAAAGACCGTTCAAACCACTGTATAACTGCACTCATTCCACATGCTAGTAAGGTTACACTCAAAATCCTTCAAGCTCGGCTTTAACAGTATGTGAACTGAGAACTTCCATGTGTTCAAGCCGGGTTTCAAAGAGGCAGAGGAACAAGAGATCAAACTGCCAACATTTACTGGATCATGGAGAAAGCAAGGGAATTCCAGAAAAACATCTACTTCTGCTTCACTGACTACGCTAAAGCCTTTGACTGTGTGGATCACAACAAACTGCGGAAAATTCTCAAAGAGATGGAGTTCCAGACCACCTTACCTGTTTCCTGAGAAACATGTATGCAGGTCAAGAAGCAATGATTAGAGCCAGACATAGAACAACTGCGTAGTTCAAAACAGGGAAGGGAGTGAGACAAGGCTGCATACTGACACCCTGCTTAGTTAACTTGTGCAGAGTAAGTACATCATGAGAAACGCCGGGCTGGACAAAGCACAAGCTGGAATCAAGATTTCCAGGAGAAATAGCAGCAACTTCAGATGCGCAGATGATGCCACTTTAATAGCAGAAAGTGAAGAGGAACTAAACGTCTTGATGAAGGTGAAGGAGGAGGTTTTAAAAAGCTGGCTTGAAACTCAGCACTCAAAAATCTAAGACCGTGGCCCCTGATCCCATCACTTCGTGGCAAATAGAAGGTGGAAAGTGAAGCAGCGGCAGACTGTTTTCATGGCTCCGAGTCACTGTGGGCACTGACTGCCGCCGTGACATGAGAAGGCGCTTGCTCCTTGGAGGGAAAGCCATGAGGAACCTAGACACTGCAACAAAAAGCAGAGGAATCGTTTTGCCAACAAACCATCTAGTCAAAGCTATGTTTTTCCCAGTGGTCATGTATGGATGTGAGAGCTGGACCATAAAGAAGGCTGAGTGCTGCAGAATTGATGCTTCTGAGCTGTGGTCTTGGAGAAGACTCCTGAGACTCCCTTGGACAGCCAGGAGCTCAAACCAGTCCATCCTAAAAGAAATGAGTCCTGAATATTCATTGGAAGGGCTGATGCTGAAGCTGAAACTCCAACACTCTGGCCACCTGATGAGAAGAACCGACTCACTGGAAAAGACCCTGATGCTGGGAAAGATTGAAGGCAGGAGGAGAAGAGGGTGACTGAGGATGAGATAGTTGGATGGCATCACCGACTCGACGGACGTGAGTTTGAGTAAACTCCGGGAGATGGTGGAGGACAGGGAGGCCTGGCGTGCTGCAGTCCACGGGGTCGCAAAGAGTCGGACACGCCTGAGCGACTGAACTGCAGCAAGCGCTGCTGCCCCGGCTCTCTGAGCGCCCCTCCCGCATGTGCCTGCCTTGGGCGCTCACTGCACTCAGGACAGACGCAGAGCAAGCACCGGATGGTGGGTCAGATCAACACCACCACAAATGCCCCCGGGGCAGGACCAGCTGTCACCTGGGGGACCCCGGGACTAGGAGTGAAAGTGCCAGGCTGGGCCGCTAAGGTCAGAGCTGCAGCCCTCCCCCTGCCTCCAGGAAGGAGCCTAGACGGAGAGCCCTTCGGGGAGGATGGCATGGCTGTCTTCAGGATGGGCAGGAAAGTCCTTCCAAGATGTGGGCAGCGAGCTCAGGCCACGACCGGTGGGAAGGAGCTCAGGGAAGCGGGAGCTGGACAGGCAGGGGACTCCTGGCCCCGGGGGTCAGGGCCGGGGCCTCTGCTGCCTGGCTCTAACTGGGCTCCCATCCTGCCCACCTGGCACAGGGTGGCTGACCACATCTGCACACGCGCTGGGCCAACATTCTTTACCAAAAAAAGGAGCTTCTGCGAACTCTAGGGGGGAAACGCAGGCAACTGATAGAAATACGTGGGTTCTTTCATAGGAAGGCTCAAGAAAAATATTTTGGAAAAGAGTGAATTAGAGATTTTGGCAAGGAAGAGCTGATGGAATTAAAAATAAAAACAAAAACACGCCACGCAGCCAAACAAAGCCAGGCCCTGTCCTGACGCTGTGCAGGTGGCGAGGAGAGGGCGGCCCTGGTCTCCAGGACACGCAGAGCTGCCCGGCCCCGCTAAAAATAGCAGCAGTCAGGCCTTGTTAGGCCTGCTCCAAAGAGAAGTATCTGAGTTCCCTAAAAAGGAATTACATCCTACAAACAGCCCAGTGCAGGCCGGAGAGCCGAGATAAGGAGCCGAAAAGGGACAAAGGAATTTCTCCGGAGGCAAGATTGCTATTTACCAGCTACGCCTGAGAACACCCTGCGGAGGTGTCTGTGACCCTCAGCCTGGGAGGCGGGGGTCCTCTAGATGGCCAGCCGCCCGCCCTCTGGCCCAGGGCTGCTCCAGGACGGTGCAGGGGAGGTGGGGGCCTGCCCCCCGAGAAGGCCCAGACTCAGCTCCTGGCAGCCCTGACCGGACGCACTCCCAGAGCCCAGGCCCCACAGCCGCTGCCGGCTGGCACCCAGGGCAGCACGAGGCTCCACAAGCTCGCCAGCAGGCGGGGGACCTGGCCATCCGAGCAGCGAGGGTGGCTCCCGGGCCCCATGTGGGCAGGAGGCCCGCTCCGAGTCCTCGGGGCTGGAGGGTTTCTAGAACGGACGTTGAGCCTGGGCACCCACAGGCGTGCCTGACCGCCGACCGCAAAGCTGAAGCAGCGTCCAGCAGGCGAACTGTGGCTCTGCCCCAGATCCGGACAGACGGACGAAAGACTGCTCCTTCCAGAGGGGCAGAAACACGGAGCCTGGTCCACACTCAACACAGCCTGGTGTTGTGTTGCCTGGTGCTTGGGACCTCAGAGGCCTCTAAGACTGGCTCGATTTCCGTTTAAGAAGCACCTTCCCCGCCGAGGGGCGCAGGAAGAAAGCAGGTCCTGGGCCGCCTGGCTCCCCCCCCGGGAACCCCGGGCAGCTGGCGGCCAGCCTCCCGATCGCAGCCCTGGAACCTGCTCCCCGAGGCCACCCGCTTCCTCAGGGCGGTTCCCAGTGCGAGGGGATGCACACGCTGACCACGGGCTGAAAGGCTGCCTAGAGCACCCCCACAGCCTCTGACCACAGCAGCCTCGTGGGCGTGAGCGAGCCCCCCAGGATCCCCCTCGGTGGGGGGGCCCATGGGCATGAGTGAGCCCCCCCAGGATCCACCTTGGTGGGGGGGCCCATGGGCGTGAGTGAACCCCCCCAGGATCCACCTTGGGGGGGGGGCCCATGGACGTGAGCGAGCTCCCCCAGGATCCACCTTGGAGGGCCCATGGGCGTGAGCAAGCTCCCCCAGGATCCACCTTGGAGGGCCCATGGGCGTGAGCAAGCCCCCCCAGGATCCCCCTCGGGGGGGCCCATGGGCATGAGTGAACCCCTCCCAGGATCCACCTTGGTGGGGGGGGCCATGGGCGTGAGTGAGCCCCCCAGGACCCCCCTCGGTGGGGGGGGTCCACGGACATGAGTGAACCCCCCCAGGACCCCCCTCGGGGGGCCCACCTCACTCTGTATCAGAGGGAAGCCTGGACATACCAGTGCCACCATGTCAGTGGGCTCCCAGGGAGCACCCACCTCTCTCCATATCAGAGGCAGACAGGGAGCTGCGGCTCTGGCTGGAATGGGGGTCGGGGTCCAAGGACCCGGATGTGATGTTCGTGTGCGCCAGGCACTTACAGGGGCAACTCGGGGCGTGTGGGGCAGATGGCACACCTGATCCCCACCCGGCTGCGCTGCTAGATGGGACCACGCTGACCCGGCGAGCTAGCAGCTCCTCAAGGCCAGCGAGGGTTGTCACCGGGCCCCGTGGGCCCCCAGGGAAGTGTGCCCTCTTCACGTGCCGCGAGGGCGGGCTGCCATCCGCGGGCACAGCACAGACTAGCGGCGTCAGCAGCCCGTTGCGGGCTCGGCGGGTCTGCAGGGAGGACCTGGCACCCTGACACGAAGGAGGCTGGGCACTGGGGGCAGCTGCAGACTCAGGCCGAGCCCAGAGTAGAGAGCGGCGGGCGCAGAGGGGCCCCAGGCAGAGGAAACGGGACAGTGCCTGTGCCCCTGCCTCCCGGCCCAGCCCCCACCCTGCAGGAACACCTCCCTCCTGGCCCCACACACCACACCAGCAGACCAGAGCACGAGCCTGGCTTCTCAGAGGCTGACGAAGAGAGCAGCGGGGACCCCGCCGCTGGTCTCCCTAGAGAGGGACACCTCCCTGCTTCCTCGGGCCTTTTCTGATTGCTCTCGTCGCTGCATAGACATTTAGTTCAGTTCAGTCGCTCAGTCGTGTCTGACTCTTTGCGACTCCATGGGCCGCAGCACGCCAGGCCTCCCTGTCCATCACCAACTCCCAGAGTTTACTCAAACTCAAGTCCATTGAGTCGGTGATGCCATCCAACCATCTCATCCTCTGTCGTCCCCTTCTCCTCCTGCCTTCAATCCTTCCCAGCATCAGGGTCTTTTCAAATGACTCAGCTCTTCGCATCAGGTGGCCAAAGGACTGGAGTTTCAGCTTCGGCATCAGTCCTTCCAATGAATATTCAGGACTCCTTTCCTTCAGAATGGACTGATTGGATCTCCTTGCAGTCTAAGGGACACTCAAGAGTCTTCTCCAGCACCACAGTTCAAAAGCACCAATTCTTCGGCACTCAGCCTTCTTCACAGTCCAACTCTCACAACCATACATGATCGCTGGAAAAACCATAGCCTTGACTAGATGGACCTTTGTTAGCAAAGTAATGTCTCTGCTTTTTAATATGCTGTCTAGGTTGGTCATAGCTTTTCTGCTAAGGAGCAAGTGTCTTTTAATTTCATGGCTGAAGTCACCATCTGCAGTGATTTTGGAGCCCAAGAAAATAAAGTCTCTCACTGTTCCCACTGTTTCCCCATCTATTTGCCATGAAGTGATGGGACTGGATGCCAGGATCTTAGTTTTCTGAATGTTGAGTTTTAAGCCAACTTTTTCACTCTCCTCTTTCACTTTCATCAAGAGGCTCTTTAGTTCCTCTTCGCTCTCTGCCATAAGGGTGGTGTCATCTGTATATCTGAGGTTACTGATATTTCCTCCCGGCAATCTTGATTCCAGCTTGCGCTTCATCCAGCCTGGCATTTCGCATGATGTACTCTGCATGTAAGTTAAATGAGCCAGATGACAATATACAGCCTTGACATACTCCTTTCCTGATTTGGAACCAGTCTGTTGTTCCATGTCCGTTTCTAACTGTTGCTTCCTGACCTGCATACAGATTTCTCAGGAGGCAGGTCAGGTGGTCCGGTATTCCCATCTCTTGAAGAATTTTCCACAGTTTATTGTGATCCACACAGTCAAAGGCTTTGGCATAGTCAATCAAGCAGAAGTAGATGTTTTTCTGGAGCGCTCTTGCTTTCTCAGTGACCCAGCGGACACTGGCGATTTATCTCGGGTTCGTGCGCCTTTTCTAAATCCCGCCTGAGCACAGACACCAGCACGTCTCATCAGGTGTGCGGCCACCGCTCCATTCCGGCGCCGCTGCGACGTCCACGTTGGAAGTGAAGACGCCTTCGGGGTGCCGTGCGTGTGGCACACTGACTCGACTCATCTACGTCAGTCCACAGCCACATTTCTGCGTGCTCCTCAAGGCTTCCGGAACGCACATCACGCCTTCTGCCCAGACACAGGTCAGCTCCCTCCCTCCACGCTGTAGGACGCTACTCCCTCTCTGGCCCTGCGACGAGGACCAGGACCTTCACCGCCAGGCAGGACGCAGGCAGGCCCTGTGCCCCGCCCCACTCCAGGGTCCCGGCAGGAAAGCATCTCATCTCCCGGGAGCTGCGCCATCAGGCTCAGGGCATGAGTGCTCGCTACGGAAGCTCCTTCCACGCAGCTTGCCAGAGCTTTCATCAGAAATGGTTATAGAATTTCAGCAAACGCTTTTCCTGCATCTGCTGAGACGATCGTGTGTTTTTTCTTCACGGTCAGTTGACTTGGGTGATCTTATCTTTAATTTTTGAGCGTTACGCCGGGCTTGCACCCCTTGGTGCTCATGCATAACTTTTTGATGTGCCGCTGTTTCTATGGGTGTGTGCGTGTGTGCACGTGTGTGCGTGTGTGCACGTGTGCGTGTGTGCACGTGTGTGCGTGTGCATGCGCGTGCGCGCATGTGTGCATGTGTGTGCGAGCTCGTGTGGGTGCATGTGTGTGCGTGTGCGCGTGTGTGTGCACGCGCATGTGTGGGTGTGTGCGAGTGTGTGCACACGTGTGTGTGTGTGTACAGCCTGCGCTGTTACACGCATAAACAGTTCTACACGTTTGCTTTGCTGAAGTTCCTTGAACCTGGGCGCTCACTCCCCGCAGGAGGCAGGCCTGTGTTTCCACTGGGACGCCTCTGCCGCCTCTGCTCTCAGGGCACTGCTCACATCACAGCGTCACGTGTTGCAACCTCCTTGAGAAGCTCCACGGAAACGTCACGTCTGACAGAGCTTGTCAGCATCGAGCAAAACTGTAACAAAGCGCCTGTTCATTTCTTCTTGACTCAGCTTCCTTTGCTTTTCCAGAAGCATCTTCCTTTCACGCAAGTGTCCAGATTTATTGGCAAAAAGTTGTTCATGATCATTCCCTTACTATCTTTTTATCGTCTGCAGGATTTTCAGTGACCATTCCCCAGTGTCGAATTTCTGAAATCGATCATTCTTATCTTCTACTTTCAGAACTTAGACGTAGAAGAGCAAATTAAATGGAAAGTAATCAAGAAAAAGGAGAAAACCAGGCAGCAGAACACAGTGAAACAGGAAACAGAAAACAACGGACAGAACCAATAGACTCACACGCAGGCCCCGAGGCCGCACAGCTGGGGACCCCTGACCTCCCCATGGACAGAATAGACTCACACGCAGGCCCCGAGGCCGCACAGCTGGGGACCCCTGACCGTCCGGTGGACAGAATCAATAGACTCACACGCAGGCCCCGAGGCTGCACAGCTGGGGACCCCTGACCGTCCGGTGGACAGAATCAATAGACTCACACGCAGGCCCCGAGGCCGCACAGCTGGGGACCCCTGACCTCCCCATGGACAGAATAGACTCACACGCAGGCCCCGAGGCCGCACAGCTGGGGACCCCTGACCTCCCCATGGACAGAATAGACTCACACGCAGGCCCCGAGGCCGCACAGCTGGGGACCCCTGACCTCCCCATGGACAGAATAGACTCACACGCAGGCCCCGAGGCCGCACAGCTGGGGACCCCTGACCGTCCGGTGGACAGAATCAATAGACTCACACGCAGGCCCCGAGGCCGCACAGCTGGGGACCCCTGACCTCCCCATGGACAGAATAGACTCACACGCAGGCCCCGAGGCCGCACAGCTGGGGACCCCTGACCGTCCGGTGGACAGAATCAATAGACTCACACGCAGGCCCCGAGGCCGCACAGCTGGGGACCCCTGACCTCCCCATGGACAGAATAGACTCACACGCAGGCCCTGAGGCCGCACAGCTGGGGACCCCTGACCGTCCGGTGGACAGAATCAATAGACTCACACGCAGGCCCCGAGGCCTCACAGCTGGGGACCCCTGACCGTCCGGTGGATAGAAGGGTCTGGCGTCCCTGCATCTTTGCCTGTCTGCTCTTTTTTTTTTATTGGTTGTAAACATAGAATCGTGCGTTCCAGCTCGCTGGACACTAGCCTGGGTGTCCTCTCGGGCTTCAACTGTGGCCAGTACAGCCTGGCCTCCAGTCCCCTGAGCCACACTGTCCTGTCCCTGCCCACTGCTTGAGGTCTGAAAACCAGTGTTTCTTATGCGTTTTCTGGTTCTAATTTGTTTAAGACAGGACGGGAAATTTTGTACCTGTTTCTGTGTGGACCCAGGTTCGATCCCTAGGTTGGGAAGATGCCGTGGAGAAGGGAGTGGCTACCCACTCCAGTGTTCTTGCCTGGAGAAGCCCATGGACAGAGCAGCCTGGCAGGCTACAGCCCATGGGGTCACAAAGAGTCGCAAAGAGTCGGACACGAATGAGCGACTTTCACTTTTTACCTTCTCCGTGTTACCTGGAAGCAGACAATACTCATCACGTTATTTTTTAAATTATTGTCAGGGAAAATTGCGAAAGGCTTTCAAATGGGCATAACAGATTCGGGGTGCCCTGTCCCTGTCTGGGCTCTCTCAACCTTAGTGACCCCCGAGCTGTTGTACAGTCCCGTGAACTCTGAACTCCCGCAGCAACGCAAGGGCTCAGGACCGCAGGACGCCAGTGTCCGGAGGAGCACAGCTTGCGCCTGGCCGGCCCTGCACCCGTGGACGTGAGCTCCCCTTGGCGTCGCTGAAAGGAGAGGCCGCTGCTCCCCCTTTAGACTCTTTTTTGAACCAGTTCTAACACCTTACTGGCTCTCTCGTTGGTAAATGACAAATATCTATTATCTCAACAAAGAGTCGTTACCACTTGCACGTTTTCGTGTCTGTGTGTGAGCCAGCGCCCCACATGCCGTCAACACACCCGCGGTGCTGCGACCGGCCGAGGGCGGCACCTTCTCCCTGGGACGCACAGACGTCGGGCGGGAGGCTCTGACGTCAAACTCGAGGCAGAATTCGGCAGGGGGGCATTTATTTACCCTCATCTCTGCACAGTTCCTCACTCATCCAGCCAGAGAGCTGAGCACACCCCGCGCACACACACTCCTGGTCCCCAGGCTGAGTGAGGCGTGTGTTCCGGGGAGAAGGAGGCAGGCACCCGGACACTGACTTGGAGGGAAACGCTTGCCCACCCCCTAGGCTCCGCTTCGGGGTACAGCCGCCAGGCTGCATGTGCGACCGAGAGGCTGGGAACGGGCGCCTCCCGCCTGATCCTGGGGGGCTGTCACCGCCAGGACCCCTCTGAGCCTGGACCCAGGCCCACCATCCACCACCACCCCGACGTGCTCCCACCACGTCTCACACCTGCCAGGGCCCGCCGTGCAAAGCAAACAAAAGTGATGGAGGGCGGAGAGCTGATGGCGGAGATGGGGCTCCACACTCCAGGGCCTCTCACTCCAGTCAGCCCGGGCAGCCGCTGGGGCCTGAGCACGCCTCCAAGGTGACCCTCTCCAGGAAAGGGGCCTCGCCCGGCCCACTAGGCCAGCTGCCTGCCGAGAGCTGACCCCACAGCTCAGCTGGGCCAGGCTTCGGCCGGGGACCCTGAGGCCGCTGCCCACCTGGGCAGGTGAAAAGTGCGGACGGACGGGCTCGGAATACCCCGTGACGAGAACAAGGCCCACGCCCCACTAGACGCTCCCCTGGCACCTTGCGCCCCCCCACCCTCCTGGGCCTTGGGTGGGAACCCATCCCCCTTGGCCGAGACCAGCTCCCCCTCCAACGGCCCAGGCCCTTCCTGCTGGACACCGGGCCTCTCGGTTCTGGAAAGGACTTGCTGCCCGCCCTGGCCTTCACTGTGGCTGGAGCATCTTGGGGTGTGGACCACCCACACCAGCAGACTGGACAAGCAACCGCCCCCAGCACCAGCGTGGATGGCAGGAGTCAGGGGACAGCCTGGACACAGAGGGCCCCCAAGCGGACCCGCTGCAGCTCAGCGGCCCGGGGCTGCCCGACTCACAGGGGCCCCGAGCGGACCCGCTGCAGCTCAGTGGCCCGGGGCTGCCAGACTCACAGGGGGCCCCGAGTGGACCCGCTGCAGCTCAGTGGCCTGGGGCTGCCAGACTCCCACACCTCCTCCTGCTGGCAAAGCACCCGTGCCCTCCCCGCAGACCCGCCACAGAAGTGCCCTGCGCAGTCGGCCACGCTATCCCCGCCCGGCTCCCTGGTCTGCGGCCCCGCCAGCCTCCAGGGCCCACAGTCCCCCGGCAGCCGTGGCCGAGCAGGACGCTGCTCGCCCACCAGTTCCCAGTGGCCTCTCACATGCCCCACGGGGGGGTCCCACGTGCGTCACCCGCCCAGGGAACACAGGCTCCAGGAGCAGAGCTCTCTGTCGACCCCGCAGAGCAGACCCCGACATCCCGGAGAGAGCTGAGCACAGACGTGGGGCCCCCTGGGGAGCCAGGAAGGAGCGGCTCGCCCAACAGGCCTCGCCTGGAGCCTCCGGCCAGGGTCCAGCCCAGCGTCAGCAGGCATCCTGCCCAGACCCCGGGGCCGTACACGGGCTCTGCTGCCCCACCCCGCAATGCAGGTCCTCCCAAAGGTCCCCGCTGGGGAAGAGCAGAGCCCCAGCCAGGGGCATCTAAGCAGGCAAGGGCCTCCGAGGAGGAACCAGGAAGTGGGAGGCACCCCTCCCCTCCCTTCCGCTCCCCTCCCCTGCCATGGGACAGCCCTCCCAGGGGGACCCCCACCTCAATCCCCTCATGCCGCCCTGCCCCACACCCCCCAAGGACAGCGAGGCCACAGCCCCACCCCCTCCCCTGAACCCCCCTCCCAGGGGGACCCCTCCGTGGGAACCCCCCCCTCCGAGGACACCGAGGCCGCAGCCCCTCCCCCTCCCCTGAACCCCCCTCCCAGGGGACCCCTCCATGGGAACCCCCCCTCTGAGGACACCGAGGCCGCAGGGGAATCAGGTCTGCAGCAGTCTCAGCTGCTTCCTCACGTGGGCCGGCTGCCGCCCAGCTCTTACCTGATAAAACTCCCGGAGCCAGTTCCTCTGGAGGTTTTCTGGCTGTAAATTAAAGAGAAGAAAGAGGACGGTCAGGCCCGTGACACAGGCCGGCAGCCACGAGCAGAGGCTAACGCGATGGCCTGTCTGCCTGCTCACTGCAGGGCTGGGGCACAACGGGCTGGGGGCCCCTTCCGCACCAGGGCCTGGTCCGCCACTCAGCGGGGATGAGGGGCGGGCACTGGAGCTGGACCCACAGCTGACCCCAGCCCTGCTTGTCCTCAGCAGTGGGGGGGTCCCTGGAAGGGCTTCCTGGAGCCAGGCCAGGGGGTCAGGCAGGACCCAGCAGAGTGGGGTCCCAGGACTGGCCTGAGAACAGGCAAAGAGCTGTGTGGCCCCAAGTGTTGCCTTTGGGCCTGCAGGCCCCAGGGAAGAGCTGGCACAGGGTCCCTAAGAAAATGGGGGTGCGCCTCTTCCCACATGTCCCACCAGGCTCCTGGACCCCGAGACCAGCCAGCCGAGCAGGGCACGCAGCCCCAGCCAAGCCAGCATGGTCAAGGCGCTGAGACGGGGATGGGAGACACACGGGGGCCCTCAACAGGCGGTCCAGAGCTTCAGAGTGGGAGGTGAGAAGCCCTGAGACCGGTGGCAGCAGCACCAACGTCCAACGCCACTGGCCACACGCAGAAACGGGGAGGACGCCCAGTCTGATGCCGCCTGCCATCCGCCACAACTCAGAACAGACAGACAAGCCAGCACCCATCGAGACTCATGCCCTAGATCCAAGCAGGGCTCTGGGCACCGAGGCTGCGGGCGAAGCCAGGGGCCGGGCTGACCACAGCCGGTCCCGACACAGCAGCAGCAGCAGCGCCACAGGCGGGGGCTGCCACCGGCGGAGGTTTCCACGTGTCCCGAAAAGCAGGAAGACTGGACTGCAGACAAATCAGTGAACAAAGAGAAACAACTGCTGTGGACCCAGAGTCTCACAGGCCACAGAGCAGGGGGTGGACAGCGTCCCAGGCGCCTGCCAGACAGAGACGGCGGCCGGAGTCCAGCCGGGTGTGGGGTCTCCCAGTCCCCAAGGCCAGGCTCGGGAGCCAGGCCCCCGGCCCCACATCTGAACAGCAAGGAGGGCACGCCTTGCCCCCCACCACCCTCACGGGCGAGCGAAGAGACAACAGCAGGAGGCGGCAACCCGGAGAAGCCCCGGCCGAGGCTGAGAGCCGACACTGGGCTTCAGGGAGACGCACGCCCGAGCCAGAGTCTACCCTACGTCCTCGGGAGGCTGACAGCAGAGAGCAGCGAGCGTGGGGAGTCTGTGCAGAAGCGGACCCTCAGACACGCTGGGGGTGCAGGCGCCGCGGAAAACAGCGTGGACTTGCCATGTGGCTGGGCGATGTGCCCGCGAGACCCGGAAATGCTCATCCGCAGGGACAGAGCCACGAAAGGCAGGAACCACCCGAGACCCATCAGCTCAGGGACGGAGAGATAAGGCACATGGCCACACTGCACGGGAGCCACGGACACGAGCCACACGGGCATCGGTTCACAGGCAGAGTGTTAAAATGCGTGGTCAGGCAGCACAGCACAGCAGCCACGGACACGGGCCACACAGGCATCGGTTCATAGGCAGAGTGTTAAAATACATGGTCACGCAGCACAGCACAGCAGCCATGGACACGGCCGCACGTGGGCAGGCCTCAGAAACACCATGCTCAGTGCAAGACGCCGGACTCCAGCTCACACAGCACCCAGAACTGGCAGGCCCACAGATGGGGCGGGCCGCTGCTGGCCCCAGCGTCCGACAGCAGAGCTGGTCTGTGCTGCCCATGCGGAGGGTAGCTCCGCTTTGAGAGCAGGGACAGGACTGAAGTGTGAGCCCCTCTCCCACAGACCCTGCGGACCCCTACCTGAGCCATAGACCCAGCATACCCCACGCCGGGGCCAGCACAGGGGCAGGAACCACAGTCAGTCAGCCTCGAGCCCCGAGGCAATCAAAGGAAAAGAACTTTCAGGGCAAGGCCCCCAGTTCCACCCCCAGCCCTGACTGAGGACAAAGGGGCTGGTCTGGGGGTGCAGAGGGCCCCACCAGCATTTCAGCAACCTTTCCACACCTGCACTGTGGGCTCGGCCTGGAGACAGAGGAAGGAGAGATTCGGTCCACAGTCCTGTTGTCCAGGGGCATGGCTGGACGTGACGCCCCTAGCCTTGCACTCGACCCCGCAGCCCTGCCCAACACACACGTATCCACAACATCCTCGCCAAAACCCTGTAGGAAGCAGCCCTCAGCAGAATTGATGCTTTTGAACTGTGGTGTTGGAGAAGACTCTTGAGAGTCCCTTGGACTGCAAGGAGATCCAACCAGTCCATTCTGAAGGAGATCAGCCCTGGGATTTCTTTGGAGGAAATGATGCTAAAGCTGAAACTCCAGTACTTTGGCCACCTCATGCGAAGAGTTGACTCACTGGAAAAGACTCTGATGCTGGGAGGGATTGGGGGCAGGAGGAGAAGGGGACGACCGAGGATGAGATGGCTGGATGGCATCACTGACTCAATGGACGTGAGTCTGAGTGAAGTCCAGGAGTTGGTGATGGACAGGGAGGCCTGGTGTGCTGCGGTTCATGGGGTCGCAAAGAGTCAGACATGACTGAGTGACTGAACTTAACTGAACTGAAGACCAGCTGAACTGCTGATGTTTAAGACCCCTCACCACATTCCCAATCAACCCACAGGACAGGCGTGACCGGGACCCTCAATCCTGTCCCCGGCCCATGACCCAAACGGCGTGACTGCCCAAGTGGGCCCGCGAAGTGTCCAAGGGCGAGGACCACCCAACCTTCCTAAACCTGAGCTTCTCACCTCGGTGCCCGGGACTCTCCCTGCAGGAGGCGTCCAGGAGTCTCCCCAGAACCGCTGCACAGGGAGCTTCAGCCTGGAGCCAGAGGAGGGGCCTGGGGCGGGCACAGAGCAGGGGTAGTCAGGCCCCAGACAGCAAGCGGGCTCACGCACACTGGGGGCGTGATGCCCCATGCTTGAACCAAGGGTCCTGCACGAGGAAGGGCTGAGCGCAGCTCTGGGGCCGGAGGGCCTCCCTCTCCCAAGACAGGCTGGACCCCGGCCGCAGGCGAGGCACCTGCCGGTAGGTCCTGGAGAACATGGGCGTGTGGCAGAAGCAGGGTGCCCTGCGTGACTCTGGACGGCACCGGCGGGGATCACCGCGGGGACAGAGGCCTGCAGGGTCCCCTGTAGTGGAAACTGCACGCGCAGGCCCGGGCCGTGACAACAGATCTCTCCGCACGGCCTGGGCTCGGTCCCCAGCGCCGCCACCGGTTCTCAGGCCTCCGCTCCTACCATCCCTACCGGGCATTCAGAACCTGGCCAGGTACTCCAGGGCCATGCACACACACCACACATGAACACTGAGAGCACACACAGTCCCACATGTGCACACACCCGCACACCCACACGTGCACACGTGAGTGCACATGCACGCCCACACATGCACACCCACACGTGCACACGTGCACACACCCACACATGCAGACACACGAGTGTGCACACACATGCACACTGAGCGCACGTACACTCCCACACGTGCACACACACCCCACACACATATGCACACGTGAGCACACACACGTGCGGATGCGTGCTCACAAGTGCACACCCACATGTGCGCACACACACACATGCAGACACATGAGTGCACGCACACACCTGGACATAACTACCACCTGGACTTGGCCCTCTGGGGGACGAAGAGCACAGTTCATGGCCCACCCTCCCCAGTCACAGACCCCCACAGCCTTCTATAAGTGGTGCGCAGCCTCCTGTAAGCGGGCGCACGACCTCCTGTAAGGGGGCGCACGGCCTCCTGTAAGTAGTACGCAGCCTCCTGTAAGTGGCGCATGGCCTCCTGTAAATAGGCGCACAACCTCCTGTAAGTGGGCGCATGACCTCCTGTAAGTGGTGCACAGCCTCCTGTAAAGAGCAGGCCCGCTCTACCACCGCCCAGGATGTCCTGGCCACACTGACCAGAGCGTGCTCCACAGTGGCTCACACAGAAGCCCACCTGTTCTGGGGGCCCTTGGCCCCAAGCAGCTTGTAGGTCATCTGGGCGCCCTGCTGCAGCCTGTGAAACAGATCAGAGCCCTCTGTGCATGGTTGGGCCCATGGCCTGGGAGCGGTCCTGCCAGGTCAATAGCCTAAGAGCAGCACAGGGATGCCCTGCAGGGCGGCCACATCAGGAAGGGGCAGCAGGACCTGAGGCTCCTCTAGTCGGACTCTGGGTCACCAGCTCGCTTAGATCACCAGTATGACTCTCAGCCCAGGCGGCTGTGGGTTCCCCAAAACCATTAACCCAACAGTCCTAATAAAAGTGCTTTAAACAAAGATATCCCTTGTTTATGTTTAGAGAGGCCTCCAGAGGCTGTGGGATAATTAAAGGGCAGCTCTAAACAGACAACAGGGGATGAGAGCGGCTGGAGAACCCAGCCCACCTGCACATCAGGGCCATGCTGACCCACTCACTGACCTGAGCCGGGAACTTCCTGGCCAGCATCTCACCCGCCCAGCTGACCGCTGGCTCCTCAGCCCCTCTGGGTCCCTGCAGGTTGTCCACTCACCCCTGACCTCCACACGGGGACATCCCTCTCCCTTCACAAGCGCTCCTCATGGCCTCGCCCAACTCCGGAGCCCCCAGCTTGGACCCCGGATGCTGAGGGGCAGCACCATGACCCCAGGCCACTGGACCTCAGGCTCCTCTTCCCTCCCCACTCTCACACTCACACACATGCTCACACACACTCACGCAGACACACTCACACAGCCACTCACACATACTCACACATGCTCTCACACACATTCTCATGCAGACACACTCACACACATGCTCACACACTTACACTCACGCAGACACACTCACACAGCCACTCACACATACTCTCACACTCACACACATGCTCTCACACATACTCATGCAGACACACTCAGACACACATGCTCACACACTCAGACACACACATGCTCACACACATACACACTCATGCAGACACTCACACAAACACATGCTCACACACATGTACATGCAGACACACACAGATACACACATGCTCACACTCATACACACGTGCACATGAGGGTGCACACATGTTCACATACACACTCCCACACATGCACACACAGAGACATACTCACATGCTCACACACATGTGCACATGCACAGACGCAGACACATAGGGACATACACATGCTCACACTTGCACGCGGGCAGACACACACACAAAGACACACACAAGCGCACGAACGTGCACATGCAGACACACACGCTCACACCCACAGACATTCACACACGCTGACACACGCATGCTCTCCCTCACACATGCCTGCGCCCCCCTGCCCCTCCCCAGCTCCTCCATCCGTCTGTCCTTCGCTTCTGCCCCAGGAGCCGCTCTCGGCCAGGCCTGGGGGCCTCCTCATGGTTGCAGCCCGTATTTGGCTAATGCAGAGTTATTTTTAAAACCACTAAAGTAGGATTAAAAGATAAACACACATACTAGTTCTTAAAGAAATACTCTCATTTCAGCCCAAAGCATGGGCCAGGCCGGCTCTGTGCGCTCACAGGAAGCACACGCCACCCTGAGCTCTCAAGCACCCTGTCTGCAGAGCAGAGACTGTCAAAGCACTCTGGGAGTGTTAGATACTCATTCTTCCCAAATGTGAAATTCTATTTCTGGAAGTCGATCCTAGAAAAAAGTAATCCTAAACAACAAAAATGCTCTGCACACAAAGAAGTTCACGATGGAATTATTTATAAGAGTTCCAGTTAAGAAGGCCACAGAGTTCACTGATAAAGAAAGTCACGTGGGCCGTCTGAGGAAAGGAAGGAGGCGGCAGCAGGAAGAAATCCTGAAACGGTAAATAAGTCCTGAGTATAAACATGCTGGGAAAGACTAAAGGCAGGAGGAGAAGGGGACGACAGAGGATGAGATGGTCGGATGGCATTACCGACAAGATGGACGCGAGGCTCCAGGCGCTGGTGACGGACAGGAAAGCCGGGTGTGATAGAGTCGGACACGACTGAGCGACTGAACCGATAAACGTGGCGCTGCTCACACAACACCGCCAACGGGACGCAACACCGCTCACAAAAGACTGAAAGGATGAGGTGTATGTCACCAAAAAAGACACACAGCATCTGATGAGCACACGTTAGCACAGAAGCAGCCTCTACCTTAACGGAGACGGCAGGAGCACGCAGTGACTCACGGCCTTGCACAAGCCGCACAGCAAGCGCCAGACCGGCACACCGCACCCCCACCTGCTGAGAAGCCCCCGCCACATCCTCCCCCCGGGCCCGCACGAAAGCTGGACGGCCCACGCGGCTCACGAGGAACGAGGGGCTGCCTGGAAGGTGCGCGAGGGGCGCTCTGGCCAGCCGCCGCGTTAAGCGCTCCAGCAGGGCTGCGAAAAGACTGAGAAAAGAGCACCAAAATTCTGAGTAGCTGTATCTGAAGAAATTTCTTCTTCTTTTGTTGTCTTCTTTTTAATATGTTTATAATTACATTTCTTTCATATCTTTAACTCTTAATTTCGAAAGCTTGGGGAAGAGAAAAACAGTGAAAGCTCTCAGAATACTTTGGCAACATTTGAAACAACTGCTATTCCCTATAAACAAAAACAAAAAAAGGCAAATGACAAACAGGGAAAAGTATCAGCAGCTTATATGAAAGGTATTGGGCTAATCTGCTTATTACCGCACAAAAATAAGTCAGAAAACCGACAAGCACACACCACACCACAAACATATACACACACTGCACATACCACATCACAAACACACACCACACACACACACACACACCACACACACCACACACATACACACACCACACACATACACATACCACATGCACACACACCATACCACAAACACACAGACACCACACCAGAAACACACACAGACACCAGACAACACAACACGTACAACACCACACACACACACACACCACACACTACACCGCAAACACACACACATACCATACCACAAACACATGCACTACACGGATACCCCACCACATACACACACCCCACACCACAAACATACCACACGGACACCACATACAAAAGCACACACACACACACCCCACAAACACAAAGCTGCTCAAAGCCACCTGTGGCCAGTGACCACTGGCCTGGATGAAGCAAATTTCAGAGCGTTTCCATCAACACCGGAAACTTCTCTGACTCAAGACCAGCGTTGTCCAATCGCTGTATGTGATGATAAGAACATTCTCTATTTGCACCAGCTGAATTTCCACTTGAAATGGCCTACTGTGACTAAATAACTGAATTTTACTTTATTTTGATTAAATCAATATAAGTCACATGTAATCAGCCATTACTAGACAGTAACAGAAAAGGAAGAAAAACTTTGAGGTCTAACATGAAAAGCATGCAGTATTGACTGACATAGGAGAGAAAGACAGCGTACAAAAGCGGGGGAGCTTCACGTCAGTCTCACAGAGCAGCGCCAACGCGCACGCTACAGCACGCAGCAGCAGACAGAGAATTCACAATCAGAACCAAGCGCAAAAACCGTGAAGGAACGGACGGTTCGACGTGAGGAAGCCTCCGATGCAACTGACCAGCAAGATGAGGAAAAGCGAATGAGCATCTCTGCAGCGACCGAGAAGTTAGCTAGAGACGTGGCAGGGGAAGGACTTGGCTGGAGCCCCGCCACCTGCGGACGGGCGCGTCCCCCGGGAGCCTTCCCACCTTGCTCCAGGGCTGGGGGCGGGGGAGATGAGACACGGCAGGGTCTCAGCCCAGCGGCAGAGGCCCCTAGCAGAGAGAGACTTCACCACAGACTGCAGGTCACCTCGCCCCCTCCTTACCCCACATGAGGAGGCTCCAGGGCCACAGTCGTGGACTCCAGACGGGGAGGCGAGACACAGGGGCCCCCAAACCAGGACACGGGGGGCAAACCCGAGACACAGGGGCCCCCAAACCAGGACACGGGGGAGACACAGGGGCCCCCAAACCAGGACACGGGGGGCAAACCCGAGACATAGGGGCCCCCAAACCAGGACACGGGGGAGACACAGGGGCCCCCAAACCAGGACACGGGGGGCAAACCCGAGACACAGGGGCCCCCAAACCAGGACACGGGGGAGACACAGGGGCCCCCAAACCAGGACACGGGGGACAAACCCGAGACACAGGGGCCCCCAAACCAGGACATGGGGGAGATATAGGGGCCGCAAAACCAGGACATGGGGGGCAAACCCAAGACACAGGGGCCCCCAAACCAGGACATGGGGGAGATATAGGGGCCCCCAAAACCACGACACCAGGGGGCGGGGGGCAAACCTCTGCTACCACAGCCACGGCTGACAGGAAACACAGCTCACCCCTGGCCCACACCATAGGCCTCAGTCCCTATGACCCAACTCGCGTGTAGATTTCAACAAAAATTACAAGGCAAGAGAAAATCAGCCTAAACGCAACTGATTGATTGACTGACATTTATCGATCGGCTGCACCACACAGCTTTCGGATCTTGGCTCCCTGACCGGGGGCAGAGCCTGGGCCACCGGCAGCTGGAAGCTCGAAGTCCTAGTCACCGGCACGCGTGCGCGTTCAGTCGCTCAGTCGTGTCCGACTCTCTGCGACCCCACGGACTGAACCTTCCAGGCTCCTATCTCCATGGGATTCTCCAGGCAAGAATACTGGAGTGGGTTGTCATGCCCTCCTCCAGGGGATCTTCCCGACCCAGAGATCTTCACAGGCAGATTCTTTACTGCTGAGCCATCAGGGAAGCCCCCTAATCACCGGACCTACAGGGAATGCCCTAAAGACATTTTAAAAAATGCATCAGAATCAGACTCAATTATGACACAGATTTTGGAATTATCAGAAAGGGAATTTAAAATAACTGTGGCAGAAAAAGCAGACAATTTTCAGGAACAGATGGGTAACAGAAGCAGCGTGATGGAAACTCCGAGAACCAAAAGGAAACACTAGAAATCAGAAACACTAACAAAAATGAAGCCTGCCTTCAGGGGCTCGTGAACAGATTAGACACAGCCAAGGAAATAGTGAGCTGAAGATACGGCAATAGAAGCTTCTAAGACTGAGATGCAGAGATTATAAAAATGAAAACAATTAGGGAACGTCCAAGAGTCGTAGGACAACTTCAGAAGACGACACGCACGTGAAACGGCAGCATCGGGAGAAAGAGAGGAGGCAGCAGAGGAAAAGGGTGGAGAGACGATGGCCAGGAACTCTGCAGAATTATGCCCGAATCGCAGATCCCCCAGGCTTAGAGAGCACCGCGTAGGTGAACTGTCTAAACCTCATCTTGGACGTTTAGGCACAGCTGCCAAAAGCAAAAGGCGAGGAGAAACCTTGAGATAAGGAAGGAAGCAAGCACACCCAATCTATGGAGGAACAAGGACAAGAACCCCAGCGAACCTGGCAAAAACCACGCGAGCAAGGAGACAGTGAACCGAAAGGTTCCGTGTGGGCGGAAAAAACCAAAACGCCAACCCAGGATTACATATCCAGCAAAATTATCTTCCAAAGGAAAGGGGAGATAGGCTTAAACTTGGACAAACAAAGCTGAGGAGATTCGTAACCAGTGTATGTGAACATGAAAAGCAATGGCTTCAAAAGTTTTTTAGGGAGGAAGAAAATTATACAGGGGATATAAAATAAGGGACAAAATAAGTGAAGGTTAAAAATATTACTGAAAAGTTCTTCAATAGAAGCAACGTTTATGATAAAATCATAATCAACCAGGATTTGGTAAGTGCTTCCTGAGCGGGCAGAGTTCCAACAAGCCTCCAGGGACCCCACCTGGGCGTTCACTCCCGCCTGGGGTGGGGGTGACTGTAAGAGGCCACGCCCCCAGTTGGCTAGCACAGGGCCAAGATGAAAGGGATTCTGCAGAGGTAATGAAATTCCAAAATTAGTGGATCTTAAGTTAATCAAGAGGGGGATTATCTCAGGTAGGTCCAACCTTATCTGGTATCAGGTGAGTCATTTAAAAGGGTCTAAAGGTCAGAATCTGGAAGCAAAGGATCTCTCCTTTGCCGCCCCGAAGAAGCAAGACCCATGAGCTGTACCTCCTGGGGAGCTGACCCGCAGCCTGTCCCTCCTGGGGGCTCCAGATGAGCAGGCAGCTCCTGAGAAGGGGGCCCAGCTCAGTGCACCACCCCCTACCCCGCAGGGAGGGAGGCACTCAGCTAACCCAAAGGCCGTGATGGCCTGTTACACAGCATGGAAAACCCAGCACACCCTGATGCTACAAACGCAACTGTGTGTGTGCAGTGAAGTGAAAGGCATGTTACTCCCAACATTGCTCCCCACTCTGACTTTACTGCGGTGTAAGGTCAATGGCACCCCGCCCCAGTCCTCTCGCCTGGAAAATCCCCTGGACGGAGGAGCCTGGTGGGCTGCGGTCCACGGGGTCGCTAAAAGCCGGACACGACTGAGCGACTTCACTTTCACTTTTCACTTTCATGCATTGGAGGACATGGCAACCCACCCCAGCGTTCTTGCCTGGAGAATCCCAGGGACGGGGGAGCCCAGTGGGCTGCCATCTATTGGGTCGCACTGGGTCGCACAGGGTCGGACACGCCTGAAGCGACTCAGCAGCAGCAGCAGCAGCAGCAGCAGCAGCAGCAGCAGCAAGGCCCATGGTAAGGATCTACTTCACACGTTACCCAGAGGGTTAGGCTGTATGAGTAACTGTTGTTCCAGCCGCCGCGGCACGGCCAGCCTGTCTGTGCCCCCTGCCTCGCTCCCTCCAGCAATCAGCCTTACCGAATATTTATTTCATTTACACATTCAAACAACGCAACGCTTCCTTAGTTTACTGTTTTCCTGGGCTCTTCCTGTTTCTTATTCAGCAACGTTTGGATTTACGCTTCTAAACCTCATCTTGGACGTTGAGTTTACGGCACAGCTCTGCATTCCATTCTGACTAAAGCGCTTTCTTTATGTTTAACACCGTCACGACTCTGACTGCCACAGAGTATATTTATCAGAAAAACACCACCGCAGGCACACCCCTGCACCTCATCCTAAGGCCAGTCCCTGCTTCCTGTGGGCAGGCCAGCCACGCCAGGCGCTCCTGGAAAGGTCAGGAGCCTGGCAAGGGTGCCCACCACTGCCACATCCACGCCACCTGACACCCAGGGCACAGGGGATGGCATCATGCGCGGAGCGGCCAGAGGCGCTGCGGCAGAACGGGAGGCAGGCCGCCCAGCCCACAGAGCGCGGCCCGCGGAGCAGGGGGCAACCGCGAAAGAGACAGAAGCACTCGGGGAGAACTGCAGGATGAAAGGTCAGCACACAAAGCCCGACAGCGGCCGCAACACCACGCGCAGCGCGTGGGGAAGGAGGGCCCCGGCTACAACAGCAAGTTAAGAACAGGCACCAGCGAGGAGCAAACTTCAGAATGTGACAAGTTTACAGGAGAAAAGTGTTAAGACGTTCCTGGCAGAGACGAGAGTCAACATGAGTCACCGGAGCGCCCTGTGGTCCTCAGAGCCTGACTCCGGCGGAGCGTCAGGGCTGATCCCCAGTGAGCCACCCACCCCACCCAGCTCCACCAGATAAGCGGCTCTAAAGTCCACATGGAGAAAGGAGCTGTGACTCAAAGTTCGAACACCGTTTTTAAAGAGAATCATGTGTTCAACTAAATTTTTTTTAAACTGCACGGCAAAAATACGAGTGAAATCAGAAACTGTTAAACTGATTGAAAATATTTGGAATATATATCAGGGGCGAAGAGCTTACCTTCCTAATATTTGAAGAAATCTTTAAAGTCCAGGGGGAAAAGGCAAAATATGAAAAAACCCAAACAGCATCACAGGAAAGACATCTGACTGAACTTCTCGTGGGAGAGAGGTCGCCTGCTTCCTAGACAGGAGGGGCTGGGCTCCCAAGGCGGGGCGGGGGGCACCTGGACCCCAAAGTCCAACCTGAAAGAAAGGGGGCATGCAAGGATCCACACTGCAGCCACCCTGCAGGACAGCAGCCTCCAGGACGGTCAGCGGCAGAAGGGCCAGGGATGGGGGCAGGACCGGAAGAGACGCCGTGAGCCCAGGCCCACGGAGACCCCACGCCACAGGGACCCGGGGGAAGCAACGCGCGGAAGGGACTGGGCCACGGACTCCGGCCGCCTGGCAGCTCTGTGGCCGCTAGGCCCGCAGTGGTTGACAGGCACTGTCCCCGGGGGCAGGCAGTCTGCCGCCGCCTCCTCTCTAGGCAGGTTCCAGCCCGGCCCACGGCCCCTCTGCGCCCAGGAGGGGCTTTGCTGTGGACGGCGGTCAGTGTCCAGCTGCTGGACCGGGGAGGCACAGGCGGGCAGGAGCAGGGCACGTGGGCCCAGACGGCAGAGCTGTCAGCGGGCCTCCAGAGTCCGCCTCCCCCCGACTCTCAGCGCTCACAGAGGGCTCCCCGCCTGGCCGGCCTGGGGGACACGCTTGTCTCCAAGACTCACCCTGCCCACAGCACTCAAGGTCCAAGCAGCTTCCCCTCACCACCTGAGCAGGGACCTCTGCTCTGGCTTGTAGTTCAGACCCTCGGTCACGCCCAAATCTTTGTGACCCCGTGAGCTGCAGCACGCCAGGCTTCCCTGTCCTTCACCACCACTTTGATACCAGAGTTTAATCAAACTCATGGCCATCGAGTCGGTGATGCCATCCAGCCACCTCGTCCTCTGTCGTCCCCTTCTCCTCCTGCCTTCAGTCTTTCCCAGCATCAGGGTCTTTTCGAATGAATCAGATGGCCAAAGTATTGGGGCTTCAGCTTCAGCATCTGGCCTTCCAATGAATATTCAGGTTGGTTCCTTTAGGATGGACTGGTTTGATCTCTTTGCAGTCCAGGGGACTCTCAAAAGTCTTCTCCAGAACCACAGTTCGAAAGTATTAAGTCCTTGGCGCTCAGCTTTCTTCACAGGCCAACTCTCTCATCTGAACATGACCACTGGGAGAACCACAGCTTTGACTGGACCGACTTCTGCGGTGAAGCGAGGTCTCTGCTTTCTAGCTTGCTGTCCTCATCTCTCATGTCTTTTCCTCCAGGGAGTAAAGCAGTATCTTTTAATTTCACGGCTGCAGTCACTGTCCACAGTGATTCTGAAGCCCCAGAAAATAAAGTCTGTCTCTGGTCCACTTTTTCCCCATCCATTTGCTATGAAGTGATGGGACTGGATGTTATGATCTTCATTTTTTGAATACTGAGTTTCAAGTCAGCTTTTTCACTCTCCTCTTTCACTTTCTTCAAGAGGCTCTTTAGTTCTTTGCTTTCTACCATTAAAGTGGTATCATCTGCATATCTGAGGTTGTTGATGTTTGTCCCAGCAGCCTTGATTCTAGTTTGTGCTTCATCCAGCCCGGCATTTTGCATCACGTACTCTGCATAGAAGCTAAATAAGCAGGGTGACGACATACAGACTTGACACGCTTCTCTTCCAACTTGGAGCCAGTCAGTTGTCCCAGGTACAGTTCTAACTGCTGCTTCTTGTCCTGTACACAGGTTTCTCAGGAAACAGGTCAGGTGGTCTGATATACCTGCCTCTTGAAGAATTTTCCAGTTTGTTGTGATCCACACAGTCAAAGGCTTTAGTGTAGTCAGTGAAGCAAAAGCAGATGTTTTTCTGGAATTCCCTTGCTTTCTCCGTGATCCAATGAACGTTGGCAATTTGATCTCTAGTTCCTCTGCCTTTTCTAAATTCAGTTTGTACATCTGGAAGTTCTCACTCCGCATCCTGCTAAAGAGAGCTTGAAGGATTCTCGGCGTAATCTCGCTAGCATATGAAATGAGTGCAACTGTATGGTAGTTTGAGCATCTCTGGCACCGCCTTTCTTTGGCTGGAGTGAAGACTGACCTTTCCTAGTCCCGTGGCCACTGCTGAGTTTTCCAAATGTGCTGGCATATTGAGTGCAGCACTTTAACAGCATCATCTTTTAGGATTTTAAATAGCTCAGCTGGAATTCCATCACCTTCACTAGCTTCTGTTCATAATAATGTTTCCTAAAGCCCACTTGACTTCCCACTCAAGGATGTCTGGCTCTAGGAGGGTGACCACACTGCTGCGGCTGTCCAGGTCACTAAGACCGTTTCTCGTACAGTTCTTCTGGGCCTGCTCGCCACCTCTTCTTAGTCTCTTCTGCTTGCTGTTTCTGCCCTTTTTGCATAAGATGTTCCCTTGGTGTCTCCAGTTTTCTCAAGAGATCTCTAGTCTTTCCCATTCCAGTGCTTTCCTCTATTTCTCTGCACTGCTCACTTAAGGCTTTCTTATCTCTTCGTGATATTCTCTGGAACTCTGCATTCAGTTGAGAATATCTTTCCCTTTCTCCTTTAACTTCTGCTTCTCTTCTCAGCTATTTGTAAGGCCTCCTCAGACAAGCACTTTGCCTTCTTGCATTTTCTTTTCTTGGGGATGGTTTTCGTCACCACCTCCTGTACAATGCTTTGAACCTCCATCCATAGTTCTTCAGGCACTCTGTCTACCAGATCTAATCCCTTGAATCTATTCATCACCTCCACAGTATAATCATAAGAGATTTGGGAAGTGGCAACCCACTCCAGTATTCCTGCCTGTAGAATTCCATAGACAAAGGAGCCTGGCAGGTTACACCGTCCATGGGGTCGCAAAGAGTCGGACACAGCTGAGCAACTATTGCTCACTCACACCTGAATGGCCTAGTGGTTTGCCTACTTTCTTCAAGTTAAGGCCTGAATTTTGCAATAAGGGGCTGATGGTCTGAGCCACAGTCAGCTCTAGGTCTTGTTCTAGCTGACTGTTTAGAACTTCTCCATCTTTGGCTGCAAAGAATACAAGCAATATGGTTTTGGTCCCGACGATCTGGTGATGTCCATGTGTAGGCACCCCTTGTGTTTTTGCAAGAGGGTGTCTGCTATAACCAGTGTGTTCTCTTGGCAGCTCAGCTGGTAAAGAATCTGCCTGCGATGCTGGAGACCCAAGTTCGATTCCTGGGTTGGGAAGATCCCCTGGAGAAGGGATAGGCTACCCACTACAGTATTCTTAGGCTTCCCTTATGGCTCACCTGGTAAAGAATCCGCCTCCTATGTGGGAGACCTGGGTTCGATCCCTGGGTTGGGAAGATCCCCTGGAGAAGAGAAAGGCTGCCCACTCCAGTATTCTGGCCTGGAGAATTCCATGGACAAAGTCCATGGGGTCAAAAAGAGTCGGACACGACTGAGTGACTTTCACTTTCACTTCACTTTCTCTTGGCAAAACTGTTAGCCTTTGCTCTGCTTCACTTTGTGCTCCAAGGTTGAGCGTGCCGGCTTCCCACTGGCCCAGCCAAGCTTCTGTTCTCCGTGGGCCAGGGCTCCGTTTCTCGGAGGGAACCAGACTGTCAGCGGCAGAGGGTACCTGAGACAAGGCACCCGGGGAGCCAGGGGCCGACGGCAGCTCTCCCTACAGGGCCCCAGGAAGGCATGGCCTCCAAGCCAGGGTCCCCACCAGGAAAAGAGTGAGGCATCTCTTCCTGAAGGTCAGACTCAGGCCCCACAAGACAGCCACCAGCTCTGGGAGGCCCCCTCAGCACGTCACACTCCTACCAGTGATGACCATCCCTTTCACACATCCAAGAGGCCACCGTTTCAGCCACCCCATAAGGTTTCAAACTTTGACACCTAGTCTAAATTCAGAGGCTAAAAACATGGAAAATGTGCTTTTAGCATCTGTGGGAGGCAGCGCTGGGACTGAGGGAGCTGCCCCGGGACGCACAGCCGGGCGCCCAGCGGCCTCGTGGCCTGGAGCCTGGGCTTGGGGCGACACGGAGTCAGGGTCTTCACAGCCCCAGGGTCCTGGAGGCAGAAACCCAGCCCCCAGGAAGGTGACCGCACCCGCCTTCCAGGCCAACAGGAACAACGCAGGACCGTGAACACCAGGACGTACACTCGTCTTTCTCAAATACACCCAGAAAACTTCCAAGGGCAAGTCACTAGTAAGGAACGGCGCCTGGGCTCCCCGCTCTGTGCCTGCGGCAAGGCCTCCGGGCACTGAGCTGCCCCGGCTTCTCAGGAAATCCTGCCCCACGCTACACGCTTATCCCTGCGGAAACCCATTTCCCGAGAAAGGAAATCTTGTCTCTGGAGGCACAAACGCGGAGGCTAAGAATAGCTCTGCAGAGGAAGTGCCGGTGGGCCGGCCACCAGTCAGCGGGACACGCCATGCGGCGGGCGGGGAGCGTGCCCTGAAGTCCACCTGTCCACTCTACGTGTTAGGCCTTTAGATAAACCCTGCAGAACTTAAAAATGAAAGAATGAAAGAAAAAAATGAAAATAAGGAAAAAGATGAAAATACGAAGAGCGAGGGAGGCCTTCCCGCTGGAGGACCCAGCAGCATCCTCCTCTTTAGCTCACGTCTGCAAATGCTGCCAAAGCCCCTCACAGAGGCCTGGGACTTGAGAACCTGACTCACCAGGATGGAGGGCCTGGCAAAGCTATGACAAAATAGACATTTGCCCCTGAAGAGTGCCCTGGACATCGTGTATTTAAACGACAATCTATCCCAGGTGGTGCGGTTGGTAAAGAGTCCGTCTGTCAATGCAGGAGACATGGGTGGCACAGGCCCGACCTCTGGGTCGGGAAGAGCCCCTGGCGGAGGGCGTGGCAACCCACTGCAATCTTCTAGCCTGGAGGATCCCACGGACAGAGGAGCCTGGTGGGCTACAGTCGCTGGGGTCACAGAGAGTCGGACACGACTGAGCACACACAGGGACAGACGCTTCATCTAACTGGGTCCAATCCTAGGAAACAACGCAAGCTTAGCTTAGAGATGGCAGCCTATGGAAACGGAAATGGTCCATCTCTGGGGCAGCCACCAGGGCTAAGACCGGGTGCGAGCCCGTTTCTCAGCAGAGGCCTGTCCAGCTGGTCCGTTGGCACCAGCTGCAAAAGGAAACAGGTGTGACAGGCGGCCACCTTCGGAGGCAGGTGTACAGTCGGCGTGGAAACCTGCGAGGTCTCCCGACCCTGGCGTGTCAGCCCCGGGACTGAAACATGGGCACTCCTCCCAGGACCCGCGTTTCCCTCTGGCACCCCTCTGCCATGACCTCGCTTCGGGATGGCACAGCAAACGGGGTGCGCCAGGATCCCCGCCCGGCCCCGGGGTGGCAGCGGAGGGCTCCACCTTGGGCCCCACACCACCCCGGCCCCACAGGCCTGCCTCCATCCTGCCCCATCACAGGCATCCGCGGCGGGGGACCCATGCGAGCCGCCGCCCAGCATCCACGCCCCGTCCTCCAGACCCCAACATGGCGTACGCGCTCTCTTCCTCACACCGATCCTGCTCCTTTTCTAAGAAAAAAGCAGAGAAATGAGAGCAGGGCATCCGTCTGGGCCGAGGAAACCGTGCGTGTGGAGCCTAGGTCCCCAGGACTGCAGTTCACGCGTGCTTGTGGGGCCTAGGTCCCCGGACTGCAGTTCACGGGAGCCCCGGGCCCCAGAAACACGGGAGGGCAACGGGGAAAGCCCTGAGGGGCACCTGGGAGAAGCGTGGGCTGCACCGATGCCTTTCTGTCCGACTTACAAAGACGCTTCTTGAGCAACGGCTCGTGGGCGGTGAACTACCGCTGGGCAGTGTGGCCGGCAGGTAAAGTCGGGACGTCCCGGCTGGGGCGCTGGTTGGCAACGTGACTGCGACGTGGGCCTTCGGATTTGAGCCAAAGAAGGAAGACATTACAAACATGGAAGCTGAGACTGACGGGGAAGGAAGCGGCACCATCAGTTCTGAAGACCGTTTTGCAGGGTGGTGGTTTAGTCGCTACGACGTGTTTGACTCTTGCAACCCCATGGATTGTAGCCCGCCAGGCTCCTCTATCCACGGGCTTCTCCAGGCAAGAATACTGGAGTGGGTTGCCATGCCGTCCTTCAAGGGATAATGAGTGTAAAAATGAGTGAAAAGCATGAAAAAGCACTATGGAAGGCTTTCACACTATTTGATGGTGACGACACAGGAAGCATCTCACTGAACAACATCGAGCGGGTTGCTAAGGGACTCAGGGAAGGTTAGCACAGGAAGAGTTTCAGGAACTGCTTGACGGGGCTGATCGCGGTGCGGATGGACAGACAGGAGGGAGGGTGTGAAAATGGCGCAAGAGGCCACTCTGCTAATACTGTGTTTCCTCCGGAAAGTTGCCAGGTTTGTATTTGTTACAAGCTCCACAATAGCTGAATGTGTGCATTTTCGTGTTTACGTTTATAGACACAAACTGGTTTCGATGTCTAACCCATGTGAGAAGTTACATGTCTCTACCCATATGCTGTTAAATCTACAGCATCAAGAAATAAAATGTAGTGACTTCCTTAAGCCATGAATCTGAGAACAGTATTAATTCCAAGTGCTATTTTTAGAGCCCCGGGTTCTAAAACTCAGATTTTATTTTTTTTAAGTTAAGGAAACTGGCCTCACGTCACACAAGTCTGGCCAGCCATTACTTTCCCTATTCGTGCAACTCTAAAAATGACGAACATTTCCTTTTTAACCAATTATTCAGATATGTAAAGTCTTAAATAAAACTGGCAACTTCAAAGAAAAATTAAAAAGAGCTTTCTTTTCAAAAGAGAATCATACTCATTTCAAAAATTGGGGGAAATTTAGCAAGAGGGGGCCCAGAAATACAATCAAGCTGCCACCCTCTGGGGCCCCCACCCTCCCAGCTGGCCATCCACCAAAGTTGCTCTGCCATGCAGCCTCCCAACACCAGGGGACAGGTGACCGGTGGGCACCCTGCCAGGCAGGGCTAGGAGGAGGCCCCCTGCGGGGCTCGGTGGGGAGCGGAGGGCCACGAGCAAGTGGGGGCAGGGCGGACAGGTGCCTCTCCCAGAGGTGACCGTCCAGGCGATGATCACGAGAGCGGGACTCCGCAGCAGCCTTCAGTGGCCGGAGTGCCCCGTGCCCCTGCGGGTGGGCCCAGGGCAGCAAGAGGCGGAGATGGTCTGGGAGGGCAGGAGACACACAGGAAGGAAGAGCCCTGCACCCCACGGGCCCCACCTTCAGGGCCCCGCACGGCAGCCACCTCTGCAGGAGAGCCCGAGGGCCAGCTCCACTGCCCAGGACAGGCCCGGCCGCCCGCGACACCACCCCGCATCCAAACACTACCGTCTGTGGGGCAGGGGCAGACCCCAGTGGGCCTGTGGGTGCAGATGGGCACAGCAGGAGAAGCATGGTCCCAGGAGAACTGCAGAGACGCCGAGCTCCAGGGAGGGCAGCTTGGGACCACAGGGAAGCACAGAGGACCAGGGCCAGAGCCAGGGTCAGGAGGGGCAGAGGGGTAGGAGGAGAAGGGCACAGAGGACCAGGGCCAGAGCCAGGGTCAGGAGGGGCCAGAGGGGCAGGAGGAGAAGGGCACAGAGGGTCAGAGGGTCAGCGCCAGGGTCAGGAGGGGCAGAGGGGCAGGAGGAGAAGGACACAGAGGACCAGGGCCAGAGCCAGGAGGGGCTGTCAGCACAGACGCGCGCGGAACGACAGGGGCGCCTGAACACTGCACCAACAAATGCCTGAAAAATAGGCAACTCGGGAAGAAACAATAACTTCTATCTATTAAAGAGACTGGATGTGCACCAAAAACACAGATGGCTGCACTAGTGAGCTCCACTGATCACTTAAGGAAGAAGCACTCCCCGCTCACTCAGCTCTCTGAAAACACAGAGAACACGTTCCAATTTCTTCTAAGAAGCGAACACGATGCCAGCACCCAAAGCCATTCACGGAAGCGGAAGCAGAAGCAGGAGCGGGAGCGGAAGCGGGAGAGGCAGAGGGAGAGGGAGAGGAGGAGGAAGGGGAGGAGGGAGAGGAAGAGGAGGAGGGAGAGGAGGAGGGAGGGGAGGAGGGAGGGGAGGAGGGAGGGGAAGAGGGAGGGGAGGAGGGAGGGAGAGGAGGAGGAAGAGGAGGAGAGAGGGGAGTAGGGAGGGAGAGGAGGAGGAAGAGGAGGAGGGAGAGGAGGAGGGAGGGGAGGAGGGAGGGAGAGGAGGAGGAAGAGGAGGAGGGAGGGGAGGAGGGAAGGAGAGGAGGAGGAAGAGGAGGAGGGAGGGGAGGAGGGAGGGAGAGGAGGAGGAAGAGGAGGAGGAAGGGGAGGAGGAAGAGGAAAAGGAGGAGGGAGAGGAGGGAGGGGAGGAGGGAGGGGAGGGGGAAGAGGGAGGAGGAGGGAGGGGAGGAGGGAGGGGAGGAGGGAGGGGAGGAGGGAGGGGAGGAGGGAGGGGAGGAGGATGGCAGAGGAAGAGAGTGGCGGACCAGCGGCAGAAGAGGACAGTCACAGGCCAGCGCCTCTTGTGATGCACACAGAGACCAAATGCAGAAACACGTAGAAAGAGCACGACTTGACCAAGCAGCCCAGGAATGCAATCGTTTGGTTTAACATTTGAAACCTGACGTCATCCACCAAATTCACAGACAAAAAAGAAAGACCAGGATCATTTCAGTACACGCAGAAAAAGCATTCAGCAGCATCCAACATTCTTTCATGGCTAAACAAACAAACAAACAACCTCTTGGCAAAGTAAGAAATAGAAGCCTCTTCAGTTTGATAAAAGACAACTGAAAAAAAGAGGAAAGACAGCCTCCAGCTGCCACCATCGTTACTGACGAGCTAGTCAACGCTCTGCCTAAAAGAGAGGCGCAGCGGCCCACACTCACTACCTGATTGCCGTGGCGCAGCCGGTCCTGAGCGGGCAGGGAGGCAGGGAGCGGGACGGACAGCCTGCAGATGCTGACACAGAGTCCTGACCTCCCAGAACAGCTACAGTTTAGCAAAGTCATGGGACATCAGATTAATACACAAGCCTCATTTGCATTTCTATTTAACAGCAGCAAACTGGAAAATGAAACGTTTAAAAATACCATTTACTGCAGCGTCCAAAAAATGCAAAGTACACAGGAATACATTTAACAAAAGCCACGCCACGCCTCTACACTGGAAACCACAAAATGCTGTGGGAAAAACAAAAGACCTAAATAAAGGAAGTGATGCCTCGTCCGAAAGCAAAGCCATGAAATCGCTGAAACGTCAGCTCTCCCCACACTGGCCCCTGGACCCAGCACGACACTGGCCGGTATCTCAGCAGACAATCTGCAGAAGCTGACAAACTGACTCCAAGACGCGCCCGGAGGCGCAGCGGGCCTGGAACGCCACAGTGAGAGCAACACTGGGAGGCCCTCCCCAGGCACCACGGTGACAGGCCACAGCCACCAAGACAGGTGGCCCTGGGGCAAACCTCACTGGGCAGACCAATGGGGCAGGATAGGGTCCAGAAAGAGCCACAGGGACAGTGATTTTCAACAAAGGTGCCAAAGCGATGCCCGGGGAAACAAAATCGCAACAGGAGGGGGTGGACCGCACCCCGCGACCCCAGCTCACCTCGCACACAAACTCACCTAAGGACGGAGCCCTGAGACGCAGACGGGAAACCGAGGAGCTCCTGAAAGAAGCGACACGTCCGTCTTCACGACTAGGTGGTGGGCAAAGACTTCTCAGGGCACAGAGGCTGAGGGTGGTGCAGGGGCCCCGGGTGAGGACTCCGGGGGCTCGAGCGGCACTTGGCTGGTGGTCCAGTGGCTCAGACTCTGCCTGCCAGCGCCGGGGACGAGGGCTCGATGGCCGTTTCCACACGGTCCGACCGGCCAGGGCCACTGCGGCACTCGGGGCCCTGGGCAGGGCGCCTGCCTGCCGAGACGGGGAAGGACCTTCAGCCAACATCAAGACCCTCCCCGACGGGCTGAGGCCGACAGAGCAGGGACACAGGTCGGACCCCCGACAGGACGTCCTAGGACAGGCAGAACTCTCTGCAAGCAGTCAATCGGAGCCCGGGGCCTGGTGGGGGCCAGCCAGGGAAACGGAAGGGGAGCCTTCCGGGCTGATGGTCGGGTTCTATATTACGATAACAGTTTGGGTTAACATAAGCATTCGTGAAAACTCTGCAAATGCATGCCTAAACGTGTACATCTCACTGCACATAAATTTTGTCTCAGAGAAAGAACTAAACCAATAATGAACTCTAGCCACTGACATTCCTACTGAAGTACTGAGAGGGTGGCTTCCCTCCCGGCTCAGTTGGTAAAGAATCTGCCTGCAATGCAGGAGACCCGGGTTTGATCCCTGGGTGGGGAAGGTCCCCTGGAGGAGGAAGTGGCTACCCACTCCAGTATTCTTGCCTGGAGAATCCCATGGACGGAGGAGCCTGGCGGGCTACAGTCCACCGGGCCGCAAAGAGTCGGACACGACTGATCAACTAAACCGCCCCCACCCCTTGACAGCTGCAATCGGCTGTGAAACGCGCAGAAGACGAGAACGGCCAACAGGTGAGCAGGCAGACGAACGCGGTAGAAGCCTGGTGCCTCGGTCGGGACAGCGTCTAGACGGGTGACAAGCAAGCGCTAATGATGAAATTCTCTCGACTCGACGCTGTTCTCGGAACTTTTATCATAAAACGCTGGGAAAGAGTTTAAAAGAAAAAGCAAAGGGTTGAAGCTGACAGTCTCTGAGGTCCTTTCTATGACTTCCGCTGTGAAGCAGTTTGCTTTCCTTCTTTTCAAGCAGAATTCCTCTCTGCTCGAAGCAGGCAGGCAGATCTGCTGTCCCCAGAACCTCTGGGTGGGCCACGGCATTGAGCTGACCCAGCCCAAGGCCCGGAGCCGCGGGATCCCCACGGGAGGAGGACACCACGGTGTGGGGAGGCCTCTCCAGCCGGGGGGCCCCTCAATCCAGGCTGGGGGACAGAGCATGCTGCCCTCGAGCCTCAGCAGCGGGGGCGGAGCGGGAGACGGGAGGCAGGAGGAAAGACGGCCGGGTCACGGGGCAGCGAAGCAGAGCACCCTGCCTCCATCAGACACACTAATTCTGCGTCTCAGGAGACTTCTGAAAAATGTAAAACTCAAGTCCAGAATAACTGAAGTCTAAAAATAGGGCCCCTGCAACATAAACACACTCGGAATCTTCCCAGCTTCTCCTCTCCTTCTCACTGGCAAACGTAAGGGAGCCAGCCCGAGTGGTGCCGGGCGTCACAGCGCCCCCCAAGCTCCGTGGGACCCTGGCCCTGGCGAGGGTCCCCCAAGGCCCCCAGCATGGGCAGGGCTGGCTCTCTCTCTCTCTCTCTCTCACACACACACACACACACACACACACAGAGGCAGGGCTGGCTCACACACACACAGGCAGGGCTGGATCACACACACACACACAGAGGCAGGGCTTGCTCTCACACACACACACACACACACACACAGAGGCAGAGGCAGGGCTGGCTCACACACACACACACACACACACAGGCAGGGCTGGCTCTCTCTCTCTCTCTCTCTCACACACACACACACACACACAGAGGCAGGGCTGGCTCTCACACACACACACACACACACAGGCAGGGCTGGCTCTCTCTCTCTCTCTCTCTCACACACACACACACACACACACACACAGAGGCAGGGCTGGCTCACACACACACAGGCAGGGCTGGATCACACACACACACACAGAGGCAGGGCTTGCTCTCACACACACACACACACACACACACACACAGAGGCAGAGGCAGGGCTGGCTCACACACACACACACACACACAGGCAGGGCTGGCTCTCTCTCTCTCTCTCACACACACACACACACACACAGAGGCAGGGCTGGCTCTCACACACACACATGCGCAGGCGCGGCAGGCAGGGATCAGGGTGAGGAGGCGGAGCTGGGCTGGGGGGCGTCTCCACGCCCCTCACCACCACCGCCAGCACCAGCCCCCCAGCCCTGCTGGCAGGGTGGGCGCCAGCAGTGTGCCCGGGGAAGACGGAGCCTGGAAAGCGGCCGACCCCGGAGGCCAAGGGCCCCACCCTCCCCTTGTCCCCGGCCCCCCTGCGAGGGAGCCTGAGCCCCAAGTGCCTCGTGGGCCCCGTCCCCTGCCCTGCCCACAGCCGGAGCCACAGTGCCCGGGGGCACTCGGCACTCGGCAGACAGACCTCCAGGCCCACACGAGGCTGCCCGCGGCCGAGACAGAATCCCACTGCCCCCCACACGCGTGCCCACTGCTGGCTGGTGGGGGGCCCAGCCAGGAGCCTGAGGCCTGGCGAGGACGAGGCTGTGTCCCCGGCGTGCGGGCCGGGCTTCCCCATCTCCAGCGGCCCGGCCTGCAGGGCTCCCGAGCACGGGAGGCCATCTCTCCCTGCATCATCCTCACGGGGGACGGCGGCCCGGCCTCCAGTGTGCGGGGAAACAGCGGCAGTGAGCAGCCCTAAGCACCAGGCTTCCCCCCGTCCAGCTCCAAACGCAGGCCTGGAAAACAATCTGTGCTTTCCCCAAATCACGGTGTTGTTCCCAAAGAAATCAGTCAGAACCCAACAGGGCCCCTCACCAGCCCCAGCAATCAAGCACTGCCCTCTGCTTCCTGCCACCCGACCCCCCGGACAACTCTGCTCGCAGACAGCGGCCTCTCCCACTCTTTTCCACGAGCCCGCAGAGGGCCCTGCCCCTCCAGGACTGCTGCCCAACCCCCACCCAGGAGAAGGCGTGGCCTCCAGTGACCTAGCCCCAGCCCCGCAGGGCCCCTCGCCTTAGCAAGCCTCTGTCCTCCCCGAGGTCACCTGGAGGCCACCTGACCCCCGGTTGCCCTCCCCAGAGACTGTCTTCCCAGCAGCTCGCTCCAGAGCGACCCTTCCACACCCCACCGTCACACTCTCACCAGAGACTCCCACAGGCCCCGCGGCTCTCCGGCTCCTCCACGGCCTTGGGAGACCCTCCTTGCAGCCGCACCCCCGTGCTGGGCCAGTCCCCCACCGCCTGCCCCCCCAGCCCCCTGACCCCTGCTGCCAACCCACCCTCGCAGGGCCTGCCGTCCAGACCTCTGCACACCTCCCCGGGCGGCGGGCGACAGGCTGCACCCTGCCCCAGCAGGGGCCCTCCGCCGGGTCCCACTCCCTGCGGCGTCCAGAGGCCAGCAGGGGACCAGTGCCCCCCGTGCTCCCTGCGGACCCCTTGCACACCCCCCAGGGAAGCCCACCTACCGACGTGCAGCGGCGGAGTCTGGGGCTGGAGGGGCCCCGTGCCACGGAGCCAGGGACGGGCACAAGGTCGGGGGCCCTGCCTGGCACCGCAGCCGAGTGTGAGCACGGGCCTGCTCTGCCGCGGGCACGACCAGCCCCTGAGGGGTACGAAGGGCTCCCCTCCTATTTAGTTTGAGGTTCTAGTTTCTGCTTTTGATGCAAGTTCAATATTGAGTCTAATCTCAAAACAGATGCTGAGGCCAGACTGCTGACTTTCAGCAAACGTCCGCACAACTAAAATAACCCAGAAACCTCGACATCTCAGCCGCTCGCTGCCCACCCTGCAGAGCTCGCCCGGGGAACGGCCCCAGAGCCCCTGAAGGCCTGAGAGCCCACCCTTGTCTCCCAGTCAGGAGCTTGACGGCTACCCAGGAACCAGAGAGAGAGGAGAGCTGGGGGGGGGACGGAGAAGGACGGAGGGGGGCGGAGAGCCGCCGGGCATCCAGGACACATGCCAGGACCGCTGCCCTGCCCGCAGAGACAGGACCTCTGAGATCGACTGGGGAGTGTGGTCCGCCTTCTGGCCGGGCCTCTCCCAGGCCCTGGGCTGAGAGAGCTGACAGCGTGCACTCCAGGCAGCAAGAGTGGGACTTGGACCCGTCGAGGGGGCCCCATGATCTCAACAGCTGACACAGCTCTTAGAAGCAATGCGGAAGGTCCGAGCTAAAGCCCCAACATGCACAATGCTGACCAGCAGAGTGCGAGGCAGGTGTCCACGTCGTGCAGTGCAGGCTTGGGGCTAGGTGGCATGGAGGGGCAGGAGGAGGAGGCTGCCCTGGGGGGCCCCCAAGCCCCCCGGGACTAGGTGCTAGAAACATCCATCCCCCAACCCTGAGCCCACCCTTCACCCTGCAAACAGAACGCAAACCCTACAAACCCAGAGCTCCGTCCACCGTGACCAGCACAGCAGGGCAGGTCCTCAGAGGGAGGGACTGCAGCCCGGGCCCCCTCCCCAGTCGGCACCCTGCTGCTGCGCCGGGGCTGTGCACACGGCCAAGGGCAAGTAGAGGGGCAGAGATCGGCCAGTGCGGAGCCTCGCGGGGCAGGCGGTGGCCGCGGGGCAGGGAGAGCTGTTTTCCTGAAGTCCCCCATCCAGGAGCGGGCAGGAGGCACGGTGTCCACTCCCTTGGACGGCCACCTGGAGGTCAGCACAGGAACAGAACGCAGAGGCCCCCCAACAGGACCTGCGTGCAGGCACGGGCGGAGCTGCGGGGAGGGCCGCTCTGGCGGCCGATGGTGGAGGCCCCCGCAAGCCACGGGCTCAAGTTCACTCTCGATCGCTCCTTGCCAGTGTAAACACAACTTTCAGAATTTCAAATAAACGGATTTCTGCAGGAAAAAGCCTAGAAGTAAATACATGCCCGCTGTGGTCTGCTGAGGAAGTGGACGGCGCGGTCTTTCCCTTTCGCGCTGGCTGCACACGACTGGGTGCGGTTACTCACCTGAGCGTCCGGCCCCCGCCGGCAGTGGGTCTGCAGAGGGCGCCGGCTCACTCCTGCCTGTGCGGCCCACCTGCTCTGAGCCCGGGGAGCTCACAGGGAAGGCGTCTGCAGAGGGACCAGGGGTCAGGGAGAAGCACCAACACTCAGGCGGAGAGCAGGCGCCGTCCACAGGCCGCAGCCAGGCAGGCAGGCAGGCGTCAGGCAGTCCTGAAGAGACGTGCAGGCCTTGAGCGGCAGGGGGACCAGCGGCCTTCTCACGGAAGAGCCCAGACAGCGGCAGTGAGCCCGAGACCCCCTCGCGAGTTACCGCGGAAACCGCCCACAGGAGCAGATGGCTTCTGCGGCGGACGTGCTGGAGAGAAACGGCCCGGGTCGCATGGAGACGGCGCCGGCGCCGGTCCACGGGCCCGAGCCCCCGAGTCGCGCTCTGCACTCGTCATCGTCGCTTGGCTGCGAGGCTTCTAGACGGGAAAGCAGGCAGCCTGCCTGCCCTGCCCCCGAGCCTGCAGCTTCAGGTGCACTGGACGGAAGCCACCTTCAGAGCCCCCTTTAATTCAGAGGGGAGCACAGCCCCCTCAGTCCACATCCACCAGGACCCGGCCAGCCCCAGGGGCAACCTAGGCGGGAACCAGCCTGTCCTCATGGGCCCATGTGCGCCACACCCACGACGAGCTCAGTGCCCACCAGCGCCGCGCCGTCTGCGGAGAGCAGCGCTCAGGCAGACTCAGCTGGGCTGACGCGCCTCCACGGACCCAGGAAACGACCCAGGTCCCCACGCGGCCACCCTCAGCAGAGCAGCGAGCCCCTCGACCCCGCCTGGCTGAGAGGGAGAGGGGACGCCCGTGTGCACCCGAGGTCGTGGGCACCGGCGTGTGAGTTCCCCCCGATGTCCCGAGAGCTGAGCCAGCCAGCCTCCCTCAGTCCCGCGTCCACACCCCGCTCCTCTGTTACTGCCCTTCCGGGTGGTCCGGCTGGAGCCTCCGGTTCGCTGTTAGTGCTCTGGAGTGGGGGAAACCAAGGATGTTGGCACTCAGAAAGACAAGGACGTGCAGGAGCGTGAAATGCAAACACCCAAGATGCATGGGGCGGGGTCTGAGGAGCCCCAGGGGGCCTCCCTCTCCCCCAGTCTCCCCCTGCAGCCAGCGACACTGCCCGGAAGCGCGGGGCACCAGTCAGAGTCTATGAACAGAATCTGGAGGGACCCCCCGCCCAGTGACACCACTCCCCACCCTCGTGCCCGTGGCCAGTGGCTCAGGGGGCATCCTGCTGCCCTGGGTCCCAGGGGGCCAGGCTGCCACGGCTCCCCACAAGGGTGCAAAAGGGGCTCACCAAGGAGGAGCCTTTCCAAGACTATCCTAAGTCAGCCTCTTCAAATAAGACATTTAAGTAAAACTCAGCTGAGCTATTTCAAACCCTAAAAGATGATGCTATGAAAGTGCTGCACTCAATATGCCAGCAAATTTGGAAAACTCAGCAGGGGCCACAGGACTAGAAAAGGTCAGTTTTCATTCCAGTCCCAAAGAAAGGCAACACCAAAGAATGCTCAAACTACCACACAATTGCACTCATCCCACACGCTAGCAAAGTAATGCTCAAATCCTCCAAGCCAGGCTTCAACATTACGTCAGCTGAGAACTTCCAGATGTTCAAGCTGGTTTTAGAAAAGGCAGAGGAACCAGAGATCAAATTGCCAACATCCACTGCATCATCGAAAAAGCAAGAGAATTCCAGAAAAACATCTACTTCTGCTTCATTGACTCTGCCAAAGCCTTTGTGTGGATCACAACAAACTGTGGAAAATTCCGAGAGAGATGGGAATACCAGACCACCTGACCTGCCTCCTGAGAAATTGTATACAGGTCAAGAAGCAACAGTTAGAACCGAACACGGAACAATGGACTGGTTCCAAATTTCTCAATTTGGAGTACATCAAGGCTGTATATTGTCATCCTGTTTATTTAACTTATATTCAGAGTACATCATGAGAAACGCTGGGCTGGAAGAAGCACAAGCTGGAATCAAGACTGCCAGGAGAAATATCAATAACCTCAGATATGCAGATGACACCACCTTTATGGCAGAAAGTGAAGAGGAGCTAAAAAACCTCTCGATGAAAGTGAAAGAGGAGAGTGAAAAAGTTGGCTTAAAGCTCAACATTCAGAAAACGAAGATCATGGCATCTGGTCCCATCACTTCATGGGAAATAGATGAGGAAACAATGGAAATGGTGTCAGACTTTATTTTTTGGGGCTCCAAAATCACTGCACCCATGAGATTAAAAGACACTTGCTCCTTGTAAGAAAAGCTAATGACTAACATAGACAGCATATTCAAAAGCAGAGACATTACTTTGCCAACAAAGGTCCATCTAGTCAAAACTATGGTTTTTCCAGTGGTCATGTGTGGATGTGAGAGTTGGACCGTAAAGAAAGCTGAGCGCCAAAGAATTGATGCTTTTGAACTGTGGTCTTGGAGAAGACTCTTGAGAGTCCCCTGGACTGCAAGGTGATCCAACCAGTCCATCCTACAGGAGATCAGCCCTGGATGTTCATTGGAAGGACTGATGCTGAGGCTGAAACTCTAGTCCTTTGTCCACCTGATGCGAAGAACTGACTCATTGGAAAAGACCCTGATGCTGGGAAAGATTGAGGGTGGGAGGAGAAGGGGACAACAGAGGATGAGCTGGTTGGATGGCGTCACCGACTCAATGGACGTGAGTTTGAGTTAACTCCGGGAGTTGGTGATGGACAGGGAAGCTTGGCGTGCTGTAGTCCACGGGGTTGCAAAGAGTCAGACACAACTCAGCAACTGAACTAAACTGAACTAAGTAAAACTCAAATTGCTTTTAACCTCAGAGTGTCAATAACAAGCTGAAAGAAAAAGACGCGGTGTCCGAATCTAACTGTTTATTGCGTGACCAGAGTTCATCAGACATTTCTGGATGTCCAGTGTTGAAAAGAATCTTCAAAACATACACATATCACTTGGGATCTACATTAATTTTTGCAAATATATGTCATGAATTCACATATACTGTTTTTGGCAATAAAATTTCAATCTTTATTAACTAAGCTTCCCTTGTTTCACAAAATTCATAAAGATTTGCTTGAAATGGAAAGCTCGAGGGTTAATTAAAATTGTTTGAAAAGCCTGTTGCTCTCATGGGGCTGCCAGACACACTTCTGAACTTCCAGGACAGACCTCCCTATCAGCACTGACGAAAGTGGTCTTCACAACGGTCTGCATGCAAAGCCTCATCTGGACCTCACGTGAGGGGAGCAAACGCGAGGAGGAGTGGCTGGGCTCTCACCAGGCGTCACAGAAGCGTTTTCCAGATGCTGTCTCTGAGCACTAGGCTATCGTGTGAGGACAGACAAGCTGGGAGTATAATCCACATCCCAATAAGCTTTGCATTTAGAGAAAATTAACAACGTGTCATCAATCATCAGGCACTGAAGTAACGACGGGGGACGGTCAGCGGGCCTTGGGGCAGGCGGCAGGGCCCGGGGAGCGGGCGCAACTGCGAGAAGCACAGCAAGCCGAGCAGTCACCTCGCGCGGCTGCCTTAAGTGGAAGCAAACGCTCTGAACGTGAACACCAGTCAGATGCCGGCTGGAAGGCAAGCTGCTCGGGCACGCGGGCTGTCTGCTCTGCCCTGTTCACCAGCTCCTCCCCAGAGCCTAGAGCGAGGCTGGAGCAGGGCAGACAGCCCAACACGGGCAGGACCGACAGACTGACCTTTGCGCAGACGGCTGTGGATGCTGTGCGTGTGCGCGCATGGGTGTGTGTGTGCACAGGTGTGTGTACACGAGTGTGTGTGTGCACCAGTCCGTGTGCACCAGCATGTACTGGTGTGTGCGTGCCACTCAGAAAGGTCTTCTCTATGCCTGGATTTTTTAAAGACTCACTTTAGTACTTTCCCTGATGGCTCAGTTGGTTAAGAATCCTCCTGCAATGCAGGAGACCCTGGTTCAATCCCTGGGTCGGGAAGATCCCCTGGAGAAGGGAAAGGCTACCCACTCCAGCGTTCTGGCCTGGAGAATCCCATGGACTGTAAAATCCCTGGGGTCGCAAAGGCAGACACGACTGAGCGACTTTCGCCTCCTCTCACTTCCTTGGTACTTTCCTGTGTCTCATCTGCTCAGGGTGCGGACTCAGCGCCCTGCCCAGCGAGCGCACGGTGGGGACCCTCCACAGTGGTTTCCTGGGCCCTTCCTGAGAACTCGGTGCAGGAGGTGAAGCTGCCCCGCCCCAGCGACGCTCTCGGGTGTGGGGACGGCCGTAGGTCTGACTCAGCTCTGTTCTTCACGGGCCGCCGGGCCGCCGCGGACACCATAGAGCCCCCCGGCTCGGAGGGCAAGTTCGCGTGCACTTCTGGGTCTTTCTGGGTCTTTGCGCCCCCCTGACCGCGTCCCCAGCTTCTCGGAGACGTAACTAACACTGCGCGTCGCACGCGTTTCCAGCTGTACAGAGTCAGCACTGGACGCCTGCTCGTGGGGCAGGACAGCCACAGCAGCAGGGGCGCTGGCAGCTCACCCCACAGGGTCACGGCTCTCCCCACCCTCCACCCCTCGACTCTCCTGGCAGCGTGCGAGTCCACAACACGGCCGTGCGAGCTGTGGCCACCTGACGCCTCCCGACAGCGGCTCCACGTGCCTGCGTCCCCGGTGGGCGGCCCCTGCACCAGCGGCCGAGGGCCCCGCCACCCCTCTCAGAGCGGTCCCGGATGCCCCTGTGGTGCCCTACCTGGAGGCCTGCCAGCAGTGCTGCTGGTCTAGGGGCAGACGTGCCCACCCAGGGGTGGCCCCGGGCCCCTGCAAGCAGGCCAGCTGGCCTGACCGGCTGGCAGGCGGTCTAGACAAGACCGGGGGCCCTGGGGGGCCTTCCAGGCAGGCTTGTCTGTGACAGGAAGTCTCCGGTGACACCCCCAGGAATAAGCACCCAGGCCCTGTCTCCAAGGAAAGAGCCAGACTCTGGAGAACTGGCCAACTCCAGGGCTGGGCAGGGAAAGTCCAAGATGAGCTCCCGGGAGCACCATGTCGGGCCCAAAGTCAGGAAGCGCTCAGAAAACAGCAGGATGGGTGTGAACGCGGAGCCAGCTGCAAGGCGCCCCCTGGCCAGCGCCGCTCACCGGTGCCCCTCTGTACGACAGTGACGGCTGCAACCCAGGAACAGGATGAAAGTCTGTGAGTCCACGCTGAAGAACAGCTGAACCAACGAACAAACGGGAAAACCAGCAGAAACTCAGACACGACACGTGGATGCCCCCGGGAGTGGGGGGCACCCGGTGACCAGCAGGGCAGGGTGGGACGGTGGGGAGACGCCGGCACCAGCTTACCGGGGACAGGGGTCAGCATCACGGCATCAGTTCCTGCCGGGGTCAGCCCCCTGCGTGACAGTTCATTCCTGGGTGTTTCCTGTCTGGATGTATAAGAACGCATTGAGCGCACTACTGAGCGCCTTCGCCGCGCGCCGTGGGCTCTCAGGAGACGCTCCAGCGCTTCCAGCCGCGGGTCGGTGTGGCCTCTAACAGCGCAGCAGCTACGCTCCTCTCGGCCAACCTGCCGACGAGACGAGCCAGCGCTTCTCGAACGTGTCAAACGATCGTGGGTGCGGGTGCGGGTGCGGGTGTGGGTGTTCATTCATGCTCATCTCTTCAGACCCCACGGACTGTAGCCCACCAGGCTCCTCTGTCCACGGACTCTCCAGGCAAGAACCCCGAAGTGGGCTGCCCTTCACTCCTCCAGGGGATCTTCCCGACCCGGGCGTCAAGCCCACAGCCCTTGTGCCCGCTGCACTGCAGGGGAACTCTACCACCAGCGCCGCCTGGGAAGCCCCAGACAATCACGCTCGCATCAGATGTCTTTGCCTTACCCCTGGATCTAATGGAGATGTCTGATTTCCAAGTTTTAAAATCGTATTAAGGATCGAGCTACTGGTTTCAATTTTGTCAAGAGATGCTGAACTTTATCAAATATACTTTAGCATCTATGGAGATGACCCAGTAAGGGATTTCCTACTGATAAATTACTAACTCTATGTGGAGAAAAGGGAACCCTCTTACACTGTATGGAGAACAGTGTGCAGATTCCTTAAAAAACTGGAAATAGAACTGCCTTATGACCCAGCAGTCCCACTGCCGGGCATACACACCGAGGAAACGAGAATTGAAAGAGACACGTGTACCCCAGTGTTCATCGCAGCACTGTTTATAATAGCCAGGACATGGAAGCAACCTAGATGTCCATCAGCAGACGAATGGATAAGCAAGCTGTGGTACAGATACACAATGGAGTATTACTCAGCCATTAACAAAAATACATCTGAATCAGTTCTAATGAGATGGATGAAACTGGAGCCTATTATACAGAGTGAAGTAAGCCAGAAAGGAAAACACCAATACAGTATACTAACGCATATATATGGAATTTAGGAAGATGGCAGTGATGACCCTGTATGCGAGACAGCAAGAGAGACACAGATGTAAACAGACCTTTGGACTCTGGGAGAGGGCGAGGGTGGGGTGGTTTGAGAGAATGGCATTGGAACGTGTATCTCCGTGCGTGAAATACACAATCAGTGCAAGTTTGACTGAAGCTGGGCACACAAGGCGGGTGCTCTGGGACGATCCGAGGGATGGGATGGGAGGGAGGTGGGAGGGGGGTTCAGGATGGGGGACACATGTGCCCCTGTGGCCAATCATGCTGATGTATCGCAAAAACCACAATACTATAATTTTCCTCCAACTAAAACAAATACAGTAATTTCATAAAACTATTAACTCCCATAAGCTCGATTGCCTAGCCCTACCTTTCTGGGTCTCACCGTCCTGACCCGCTGCTGACCAGCGTTCCCCCCAGAGCCATCCCGCGGCCGGGCAGAAAGGCCCACCTGCAGCGGCTGGTGCTGCCTCCGCGGCCCTGGGGCCTTGCGGCGGCTCAGGGGAACCGCAGGCAGGGCCCCCGGAGCGTCCAACGGGGCCCACTCCAGGACATGCCCCCTCCTGGGGCCAGGCCCTCACAAGCCCGCTGATCTCTCGGCTCAAACGACTGGCCGGTTCCGCTTTTCTCTCTTCTCTAGGCTCAGCGTGCTCACGTACATTTTGCTAGAAAACTATCCCTTTCATTAATTTTTTCAAAGTTATTTGAACACATTTGAATAAATTAACACCTTAAAGATGTTTCCCTTTTCACAGGGCCCTTGGGGAACCCAGGGGGTCCCTGCAGGTGGGCAGATGACAGGCATGCCGAGACTGCTCCCAGTGGCCGGCCGGGGCGACGGGGCCCCGCTGCCTGCGAGGCCAGTGACCACCTCGTCCCTTCCCCAAGATCCTGCTGAAGTCTCCTCCATGACACAGCCCAGACTCAGAGCCTCGCAGCCAGGAGGCAGAGCTGCACGCAGGTATGTGGAGAGTCTGGACCGCACCCCCATCCAGCTCTCAAGTCCAGCCATCTGCGAGGGGGGGCTCAGATCATGGCAGACCCCAAACACTGTGCGTGTTGTCCACACCAGCAGGCTGGGTGCCGAGGACGGAGAGGTGAAAGGTGCCTAAAGAAAAGTCTAGCTCACTTCTTAAATGCTCAGATTTGGAATGAAAATAAGTCTTCAAACAGGCACCACATGACACGAACGTGTGGGGACGTGTGACACTCGGCCGAGGCTGCAGGGCACGCCTCGGGGTTGGGGTGTCCACGCCCTACCACAGAGTAGGGCCAGCTGGGCCTCCAAGCATGGCTCGTCCTCTGGCACCGTCCCCCGGGCCACGCAGGGCCGGGCACACGGTGGGCACACAGCAACACACGCCACAGGGCTCAGCCCCAAGGGCGCCGCGAGGGTCTCTAGGGGAGCCGCCCCCCCGCCCGCTGCGCGGGGCCCCCAGGAGCCCACTGTGCCCTCCGCACGCTGCCCGTCCACTGCGGACTCCGTCAGCCGCCCCGTGTTGCTCTTACTTTTTCATTCATCCCTTGTTTTGGCGGCGCTGGGTCTCTTTGCTGCGGGGGCTTCCATGCCTGCAGCTCACCGGCTTCAGGGCGCCGGCTGAAAGGGCGTGCTGCACAGCAGAGGAGCCCGCAGGGGCAGCGGGGGCCCTGCACCTGTGCCCGGCTGGCCCGCCGGCTCTCGAGACGGGCTCTGCGAGCCTGTGCTGGGGACCCTGGCTGGCGAGCTCCGAGAGGACGGACGTCCTTGCCTCCCGAAACACGGAGTGACGAGGACTGGGCACTTGGACCCCAAGGGTCAGGCCCGAGCAGCAGTCACGGCGACGCCACACGCCAGCCCGCGTGCCGGGGGTCTGGGCTCATCGCCCTCTTTCTGCTCCTTTCTCTGTGGCCTCTTTCGAGGGACACCCCCTCACACTTTGCTTTTCAGGCGCAGCGCTGAGAAAAGAAGGCCTTTGATCTCAAGGTCACTCGCCACACAGGGTGCGGTGACGACCCTCTCAGCCGGGGCGTCTTCGCCGCTTCCCCTGCCTGTGCACGCTTTACACACACGCACTCACACACGACACCCGAGCCTTCCTGCAACGCTCGCCGGCACGAACACACCCCTGTTTAATTTCTGTCGTAAATGCAAAGCCAGCATCCGCACCAGAGAGCCCTCATCCGCCAGGAAAGACAGAGCCACCCCTGCAGGGACAGCCTGACTTCAGGCCTCACAGGGGGTCCCGGGCCACTCCCCAGTGGGAGCCCCAGAACTAGAAGCCTGGTCCAGGGCCAGGGGTCAGGGGCTGCCCGGGAGGCAGTGAGGAGACCCTGGTACCAGGTCCAAGCCCGAGACCAGCCCTGGGCCCGGGGTGTCACGGCCCGGACTCTGACCGAGCTCCTGCCTGGTCCTGCCCGGGCTCCCAATTCAGACCACAGCCCCGTTACCCCTGCTCCGACGGCCTGTTACCCCTGCTCTGACGGCCCCTGTCACCCCGAACCTACGGCCCCCATCACCCCTGAATCTACGGCCCCGTCACCCCTGTTCCGACGGCCCCCGTCACCCCTGAACCTACGGCCCCATCACCTCTGCTCCGACGGCCAAAGGAGGCCCAGAGAGAAAGCATGCAAAGGCCGCAAGGACGCAGGCCCCCATCATCGTGGCTGGGGGTCCGAGATGCCCCCGCGTCCCCAGCCCTGCTTCAGTCCCACCCATGCAGGGCCAGGGAGCCTCCACCCCACAGCTCCATCTCCGTGGGTTCCAGGGGCGAGGGGACACCGACCGCCTCGGACGGCCCTGGTGGCTTGGGCCCCCTGGCCAACAACGGCACTGCCAGGTGTGAAGAGCTTGGAAACCTCCCGGTGAGCCTCTGAGGGCCTCCCCAGCACTCACATGGGCAGCACGGTGCCAGCCCCACAGGCCAGCCCGCAGGTGGGTGCCCTCATAGCAGAGACAGGCCCAGGGCGGCCGGCAGCGGGTCAGCCTTGGCGGGCCTCAGAGGAGCCACGCACAGCAGCCAGGACGGCCCCGCGGGGCACCCCCTTTCCTAGGGGACCCCACCCCTCATCCCCTTCTGACCTGGGTGTCTCTGCCCTCTGCCTCAAGGGTGGGAGGCAGACCACCCAGGCTGGCCAGCACACACGGTGAGATGAACCCAAGTCCCTCCCATGGCGTCTAAGCCAGCAACAGCTGCCGATGCCTTGACACGCAGGGAGGCGTCTCGGGCTCGAGAACCGGAGGGCCCAGAGGCGTGGGGTGTGGGGCTGGGGGCCGCATCTGTGGCGGTCCCGAGAGGGCCCCGGGCACAAGGCCAGTCCCGCGAGGCCTCGCTGTGCCTAGAGACCCTGACCCGCACGGGCGCCTCCCTCTTCCTTCCGGGTCAGCGGCCTGAGCAAACGTCCAAGACCCCACTGCTTAGCGACAGTCCCTGGGCCGCATCTGAACCCAGGGCAGTGTCCATGAGGCCCTGGCCAGCAGCTGCTCCCTGCAGTTCGGACTCAGGAAGGGGGGCCCTGCGTGCCCAACGCCCTCCTTAAAGTCAGCAGAGACCGCAGCACTCACTGCTCCTGTGCTTCTAAAAGCCAGTGTCTGCGGAGGAGCAGTAAACGGAAGGCAGTTTATGTCACGACAACGCCTGTCCACGTACAGACGTGTCAAGCCTATACACACGCCCACGTGGTCTCCACCTCAGAGCCGTAAACATCCAGCAAGGCCCATGTGTAAGCATCTCCAGCAAAGCAGTCACAAACACGCCGTGTCCTGACGCAGACCGGTGTCAGGCGGCTCGGGGGGCAGAGGAGACAGGCGGGCAGCTCCGCGCTCGGGCCCTGCAGGCCCTGACGGCCCCGGCCCCGAGCATCCAGCCCTGCACTCGCCCAGGGTCGCCAGCTCGGGTGCGGCCGCGGGCAAGGAGCCACGAACAGCCTTCCCTCGGCCGACGCTCTTGTCCCGTCAGTAAGCCGCATCTGACTCCGCGACCCCACGGGCTGCAGCACGCCAGGCTTTCCTGCCCTTCACTCTATTAATAGCTTTTCCTTTTCTGCTTGAGACTAAAACGCCTGTTTTTAGGCTGCTAATGACAAGCTGCTGGAAAAGAATATTTTAGGCCAAAGTATTGCTGTTCATAGTGACCAGAATTTCACACGGGGCGTGTGAAGACCTACCGGCCGGCATGCCCAGCGGGGGTCACGCAGCCTCAGGGTGACAGCACCCCAGCCAGCCAGGGCCCCCGCGGCTCCCGGGCCCCACCCCAGCGCTGAGCAGAAGAGGCCTGCCCACGCCCACCTCGGCAAGGCTGCAGGACCCGCTGCCCCAGGACCCGCTGCCCCAGGACCCGCTGCCCCAGGCCCCCGGGCAGGCCCGCTGCCCCGCCTTCTGCCCCACAGCAGCTCGAGGGTGGATCGGCCCAGGGGAGCCGCCTGCTTGTTAAACTTCCCTTTCCGCTCAGACAAGCAAGACCAGCTCTGCCTCCGGCGCCTGCGCCCGGGGCTGAGGGTGGGTAACCGGCCGTGGTCCCCTGCCACTGACAGCGGGGCTCAGACCCAGGTCAGCTCGGCCACGCCACTTCTGGAACGGCCTCTGCCTCGGGAGGGCCTGGTGCTCGCCTCAGACGGAGCCCAGGACACGGCCCAGGCTCTGTGGGGATGGAAGCGTCTCCGTGGAGCCCTAAGGGGCCCGAGTGCTAGGCGTGGACGCCAGGCCAACCACTCAGGCCAAGGCAGGCCTCTTCCCACCCAGGCAGGGTCTGGAGTGTGGTCGGCGAGAGCCACCCCAGCACTCCAGCCAGCCCCAGAGCTGAGACTCTCTCGGGTCCTCCCAAAGCTACTCCATGCTGGGAGCCGTGACCTTGACCTTTAGCCGCGAGGTGTCTGAGTGGTAGCAGGGGGCCGGCCACCAGCAGCCTGAGGGAGAGAGGCCAGGGCAGGCGGGTGGGGCACGCAGGGTCGGTGCGTCCCACAGGAAGCCGTTCCCCAAGGACTCGCATCAAGCCCCTGCTCACACTGATGGCGCCAGACCCGCCTGGCTGCGAGAAGCCGCTTCTCTCCTGGGATGCAGGGCAACAGCAGCGGGGCTCGAGGCCGCCTCTGGTCCTCACGGGCTCCAGGAAACCCCCCGAGGCGGAGAGTGTCCACACTCGGGGACCAGGGCCGGACGCAGGGGCAGCCCCCAGAGCCGGCCGCGTGGCTCCTCCAGGTCGGAGGGCTCCTCAGGCCACCAGGAGGCTGGACAGACTCCCCTGGGGTTGACTCGGATGACCCTAGACACACTGTGCCTGCCTGTGCCTGCCTGTGCCAGAGAGGGAGCCCACCAAGAAGGGAGCCCGTGACGGCCCTCAGGGGCTCGGAGCTGCCAGCGTGGGGCCCGGGGAGCCAGAGTGTGCAGGGGGCCCTGCTCACATTCATTCAAGCAGCGGGCGCAGCCAGCAAACTGCAGGGAGGGCCACCTGCCCGGGGCTGGGCGCAGAGGAAAACTGCCCGAAGCTCTTCATGCAGGAAGGGGACCCGAAGTCAGAGCCAGCAGCCACCATCAGAATGCCAGCTGGGGGTGACAGGCAAAGCCCAGAGTTCACGTGGAAACGCAGAGACCCGGGGCAGACGTAAGAAACTTGAAAAAGAAGAAGCTGGAGGACACACACCTCCTATTTCAAAACTCCCCACTAACTGCAGTCGCCAAGACCCTCTGGTCCTAGCACGCGGACGGATGAGAGATAAAGAGACGGAAATGAGAGGCCAGGAGAAAGTCTACATGTCTACGGTCCGCTAAGGTGGGTAACTACACTGAACCAGCAAGGCGGTTCAACGGGGAGAACAGTCTTTCCAACAAACAGTGCAGGGCAGCGAGACATGCACACACCCAAGAACGAGGGCGCCGCCCCAGCTCACACCAGGCACAACATCGAAGTCAGGATGAATCTGGGAACTGCGCGCTGCGTGTGCACAGTCACGTCCCACTCTTTGCAGCCCCGCCAGGCTCCTCCGTCCATGGGATTCTCTAGGCGAGAAGACTGGAGTGGGTTGCCATGCCCTCCTGCAGGGGATCTTCCCGACCCAGGGATCCAACCCAGGTCTCCTGCGTTGCAGGCGGATCCTTCACTGTCTGAGCCACCTACGGCAAGGTGAATCTATAATCTGCATGGAAGAGCTAAAACTATTCAGAAGAAAGACAGGAATAAACCTTCATGGCCTTGGACTGGCAATGGGCTCTGTTCTCTCTGCTCTTTCTCCCTCTGTCTTCCCTGTATTTTTTAAACTCAAGTATAGCTGACTGACAATGTCTCAGGTGCACAGCAAAACGGCCCAGTCACATGTGAGTGTGCGTGTGTGTATGTTAATCGCTCAGTCATGTCCAACTCTTTGCAACCCCATGGACTGTATCCTGCCAGGCTCCTCTGTCTATGGAACTCTCCAGGCAAAAATGCTGAAGTGGGTAGTCATTCCCTTCGATAGGGGATCCTCCGGACCCAAGGGCTGAACCTGGAGGCCTCCTGCATTTCAGGCAGACTCTCCACCGTCTAGGCTTCCCTTGTGGCTCAGATGGTAAAGAATCCACCAGTGCGGGAGACCCAGGTTTGATCCCTGGGTTGGGAAGATCCCCTGCAGCAGGGAAAGGCTGCCCACTCCAGTGTTCTGGCCTGGAGAATTCCATGGGTTGTATAGACTGTGGGATCACAAAGAGTCGGACATGACCCAGCGATCTGAGCCACCAGGGAAGCCCGTGTGTGCGTGTGTGTGTGCGTGTGTGCGCGCGCATGTGTGTGTATATGTGTCAGCGCATGTGTGTGAGCGCGCGCGTGTGCACGTGTGTGCGTGCACGTGTGAGTGCATGCATGTGCGTGTGTGCGGGTGTGCGCACATGTGTGTGTGCGTGTGTGTCCACGTGTGTGCATGTGTGTGTGTGCGTGAGCGCGTGCACGTGCGTGTGTGAGTGTGCGTGCGCGTGTGTGAGCGCGTGAGCATGTGTGCACGTGTGCACGCGTGCGTGTGTCTGCGCGTGTGCATGCGTGTGTGCCCGCATGTGTGCATGTGAGCACGTGTGTGCACACGTGTGTGCACACGTGTGTGCATGCGTGTGCGTGCGTGCGCGTGTGTGTGCGTGCGTGTGTATGTCTGTGCGCACACGTTCTTTTTCAGGTCTTTTCCACTACAGGTCATAAGAAGCTGCTGAAGAGAGCGCACTGAGCTGCACAGCAGGGCCTTGTCTTACTCGTTTTATATTCTGCAGCGCACACTCAAGTCCCTCAGTCGTGTCTGACTCTGCAACCCCAGGAACTGTAGCCCAGCAGGCTGCTCTGTCCATGGGACTCTCCAGGCGAGAACACTGGGGTGGGTTGCATGCCCTCCTCCAGGGTGTCTTCCCGACCCAGGGATGGAACCCGCATCTCCTGCGTCTCGGGCACTGCAGGCGGGCTCTTCGCCGCTGAGCCCCTGGGAAGCCTTGTATTCGGCAGTGCGCGCCTGCCAATCCCGAATTCCCACGTTACCACCGCACCCCCCCCCCGGCCCCTTTGTAGCCTAGAGCTTTGTTTTCTTTCGTCTGTCTCTGTGAGTCTGTTTCTGTGCCATAGACGGGGCCGCCCGTCCCATGCTGTAGGGCCCACACGTGAGTGGCGTGCGTGCTCCTCTGGCTCATCTCGCTGGGCTGCTCTTCAGGCCCATCCGTGCTGCTGCCAGGGGGACTCGCTCGCCCCTGCTCACAGCTGAGCGGCATCCCATGCAGGTGCGCACCACGGCTTCCTTCTCCACCCGTCTGCCTGTGGACACGCAGGCTGCCTCCGTGTCGGGGTTGTTGGGAACACTACCGCTGTGAGTGACACCGGGGCACAGGCCTCTGCCTGAATCAGCTCTTGTCTTTTCCAGGTACGTGCCCAGGAGTGGGCCTGCAAGACCCGCGGCGGCTCTGCGTCTCATGCGTAAGGAATCTCCATGCTGTTCCCCACAGTGGCAGGACCAGTTCACACTCCCCCTGGCAGTGCAGAAGGGTTGGCGACGGCTTCTCAGACGTGACATCTGAAGCACAACCAAAGAAAAAACAAGCACACTGGACTCCATCCATGTTTGGAACGCGAGGGCTTCAAAAAGACAGTCAAGGATGTGAAAGACAGCGCAGAGAACGAGAGAAAACACTCGCAATCATCTGTACGACAAGAATCTACCCCAGGATGTACACAGAAAAGTTCAACAATTAGAGAAAATTTAAATAAATGCTTTTCCAAAGCAGGCGAACAAATAAACAAACACCCAAGAAGCGCATGGCAGCGGGAGGAGGGACATTCAGGATCGTCAGTTGTCAGGGAAACGCAGATCAATGCACTGCACGCCCAGCAGGGCGGCTAGACTCAAACAGACGAATAATAACAAGTGTTGTTTCTGGATGTGGAAAAACCGGAACCCTTGTGCGATGCTGGTGGGAATTCAAAATGGTGCAGACACTCCGGGAAACAGTCTGGCAGTTCCTCGAGAAGTTATACACAGCTATCCTATGACTCAGCAATTCCACGCCTGGATACATACCCAAGGGAGTCTAAAACATGTTCACACAAAACCTTACACACAAATGTTCACAGCCACATGGTTCACAAAAGCCAAACGTCCGTCAGCTGCTGGATGGACGCAGTGCGGCCTGCGCTTCTAGGAGGCGGTGCTCGGTCGTGGACAGGGCAGGCTCTGCTACACGCACAGCGTGAATGAGCCCTGACCACAGGGTGACAAACAGGAGTCAGATCAGGAGTCCGAAGCCACGTGCAGGACGCGTCCAGAACAGGCCGATCCACAGACACGGGGTGGACCAGCGGAGGCCAGGGTCTGGGGTGCGGGGGCGGGGAGTGACCGCCGACGGTGCCCCGAGGGCAGGGCAGTGTGGCGGCTGCTCAGCCTGGAGAACACTCGAAAACGCTGAGCGGCAGGCGCAGGAAGAACGGAACTCACAGCGTCTGAAGTCTGTCTCAACGTTCACATGATAATGTGTGAGTTAGTCGAGTCTGACTCTTCGCGACCCCCATGGGCTATAGCCCGTCCAGCGCTTTGTCCATGGGATTCTCCAGGTGGGAACGCTGGAGTGTTCTCCGCAGACGATGATAACAGCTAACGAGCGCAGCCAGCGCAGACCTCCCCGCGGAACGACCGGCCCTCCACTGTGGGAAACCTTCACAACACGTGGGCCGCAGCCGGGGGCGAGACCGGATGGGGGTCCAGGCCTAAGGGGCCACGCGGGAGGGAGCCACCACGCCGCCTGCCCGACAGCAAGCACAAAGGCCAGAGCACAGCGCCCCAGGCGTGCTGAGCGGGTTTCCTGCGGAGCCAGGAGGGACCTCACCACCCGCTCTGGCTCAGCAGCACCTCACCAGGTCCTTACCAGGGACCCTGAGAGGAGGACAGGCCACTCGGGGGCCCGAGGGTGCCAGGCTGGGGCTGAAGGGGCAGCAAGGAGAGGCCCAGCATTGGGGATGCTGAGTGCCTGCTCCCTGCGCGGTCACGCAGCCTTGGGCCCTGGCATTTCCCGGGAGTGGGGACCCCACGAGGACAGGAAGAGCCTCGGCCGGGGCGAGCGGGGCTGGATCTTGCAGGGAGCCCAGAACTCGGCCAACAGAGGGCGCTGGGCTGCGGGGACGTGCCACCCGGGACCAGCCCTGCCTCGAACAGTCCAGAAGCTCAGGGCCAGGCCCAGGGACTCAGCAGCCCGTCTGCAACAGGCAGGACTGCCCTGGAGGTGCCTCCACCCAAGCTCTACTCGCCAGGACACACGGACGGACACGCAGCCAGGCTCTGGACGGGGCACTGCGCCCGCCCAGCCCGTTCCAGAGAAGCAGACCCAGCACAGGGGCGCAGCTCCACGGCCCCGCCAGGCGGGCTCCGCCCAGCAGTCAGGGCTCCATTCTCTTACTAACGGTCAGAACCTCGTTTTGTGTCCACAGCACAGGTCTGTGGCGCAGCAGCTGCCCAAAACACTGAGGTCTCCCCGGGGTCCGTCTGGGCCAGCGGCTCAAAGGCAGCGCCCTGCAGAAAGCAGAGGAGGCGCTTCGGGGAACTCCAGGGCTTGCCACGGGACTGTCCTTATGAAAAACAAACTCTCAGGATCATCACGGCACACAGACGTCAACTTCCCCCTGGAAGCTAGGACCAATTCTCAACTTTCTCAGTGGAGAGGTCACACGCCGATGCTTCCACTTTGCCACCCTGGGCTCCTCGGGCAGCCCTCCGGACAGACCCCTGCACCTGGCGCACCTCCAAGGGCCGGCAGTCTCCAGCGGCACCCCCGAGCGGCCAGAGCGCGCACCCTCCTGGGCCTGAGTCCCCGCGTCCTCCCCTTCCGCACCGACTCTTATCAGTTGTTAAACAGGCAGACGGGTCACAGGCAGCTCCCTAGAGGAGGGAGCCGACTGTCCACACCGAGGTCTGGCCCCCGCGCATCCCCTGCAGGGCCCCGGGGCCCAGCGTGATCAGGTGCACAGACCGTTACCGTCCTGCAGCGCCGGCTTCCAGCTCACCGCCCATGCAGGCCAGGCCAGCCCACACGGGCCACGCGGCCTCCCCAGCAGGCCTGGCTCCCCGCTTCCTGCACTGCTGCCGCCTGCGACGGCCCCAGCGGCCACCCTGCCTGAGCTCGCCGGCTGACTCGCGTGTCCCAGAGCCTTCAGCACCCGGCCCTGCGTCCCGGCCCAGGAGACGCTCCGTGGTCTCTGTGTTGGGGCGTCGCCCGAGCGAGTCACTGCCGAGGTCCCTGATGGTCTCCGGCTTGCACTCAGCAGCCGGGGCAGCCTGGGACCGCACACAAGCCGTGAGCCAGGGGATCCGGGTCAGCGCACCCTCTGCCCTGTAAGCCAAGGGGGTCGGGAGCCCGGCCCCAGAGGGCGATGCCCAGGGGACGCACCGGCCCCAGAGGCCGTGTGCTGGTGGACCTGCGGGCTTCTAGAGCCTCCCGGACCCCAGGCCTCGGGACCCCCAGCACCTCCTCCAAACACTCCGCCCACTCCCAGAACACCCCTCCCAGACCCTGCCCCCCCAAGCCCCACCTGCCCCACCTCTCCCGGCCACAGACCCCTGCTCCATCAACCAAGACGGGAGGGGCAGGCATGGGGTGTGTCGGGCCAGGGGCAGCTCGAGGGAGGCTGCCAGTTTAGAGAGGCCCGTAGGAGCTTTGGGGCTGGGCTGGTGGGAGTGCGAGGTGGGGAGGGGCCTGGGGCACCGCCTCCAGGCTCAGGCCCTGGGGGCGGGGCCCACCTGCAGGGTGCCCAGTGAGCTCCCCTGGGTGGGCAGCTGCGCTCACCGCCCTCAAACACGAGCCTCTGCAGTGTGGGTACCAGCGCATACCTGAGCTCGGTGGAAGCTGGCCCCAAGGCTCGGGAGCCCCGGGCCACCCGCACCCCCTGCCCCGTGTCCCCAGCAGCCAGTGTCCCCAGGGCCACGCGCGAAAGGCCGAGGTCCTGGGGGCTGGTGCTCGGCCACCGAGGCAAGCCGCCACCTGCTCTACTGAGACAGCCCTGCGTCCGCCCCGCTGGCCAGCTCCCGCCACACGCCCACGCCCTGCCAGCTGCACTGATAACCACGACCCCGTCCCCGCCGGCCTGCTGCCCCCCTGCCTGGGCCGCTCACCCTGCAAGCGGCCGGGAGGGAAGCAACCGCGCCTCAGCAAAAACAGGAAGTCACAACAGGTCTGCAAACTGTGACAGGGATGGAGGAGAAACAAAAGCAGAGCAGCTGAGCAGCCGTCCCCACAGACTTGCTGGCTACCCGGACAGATGCCATTCTCAACAGAGTGAATCCAACTGAAGGGAAAGCCCACATCACCGCAAATTCCAGCACAGCCACCACACGTCACATTCTGCCCTGTGGCGTGGGGCAGACAGCCCTGCCCTGGACCGGGCGTGTGCCCCCAAGACGCCCCAGCTAAGCCCTGAGCAGAAGAGACGCAGCAGGGGAGAGTGCCCGGGGCGCCAGCAGGCAAACCGGGACGGTGGGCCTCCCGGCCCTGCCTGGCGGTCTCCCGGGGCGGCGGCCCCAGCGACACTGTGGAAGGAGCCCACGAGGGTGCTGGCAGCGCTGACGGCTGGAGCCAGGGCTGCCCCCCACGACAGGGCTCACCGCGGGGCCAGAGCACCCCTGCCCAGCTCTCCACCACCCATGCGGACACTGCCCCGAAGCCCCTGAAGGCGGGACAGGGGCTCGGAGCGGGGGTCTCAGGCCTCTGGCCCAGCCCAGGTGGACCCCAGAGCAGCCCCTCCAGGAGGGCCACAGGGTCCTGAGCCCCCTCCCCAGGGACGCAGGCCCGAGCAGGGACGGCCATACCCCACAGGCCTCCGCAGAGGCCCAACGTGCAGAAATGACCACCGGGCCGGACACAGGCGGCAAGAGGCCGGGCTAGGCTGGGGGCAGGCCTCTCGGAGCCTGAACACCTGTCCCCACACGGGGACCAGAGGCAGACGCTGTCCCTAAAGGGGGTGGCACAGGCCACAGGGCCGCCTCGTGCTCTTCCAGCACCAAGTGGCTGGAAATACAGGCACCTGCCAGCACCCTGCTGCCCTGCACAACATCACCCTCCCCGCCCTCGAGCCCAGACGGGCACGGACAAGCCCGCGGGGCTGCCCCTGGGGCAGCTTCCCAGGGTCCCTGAGCCCTGGGGGCAGGCGAGCCACCCGCAGGCCGGTCGGAGCTGACCCGAGGCCGCGCTGGGCTCACAGCCCCTCTGCCAGGAGAGAAGGCAGCAGGGCGGGCGTGGGGGCCAGCCCCTAACCTGGGGAGGCGCACCCCGTGTCGGGGTCAGCAGGAGGGGGCGCGCCTGAGCCCTACCCTTGCACAGACTGAGCAGACCCCCCCCGGGGCAGGGCGCGGGACTCGGCCGGCATGCCAGCCCCGCAGGGAAGGGCGCTGTCCGTCACCCCCGGCCACAGCAGAGCCCCGGACGGCAGCCCCGCGCCCCCACAAGACACTGCTCAGAGGGGCGCCCAGGTCATGACCTCCTGCTGTCCGGACAAAGCAGGCCTCTCCTGGCCCCCTCTGCACCCCACACCCAGGGAGTGGGAAGCGTGATCCCCAAGGAGCCACTGCCGCCCACACAGTCAACAGTTTGCCAAAAACCATCCGTGAAGCATGGCGAATTGTCCACCTGTGTGGGACGCTGACTGGTCCATCCAGCCAGCAGAGCAGCGCTTGGCAGAAGGGCCCCACGGTGACGACAGCGGGGGGTGAGCAGCTGGGGGCTCCGCCCCGCAGACGGCCAGGAGGGCTGGGCTTCAGGCTGGATGGTGGGGCACGGCGGCAAACGTTCATGCTCAGACCGGGGGCTCCACTCTCGCGGGGCGAGCTGCCGGAAATTCAAGTCCGGTCTGCCCCGACAGCCACACCTGCGCACCGAAGCGAGAACAGCTCTGCCACTGGGCCCTGGTGCCCACAAGGTGCCAGGCTGGGGGGCACTCACCTTCCCCAACTCAGTGCCCGGCCAGCGGGCTGGCGGCAAGTCCGGTTCCACAGCCATCGGGGCGGGACCCCAAATCCCAGCCCCGCACAGCTGGTCAGAGACCAGCAGGCCCGATCACCCCAAAGCACGACGAAAGCCCAGAGCTTGTAATTAACAGGGGGCAGAGAAGGCGGCAGAGGGCCGGGCAGTGACCTGTGCCGAGAGGGTGTGTGCTGCCACCCCAGGGGCCGGGACTCCTGGCCTGATGCCAAAGCACGGAGACGGGAGGGCGTGCCCGCCGGAGGATGGGGGCGCGGCTGCAGGCATTCACGGGGCGCAGGCTGGGGTCACGCGTCGGGGCCCCTGGGAAGGAGCACGTGAGCGTGCTGGGCCGTCCTGCTGGCCACACCCGTGCTGAGGGACCCGCCAGGAAGCCTGAGCACACCCAGCCCAGGACACGGGCAAGGACGAGACTGCGGCCCACCGAGGCCTTGTGGGGACGGCCGGGACAGGCCGGCCAGTGCCAGGGGCCCACGCCCGCCGGGGCACCCCATCCCCCTACGACCCCCGGCGGCCACCGCGCCACTGTCCCTCCTCCCTGCCTGAGGCGCAAACGGCCCCAAGTCACGAGCACCCACGCTGACCCACGGCCATGCTCCCAAGACGGCTGGGCTTCTTATTCGAGGGGAAAGCAATGCTCCGTGAGCCTGGGCAGTGCAGTGTGTGTCCCTGACAGTCAGGACCCCTCGCCCCGCGCGGGCACGGTCAGGACCCCTCGTGTGTGCGTCCCCGATGGTCAGGACCCCTCGCCGTGTGCCACACCCTGCGGCCCTCACTGCTCAGCCCGCTCGCCTCCCCCCGCGGTGCAGCCTGAGCCCCTTGCCGCCCCCATCCCCGCACACGCAGTGACCCGAGGGGACCCCTGCCCCAGAGCCACGTCCGTCTCCCAAAGAAAGAAGCCGGCAGTCCCTCGAGCTGCACTCACCGTTTGCTTTAGAAAACAGGTCTCATCACCAGAACTAAGTGGATGCAGGGACCACAACTGAAGAAGCGTCGGGAAGACCCTGGGAAGCCCGGGATGCTCCCCAGACAGAGGCCCACGAGTGCCCAGCCTCACCCAGATGGGCAAAGAAAGGGCGTCCCCACAGGCTCAGGAACACACTGGCCACCCTACCTTCCAAACCCAGAGTTACAGAGACCGTCACAGCAACAGCGCCGGCGACGCCTCTCGTCACCTTGACAGCCGGCAGCCCCCCACGCCTCAGCCGCACCAGGGAGCGGCCCTTCACCCGCACGCATCACCGAGGGCAAGACCCCCAGCATCCCCTGGGGGGTGCCGTCCCGAAGCTCAGAGCCCGTGTCCCCCAGGGTGGGCCGTCCTGCAGCTCAGAGCCTTTCTCAGGGTGTACTGCCCACCCCGGCCGGCACAAGACCTCATGTCCAGTCACCCCTCGGGCTCATCAGCAGAGCACCCTGGGCCCCGGTTAACTGAGGCAGCTGCCTCCATGTCCACTAGGGAATGCGCCACAGTCTCACCCCTCCCCCCTCCCTCCCCGAGCCCATGACCAACCCCCTGAAACTCACTCAGGTGGGAAGGGGCCCCCGCCCCGCAGACACGGAGCGAGCAGGGCCGTGGCCCGGGAGACACAGATCGAGGGGCTGAGACGCCCCTCAGACCCACCGCTACCTTTTGGACGAGCCTCCCAGCCCGGTGCTGACCTCTCCGCACCAGAGCCTATTCCTGGATGGGGCCCACCTCCCTGCAGAAGCTGCCGCCCCGCTTCCCGCCCCTGCCCACTGGGGCAGGCACTGGGGGGTCCACACTGAAGGAGCTGTCCTGCCCCGGCTCCTCAGCAAGGCTCGCCCCCTCCCCTAGGCAGCCTCCCTGCTTCACCCCTGCTCCTGGGTCAGACGGCGGGCTCCATTAAAGGAGGGACGTCTCCTGGGAGGCAGGCCTGGTCCAAGTTCTGTAACTTCCGAATCAGACCTGGCACATGGTGGAATTGCTCCCAGCAGGGGCTTCCTTCCCAGAGGCAAACGGCCACCGGAGACGACCCCAGTCAGCAGCGGCAGCCCCTCCTCCCCGGAAGGCTCGGTCTACGTGCCGACGGAGCTCACGACGCAGGCCCAGAGCCTGACCGCGCGGAAAGACGCGGCCTGAGAGGCAGCGGGTGTGAACACGCCCCAGGACCCCATCCTTCAGGGCTGTCCCCCCGGCTGCCCTGCAGGGCTCACGCCACTGGGTTCAAAACACGCAAAACATCCACGGCGTTGAAGCTGAGCAGCGTCTCCGCCACAGCAGCCTCCGCCCTCCCCCAGCGTCTGCAGCGCTGATAAAGCAGGAAAGGCCGCAGGTGACCGTGCGCAGCAGCGGCCAGCAGGGATGGTGGCAGACGGAGGGGTCAGGGACACCTGTGGACAGACGACGGGCTGCAGACCCGAGGCACACCGCGGTGGTGGGACCGCAGCTCGCTGCGGCCGCAAGGAGGTGTGTAGTGCAGGCACGGCCTCCTGACCTGGGGGAGCAACCTCGAAACCCCACCAGGCTGAACCCCACCACCCTGGAGCTGGGCGGGACCCCATCTACAGAGAGACCCAAACTCAGGCACACAGACCAAATTCCCACAGGGGAAGTACGCAGAGGTCCCAGGTCAGAGGCAGTGAAGCCAGAAGGACACGGAGACACCTCCCCGCTGTCCGTCTCTCCCCCACGGCCGTCCCCACGCTGCCAGGGGGCTGGGGGAGGTCTGCAGAGAGGCCCAAGGCTCAGCCTCACCCTGGCCGGCTCCGCAGCCCTCAGGGGCCTCGGGGCTTAAGGACAATGCAGGAAGCACCGCCTCTGAAACTGAGACACGCCACCGTCCTCGAGGCGATCTGGCCACTGGTCCTCAGCTCCAGCCAGAGGCTCTGGCCCTTCCCTGGGGTTGGGGTCTCCTCCTGCCTCCTGGGCGTCTGTGTAGAGAGCTTGTTAAAGACCAGAGTCCAGAGAGACGAGCTCCCGTGAGGCAGGAGTGAGGGGACGTGCTCCTGGGAGGCGGGGGAGAGGCCCAGCACAAGACTTTGAGAAAAGACAGGGGCCGCTGGGTGCTGGAGGATGTGGAGAAATCGGAGCCCTCGAGCTGGGCTGGTGAGGACGCAGAGCGCGCGACGCTGCACAACGGCTGGTAGTTCCTCAAAGGGTCAACGCGAGTCACCGCAGGCCCGGCCGGCCCCCGACCCAGGGACGGGCTCAGGAGAAGCAGAGTGTGCACGGCAGGGCGCCCGGACACCCAGCGCCAGCGGGGAACAAACACGGCCGGACGGCAGAACGGTCCTCGGCCACCAGAGTGACTGACATGCTGACATCCAGCTGCTGAGCTCTGAAAACGCCGAGCCAGCTGTTTTACACACTCACGTGAGACCCCCAGGACAGGCAGAGGCACAGAGACAGGACGCAGACAGGCAGTGACCAGGCGCTGGGGCTTCTGGGGAGACGGCGAGAATTAGGGGGAGGGGGCAGCTCAGGCGTATGGGGTGTCCTTCCCAGAAAACAAGTTTGCACCGACTGTGGGGACAGTCACACAGCTGTGTGACACCAGAAACCGCTGGGCTGCACACTTCACAGGAGTGAGGTCCGGGTACGCGAACGACGCCTTGGTGAAGCCATCGCCAAATGCAACTCCTCGAAGGAGTGGGAGGACTCCCCCGTCAGAGCAAGCGAGCGGGCCGGGAAGAAGGCCGCCCCGCACGAGGCCCCCGCGGGGCCCCTGCACCCTGGGTTGGAGGCGGCGGCCCTGCACACAGGGCTGGGGAGGCAGAGACAGAGCTGGAGGGGCACCCAGGGCAGGGGGCTTTCAGGACGGAATGGGAACGGGGCTACAGAGCAAACGGACGGTGCTGGAGAGAGACGCACAAGTGAGTGAGGCTCCCAGCCCGGTGCAGGGGCTCCCAGACCCCGACACACAGCCACGGCAGCCCCAGGTCCGGGCACAGAGAGGGCTGCTCCTGAGCAGACCAGGGGAGATGGGAAGCAGCTCAGGAAGGGAAGAGGCCGGGAAGGCACGGCAGGACCGGTGCTCCAGGCAGACACCCAAGAGCGAGCCACGCTCTCAGAACCCTGCTGTTGGCTTCATCTCCCTCCCAAGAAGCAGCCTTACCATGTAAGGGTGGGACCGAGCTCTGAAGCCACAGCTACAAGAATCCACCTTCCCAGCTAACTTCTGGCAAAAAACAAGCCCACCACGTAAAGAACCAAAAGCTAGCAACCTCACTTGTCTAAAAGCCAGCCATCTCAAGCAAAGCAGTCAGGTGAGGAGCGCTTGCCAGCAAGCAGTTGGGGACAGCAAGAGTCCAACCGGCGACTGCGGAGAGCCCTGGGCTCCCTGGGGACACGCAGAACAAGCGGGCAGCACAGCCAATGCCAGGCCCCAGCCGGGGGGCAGCCCCCCGCTGCAGGCTCGCCCCCAGCCAGGACGGAGGCACTGGGTCCAGCAGCTTTGTCCACAGCAGGACAACACGAGGCTCACGCTCGTCTCACCATCTCCCGCGTGGCCGGCAGGGCCTGCCAGGGCTGTGACTGGCGAGGACACCTTCCTGCTAAGAGCACCTTCAGCAGGCTCAGTTTCTGCCATCCTGTCTCTCTGGACTGACCGGTAGGGGCTGACCGAGGACTCTTCGGCGCTCCTTAATTAAGCGGGAAAAGTGCGAACCACTGTACTGTGGACTCTGCCCACCCCCTGGTGTGTAGCAGCGCACAGTGGGGAGCAACCCGGGGGCCTGTTGGGGACAAGGTGCTGAGCCATCCCAGACCCGAGGGAACCCGGAGGGCAGGCGAGGACACAGCGGACCACAGACAGGACGCTCTGCGGGTCGCAGGGGTTAGGGCCAAGCCGCGTGGACGTCTGCACCCAGCGCTGCACGGGGTCACAGCTGGACGAGGGGCAGCCAGGGGAACTCACGGGGCTGCACAAGCAAACACAGTCACCTGCCGCTCAAGCTCGAAAGGAGAACTCGCCCACCCGAGAAGGGCCATCCCCCACCCGCCCGCATCCCCCAGGAGGGGGCCAACGCCGCCCACCGCGCGGCCCGGCCACGCGGCGGAGCGTGGTTTCCAGATGATGAAACTGGGCCATCTGAACAGCGTCAGTGTGCAGGGAGCACGCCACAAGACAGAGTCAGGGAGCAGCCCTCCTGAGGCCTCCTACGAACCGAAGAGTCAACAAGTCCTTCACTTAGGCATCGGCTCCTTTCCCCGGCCAGGCTCCAGGGACGGGTCCATACCCACCCCTGCTTCTCCAGGCCGCTGAGGAGGGAAGTCCCCAGCCAAGCTGTGCACGTTAAGAAAAGACGTGGGTGAGGACAGATACGTCTCTCCTGGCCCTTGAGTCGAAAGCCACCGAGCAGAATTAACCTGTGCGCTGCTTACCAAGACAAAGGCTCCTTCGTGATACAAACAAGACGCAGCACTCCACACAGCCTTTCAGAAGAATGGAAAGCTGGAGAGAGTCTGGTGCTAACCAAAAGCAAACCAAGTGAGCCACTTTAACGTCCATGGAGGGAAGCGTGTGTATACAGCTGAAACACAACAGAAATGCTAGAACTCGGAATCCAAAGATTATTGGGAAGAATGTCTGCACAGCAAAATTCTCTTCCCTTTGAGACTGAAATACCCCACCGTGCTTAATTTTCCTGACATTTCTGAGGCTCTGAAGCCACAGCTAACGGATCTGGATCACCTGAGTAAAACCATGTTAGAGTGGATGTTACTGGAAAGCCAAGAATAGAATGCTAAATATACAGACACACACCCAGACCAGGCACTTTTGTAGAAAATGATCAAACGTGAAACTAGATAGAGTGTCCTGTCCGTGCCAGAGAGCAGGCAGCTCACCTCCAGCAGGGAAGTGCAAAACATCGCGCCTGGAAGCTAAAACAAGAAAAACGCAAAAATAGCGCCTACCTTTGATTAATAAAATCACTCCTCGCCTGTGCATGAACTTAGCCTAAGAAACACCTCACCGATGCTCACTGCCAGCCAGCAAAGGAAGGCAGGGGTGGAAGGCATGTTTGCCCATGGTCTGCTTGGTCAAGCGGCTGCCCCACCGCTCACCTCCGCGGGGGTGGTGGGGGGGGGTGTAGTGCGGGGCTGCCTGGAGCTCCATCTGGGCCATCATCCTCTTTTCCTAAACAAGCATGCCACTTGGAGCCGCATTCTGCTTTATTTGGGTTGGCAGTGTAAGTACCAACAGCAGGGTGGCACCGCGGCTGCAACGTGAACTAGGTCAGCCAGGCCTGCCTCCGGAGCCGGGGGAGCACCAGGCCTTGGCTGACTCTTCTCCCAGTGGCCTCGGGTGCCGGGTGGGAGGCCCCAGAAGGTAAAGGCCTTGGACAGTCAGCATCCTTTTTCTGGCCTTGAAAAGCTTCTCTCATCTTTCTCTTTAACAGGCAAGAAACGTAAAGTCCTCCAGGCTTTCAACAGAAGCCCCTTGTTTGAGAACTAGAGAGATACTAAGTTACAAGGTAAAATGAGGGCGCCCACACTTGGGGGCAGCCACAGGCTGCTAGGCAGGGAGACAGGTAGACCGGCAGAGGCCAGGACCATGGACTGGAGAGTTGGGAGTCAGCGGCCAGAAGTCAGGGATTGGGCCCAGGAGACACGGGCTGGGGTCTGGGAACCAGCGTTCAGGGTCAAGCTTCCTGGGTCAACACTGGGTACCAGGGTGTGGGGCCCTGGAACTGGGGTTTGGGGTCAGGATTTGGGGACCCTGGACAGGGATCAGGACTAGGACTTAGGGACCTGGGTTCAGGGGCTGGTCTCCGGGTTCAACCCATGGAGTCTGAAGGCTGGACCTGGAGACCAGGATTCCAGGGACGGGGCTAGGCTCCCGGGTCCCGCGCTCAAGTCTGTGCCTGGGTGCCAGGGATCCGGCCCGAGTCCCGAGGTCCTGGGGCTCAGGACTCGGGGTCTGGGTCCTGGGACTTCGGGCTTCGGGACCGAGATCCTGGTCCCGGGGCTCAGGGTCCGAGGTCCGGGGGTCCGGGATCCCGGGTCCGGCGCCACACTTACGTCGTCGAAGAGCGAGCCCACGTTGGCCGTGACCAGCAGCACCGCGGTGCCCGGAGCAGCCGCCTTGCCCGCCATCGCGGCCTGGGCCGGGGCAGCCGCTCTCCGGAGCCGGCCGGCCGGGGTCTCCGCGCGCCGCGGCGTCAGCTGCGCCGAGGGCCGGCCCCGGGGCGCATCGCGGGCTCGGCCGGTCGGGCCGGGCCGGGCCGGGGTCCAGCCGCGCTCGCTCTCGATCTCCGCGGCCCCACGCCCGTCGCTCTCCGCCGGCGATCACCGCGGCCCGGGCGCAGCCATTAGATTCGCGGCCGCCGGAGCTCCCGCAGCGACACCGCCGCCGAGAGCAGAGGCGAGGCCCGCCCGGGCCGGGGGCGGGGCGAGGGCGGGGCGAGGGCGGGGCGGGGCCTGCGGAAGGTGGAACGGGGTACGAGGGGCGGGGCCTGAGGGGGCGGGGCGGGCGCTGGGGAGGGGAGGGGCATGAGGGCGGGGCGGGGCTGGGAAGGGGAGGGGCGTGCGAGGAGGGTGGGGAGGCCATAGGAGGGGCGGGCCTTGGAGGACAGGGCGGGGCCCGAAGGGCGGGGTCTGCTCTGGGCGCTCGGGCGTTAGCCTCCGCCGCGCTCCTGTCAGTCAGCGGCCGCCCCGCCTTCCCCCGCTCCGCGGCTGCGCACAGACTCCTCCCGCGGCCCATGACGTCACGGCCCTGCTCCCACAGGGCACGTCTTAAAGGGGCCGCGCGCTGTTCGTGGCTGCTGCCCGGCGCGACCCCCTGGCCCTCAGGCGAGGCTTGCGGCGGGAGCGCGTGGCCCCGTGCGAACTGCGCCGGACCCGCACAGAGGAGGGCGGCGAGGCCAGGCCGCCGGGCCGCGGGCTGAGGGCCCCCGGTGTGCCGGGCCGGTGGTGTCCCCCAGCGCACGTCGCGCGCCTGGCGGTCGGCGGAGGAGACCGGACGCGGGAATAGGCGACAGGGAGCCGCGCTGAAGCTGGCGCCGTCCGCGCGGCCGATGCGGGTCGCACATGGTTCCCGGGGTTCTGAAGGCGCCTGCCCCACGGCCTTCTCCCCGCGGCGCTGGGGTCCGGGGGCGTGTCCAGAGGGACAGTGTCCAGGGGGACAGTGTCCAGGGAGCGTGTCCAGCGGACACGGGGCAGGGCACAGCCCTGCGGGGAAGGCGTCCCTTCCTGCCCGCATAAAGCCTGTCCAGTCCCCGCGGTGGCTGGCTGTGGACCGAACATGTCCCCAGAGTCCCCAGGTGAGGCCCACTCCCAGTGTGGCCCCCTGTGTGACCTGCCTCTGGAGGTTAATTAAGGTTACAGGCGGTGATGACGGTGGGACTGTCTCTCAACAGCCTTGCTTCTATAAAAAGAGACCCAGGGCACTCGCTTCCCCCTACCAGCTCCCACTTTGGACAGAAAACAAGAAGAGGTCATGGGGACACAGCCCGCCCACAAACCAGAAACAGAACTGGAAGGAAAAACTCGCTGTCGCTTAGGCACAGGGCTGTGGTGTCCCTGACACTGCGTCTCTTGCTCTTTGACAGGAGCAGCCCGCGCCGAGGGCACCCTCACAGAGGCTGGTCCGGAGGCCTGGCTGCCGTGCAGAACCTGTTTCCTGGGCGGTGGCATCGTCCCCTACCTCGGCTGTTTTCTCCCTCCTGCCCCAGTTCACTGTGGTCAGGAGCAAACCCCACTGCACACACGCACACCTGCACACACGCGTTCACTCTGAGACTGTGCCTAGGTCAGGGAAAACTAGAGACGCTAACCCCGCGCCCCCAGCCAACATCACGCCGACCTCAGGGACCCCGCGCCCCCAGCCAACATCACGCCGACCTCAGGGATGTCCGCGCTGAATACCAGGACTTCTGGCCGCTCGTGCCCCCATCACTGCAAGATGGCACCCCTTCCCCTCCTGCCCCAAGCGGTCAACAGGTCCTCCCGCCCAGGGACACCCTGACCCCTCAGCAGGGGAGGATTTGTAGTCAGAGCTGTTCCTGCTGGTCGGCAGGCCTCCGGCACCTGCTCCTCCTGCCTCTGGCCACCCCGCCAGCTCTGCAGCCACCATTTCCTTCCCTCTGTCCATCCCCTTTGCTGCAGACCCGGTCCTAAGAGTCGGGCCGTCTCTCCCCAGGGCCAGTGGGCTGCTCCCTCTCAGGCCCTCGGAGCACATTGGGGACCCTCACTGTGATCACAGTCTCCCGATTCAGCCGTGCGCCCAGTGCCTCACTGGGCAGGGCCATCTCAGACCCAGCGCGTGGTCACAGATTCCTGATTCCCGCTGTCTCGGACCCGCGACCAGGGCAGGGTCCAGGCCACGTGCCCCGGGGGTGGCTCAACCAGCTTCTTCCGGCTTGTCGGGCTTCTCAGTGCCCCTGGGCGCATCAGACCCCTCTGACCCCTGCCACTGTATCCCACACATCCACATCACAGCACCCACCTCACCATGGAAACCAGACTCTCCGGTCCCCTCGGCCTGTCGACTGCCTCCCCTGCCGTACCACGCGGCACAGCCTGCCACAGAGAAACGCTCCAGAAACGTATCGCGTGAGTCAATGACATGCAGGAGTCGTCTCTGTGCCCAGGGCCAGGGCTGCCCAACCTTCAGAGTGAAACTGAATGTTGACCACCCGTGTTAGAAGCCACATCCATGAAATCGTTTTGCTTGATGTCCTTCTTTGCCTTTTGAACATTGTTCCGTGTTTGTTACCTTTGCAATAATAATAAGGAGAAGGAGGAAGAGAAAAGGCTCTGCAATGTTTCAGGAGAGATCTGGCCCACCTGCCTTTGCTTTCTGCCTTTGATCATCTACATAGAAAATCCTCAACAATCTACAAAACATGCCACTGAAAAAGTGAATTTAACAAGTTCATGGAATTCAAGTCAGTATTCAGAAATCAGTTGTATAGCTATATATCAGAATCAACATTGGAAGAATAAAATCCTAAATCATTTCCATTGATAACAGTGAGAAAGTGAAAATGTGTAGGAATAAGTGTAACAAAAGGTGTGCAAGAAGCCTACAGAACATGGAGAATCAAAGGTAAAGAAGATCTGAGGGCTGCCCTGGAGGTCAGTGGTTACAGCTCTGCTTTCCAATAAACGCAGGGGGTGGGCGTCGATCCTTAGTTGGGGAGTTAAGATCCCACACGCCTCACAAGATCCCACACGCCTCACAGCCAAAAACCAAACCACGAAACAGAAGCAACACTGTAACAAAGTCAACAAAGGCTCTAAAGATGATGCACATCAAAAAATTTAATTAAAGAACATCTAAGCAAATGGGGAGAGACACCGTGCTCCTGGGCTGAAAAATTCTGATGTGAAAATGTTGGTTTTCTTTAACTGATGCACAGATTTCAGGCAATCCCACTCTAACCTCAGAAAGCTTTTTTTGTTTGATTTTCTTTAGCAATTAACAGGTCAATTCTAAAATATATGTGGAGAGATGAAATGCGTAGACTAGATAGGAGCGTTGTGAAAAGAGCAGAGCTGGGGTCCTCACATTGCCTGGGTCAAGCCTGGCCATGAAGCCGCAGAAACAAGGACAGTCCCGTCAGCAGGACAGACACGTAGGTCAGAGGGCAGGACAGGGGACCTGTGTCTGAGAGGTCATCAGTTTAGACAAAGGAGCGAAATCCATGGGAAAGGATTGTCTTTTCAACTGACCGTTCTGGGACCCGTTGGACATCCACGTGAAGTACAACAGAGCTTGATGCACATGATATCAAAGGGACCTGGAAATGGATCACAGGCCCAGCACAACAGCCAACGTTTCCAGACACTTGAGGGTATTTCTGGGACTTGGAGCTGCGCAGGCTTTCTCAGAGAGGACACCAAACTCGCTGCGTATGAAAGAAAGAGAAAAAGAAAAAAAATGCATTTTATCGAAATTTTGAAACTGTGTTCTTGGAGAAACAATGTTAATAAAATGGAAAGAGGCACCCTTTTAATGCTCCAGCGTCCATCAGGAGAATGGGCGGAGTGAGAATCCTCGTGCCCGCATAAAACAGAATAACGTTCAATAACAGAAACGACACAGGCCGGGCTCAGGTGCACCGGCCACAAACGCGTCACTCTCTGTGACTTCTGAAAAGGGCACCTCTGTCCCCCGTGGCAGAGGGGACCAGTGGCTGTGGGGCCCAGGGTGGGAGAGGGCTGCGTGCCAGGAGCAGACGAGGGAGCTTGTTGGGAAAAGGAAGCATCCCTGATGTGGATTGCAGCGGTGGTGATGGGCGCTGTATACGTTTGTTGAAACTCACAGAATTGTCCACTGAACACGCATGCATTTCTCTGTAAGAAAACCTCAGTAGGGTGGATCTGAACCATTTGGAAAGGAAAATAGACTAACCATTATTGTTGTGCACATCTACAATTTATCTTTTAAAGATTTTCACTACTTTATTTTTTATTTTATTAATTTACTGGGTTTTGGCCTCCCTGAGTCTTTGCCGCCGCAGGCAGTCTTCCTCTAGCTGTGGCGAGCAGGGACTCCTCTTACTGCAGAGCGTGGGCTCTCGGGCAAACAGGCTCAGCTGCCCCTCGGCATGTGGAATCTTCCCAGACCAGGCAGGGGTCAAACCCTTGTTCCCTGCATCGGCAGGCGGACTCCTAACCTCCAGGCAAGTCCCACCTGCAGTTTCTTACACACGATAACATAAACTTGAATCCTCTAAAACTGGGACGTTCTTCTTTAATTTGTTTATTGGCATAACCTGGAAAGTACAGCAAGCTGGAGACTTCCCAGCCCGAGAATCCCTCTGTGTGTCTCCCGTGCGGACGTGGGTCCCCCGACCCCTGCTCTTCAGGTTGCGCGGTATCTGCGGTATGCAGTAATATAAATCTTTCTAAAATCTGCACCTAAATTCCGCCTGGTCCCAAGGGTTTCAGGTAAGAGATATGGAGCTTGAATTGTGACAGCGCCTGAGAAGACAGACCGGTTCAGACCTGCACTATCATCCTTAGAAAATGCACTCCAGCCTCTGGAAAAGGAACAGCAAGAGGCTGCTCTCTGTCCACCCGCCCCGTCCCCCCAGCCTCCCCGAGGGTCTGCTCAGACCAGAGCCCAAGGAGCTGCAGGCACCTGGTGGGGAGGCAGAGGGGCGCCTGGCAGTGAGACTGGCCCGGACCCAGAGCGGTGTCAACAGCACTGCTCCGCTGGAGAAACAGAGCCTCCGAGTGAGGGGGCCACTAACCCAGGCTCCGGCATCGCGGGATGCACCCCTACAGGGCTGGGAGGAGGCTCCGGGACGCCTCTCCTGACTTCGGAGGCCCTTGACAGCCCCTCCTTTTGGTTTGTTCTTGCCCGCTCAATGAAATTAATAGTGCCATCGCTGTTTCCAAACTTCTAAGGTTTGGGGCAACTTGCTGGTCTGGGCCTCGCAGTCTGGACCCTTTGGCCACTCACCCCCAAATGCTGACCCATCCTGACCTTCCTCTTGCAGCCTGACCTAGGGGTGAGCCTGGCACTTGACTTTAGAGGGAATCAGAGTGAACTGTGGTTCCTCAAGGAAGAGTCTCAGCGAGGCCTGCTGTCTGGGGAGGGTGGTTAAACCCCGCCCCCTTGGCAGAAACAATGCTGACAGGGCCGAGTAATTTACATAAAATTATGCAGACAAATTCTGGCCTCTCTGTGGTTCTGGCAGGTAAGTGCTCACACATCCATCAGGTGGGCTCCTGGGTATCGCTACCCAGGCCGAGAGACCACCAGCCAGGGTTAATTAACCCTCTGTAGTCAAAGGACAAGTAGGTTCCAGAATCGTCGAATCCTGACTGATAACTGAGACAAAGTGCGGAGCACTGCACGGGAAAACCTGTGTCAGCGGCGGCAGCGCTCCTCTAAAGCTGTCAGAGCGCCCGGCGCAGCGGCTCCTTTTGAGGGTAAAGCGAGAGGCTGTTCTTTCTCCCGCTGACCAGGCATTGGAGACTCGCAGACTCCTCCTCCGATAGCAAGCACCGCTCCAAAGGGCCATTCACAGCCGCGGCTTTTTAAGGATTCTCAGCCCAACTGTAATTTCTGTTTCGCAACTCCGTATTTATGAAATCAGCTTCATGAAGATTCATCTCCATTTTCCCTTCAAAAACACCCCAACTTTATTTTATAAGAAAAAACCCTCCACGAGTAGCTAAGCCCTTAATCAGCAGCGGCCTGTGAGCACACACCTCTTCTTTTCTTCTTTTTCTGCTCCCCTTTTTTCTGAGCTTTGTATAAAGAGGGTCCTGTTGGTTTTATTTGTCAACATGGGAACGGGGCCCTGTGTGGAAGTGAAAGCTTCCGTTAGTCGCTCAGCCATGTCTGACTCTTTGCAAGCTCGTAGCCCACACCCCGCCAGGCTCCCTGTCCATGGACTCTCCCCGGCAGGAATACTGGAGTGCGGGGCCGTTTCCTCCTCCAGGGCATCTTCCCAACCAAGGGATCGAATTCACGTCTCCTGCGTTGGCAAGTGGGTTCTCTACCAGCCGAACCCCCAGGGATGCCTGTGGAAGTGAATAGTGGCGAACAAGCAGGCAAAGGCGGGAAGAAAGGGCCCGCGGGGTGGGATGGGTTAGCGAGAAGGTACCATCCTGTCAAGTGTCGCCGTCACCAGCGGCCTGGTCATCTCCAACCTCACGGCTTACGTAGGTCACGCATTCCTGTTGAAATGAGCTTCTCGGTGGACTGTTTCCGCCGACCCGCGGACCCTCCTTAATCACTTCCTGAGCTATTTCCTGCGTTTTTAAGGAAGATGGCGGGATGCACAGGGCAGCCCCTGCACCAGCCCTCCGGTCAGGGAGAGAGTTCTCCTGCAGGCCAGCATCGCGGGGCTGCACTCTAGAGCCAGTTTTTCTGAGTTAAAAAAAGGGAGGGAGGAAAGAAGGAAGAGAAAGAAGAGCTGGTCATCACGACCCCTGAAAGAGTTTCCCACCCGCTCAGGACAGTTCAGTCGCCTCAGACTCTGCCTCCTCAAGGCCGAAGGTCACTCCAGGGTCCTCCCAGTACAAGTGGTCTTTCTAGAGCGACCCCCGCCACTGGCCTCACCTCTGTTACAGAGGCCGCGTGTCTTCAAGTGTTCTTTCATTTAAAGTATTCACTTAGTTATAGCTGGTAATGTTGAAACAGCTTCACGCCTAATAACAGGGTTGTCTGGATATTAATATAATTAAGGCAGGCATACCTCCTACATCACTGCAAGACCATTTGCTCATATCTTAGGGAAACTCAGGTCTAAGAAGAAAAATCAGTAAAGATCAAATATTTCATTTTCCTGTTAAATGTATTTATGCCTTCTTGGTTCCTCTATTAAATAAATATATCATTGACAATATTAAAAGTATTCTGATATTATACAATGTATGGCTTTATTTGGTAAGACGTTTTTATTATCGTCTGAATTATAAAGGTAAAATATGTCAATAGAAAAGCAAGCGTTTCTGTTAATGCAAGGACTCGTATATATCCTTTGTATAGATTCCTTCTTTAAATCTTCATGTCATGCACACTTCTTAGATGTGTTCCTAGGTATTCTAATCTTCTGCATGTCATTAGCAACGTGACAGCCTCAGTCACATAGACTGGTGTGGTCTGTGAACAGAAACGCTGACTGGTCTAAATATCTACTCAAATTTTAAAGGTATCGCTTCTGGTTTTCTCTCTTTAGTTATTCATTAGACGTGCTCTTGGATTTTTCAGGCAGGCAGTCACATGGACAGATTGGGCATTAATGCTATTTAAAGCTAAATTACGATATCCCCCAAGGATGGAAAAGACAGGACAGATAGCTTTTCAAACCATAAATAGATTCAATTAAACTGTTTATTTTTTGAAATGAGCCCAGTGGAATATTTACAACGTGTCCTACCATAACGTGTTAAATGTCCTTCCTTGAGTAATAAACCATTCCGAGCAACTCTTTCAGAAGAAAGACCTTGCTGGTGTGTCCTGCTGGCCCAGCAAACCTGGGGGGGAGGGGGCGTGGGGTGGGGTGGGGTCTGGCCTGAGGTATGGCTCGCCTGTGCTCAGCCCAGTAGCCACCTTCCACGGGTGACCTCTGAGCCAGCAGGCAAACTGCCGCAAACCTGGGCGAGTGCAGAGGGTGTGATCACCCCAGGCACCCTCACCCTCCAGCCTTGACAGTGAGTCCGGGGCCCGCTCTGCCCCACCTCCAGTGGAACAGTCATGCTAGTTACCAGATTCATTCAAAACTGAAAGCCTGCTTAAATGCGGCTTACTCTGCCTTTTCCAACCAAGGTCCAGGAAACGCAGCTGCCCCTGAGACCCTGTGGCTCTGGGGCAGCGGTCCCCCCACCGTGCGGGGGGAGCCCCAGCAGCGCCTGCTCCCCGCCTCTGGGCACTGGGGCCGGGGGTGGGAGGCCTAGGGCAGCGGGTCACACCCAGGGCTGGCGGGGTGGCGGGCTGCCCCAGAGGACCCAGACTGCGGGGAGGTGGGCTTCCGGTCATTTGGGCTGCTTCGCCGGGGGTGGCAGGGGGTCTTCCCAGGGCTGAGTCTGAGCCTGTGGCAAGTGAGGCCCGCTCTGCTAACACAGTTTAGAGAACCCAGTCCTGGTACTGGGCGCCACTGTGTACCTCTGGCAGGACTTTCAGACCTGGTTTCTTCTTTGAGGCGCAGAGTGCGGCCGATTCCCAGCCTCTGAGGGCGCTGAGAGAGAGGTCACCCTGGCCTCATGGGCGCCCACCGGGCCCGGCCTGGGGAGGGAGGGACAGGGAATCAGCCTCTGGACCCCTCTGTCCGTTGTCCTTCAGAGTCCACTGGCTCCTCCCAGCTCCTCCCAGCGGGCCTGGGAAGCCCCCCTACCTTCCTGGCTGATTTCTGAACAGCCTGGCTTCCAAGGGGCACGAGTTGGGGCGGGATACCCTCCATGGTCCCCCGGGCACCCTGCCTACTCTTGGTCTGCAGAACAGAGTCCCGCTCCCTTCACGCGTCCCCTCGGGGCTGGCAGGACGCAGGCTCTGCCGGCTCCCTCCCCAGGGGACCCCTCTCCTGTTCTGTTGGTGCCAATGACTGGGTTTGTCCTCTCATGGGGGTGCAGGGTCCAGGGGCTCCACATCCCCAGACAGGAGGATGAGATGTTCCGGAGCCGCTTCTGCAAACTTCCCCATGACAGGGAGGAAGGCAGGAGCCCACAGACAGGCAGGCCGACGGAGCCTCGGATGCAGAGACAGACTGACCGGCGGCAGGCGTCACCGGGCGGAGCTGGAGGCCCAGCCACCCGCCAGCAGCTCCAGACGTCAGCACCCAGACCAGGAGGCTCCGTCCAGCGAGGTGCTCACCATGGTCAGCCTCGTCCCAACCCCCTCGGAGAATACTAACCCCGTTGGAGAACCCCAACCCCCTTGCAGAACCCTATCCAGGCAGTGTCTCAGGGGTGACCCTCAACACACTGGGGCCCTTCATGCATGTCTGGGGAGCAAGGACGAGGCCCTCAACCACTGGCCTGAGTGACAGTGTGATTGTGAGGCTCCTCCTGGTGACCAAAAGCAGGGGCAGAATGGCTGGGCAGTGGTGCCCATCGAGGAGCCTCTCGATCTGTTCTGTCCAGAGACAAAGGGTGATGTTAACTAAGCTCGGAATGAAATATTCATTTGAGCAGAGATGAAACCTTCATGAGAATGGAATCGGAGTCGTGGGAGACCTGCTCACAGGATTAGCCACATTTGTGCCAAAGCACAGGACGTGTAGCTGGAACCTCAGCTCAGGTCCCCCAGGAAGTCCTCAGGCCTGGGCACAGACGGTGACCTGCAGGGAGAGAGGAGGGGGTGGCCCCGCAGCCCGGGGCGAGAAGGGTGGGCAGAGAGAAGGGCCCTGTTGTCGTCTCCTGTGGCGGCCTGCGCGCTGGACCCAGGCAGGGGTCTGCAGGCAGGCCTCAGTTCAGCCTCTCAGCCTCTGAGCCGCGGCAGAGAGGGAAGAGGGGGACTGAGCGTCCCTCCAACCCCGAGGCCCTTCATAAGGTCTCTCTAGCCCCCAAGTTTGAGCGGCGGGGGGGGGGACACCCACAGCCCAGGTTTGCACCCTGCATCCTCTGGCTCAGCAGCCAGGCCTCACTCCAGCCCCCAGGGGGTCCCTGCTGAGCGGTTCTGGGGGGATGGGCTCTCCCGCTGGGCCGGCTTCCTCCCTAGGGCAGCTCACCCTCCCTTGCCCGTCAACAGGTCAAGCTCCCAGAACCACTTTCCATGCTTCACTTCCCTACAGACCCCTCCACAGGAGGCCAACCGCACCAGCCGTGGGGCACACCCAGGTCCAGACCCTGGGACCTGCCCTCAAGGTCCTGGCTCACCCCGCAGCAAAGTGCCTGAGGCCAGGCCCCTTTTGCAGGGACCCTCGAGGTCCTCCGTCACTGTGAACTGGGTTCCGGGGATGCTGCGCCCTCCGTGGGCTCCCAGTGATCCTCTGACATCGCGGCTCTTGGGGCTCTGCTCAGTGGCGCTTAGCCCCCTGAGACGGCCAGGAAGGACGCCCCCGGGCCCCAGTCCACACCGTGTCTCTTCCTTCCCGGCAGGCCAGGCTTTCTGCCCGCCGGAGGGGACCCTAGGCAGCAGGGTTAGCCAGTGCAGGGGGCTGGCCGGGAGGGCAGAGCGAGGGGAAACAGCAGACGGGCCCTGCGGGGTCTGCAGCTGCCAGCACCCCCAGCTGAGCTGCAGGGCTCGGGAGGTGAGGCCTGGAGATGGCCTGGGAAGACCTGGGTGCGGTCAGCCCAGGGCCACGGGGAGGGCAGGAAGGAAAGGGAAGTGGACGGGTGGGGAGGGGCCACAGAGCTGCCTGCCTTCAGCCAGGGTTGGCGGGGGCGGGGGGACCCTCCGTGGACACTCAGGCACCCTGTAGGGATTCTCAGCCTGTGTGGTTGGTGGCACAGAGCCACTGGCTGGGCCTGATCCCACCCTCACAGGCGCCCCGTGGTACCCTGCAAGGGGCGGGGGGTACACCTGCTTAATTTAAACTGGGCCTCAGGCATCCCTCAGCTCCAGGCCTGGGGAGTCTCCTCAGCACCCAGCAGAGCTGGGGCTGGTCTCACATTGTCCCAAGGAGGCCAGCTCACCGGCCACTGTCCTGCAGAGCCTCCTGGGCTGCCCAGGTTGGGTGTAGCCTGAGGGGCACCAGGGTGCAGGAAGGTGAGCCCCGGGATGGGGGGAGCCCAGCGGCGCCCTGTGGGCAGCCTGCTTCTCCAGGGTCGACGGGAAGACTCGCGCCCTCCCCAGAAGAGGAGGCATAGCGTGGTGGCCCCCTGGGACATCCCCACAGAGACATGGTCCTGGTCGGGCCAGGAGGTACGGGCCTCCGGGTGGCTTCCTCATCCCCCGAGGGACCTTGGCAGAGAGCGGAGAAGCCCCAACCGCAGCAAGGACGCGATGGCAGGTGAGGGCCCCGCCAGCCCCCGGCCTGGGCGCCAGGCTGAGTGTGGATCCATCCCCAGTCTGAGCTGGAAGAGTGTGTGGGAGGAGCAGCCTCCGCCTCGCCCGGCCCCATGCGGCCCTCTGTCCACGTCAGAGAAAGCGACCGGCCAACCAGACCCACTTTCGGAAGCGTTATGGCCTCGAGCCACAGGAGGAGAAGGCCTCCCCGTGGGCTGCCCTCTGCCTGCACAGCAGAAGGCTTCTCACCACGAAGAGGGGCCCGACCCAGGCTATTTTAAGCACAGGCCTAGAACTAAAGGCAGCTGCAATGTGAGCGGTTTTAGGAACACGTCCACGTCCTGGGGCGGCAGAGCTGAGGGCCGTCCAGCGGCCGAGCGGCCCAGCATCCAGGCTCTGCGGCAGCCCCGCTCCGTGGGTGGCACAGCCCGACGCCGGCAGGCAGCCCGGCTTGGCAGGCCCGTCAGTGCCAAGGGGCAGCGGCTCATCGGCGTGGGTGCTGGACAGAGGCCAGGCCGGGCATGGCCAGCGGAGCCCCCCACCTCCCGGGACTCAGGAAAGAGAGCACAGCCCTGCCCCGACCCTCTGCAGGCCTGCCGGGCCGTGCCCCTGTGGCTCCATCTTACCCTGGGCCACGCCTCGGGCTGCAGCCAGGGTCCCAGTGGGGTCTGTGAGCCCTTTCTGCCTTCTTCCCCCGCCAGGTGCCTGCATCCTCAGCTGCCTGCTCCCTCTGTGTATTCCTCCCACCCCTTAAAGGTCCCCACTGGCCAAGCCTCATCCAGCGTGTTTGGGGCTGGACACCTCGATGCAGACTGCGGAGCTTGGGAGACAAGTCCTTAGGAACTGCAGGTCCCAAGACCACCCTTCTCCCGTCTCCAGGGCTAGTTCGGTGCCGAGGGTCCCATCTCTGGGTCTGACTCAGCTGTGCTTACCGAGGGGCTCAGGGCCGGTGGGACCCCCATCCCAGGTTGTCACTCTCTCCCAGGCCAGGGGTCTCCAGCCCCAGGCACTGGACTATCCCCCGCCCCCATGGGGCCTGACTGCTGGCCTCTCGCCTCCCCAGGGGCAGCAGCTCTTTGCTGAGTGGCCCCCTGCCCCACCCAGCTCGAGCCCCGAGGCCCGGCCACCCCCTGATCCGAGGAGCAGGCCCCCTCCTGGGGGGGACGCAGGGCACACCGTTCAGTGGGCGGCCTCCTGTCCTGCTCCGTGTCCTCCCGGGCTTTCCCATGGCCCCCCATGGCCCCGGGGTCTCCTGGGTCTCAGCCTCTCGTGCCCGCCCCCCACCCCCCAGGCCTCTGGGCTCTGTCTGGCCTCCTCGAGGCCTAGAGGTGGGGGGAGTTCCCACACTCTGGAATGGGGAGGAGAGGGGAGGGAGGTGGTGAGAGGGAGGAGGAGGAGGAGGGCCCAGATGGAAGTGGAGAGAAAGCGGCCCTCCCGGAGTCCGTCTGCAAGCAGGATTTCTAAAACAGAATCCAGCGCTGGGAGGGGGAACACCCGTGTTCACTGTTCACGGGGCCCCTGCTCTCCAGATCAGCAGATCAGCGGGACGAAGACCCTCCTCCGCGGCTTAAGGAGAAGCCCACCCCCAGCCTCCACCCGCCCTCTGCTTCCTCTGGGAGGAGGCCCAGCCCTTGGGCTGAGCTCTCCTTGTCTCCGAGCTCTCCTTGTCTCCACGACTGGCCGGCGAGGCAGGGCCGGTGGACCCCAGGGCTGGACGTGTGGCAGCAGACGGTGGCCGAGCAGCAGGCCGCGTGCATGGACGACGCTGCTGCTGGCCTGTGGGGGGTGTCAGGGCCCCCTGGGAGGCCCTCAGCCCCCCAGGGCTCCCAGCTCCCATGGGCAGGTGGCCCCATCCCGGCCCTGTTCTCTTTCCTCTCCGTGGCCTCCCTTTGCTGGGCCAAGACCTTGACCTTGGCGGGGGGTGTCCCACCTGCCCCCTTATCAGGCCTCTCTTCCCCTGAAATCTCCCGTCCAACGGCAGAGCTCACTCTGAGCAAAAATGTGGGTGTTGGTGTTCAATCTTTCCTCAAGGCTTGTAGGCAGGTGGGCAAGATTCCCACTTAGCCAGCCACCCACCCTCCTCCACCCCGGGCTCAGAACCCATCCAGCTCCTTCTGGGGAGCTGCCCATGATCCCGGAAGGGCAGGCGTGGGCAGGCCCGCGTCCTGACGCCAGCTCCCGCCCTGCGGGCCCTGCAGCCTGGGGTGCCGGCTCTGTGGGTCCTGACACTGCGCCGCTCATGCAGGGCGGTGTCCGCGGCAGGGTCCCCCTCCTGTAGGGTCTCTGTTGCTGCAGGTGCCTGTCCAGGCTGCGAGCCTGGGGGACCCAGGGTGCTGGGTGGAGCCAGACACGTGGGAAGGGGGCCCCATGTGGGCACCGGCTAGAAGCCAAGGGCAGGGCACCTGGGTCCCCTCCGCCTCTGGGAAGATGCACCGTGGTTGGAGATGCACTGAGATGGCTGGAGGGGGTGACGTCAGCCATTCGCAGGTGGGTGCCCCATGCCCCGGGCGGCCCTGGGCTCCTGGACGGACCTGTTCTCGTCCCAGCCGCTCTGATCCGCCACCTCACGAGCCCAGGCGGGATGAGAACAGTGACCTTTGTCGGCAGAGCAGCAGCTGCAACCCCGGGGGGCCCTGCCCAGGATGGGGGGCTAGCTGAGGTGGGGGCCAGACAGCCACCCTGCGTATGCACTGCTCATGGCCCGGTGTGGGGACGGGAGGGGCGGGTCGCACCCCCTCTCAGGCCATGAATTGTTTTTCAGGAGGAAAAGCCTCGCGCTTGCCAGAAGGTCTGTGAGGCAAGCATGGAAATGCTCACTTCTTCCAAAAGGTCAAGTGACCCACAGGCTCGACGGGAGGCACTGCTGTGGGTCAGGGGTGAGCATGGGAATGGGGAGAGGACAGTCCCGGGATGGGGACCCACCTCATCCTCAGCCTCCCACATCTCACCCCAGGGTGGCCGTGGGCCCTCGGGGATGACTCCGCAGGCGTGAGAGGTGCTGTCCCTGGCTCCCTGGAGGCTGCCTCCCTGTGGGTGGCTGAGCCCCTCTCCAGCAGCCTGACTGAGGGGCTCCCCTTGTCAGCATCTGTAAGTCACAGCAGGCCCCACCCGGACCCAAGATTCCTGGGTCACCCACCAGCCCCATGGACCTCATTCCTTTTCTCTCTGGAAACGGAGCACAGGACTGTGCCCCCGGCTGTCTGCTTTGCCCTGCCGCGTCCAGGGGTCCGCTCTGCGGATGGGCACTTTTCTGCACCGCTGCTTGGAGGCAGCATGAGCCTCACGATGACCGTGTAGGCAGGACAGGGCAGGCCCTCTGGGGGCCAGGCCAGGGTCCAGCCCTGGGGTGGGCGCCCCTCCCAGGGTCCCAGGGTCCAGCCCTGGGGTGGGCGCCCCTCCCAGGGTCCCAGGGTCCAGCCCTGGGGGTGGGCGCCCCTCCCAGGGTCCCAGGGTCCAGCCCTGGGGGTGGGTATCCCTCCGAGAGGTCCCAGAGTCCAGCTCTGGGGGTGGGTATCCCTCCGAGAGGTCCCAGAGTCCAGCTCTGGGGATGGGTATCCCTCCGAGAGGTCCCAGAGTCCAGCCCTGGGGGTGGGCCCCCCTCTCGGGGTCCCACGGTCGGTGGTACGGTGGCTGAGTGTGCACTGGGGTTTTCTCAGTTGCCAAAGCCTCTGGTTACAAAAGTGCCGGGTCAGATGGCGGGTGATTGAGGGGGAAGGAGAAGCCGCCAGAGCCCGGGGTGGGTGGGGGGGGGTCCTCTGGCCCAGCAGTGCCTGCCCTGGGGTCAGCCCCCCGTCTGGAGGCTCAGTCCATGAGCTTCAGGGAGGGGCTTGGAGCATAGCCTTCTACTCTGGGGTCTGCCCGCAGACTGTGTCGGGGGATCCCTGCTCCTGCCCTGGAGATCACAGCCACTCCGAGGTCCATGGGTTCACAGGAACAGGTGGGAGCCCGAGAGGTGCTGCCAGGCAGCTGCTTTTCCTGCAGAAACAAACACAGCCTGGCCGTTAGGGAGCCGCCCGCCCCCCCGACCCCTGGTGTGGTAACGAGCTGGGGCCTGGGGCTTCTGGACCCCTCTCATTCCTGAGTGGCTGCAGCTGGGGCAGCTCCTTGGTTCTGGGCTCTCTCTGAGATCCCTGATCGTCTGAATGAGGGGCTGCCCCATCTGCAGGCTCTTGGGGGCACTCTGAGCTTTGAGAGCACCCTCAGGGTGCACTGTGGGGTTGGGGGAGAAGAGGGTGTCGGGGGTGGGTGTTCAGATAAAGGAGGAGCAAGTCCTGGTCCCGGAGGGGCGGATGGGCTAGAGTGTGCAGGGCGGGACTGGCCAGCAGCTCGGCCTCCCTGGCCAAGGCCGCAGCTCTTCCGGCCCTTAGAAGGGAGGCCCCCCGGGAGGAGGGGCTCTGTCCCAACCTATTAATAACTCCTGCGCTGGCCCGGCCATCAGGCTATTTTTAGAGTCCCTAACGCAGCCCCATGTGACTCAGCATGGCCCCTGCTGGGATGAGAAAGTCGCACGCTGGCCGATGGCTGGGATGCGCCAGGCAGGAGCGTGGGCAGCCCAGGCCCGGGCACAGTCAGGCTGGGGCCAGTGGAGCCCTCGGGCCTTGAGCTGTGGGTGCCTGGCAGCCTCCAGGCGGCTGCCCGCCCCGCCCCGCCCGCTACTCCCGCCCTGCACTGCCAGCTCCTCCCCCAAGCAGAGCATGGAAAATCTGATGTCAGAATTCCAGCCTCAGCAAAGAACGTGACCTGACCTTCACCTCCTGCGGGGCTGCGTGGAGCCCCACGGGGGCCAGGCCTGAGTCCCCCCTCCCTGCAGTCCTCCAGGAGTCCTGGGGGCCACCTACGCCTATCCCTCCCCTGCCCCCAGGGCAGCCCTGGCCCCACGGCCTCTGGTAATCTCTCCCTGGCACCGAGCACCCGAGGAGCCTCCCGAGTGTCCCAGGCTGGTCCTGCCCCCAGCAGCACAGTGTGACTGGCAGGCCGGGCGGTTTCTTACTGGAAGTGTTTCTGGAGCAGGTCACCTGGCCGGAGGGGAGCAGGGAAGCCGCTCTCCTGTCCCTGCCCTGTGTCACTGGACCGCCTGGCTGGTGCGGAAGTGCATCCCCCTCCCCTCCTGAGGGACACATGTGTGGAATGGGGGGAGGGCGCTGGGCACACATGTGTGTGCTCGTGTGTACATGCATAGTCGTGTGTGTGTACACCGTGCGCTCACGCGTGTGTATATGCTGCGCACACGTGTACATGCTCACTCTCATGGGTATACACTGCGCACACACGTGTGCATGCTCACTCGTGTGTGTGCACTGTGCACACGTCTGCACTCCTGCGCACACGTGTACATGCTCACTCTCGTGGGTAAACACTGCGCACACGCGTGTACATGCTCACTCGTGTGTATATGCACTGCGCACACGTGTCTATGCTCCTGTGCACATGGGTACATGCTCACTCGTGTGTGCACACACTGCGCACGCGTGTACATGCTCACTCGCATGGGTACACACTGCGCACGCGTGTACGTGCTCCCTCGTGTGCATAGGCACTGTGCACACGTCTGCACTCCTGTGCACACGTGTACATGCTCACTCGTGTGTGCACACACTGCGCACGCGTGTACGTGCTCACTCGTGTGCATAGGCACTGTGCACATGTATCTGTGCTCGCTCGTGTGTGTGGGTGCTCTGGTCCTTTGGCGTGAACAGCCATTTCTTCAGCATCTTCTGGTCCAGGGGAGAGAGCCTGAGGGACATCCGCTCACTGGCACTTCCTCCCGGCAGGTTTGCACGGCCGGTACTCTGGCGGCCAGGCCTCCAGGGCCCTGGGCTGAGAGGAGAGGAGGAGGACCACTTGAGGCCAGGCGCTGTGTGGGGCGGGAGATGCGGTTCCGTGGGAGCACGGGGCTCGGCCGCGGAGGGGGGCGGTGCTGCGAGGCGACTCTGCGGTGGGCGGGGCCTGGACCGGCGGCTTGGAGCTGGGGGTGAGCGTGGACGTGGAGAGCCGGACCGAGACCCCAGAGCCCTCTGGCCGGAAAGGGCAGTTCTCACAAGCCCTGACTCTGAAACTTCCCAGCAGTTCCTTGTGGTTTTGGCCGCCTTTGCCTCAGCAAACCCGAGCAGCAGACGCCAGGAGGCGGAGGCCCCGCCCCCGCCCGGTTGGCCTGCTGGTCTCCCCCGCCCAGGGCTGTCCAGCTGCCGGCGTGCGGGCCTGTGTTTCCCAGAATGAGGTCAGCAAGAGACGGTCCTGCTGTTTCCAAGCTTGGACTCACAGCCCTCGCCTGGTCTGTGGGTTCTTTTCTCTGCTTCAAGTGTTAGGATGCTGCTATATTTAGGGAAGAAATTGCTTCCTAAAGATGGATAATGACAGGAAATTATACCTTGTTGATTCTGCATCTTTTTTTTTTAAATTCTTAAGTGCATCTTTCATGAAGCAACGGAAAATAAAAAGATTTATGAAAGCCATTTTCTAGAATGAAAGCACTGTGTTGTTTTTCATTAACTTCAAAATCACTTGGAAAAAAGTTTCCTATTAAAAATATCTGGCTGACACTCGCTACCCCAGGTGTCCTCATAAACTTCCCAGTAAGAGACCCCCAAAGACAGAGAGGAGCACAAAACCCCACGGCACCTGGTGGATCCCCCGCCCCACAACACAACACACACACACACACCGTCACACACAACTGACAACACACACAGGCACACGTCACAGAGCTCACATCACAGCCCTGCATGAGGAGACACAGCGCCATCATTCTGATGCCTCAGAAGAACAAATCTTTGGAGTCAAAAGACTTGCAGGTAGTCGGGGAGGCCATAAGCTCCAGGGGGCCTGGTTTCCATGAAGGAGGAGGAGCCGGCAAGGTGAGTGCTGGAGACAGGGTGTAACAGAAGGTGGTGGAGCATGAAGGCGCGGAGCCTTGGGTTTGAACAACATAGCAAGTAAGCCAGTAGACACTCGGGATGCCGAGGTCCACTTACAGGGTCCATTTGTTCTGGAGATAATGACACTGAGGGAGATTAAGATTTCAATAACGAAGTAGAACCACTTGTCGCACCAAACGCCACGTGTCATATAAAGAACAGGTTAGTTTGCAAGCATATTTAGAGCTTTCTAACATGTGTTTCTATACTGTGTGGGCTCAGTCACTCATTCACGTCCAACTCTGTGTGACCCCCACGGACAGTAGCCCATCAGGCTCCTCAGTCCATGGGACTCTTCAGGCAGGAATACTGGAGTGGGTTGCCACACCCTCCTCTGGGGCTTCTTTTCGACACAGGGATTGAACTTGCATCTCACGTCTCCTGCATCGGGAAATGGGCTCTTTACCACTAGCGCCTCCTGCTAGACCTCAGTAATTCCAAAAAGAATTTTTCTACAGAAATCATGTATTTTCACTGCAATGAAATGAACTAGACGTGGATGACAACTTGATGACAGCTGTGAAGTAGTTTAAGCTCATGCACTGGGGCCAGGCTGCAGGTATGTTGACCCGTCACTTCTGAGAGGGGACCCCCGGTGACCCCACCCCCAGGAGAAGGGACAAAGGGGCCCGGCTCCAGACCAGAGCGGCCCAAGGATAAGGGGGAGCAGGGCTTGGAGCCCTCCTCCCTGTTGGACTGGGCCACCCTAACAGCTCACATGGAGACCCCCAGCAGCTCGAAAGTAAAGAGAATCCCCCACAATAGCTCTTGGGCCAAAGAGGCCAGCAAAACCACAACCCCAGGGTGTGGAAAGCACAGTGAAGTGGAAGACACTGCTCGTCACAGTTCTGGGAGGTGCCAGCAGCTATCCGCAGGCGTAAGCGGATGGACCTAAATGGTGCCGTTCTAAATAAGAGGGAAGATCTGGAATCAGTAAAATAAACTTAAAAATAAACTCAGGGGGAGAACCGATCACTCCAGAAGAAAAGACTGTGAAATTAGAAGAAAAAATCAACCATGCCTGGCTCCCTGGGGCCCCGCGAGCAGGGCAAGGACTCCGTGTCTGGGAGTGGCCAGTCCCAGCAGGATGGATCTGCCCCGTGTGCACCCCCGGTGCCTGCTCCCCGCGGGTGAGGCGTGGGGACCAGGACTGTCCCGGGGGCTCCAGAAGGGACATCAGTTCCACGTGGAGGAGAGCTGTCGACTGGATCCCTGTTTGCTGACAAGAGTCTGGAGCCCCGAAGGGCCCAGGAGTCTGCAGGCTGACCGCCTTCAGGGTCAGGTGGGGCTGCAAACGTGGCTCAGGGGAGGGGTGTGCCCCCAGACTCCGGTCGCCGGGTGGGGAATGCCCCTTCCCCGTTTGACCCACCAGCCTCCACGGCCAGGGCAGCAAGTCCGGGCTCTGCTGGGCCCTCTGAGGGTTTGGCCGGGGACTCAGCTCGCTTCCCATGGAGAGGGCTGGGGCTGTCCACTCACATCCCCAAGGACACCCCAAGAGAATGCCCTGTCTCAGCCCTTAGGCTCGAGGAAGTGAATGTGGAAATCGCTTTGGTTTCTGCCCCCTGCTGACCGGGGTGTGGTCGGTCACTGTCTAGAGCTTGACCACTTCCAGTCCACCAGGAGGCCCGTCTGTCCAGGTGGCCATGGTCCCCTCGCATGCCAACTTGGGATGCTGCTGACTGTTCTGAGTGCTTCCGAGGGTTTCTTCCTGGTTTGCACAGTAAACTATAAACTCATATTGGCCAGGACTGGCAGGTGGCGAGCCGGGCCAGCCGGGCCAGCCGGGCCAGCCGGTTGTGACCTCTAGGCCTGGGGCAGGCCTCCCCAGGACCGCCTGGGGCTGCTGGGTGGAGGCGGGACTGGGCTCTATGGTATCGGCTCCAGGCAGGTACACGAGATGGGTTCTCGGGGCGCTGGGCCTAGAACTGGCCACTGAGAATCCAGTGGCTGACGAGGCCTGAGCCGTGGGGCCCTGCCAGACAGCCTGCATGACGCCTGGAGCCTCGAGCTCACGTCCGCCCTGCCAGACTCGGCCCGGGCACCCAAGAGGCTGCCAGCCGCTCACAGGGCCCAGGGCTCTGGCGTGGTCGGGACCCGGGTACCTGTGTCGATCTGTGAGGTGTCCAGCTTCTCAAGGACGAGGGCTGCTTCATAGAGGTGCTAATGCCGGGGTCCCCCCAGAGCGGCAAGGCCTAGACTCGGGACTTCTCGATCTCCTGGGAGAGCCCCCCTCTCTGACAAAGCCCGGGACCCATGAGGACGGTTGAGAGGAGGTTCACACGCGCCCGTGGTGGGCCCTCATGCCTTCCCGTCCAGCCCCGGACATGGGGCTCCAGGAACCCAACCACTGGCTGATGTCAGGGCCCCCCTTACCACAGCCCCCCTCGCTGTGGCCTCTTGGGTCCCCCTAACCTTCCTGGAGTCACTTCACACCCCAGTTCAGTCAACTCAGATGGCACAGGGTCGTCAGGAGAGGACAGGAGGTCCGCCGGCTACCCCCCAGGGCAGCCCCAGCGCCTCCATTTCGAGGTGCCGGGCGGCCTGGAGCAAGGTGCTGGCTGGAAGGTCGAGGTCCAGGTGGGTCTCCAGGGACATGGGGCTGCACCGTCCGGGAGGCGAGGGCCCCAGGCCACTCTGGGGAGGGACGTGGGGAGGCCGCTCTCACACCTACCCTCGGCGGAGGAGACCCCAGCAGGGCTGCAGGCTTCAGGCCCCTCTTGCTGCCTTGCTGCAGCCTGCGGGGGCCCTGAACGGCCTTCTTGGGTGTGCAGAGCATGGCCCTGCACCCCTGGAGCCGCCTGCCTGGCCAGAGGAGAGCCCACGGCCCCCTTTCCCAGGGTTTCCTTGGAGCCTCAGCTCCCCTGCCCAACCTCCGGTGGCCTCCTCTGGGACATCTTGTAATATTCTCGCCAAATTGAAATGTGAGCCACCTACTTACAATCAGGACAGTCTTGCCTGGGACACGCCACCTGCTTGGTGGAAGGACTGCTCCCTGGACGGCACAGCCACCTCCACATCAGGAAGGGCTCGGTGGTCATGCCAGGGGTGCTGACCTCAGGTGGCAGTTCATGCTGGGGCCAGGCCCACTGTCTGCTGTGACTGGTGCACTCCGGGTGTGACCCACGGGGACCCAGGGCACCGAGCCCCAGGTTATCGTGGTGGTAGGGGCAAGGGTCCAGTCCTGGCCTGGCTTGGCCTGGCATGCGGGGAGACTGGGCCTGGGGGGCATGGGAGAGCCAAGGGCCGAGGGCTTTGGCAAGACACCCTGGGGCTCAGCTCAGTGCAAGGACCCCGTCCCAGCCTGAGCCTTCACAGCCCCAGCCCCGTCCTCATGTACACAAGCCCCTCCGGGGTCGGGTGTGTGTGTGAGCTCACAGGTGAGGACAGCCCCTCCGGCCCAGGGATGACCAGCACAGGGGCCAGGCTCACCTGGGCAAAGAGGTGGCCCTTTCCAGGGCGCTCCCTGCACGGCTGCACGAGCCCAGCCCGGTTCGGGAGGAGGCAGCAGGGCTGCTGGGGGTGGGCAGCCGGGAGCCTGAGACGCCCTCTAGGCCCCGGCTCCGCCTGCCAGGGCGGGCACAGCCCCTGAACCCACTCACCCCTTTGTAAAAGGGGGCCCACCTACCATGAGCCATGCAGCTCGCGTCCAGCCCCCAGGGCAGCTCCCGGGACCCCCGCTCTGGGAGATGGGCGGCCTTGGCAGAGGATTCTGCAGGCTACCAGCCTCGGTCAGCTCTGGGGAAGCCCGGGGCCACCAGGGCCTGTGGGTGTCGCCGCGTCTCGGGCAGGCCGGAGCCTCTGAGCTTGCACTGACGGGGCCCTGGATGGGGGCAACATGCTTCCCCAGAAACGTCCACTTGGCAGTGGCTGCTCTCAGGCTGGGGCTGCAATCAGAACCAGGGGATGGGGGTCTGCGGGGAGGGGGAGGTCAGCTGCGTGCCTTCCGAACCCAGGGCAGTAGCACCCTTTGACCTGGGAGCAGCTCCCGGAGCTGGTTTGGCCAGCACGTGGGATGCACCCTCTGTCCGCAGAGCTGGACCGGGCCCTTCCCAGGGGGAGTGTGTGCAGGGCCAGCCAAGGCCCCCAGACCATGAGGTGACCCCGGGAAGGGAGGCCGAGAAATGAAGGGCTGGTCTCCAAGGTCACAAAGGGGACCCCCAGGGGGTGCTGGCGGGCTCCTGCTGGAGCCCACTGGGAGGGCCTGCGGTCTTGGAGCCCCCGTCCCCGGAGGTCCAGCCAGGAGCTGCCCCTTCCCACGCAGGTGCACACAGACAGGCAACCCCACCCTCTGCATCCAAAGTGCTGCTGTGGGAGAGGCTGCTTTCTGGAAACTTCCAGGCCCTCCTGGCAGGAAAATCAAAACCCTCAGAATTCTTACTGAAGACTCTTTAACAATGAAAGATAAGTGCCACCCCCGAACACACACACCATCCCCAGTCCTCACGTGGAGGCTGAGAACAAGCTCACTCTGAGTGAGAGTCGTAAAAAACGTTATCTGTGCATATCCTTGACAATGGCCCTTTCAAGTCATCCTGAGGAGGGATGAAGCTAAAAAAAGGTTTCCTTTGCCTTTGAGTCATCTTGGCCTAAATATCGTGGGAAATTTCCATGACCGCTCGTGCCGTCCACACCCAGAGTCCACAGACGCCTGCACGCGCGGAGCAGGGGCTGGCCTGCTCCAGGCGGGCCCAGCGCCCTGCGGCCACCAGTCCGCAGAGGGCTCCTCAGTGGAGGGCCAGGCCGGTGAGGCCGCGGGGGAGCAGGCCAGCCTCCCCGCACCCGGGCGCCAAGGCTGGGTCTCTGCCTGGGATCCTGTCCTCTCAGTGCCAGCCCTTAGAAACATCTGCTGAGAAAATTCTGTTGGAACGCTGCCTTCAAAATAAAGAAATGAATAAAACAGCTTTGCGGGGCTGTAACCCACAGCGCGCACGCTTCACCTGTCTGAAGCCTACAGCCCAGCGCTTTCACTGTGCTCACCGGTGTGTGCAGCCATCACCACGCCCCTTTTCAGAACATTTCGTTACCCGGAAAAGGAGCGCCTCCCCTTTGGGGACCACCGGCCCTAAACAGCCCCTGACTATCTCTGCGGCCCCGGCTCCGGACGTTGCTGGGATGGCGGACTTCCTCTGCCTTCCCCTCTGAACAGCCCCTGATGCTGCACCCAGGACGTGCACGCACTTGGTACATCCTTGTTCTAGTTCCAAGAACTCAAGTTCCAGGAGCTCCCGGGTTCCAGCCGCGGCCCCCCTCTGGCCCTGGTGTGTGTGGGGCCAGACATGGCCAGGGTGGAGCCCATGCTCCCAAGGGGGCACTGGGCTGGGAGGAGGCAGCCAGGCCTGCTAGGGGCATCCAGGTGGGTTCCCCACCCACACGGAGGGACCAAGGCTCCCTGAGCGGCGGGCTGTGGCTGCTCCAGCCATCTGCTCACCAGGCCTGCCCGGCTCCTAAGGGTGACTGTGGGAAAGCAGAGCTGACCCGAGGCCTGGACCCACCACAGAGCTCACTCCGAGGGTGCCTGCTCCAGCCCGGGTTGTCTATCCTGGAGGAGACGGGCCCCAGACGGCATGTGGCCTTGGGTAGGGCAGGAGGACCGAGCACCTTCCTCCCAGCCAGACCCTCTCAGCTTCTCTGGGCAAAGGTGCTCCCAGACACCCTAAGAAACCAGACCAACCAGATGGGATCAGCTCTAGACCTGTCCCCATGTGGCAGGGTGTGTCCCCGCAGGGTGTGTTCCACTGCAGGAAACATCCCTACTATAAGGAATGTCCCCAATGCAGGGCGTGTCCCCACAGGGCGTGTCCCAATGCAGGGCCTGTCCCCACTGTAGGGAGTGTCCCCATAGGGCATGTCCGTAATGCAGGGGACTCTCCAAGGGGTGAGGGAAGGTGACCTGGCTGGGGGTCTGCATGGTCTTCCTGAAGAAGCAACAATTGAGGGGTGACATGAAAGGCGTCCCCTCCCTGGGTCTCCAGGTCCACGAGTCCCCAGGAGTGGGTCTCCTTAGCGCCTCCCTTGAATCAAACCACCACCCTGTTCCCAAAGTCCTGGAAACACCACAAGCCCGTCACGAGGTTCCAGGGTCGGTGCTCGGAATGCCTCACTCTGTGTGTCCTGGAGCGGGGGGGTCCTGGGGGGCAGGGGTCCTGGGGGTGCGGGGCATTTCCTGGGCCTGGGGGGTAGCCGGCTGAGTCCTACCTTGACTGGGGTGATTGTTCTAAGGATGCCCAGTTGACTCTCACTCACCCGCGTGTCTTCCTGGTGTGGTTTTTCTGTATCTGAGTTTTATTTTAACATAAAGAGGTGGGCAGAGTAGATGTCGAGCAGTGGGCATCCCTGCTCTGTGCCCAGCCTGCTCCTGGCACAGGCCCGGCCCCCCGACCAAGGCAGGTTCCTGAGGTGGATGAGCCTCGGTCTCCGCAGAGGTGCCTAGCACCCCCCTGCTCTGAGGCTGACACAGTCGTGTGGGAGGCTCTTGATGGCTGGCAGGAAGAGATCAGGCTCAGTACCGTCAAGAGCTTCAGGTCACCCTGCAGAGGCAGCGCCAAGCCCGCCGGGGCCCCGGGGAAGGCTCAGCTGACGGGCCTGGATCTGACGGAGCCACAGGCCGGGCAGGAGCTGGGGACCAGGGTTGGGGTGACGGGGGAAGCGACGGTCACAGCCCAGCGCCACGCGGTGGGAAGGAGGTGGAGCGGGGGGCCCATACAAAGGAGGAGGAGGCTCTGTGGCCCCCTTACCTCGGGGTGGGCCGTTGGCGGTCTGGCCAACCCCTAGCAGGGTGAGGGTCTCAGGGGACCTCAGGGAAAGAGTGTAAAGCAGGAGACGAGCGTCATTCTGCAGATGAGAAGACAAGAAAACTGAGAGTCACAGCAGGATGTGGGAGGCCCAGCCCCACCCGGGGTGGGAGATGCCTTCCAGAGAGCCGCGCTCAGAGACAGGCAGCAGAAGCGAGTCAGGAGGCTTCAGCGGAAAACCTCGGTGTGGAGGGCGGGCCAGCGGGGCGGGGGACAAGCACACTCAGCCAGGAAGACCCTGCGTGTGAAGAGCAGACCCAGGGACCTTTCCAGGGCCGGCGGTCAGTCCAGGGGCAGGACCGGGACAAAGCATTCGGCATCTGAGGCGCCAAACCCACTGTCCGCAGCGAAGCAGGAGGCGGTGTCCAGGCGCTCTGCTGGTGGAGGATACCTGCCATGTCCCCTGGAGAGGACGCTGTGCCGCGCAGCAGTAACACAACTCCCAACCCACTTTGCCTCAACATGCTGCAGATACCAAGCCGCTGCCCATCAAACAGGTGGCGCTAGTGGTAAAGACCCTGCCTGCCAGTGCAGAAGACGTAGGAGACGCGGTTTGATCCCTGGGTCGGGACGATCCCTGGAGGAGGGCATGGCAACCCACTCCAGTGTTCTTGTCTGGAGAGTCCCGTGGACAGAGGAGCCTGGCGGGCTGCAGTCTGGGGGCTCGCAGAGACTCAGACAGGACTAAAGTGACCACGCACACAAGCACACCCATCAAATATGGAAGCACAGCTATCACACTATCCCTGAGGTAGAAGCAGTACCTTTCATTATTGATAGAACCACGTGTATCTTATTTATCAGTATAGGAAGGGCAGTGATAAGGATTGTGATAAGGTTCATAACGCTGTCCAAGCAGCCCTGAAGACAGGCTTCAGCCAAATGAGAAATGAAACAGCATGTTCTCTGCGCCCCCAGACTCTGCAGCCAGAGCTGAGCTACTCAGCGCCCTCTCCCGCCCCTGGCCTGGCCCAGTTCTATGGGTGTGTTTCTGCACCTCACCCCCACCCTCACCCGCACCCTCTGCCTTTGGATCCCAGGGCTCAGGGCCAGCCTGTCTGTCTCAGCTCTGGCAGGACCCTTCCCGTGGTCGAGACCCTGGCGTCAGAAGCACCGCAGAAGCCCACGGCCCCGTCCAAGGTAAGGCTGTGCCCAGGGCCCAGCTCCTGCAGAGGCTTTGAGCTGGGAAGGACCAGCCCTGCCCCACAGAGCCTCTCGCTGAAGCGTGCATTTATTTCCACTTACAGAGAATGGAAGGCCATGACTGGGGGCTCCTGACTCCCAGCTCCTCCTCGTCTTCCCCCGTCCTGGACGGTGGATACGTTCACACTTATCTGGCCGAGGGGCTGACCTGGAGCAGAGCCCCCGAGACGACCCCAGAGAGGCGCATCTGCTCACGGGGCTAAGCCGGTGCTCCAGGGCAGCGCCGGGCTCCCGCTTGGCTCATTCCTGTGGCGTCCGGCCTTCTGGAACGTGCGTGCGTCCCCTTCACGACCAAAGGAGGCGCTTGCAGCTGGTGCGTTCAGCGCCACCCGCGCAGTCTGTCCCCCTCGGGTGACAGCACGTATTACTGCCCGTGGGCTGTGGGCACGCGTGTTCTTCCTTCTGGCTTATGTATTTGAAGAAGGAGTTCACAGGGCCTGGACTGCATCCTAGGCCTGTTCATGCCGACCGTGCTCGGCCACGTCTCCAGTGGACTCTCACCTCCGTGTTTAGTGCCTATGGAAGCAGCAGAAGGATAAGACCCCCTCCAGCCCGGGGAGCCTTGAAGAGCGTATGTAGGTTACTCATCGCCTGAGAGAAAACACACGCTAATCCCCCTTCCCCCAGACAGGCCATGAAGTCTTCTGTATCTATCGGAGTGTAACCTTGGGCTTATTGATCATTGGCTAATTGTTTGACTGTTTGAGCGCATGAGCACATAGCGCGTGAGTGATGGGGTTATTGGGATTGTATTTTCCTTGGTTTATGGAAGTCTCAAGGAATTTGGAGTGGTGGGTTCAGACACGTACACATGGGGTATAAAAGATTTTCACAAATGCTGGTCGGGGTCCTTGGCTAAGAGGAGACTCTGCCCTGGGCGTGCCGGTGTGATAAACTGCACTCCACTATCTGCATTTTCCTTCTGAGTGAGTTTGTTTCCCGGAACACGTGGCTACAACATATTGACCAGATTTTTATCATAAAGTGGTATTCCTTTGAAAGCCAGTCATTTCAATTAAAAAAACTAAAGCAGATAAAGGCCCCTGAGAGAGGCCCCCATTTAAGGAAGGAGTGGCCTGATGGCCAGCAGGGGAAGGGGTTTCAGCCGTTCAAAGACAGGACGCAGTGCAGCCCCGAGCTGGGCATGAGGATATGGCCCGTTGGCCAGAGGAGGGCTTTCTGCAGCAGAGGGTGGGAGGGCCGTGAGCTGCTGGAGCTGCCCCCTGAGCAGCAGGCCCCGGCCCCCCAGCCCCGCCTCTGGCTCTAGGGGAGGCTGGGGGCCTGGAGGCCACAAGCCGCCAGGTTCTAACAGGACAGGAGAGCCGGCTTCTGCCTCTGTTCCCAGTGAGACTTGGCCAGTGGGACCTGCTAGGTCACGTGCGGGAACCTGGGGATGCCCCATGGGCTTAACGCCACCAGGACCCAGCATTGGGGTAGAGGTGGGGGTATCCTGCTTAGTTGGGGGTGGGCATTGCTGGGTGAGCTCGAGAAACTTCAGCAGGCCCTGGGGACCAACAGGAGCTGGCCACGGAGCCCAGGGACCCTCAGGGATCAGCTGTCCTGTTCCCACTGTGCCCACCTCTGCCGGGCCCTGCGCAGGGGTCCACGGAAGGGACAAGACGGACCAGCAGCCGTTGTTGCTGTCATGAAGCGGCAGGGGACACCCACTGGAGGTGGAGGGCACTGAGTTGAGGTGGGAGCAGACACACGGCTAGGGACACACGCAAGGCCTGGACCCTGGGGCGAACCCAGGACTGTGGCTTCTGCCCACCCTGGGTGCCCTGGGGGTGGAGGGCAGGCCCACAGCCCCACAGAGGGACCCCAGCCCGGCTCCCCCAGCCCCTGCTGCTCCCAGAGCCGGCACGGGGGTGGTGAGGGGGCAGAGAAGGGTCTGCTCCCCACTGCGGGGGCGGAGGCTACTGACTGAAAGCGCACAATGGGAGAGCTGGGAGTTATGCTTTATCTGGGGCAAAATGGAGACTGCAGTCCAGGAGATAGCGCCTCAGACTGAGAGCCTGCACCGGAAAGGCGGGGGAAAGGTCAGTGCAAACCTGACTCTGGTGAAGGGGGGTATGTAAAGCCAAGCTCACATTTTTGCAGGTTTCAGCCGGTCTCGTGATGCTTCTGTGAGTCACGAGGAGCAGTCGTCACCGTGAAGGATTTTAGTGCTTTTCTAGATCTGAGGAGATAGAAGAATCGGGCTCATAAAGTCGGCTCCTGAACACACCTCACCGTCCGAAGGCCTGTTCTGCCAGTTCCACACCGCCTCCACCCGCGCCCAGGCCCTCATTCCTGCTGGCCGCCTGAGCGCCTTCAGGCACTGTTGAAGGTCAGAGGCCACAGCGGCTCACAGTTTAATCCGTGTGAGGTGGACAGCAAGCGCCAATGTGTAAACGTGTAGGAGACAAGGCCACGCGGGCCTGGGCTCCTGCTGCTCTCAGCTGTCCAGCCCTGCCCCCAGAAGGCCCGGGGGTGACCCTCCCTCGAAGACACGAGGAGACTATCTGGGCTGTGCCCCCCCTCCAGCTGGGCTGCACTACCCCCTCCAGGCGGGCTGTGCCCCCGCTCCAGGCGGGCTGTGGTCCCTCCTCCAGGCGGGCTGTGCTCCCCCTCCAGGCGGGCTGCCCTCCTCCCTCCAGCTGGGCTGTGCTCCCCCCTCCAGCTGGGCTGTGCTTCCCCCCCTCCAGCTGGGTTGTGATTCCCCCCCTCCAGCTGGGCTGTGCTCCCCCACCCCAGCTGGGCTGTGCTTCCCCCCTCCAGCTGGGCTGCACTGCCCCCTCCAGGCGGGCTGTGCCCGCCCCCCTCCAGGAGGGCTGTGGTCCCTCCTCCTCCAGGTGGGCTGTGCTCCCCTCTCCAGGCGGGCTGCTCTCCCCACTCCAGTTGGGCTGTGCTCCCCCTCCAGGCGGGCTGTGCTCTCCCTCCAGGCAGGCTGTGCTCCCCACTCCAGCTGGGCTGTGCTCCCCCTCCAGGCAGGCTGCGCTCCCCACTCCAGCTGGGCCGTGCTCCCCCCTCCAGGCAGGCTGTGCTCCCCCCTCCTCCAGGTGGGCTGTGCTCCCCCCTCCAGGCGGGCTGTGTCCCCCCCTCCAGGCGGGCTGTGGTCCCTCCTCCAGGCGGTCTGTGCCCCTCCTCCAGCTGGGCTGTGCTCCCCCTCCAGGCGGGCTGTGCTCCCCCCTCCTCCAGGCGGGCTATGCCCCCTCCTCCAGGCTGGCAGCCAGGGGGGCCCAAGGAGCCTGGGGAGGATGGTGTGAGGAGGACCAGGAGGACCTGGCATCACTGGACCAGGCTCCGTGTCTCCCATTTAGGAAGCAGCACTTTCCCACCAGCAGGAGCTCGTGCCCTCTGGACGGGCGGGGGAGCCCAGGTGCCCTCATCAGCCAGCTCAGTCCACCCTGAGCGGTAATCTGGTTGGCTCCGGGCTCCAGGCCTCTGATGCGATTCTCTCTGCTGCAAAACCGGCCCTGCCGCGCTAAATGGGCCCCTTGATTTGATTCTGGATCCTCTGCTGGCCTGTCCAGACCCTGGGGCCCCTCCCAGGCCGCGCTAACATGTTTAGCCGTTTGTTGACCAAGTGCAGCTTTTCGGAGGCTGGCAGCTCCGCCTCCAGGGGCTGTCACTTCTCCTTAGAGACAGAACATGAGGCCCCTCACGCACAGTCCCTCATCCCACCTGCCTCCAGCCCTGCGCCCGCGGTCTCTGACCTCCAAGGAGGGCCAGCGTCACCTGGGAGCTTGTTAGAATGCAGAGCCTCAGGCCTTCAGGGCTCCACGTAAGGCGCACCTGCCAATAAGAGCCCACAGGACCCAGTGTCCCTCGCGGGCCCAAGGCGCCCTTTTGGAAGGACCACTCTGCCCTCCTCAGACTTTGCCCCGGCCCACGGAGGAGCCGTCCATGCACAGCCACGGCCCTCCTCTGGAACACAGGCAGGGAGCCCAGGACCCCAAATGCCGCCCCACGGCCTGAGCCCACCTCCAGGGCCTGCAGGAGCCCCTGCCGGAGGCCTGTCTGCAGGAGACGTGGAAGCCCCCTCACTGAGGATGAGGCACGGCGCCGAAGGCTTAGACTTAGTGACGGGGGCCTCAGTCACCCCTTTGCCCAGGCCCTGAAGGGCTAGCCAGGTGGCACTAGGGGTAAAGAACCCGCCTGTTCCAAGGCGGGAGACGTAAGAGACACAGGTTCGATCCCTGCACGGGAAGATCCCCGGGAGGAGGGCACGGCAACCCACTCCAGTATCCTTGCCTGGAAAATCCCATGGACAGAGGGGCCTGGAGGGCTCAGTCCGTGGGCTCACAAGGAGTCGGACGTGACCGAGGTGACTCAGCACACACGGCACCAGGCCCTGAAGTGCTGCGGGTGTGCCTGCCACAGGCGGTTCACCCCTGCCCGCACCTTCACTCCTTGTGCTGGGCACTGCCCTGGGCACAGAGCACTGCAGAGCATGGCAGATCACCCAGCCCCACACAGCCGCCGTCCTGGAGGAGACGGCAGATGGAGGAAACACACGGGAGGCCCGGGAGCGCGGGCTGGGGGAAAGCATGAAGACAGCTGGCACAGGAGGTGCCAGGGAGCCCTGCTGAGAAGGGGCCTGAGGAAGGCGGCCCTTGCGCCGAGGAGCTGGGTCTGTCTGGGGCTCAGTTTGCAGAGTCGAAGCTGCGTGAATATTAAACCCTTTGGAGACCAGCATGCGTCCTGAGCAGGCCAGGCCGGCATGTGCACCCAGCCCTGCTCTGGGGGAGCTCTTTTTGGAACAGGGCCTTTCAACTCCATCTGGTCAGACTTCCCGATTTTCGCTAGTTCGCATTCCCCGCAGGACAGTGATAAAGGCCCTTCCTCCTCGTGGTCTGGGATCGCTGTTTCCCTCTCTGCTCCTTCTCAGCTACTCAGGCCTTTTGCCCATTTTTATATTGGGCCGTTTGCTTTTCCTTACACATGTTGATACGTAAGTCTGTATACATACATTGTAACGTACCTTGAAAAGTGCTGAATAATCATCATTTGCAATGCACGCTTGTACACTGCAAGTGTCTTTATGGGGCTTTCGCAGTGGCTCAGCAGGTGAAGAATCCGCCTGCAGTGCAGGAGACTCAGGAGATACAGATCTGATCCCTGGGTCAGGAAGATCCCCTGGAGGAGGAAAGGGCAACCAGCTCCAGTGTTCTCGCCTGGAGAATCCCATGGACAGAGGAGCCTGGCGGGCTGCAGTCCATGGGGTCACAAAGAGTCAGACAGGACTAAAGCGACTTAGCACGCAGGCACGCACTGCACATTTGCAAGTTGCTAAGAGGGTAGATAAGTCTCAAAAGTTCTCATCACAAAGAAAAAATATTCGCAACTATGTGAGGTGAAAATACACAAATTGCTTCACTCACTTAATTGGAAATATTTTCCCCATCTCCCCACCAGGCCTTTGTGATAGTGCGCTACCACCTGTATGCTTTCTAATATTTTGGCATTCAGTTACTTTAGTATTGAACCCTTTTATTTTATCCTAGCTGGTTTCCCTGGTGGCTCAGAAAGTAAAGCATCTGCCTGCAATGCAGGAGACGTAGGTTCGATCCCTGCATCGAGAAGATCCCCTGGAGAAGGGAATGGCAACCCACTCCAATATTCTTGCCTGGAGAATCCCATGGACAGAGGAGCCGAGCAGGCTGCCGTCCATGGGGCCGCAAAGAGTCAGACACGACTGAGCGATTCACACACATAGGTGAGGTGATGGAACTGAACTTGTGGCCACGACTTCACAATATGTCCACATATTAAACCACTATGTTATACAGCTTACATTTGAACAATGTCGTATGTCAATTATATTTCAATAAAACTGGAAACAGCAAACACCTTCCTCTGGTGAGTGGCTTGCGTTTCCACATGGTGCTTTCTAGTGAATGGAAGTTTTGAATTCTGATACAGTCACTTTAGGAAATATTTTCTACTATGGTTAATCTTTTAATGTCTGGCCTAAATCTGACCTTTTTATGTCATAATGTCTGCCTTATGACAAAGTCAGAAAAATTATCAAGTATTTTCATCTAAGATAATATTTCGTATTATCCCACAACCTCACATTCCTGGGATAAACCCAACTTGATCATGAGTGTCATTCCTTTTTAAAAATATACAGTTTACAGGGTGAAGTTTGCTAATAATTTGTTTAGGATTTTTATGTCCTTTCTTAAGAGACTGGACTAAAATTCGCTTCTTGTACTGTTCTTGTCTGGTTTTGTTTTAAAAGTTGTGCTGGCTCCAAAATAATTTGGGAAGGTTTCCCGCTTCGGAGAAAACTGAAAAAATCATTCCTTGGAAATTTGGTAGAATATATCTGAATAATCCCAGAAGTGAGCTATCTTGCAGGACAATTTTCAGCTAATGGTCAAATGTCCTTAAATGTCATAGAAACGTTTGGTCTTCTCTTTCCTCTTGATTCAATTTTTTAAAGTCATAATTTCCTGGGAATTTGTTTAATTGGAATAAGATTTCAAACTGAGCAGCTCATGATATTTTTATCTTTCAAAGCCTCTGTGTGAGCCGGTTTCCCCTTTACATTGGAATATTAATTTGTCCTTATCGCTCATTCCGAACCCCTACACACCCCTCCTCCGCACCCCCCAACCCCGGTTTCCTCTTCCCGGCCACCAGCCAGCGTTTGTCTTCGACCCTCCGGCTCCCGCTTCCTATCGCAGTCATTTCTGTGCTATCATTCGGTTGCATTAATCTCTGCGTTTTCCTCCTCCTTTTATTAATTTAGCCCTTATTGTTTTTCTGATTTAACTTGGACACTTGCTTATTTTCTTCTTTCTTTTCTTCTTCTAAGGCGACAGAGCGTCCCCTGAGCCCCACTTGGCACTGTCCCGCACGGCGTGCAGCACGCAGGAGCGCCACACGCAGGATCTCCGTCACAGTCCACTTGCTTCCTTTCCGGACGCTTCATGCTGGCTCAGGCCTCCTTCGGAAGTGCTTTATTTTTCAAATGAACGGAGATTCTAAAAGATTATTTTCACAATTTGAAATCATTAAGAGTATCTTCTAAGTATTGTTTTCACTTCTGGTTAATTGTGTTATGATCCGAAAGCGAGGCTCGTAAGGCATCATTTCATGGAAATCGGTGGGCTCCGTGTTGTGGCGAGCCCGGTCCGTGTGCACTGGGGCCGGGAGGGTCGCTCTGAGGTCCGGGTGCCGGATGGCGGGGGTGGGGGGTGTCCACTCTCACTGGGCAGCGAAGCCTGCAGGCGGGGCCGGAGCGCGGACGGACCCCGCCTCCCGCACCGGGGCCAGGCCCAGCTCCTCCCCGCCCTGCCCGGCCCCTTGTGCGACCCCAGGGCGGCGTCTCCGTGGGGAGGGCCTCCTGTTCTCCGCCCCCGCCCCCACTTGCCCAGGGTCGGGGCCTCTTCCTCCCGGAGGTGCCAGGGGGGCGACTGCCCGAGACTCGAGCCCCACCCTCAACCCCGGGCTCCGCAGCCGCCTCCACAGCCCGGGAGGCCCCAGCCCACCGCCCGGCCCGGCTCGCCCGGGGGCGGGGCAGGGATGCCCGGGGGGGGGGGGTCGGAGTCTTTCCGGCACCGTCAGCGGGTGCTGGGCTTTTAGTTGGAGGGGTCACTGCTGCTTTGCGCCGAGGGGCCTCCTGCCCGCCCCCGCCCCCGTGTTCCTCCTACCCCGCCCCTCGTGCCCCTCCCGGAGCGTTTTCTGCAGTGAGGGTGAGCTCGGGGCTCCAGGCCGCTCTGCTTTCTGACGCTGCTTCGCTCTGCCCGGTCCCTGGGGGGCTGTCCCTGTCTGTGCTGATCTAGGGCGGGGACCCAGCCAGGACTTGGCGGGTTGGGGGTGGGTAGGAGGAGACCACAGCCAACAAATGGGGGCCTGGGGGCCTGGGGTGGGGCGCCTGGAGGCGCCGTGGGCCGGTGGGCCGGTGGGGTCAGGCGGGTGGGAGCCTCCTGTGGCTCCTACGGTTGGGGGTTGGGAGCTCTGCAGCAGCCCTGTCCAGTGCCCCTAACGCCCCAGACCAGCCAGCCTCTGGCCCCCACCTGCGAGGAGACCTGGCATCTGGAGGGTGGGTTTCCAGAGCCTCTGAGCTTGCTGCCGGCCTCCAGACCCCTGCCACCACCGGGCACGCCCTGCCTCTGCGCCCCCATAGAGATGGAGAAGACTGAGAAATCGCCCAGTGACCTGGGACAGGAGAGCTCCCCAGGCTCAGAGCCACTCAGTGGCCTTGCTCGGCGGGAGGAGGCTCCGAGCTGACCTGTCCCCTCCTTCCTTAGCCCCCTGCCCAGGGCTGGACGGGCGCCGTGGGCCAGGAGGCCTCTCCACACAGAGGCAGGTTATGGGGCTCAGCTTCCCCCATCCTCCCGGCGGGCAGAAGCCCAGGCCCCCAGTACTCCTGTCCATCTGCACCCCGAGCCAGCCTGGCAGAGCCTCCCAGGAGCCTCTCCTGCTGGCCTTGGGGACATGGGGACGTGGGCACATTACGGGGTACCTGCTTTCCGTGAAGACTCCCTGGCTGGGCCCCTCCCCATCTGGCCGCAGCTGGTCCCCAGCTCTGCGGCTGCAGTCCTGAGACCCACTCTCCAGACCGCAGAGGCTGCGGGAAGCCCGACAGGTGCGTCTCCCCCTGCTGCGGAAGCAGGGACGGCCCCAGGCCCTGGCGGCCGCTCCAGCAGGAGGCGTCTTCCCGCCCTGGCATGCGCTCCAGGCCTAAAAATAGACCTGTCCATCTGGACAGCGTGTGGTGGCCGGGGAGCGGGCCGCTGGTGGCTTTGCAGGAATTACCAGGCTGGCCATCAGTGCCCTCAGCCCCAGGCCGCCTCTGAGCAAGAAGCTGGTGGATTAGGGCCACCGGGCCCGCTCGTTAGTGAATCAGCACGTCTTGGACTTGGCCCTGCCACACGGCCTCCCAGCATACTCGGTGCCCACCGGAGGGGGGGGGGGGGGGCTCCCTCCCCTCCCCCAGAAGTCTTCCAGGAAACAGGGGGCTCCTACTCTTTTCGGACCCCCTGGGCTTGATCCCTCAGAGGCCTTGGGCTCTGGACGGGGCCGGGGTCTCCCAGGTCATCTCGGGTGGAGCAGGTCACCCCACATGCAGGACAGTGAGGGACACAGGAACCAGGCGGGTGGCGGTCTGGTTACCGCAGCTCTACGGACAGGCCCTGCTGTGTGTCAGGCTGAGGGGAGGAGGCCGGAGACTCTCGGGCCAGGAGGAGGGGTCTCCAGGTGGGGGTGGGGAGGGGGCAGGAAATGGAGCCCCAGGGCCGGGGGATCCGAGTGGCCTGGTTTTCCCGAAGGCTGCGCTGGGGCCTGGTGTTGTCAGGAGGGACGTCAGGGGTGAGGGCAGGTAGGGTGCCTGTTGGAGAAAGGAGTGGGTCCCGGGGCCTGCCCAGGGGCGGAGGGGACGGAGGGTCGGCCGCCAGAGTAAGGGTGGGCGTCCAGGAGGCCCACCTGTCCCCAGGGCCCTGGGGGAGGAGAGCCGGCTCCACAGTACCCCCTGGGGGCGGCCCCCCTGCTGTGGCCGCAGGGCCTGGGAAAACGTGGGCGGGGCCTGGGGCTCGTGGGCGGGGCCTGGGAACACGTGGATGGGGCCTGGGAACACGTGGGCGGCCGACGGGCGGGGACAGAAGCAAAGGGCAATGTTGATGGATGTTGCGCTGCCGAAATGCTGCGAGGAGGGGTGGCGGACTCACACACCCCAGAGACCACAGAGGGGCGCTGGACGCTTGCTCCCTCTGGATGGCAGGCAGCGGCTGGGGTCGTGGGCCACCTGCCTGTGCCCTTTCTGGGCCTGGGGCTTCCCAGACGCGGCCCTACTGGAGGCAGGCCCCGGGGTGCTGTGCCGTGGATCTGCGGTCTGTGATGGACGGCGCTAATCCCGGGGCCACGGTGCTCAAGCCCTAGCTGCCGGGGCCCTCAGGATCCAGTTCTCAAGGGGGACGACGGCCAGCAATCTCCGCATGAGGTGCAGGGCCGGTAGACGGCAGGTGGCCCGGGGCACCACGCACCGCAGCTTCTGCCCACCGGCGTCTGCCTTCATCAGGTGGCCTCTGGCCACTTCCAGCGTGATAGACATGAAGCACACTCGCGTAGTACACACGGACACACACATATACAAATATATACACACTGCACACGAACATACACGCCCACACACCCATACACACTCACATATGCAAGCACACACAAACATACCAAACACACGGACACACGGTCATGCACACACACACACCTGCACGAGTGCCCTCACATACACACACGTGGGTTCACGCTTGTGAACACATGCGTGCACATATGTATCCACATGCACCCGTGTGCCCACACCCAAAAAAACCCACCTGGGCCTGTAAAAAAAGCCCTCCATCCTGACAGACGGAGAACGTTGCAACCAAGGTGAAAAGGGAAAACACAGTTTGCAAAATATTTTCTAGCAGAGAAAAATATATATCTGACTGTCTGCTTCGTGCTTTCGTCAAAGATCAAGAATAAACGTTCTGAGGATACCAGAGAGAACGAGGCGTGATTTAAAAGGAGAGCAGCTGCCGTAAGTTCAGGGAGAACCACAGGGCCGCCGGCCAGCACATGAGCAGAGGCCTGAGAGCCACCTGGAGGGGAGGGAATCAGACAGGTGGACGGCGGCGCCCCCTTCCTGCCCCAAGATGGGATGCTGGACCCAGGGTACAGAGAGGAGGACGGCCTGAAATTGAGAAAATTTGTAGTGAGCTTTTAAATCAATTACACATGGAATTAGTCTAAGTATTTGTATTTGGTTACAAAGTAAAATTAAATGTCAAAAACAATTCTTAAAAAATAACAGCAGCGTGCAAATAATAAGTGAAGCCGTGCAGAGCACTATTACAGTGTTCGCACATCTCAGAGAAGGGGCCGGTTTTCTAGGAAAATGTGCTTTTCCAAGATTGCCTCATGAGGAAACTTGAACACGGTAATAGATGAGTAAGTAGCCATGGCCTAAACTGAAAGGACTGCCAAAGAATTATTCACAGAGGTGCCAGGCCAATACAATTTTATGGGTGAATTATCCATCCCATCACTTCAAGGCAAATAGATGGGGAAACAATGGAAACAGTGACGGACTATTTTCTTGGGCTCCAAAGTGACTGTGGATAGTGGCTAAAGCCACGAACTGAAGAATGCTTGCTCCTTGGAAGAAGCAGAGACGAGCCCAGACAGTATTTTAAAAACCAGAGACGTTATTTTGCTGACAGAGGTCCATCTAGTCAAAGCGATGGTTTTTCCAGAAGTCATGTACAGATGTGAGAGCTGGACAGTAAAAAAGGCTGAGCACTGAAGAATTGATGCCTTAGAACTGTGGCGTTGGAGAAGACTCTTGAGAGTCCCTTGAACAGCAAGGAGGTCAAGCCAGTCTATCCTAAAGGAAATCAATCCTGAATATTCATTGGAAGGACTGATGCTGAAGCTGAAGCTCCAATACTTTGGCCACCTGATGCAAAGAACTAAATCATTTGAAAAGACCCAGATGCTGGGAAAGACTGAGGGCAAGAGGAGCAAGGGACAACAGAGGATGAGATGGTTGGATGGCATCACCGATTCAGTGGACGTGAACTTGGGGCAAACTCCAGGAGATGGTGAGGGACAGGGAAGCCTGGCGTGCTGCAGCCCATGGAGTCTCGAAGAGTCGGACACGACTTGGCAGCTGAACAACAGCAATGATTCAACCCTAAATGTTGACTTAGCATAGCTAGCATTATAAGAAAACCCTTTGGATACACTCTCAATTCTGAATGCAAATATAAACATTCCAAATAAATTCTTAGCAAATTAAGTTGTCACCATCTTAAATCAACCATACATTGAGTGCATTAATTTTATCCTTTTTAGGCAAGAATGAGTTAAAATTATACAATCTAAATTGTATCGATAATTTAATCATTAGAAACATGATAATTTGATTATCAATAGACACTACAAAAAACATTGGTAATACTTAATATTCATTAACCTAAATTTTTAAAAAACTATTTTATGAAAGTATAATCGGCTTATGATGTGTTGATTTCTGCTTACATATTTATACATTTTTTTCCATTGCGGTTTATCAAAAAACACTGACTGTAGTTCCCTGTGTTACGCACTAGGATCTTGCTGTCTACCCGTTCTCTGTAAAACAGTCTGCATCTCCTCACCCTAAAACCGCAACGCTCCCCTCCCCAAGCCCCTCCCCCCCGGTAACCCCAGGTCTGATATGTGTTTGTGAGGCCCGTTCTGTTTCACCGATGAGCTCACGTGTGTCGTAGCTTAGATGCCACACGTCAGTGATGGCGGATGGTGTTTGCCTTTCTCTGTCTGACTTCGTCAGCACGATAACCTCCAGGTCAATCCACGCTGCTACAGATGGCACTCTTTTGTTCTTTCTATGGCTGAGTAGTGTTCCACTGTATTTATGTGCCACAGCTTTATCCACTGACCTGCCAGGGAACATTCATCATTAACCTTAATTTTAATCAAAGTAACACACATTTTGACTTTAAAACTCACAGCTGTCTGGGGTTCACAGCATAATGCCAACCGCTGTTGCTTTACTTCCTGCTCTTGCGAGGTCACCGCTTTCAGCTTTCTTTAGAAAGTCCTCCTGATGCTTACTAATCCGTTTCTAGACAGCACACTTATCCCTCCGTGGCTTGATGTCTGTTTTAGGTGTTTTAAGATTCCCCAGTGGCTCAGGTGGTAGAGAATCTGCCTGCAGTGCGGGAGACCTGGGATTGATCCATCAGTCAGGTTGGGAAGATCCCCTGGAGAAGGGCATGGCAACCCACTCCAGTATTCTTGCCTGGAGAATTCCATGGACAGAAGAGCCTGGCGGGCTATGGTTCATGGGGTCAGAAATAGTCAGACATGACTGAGCGACTCACACACACACAGACACACACACACAGTCTTCCTGGTTTGGACGATGAAGGTAGACTTTCTTCCATGGCCTCCACCCCACTACACAGATCCATCAACTTCTTTCTCTTCCCCTATTTTTATGAGATATATCATAATTTTTTATTAAATCAAAACTGATGGCTGTGTTATTAGATGAGGTCAATGGCATTTAGACTCGAGCTGGAAATGTGATTTGCTTGTGTTCCCTTTGTTATACAGCTTTTTACTTTCCCGGAGTTGGTAATCTCCTTATTTTTCATGGCTTTGATTTCTCTGCTTGAGGCTTGCAGAGCCTCGTGGGTTGCTGTGTCTCACGAGCTCTGAACACTCTGGGTCTTTTCTGTCTGCTCTCTGCTCCTGCCCCAGTCACTCTCTTCCCTTTGCGTCTGCGCTCAGTCAGTTCAGTCCTGCCTGCCTGTGACTCTGTGACTCTAGCCCGACAGGTTCCTCAGTCCATGGGATCCTCAGCGCATAGGAGCGGGTGCCATGCCCTCCTCCAGGGCGTCTTCCCCACCCAGGGATCGAGCCCAGGTCTCCAGCACTGCAGGCGGATTCTCTACCGTCTGAGCACCAGAGAAGCCTGCCAGACGGAGGGGCCGGGGCTGCGCTGGTGTGGCCAGTGGGGCCGGGGCTGGGCGAGGCTGACAACGGCTGGAGTTAGGCCAGGGCTGCGCCCTGCCTACCTGCCCCAGGCCTCCCCCTTGCCTGCCTGCCCCAGGCCTCCCCCAGGGCTGCAAGAGGAGAGGCGGGCTCTGGAGACTGCCTGGGGGAGGGGCTGAGGGGCTTCCCTTTCTGCGCCCCCAGCCCTCACCCAGCGATGGGACTGCAAGAGTTTCCCTCCTCCTTGGAGAACTTTGCTGCCCAGCACTGGGGGAGTGGGAGAGGGCAGGGAGGCAAGGGAATTCTTTCCTGACCAGCTGGGCCAGCTTGCTTAGGAAGCTGTGTCTCTCCCTGACCGGCGGGGCCTCCTCCTTGCAGCTTCGGGCCCAGGATGCCGGGCTCCAGGCTGCTGGACAAGCCTCGGTCCTCTCTGTTCCCTTAAGCCCTCCCGCGCCTCTGAGCGGCCACCTTGATTAAGCCTTAGTCAGAGTACCAGACCAACCACAAGCGCTCTGACTGTTGCTTAGTGAATGCTCAACAAACGTTGTCAGGTCCTTGGTTAAATCTCCAGAGACAAAAGTCAGGTTGTATCTCTATCCAAGTATCCACGTAAATTAAATTCCAGAAGGATTACAGAAGCAATTAAAAAATAAAATCATGCTATAAATTAAAAAGGCATGTGGAGGTGTTGCACTAATTTTAAATTTGATCAGAACTTTCTAAGTACAACCCAAAGAAGAATCATGAGAGGAAAATACAGATAAATGTGATTGTAGAGAAGTTTAACATTTTTCTATGTACACATATCTTTAATAAATTAAAAATCGAGTGACAAATAAGAAAATTATATTTGCAACAGATGAATCCCAAAAGTAATAAAAAAGACAAATATCCCAATGGAAAATGGCGAAAGACTAGGATAAAACAATTTACATAAAATAATTCAAGTGTCTGAAGTGAAAGTACTTAAGTTCCCAGGCCGTCGGAGAAATTAAATGGAAACTAGTCCTTCCGTCCTTACGTCCTTTCCGTCCTTACCTCCGGCCGTTCCCTCTCCCCGCCCCTCCCTGGCCCCCTCCTCCCTCCACCTAACAGCTTCACTCCAGAGCACCTCCCTCCTCCTTGGAGTGGGGTGCAATTTGACTCTGTTTTGATTCTGTGTCCAGACTGAGCCCTGGAATTTTCCTTTCAGAAATGAAAGGTCCATTAACATATTTTCCTAAACAAATAAGCAGTTTCCCCTGGAGACAACCTTGGCAATCCCACCAGCGCAGGAAGGGCACTGAAAGTCAACTCCCAGAAGCCAGGTTTGCCTCCTGTCCCCCACCTGCCTGTTCCAAACACCTGCCCAGTGGGCCTGCAGGGGGGGGTCACCTGCAGGGACCCCCACCTCCCCCACCTGCCTGCATCAAACACCTGCCCAGCTGGGCCTGCTTGGGGGGGCGCCTGCAGGGACCCCCACCTTCCTAGGCCTGCCCTCTCCAGCGGCCTCACTCACGGGCCTTGCTCACTTCCGCTCCCGCCACAAGCCTGCCCCAGGGCCTTTGCTCTGCCCCGTCCTCTCCCCTGACGGTCCCGCTGCCCCTCCTGTGCCGGGTCTGGTCTTTTGCTGCATGTCTCCCCCTCAGCTGGGCTCCCCCTGCAGCCAGCCCTGCCGCTCCGTGGCCCCTGCCCTCCTGGCCACACCGGTCACATCACTGTTGGGGCCTGACCACGCCTGTTCCACACATCAGTGTCCCTGGCAGGGCAAGCGCCGGGTGGAGACAGGGACCCTGCCCACCGCTCAGGCAGGCCCCGACGTGGTGGGGAGGAGTCCTGGGGATAGGCTTGGAGGGCACAGCTCACGTGGTCGCCACAGGCCGCCCAGCTCCTGGCGTGCAGGTGACCCCGGCCTCTCACGGTAGACGAATCAGCTCCACCCCTGGAAGAGGCCGCCCACGTGGTTTTGCCGGAGAGCAGATGCCAGAACCACTGAGTTCTCACCTTGTGGCTCCTCAGCAAAGGAAGGGCTGGAGGGGGCAGGCGGGGCCACGGGGCAGGGTCCGGCTGGGCTCCCCTGGACTGCGGCCCGCTCAGAAGCCTCCAGGTGCCTGCAGTGGGCGCCTGCTCAGCCTGGGCCTCCTGGCTGTGACAGGGCCTGGGAGCCTCTGCCCTGGCTACTCCCAGCTGCTGCCGGGTAGGGGAGGAGGCGCAGAGAGCCCGCCCCGGACAGATCAGAGCTGCTACTGTGGCCCCATCCCCGGGAGCCCATGGCCAGGGAGTCCCCAGGCAGCCCTCCTGGCCCCCGCACACCCTGCCCGCGTTCCCCAACTCTGATGTGGGCCCTGTGCGGTGTGGATCGCTTCACTGCTGACCACAGAGAGCCTTACAGCCTCCGCTTGTCTGCGTGGGGTGGGGTGCCATTCGAGTGCCCTACAGGCTGACCAGCTTGTGGCCTCATTGGGAGGGGGCTCAGACCCCTGGGGCTGCCCCAGTGGCCCCCGTCTGTGCCTCCGCCAGCCTGCAGGGCTCTGCTCCTGGGGAGCTTCAGGGGGGCTGTGACCCTACTCCCCGATCCTGGGGCTCCAGGAGCCCCCTCCCCTCACAGTCAGCACTCCTCTGCTCAGCACTACGGCTCCCTAGGGGCTCAGCCTGGAAACCGCGCCTGCCTGTCAGGCCACCTTGTGCCGAGCATGGCCCGGGTAGGGGGCTCCCCTCAGAAAGCCAAGCTTCCCAGCAGAGTCACGCCGCCTGCCTTCCAGCCGGGAGGGGACCCGGGACGGGCCCCCACACCCGGGAGCCCCTCCTCGCCACCCCCCAGGATGATGCTCCATGGAAGCAGCGCGCGTGTCTTGCCAGCCGCGGAGATGAGGCTATGTAACTGGCTCGGCTCTCCAGGTGGCTCTCAGGCCTTCCGATTTAATTGAATGTATTTCCAGCAGCAGAATCTGGGGCACTGGGATGGAGGGTCCTGGGGGAGGGCGCTGGGCTGCGGGGAGGGGCTGAGGCAACAGGCTTCTTAGGCCCCGGCTCCGCAGGCGAGCAAGAGCCACCCCGAAGCAGAGGCCAGCCTGGGCCAGGCACTCGTGGGGCTGGAGGGTGGCACAAATATGCGGCCTGACGGGCAACACCCCTGTCATCAAAACCCAACCCCCCAGAGTGTTCCCTGAGCCCAAACCCAGGAGGCCTGAGCCGCAGACCCCCTGCCAGACCATCCCATCATCAGCCGAGCGTCTCTCCAGGCATCGCCACTGAGTTGTCCCGAGTGTCCCCCGGGTGGCCCCTGCCCTGGGCATGGCCTCGTCCTGGCCTCAGCGAGCCTCCAGCTCGGCGGTTGACGCCACATCACCTCGGCCCGCAGTGGCTGGATGGGGAGGGTCTTTCTTTCCACCCACACCCCGGCCATCACAGCAGCCCTGTGACCCCAAGCCAGGCGGACCCTCCTGGCCTAGTGTGAATGCCCCTGAAGGGTCTGATCAGACAAGACCAGAGGCTGCCCAGGGCCCTGCCCCCGCCTGTCCAGTGCTCAGAGGACGGGGAGCTGGCCGGCCACCTGGGCCCACGGCAGAGCCTGCAGTCCGTCTGCAGGACCCTCTGGCATGGGGGACATGGGGCCTCGACCCCAGGGTGACCCCTCAACTGGGGATTGAGCATCACGCCTGGGTGCCGGGGTACTTCCCTCAGTACGGCCAGGGTGGCCGTCTCCTTCTCTGCCCAGGGGACCACTCCACGTGGCCCTGACCCCCTCGGCTTCCTTCGTAATGGAGCGGCCAGGCCTGGCTTGGGGCGGGAGGAGCTTGGACGGCTGTGTCCTTCTGGGCCATGACCCTGGAGTGCGGCTGAGTCCCGGGAAGCCCGGGGCCTGGAACAAGAGCGGCTTCTGGGAGAGGAGTCCCCGCCCTGGCCTCTCCCCTGGGCCCCTGCCCCAGCCTTCACCCCAGGGCTAAGGCGGCCACTTGGGGTTGTCTCCAAGGCAGGAGACAGACAGCCTTGGGCACCAACGCGGCAGGCCATGAGTGACCGTTTCTGGAAGCACTTGCTATGTATCTCCAGGAGGCGCCCATGCAGTCTGTGGGAGCGAGCAGGGCTCTCCGCGTGGCCCGTGCCTCAGTTCCCTGGCCCTGGGGCGCTATGTCCTGGAGGTCTCAGCTGGATTCTGAGCGACGCCAGGAGGGGCTTGAAGAGGAGGCCCCAGCTCAGCAGTGAAGAGCGTGGCTGCTCCGAGCCGGGTGGGGGCCCAGCTCGGCCCTGGCCGCGTGGTCCTCAGGACACTGCCAGCCTCCTCGGCACTGTGGCTGCTCCGGAGGTGCCAGGCTGTGGTCTCCGTCTCACAGCGGAAGGACGGGCACTCTGCAAGGTCAGCACAGAGCCCGCGCCCTGCAGCAAGCAGCTGGGTCCCCGAATGGGTCTCAGCTCCCTCCTCCCGCCTTGCTGCTCAGCCTGCAGGGCGATCTGGAGGCTTCCCTCCAGGTTGTGGAGGGCACAGGCCCTCCGTGGACTCCAGCCAGAGAAGAAAACCAGCTGGCCTGCTGGGAACCAAGCCTGGCTCTGCCCTCCCCAGCCCAGGGCCAGCAGTGAGTGCCGCTCGAGGAGGAGAGCCAGCTGCCCTGGGAGCTCTGGTGCCCTGCGGGGAGGCCTCCTTGCCACCCAAGCCACCCCCACGCCGTCCCATCCCAGTCCTCCTGCCATCCAGGGGAAGTGGCCCCACGAAACCCAGGCCCCTGGACACCGCGTGGGTCTGTCTGAAGCTATGAGCCCACAGACCCGAGGGCTCGGGGCCGGCCTGACTGCCAGGGGAAGTGAAGACCCTGGGGCTTCAATTTCCCTTCACCCAGCCCAGACCCGCAGTGGCCTGGGGACCAGCTGGCACTCAGAGGTCCCCCACCCCACCCCCGCAGGCCGGGCAGGCGGGCAGCACAGAGACTCTGGAATGCTGGAGCGGTCAGGCCGTCCCAGAGCCAAGCTTGAGACGCTGGCTGGCTCGACCTTTCCGGAAGCCGGGGCCAGGTCCAGGCTTGGACAGAACAAGCTGGTTTTCATCGAGGCCAGAAAACATGAGGTGCTGGCCCAGCACGCGGGCAGCTCGTCCAGGGCCTGTGGGCGGCCTCCACTGCTGAGGCAGCCAGGCCTGTCCAGTCCGGTGCTGGCCTGGGGAGCCATGCGGGCCATCAGCTAGGGTGTCTGCTGGCCTGGTCTCCACCTCCAGCTTGTGGGGCCTGCAACGGGGGCAGGAGGGGGGATCCGGCTCTGGGCCTTGGGTGGCGGTGGGGGCGGCATTCAGGCAAGCTCAATTTGAATCCAGAGCTGCTCTCTGGGGCTGGGGGGCCTGGGAGGGAGACCCCACCCTCAGCCCCACGGGCCGGCGGTCATCCAGGCTCAGATGCACAAGGAAGGTGAGCTGGCCGGAAGCTCAGCAGAGGGGACCCTGCCCCTCACCAGGGCCGGCCGGGCTGTGGTCCTCCACTGGGAGAGCGTCCTCTCCTCCTGATCAGGGGTCTCCAGGCGGGGAGAGGCCCCACTTCCGGTCCTGGCCGTGCTGGGGCCTGGGAGCTGGGCAGGGGGCGGCGGGGGAGGGGGCTCAGGGAAGGGAGGCCCTGAGCACGAGTCAGCTCACGCGCTGCTCTCGCGGCAGACTCAGGCCGACGCGGGGACGGAGGCCAGTGGGGCCAGCTCTTCCCAGGCCTGGAGCCCAGCCGACAGGCGTCCTGGCTGCGTCTCCAGCAGGCCTGCGGAGGTTCCCAGACGCTGGCTGGGGCTGGAGGGAGCGGCCGCAGTCAGCGCCGGCCCTCAGGAGAGGGGTCAGACAGCCCGCCCCCTGCCCTGCCCCCACCCCACCCCAAACTCCGGCTCCCCCTGCTGTGCTGGGCTCCTGAGCGCCTCGGTCAGCTCTGGGGTGCCCGGCCAGGTCCCAACTGGCCCCTTGCCCCCCTCGCCTGGGCCCTGCAGCGGTGCCTGCCCACCCACCCTGCCGTCAGAGAGGAGGCTTCACTGTTCCCAGCAGGCCCAGCCCTGGACCAGCATGATGCCCCTGCCCCTGCCTTTCACAGAACCCTCTGCAGCACGCTCTTCTCCCCCAGATGTTTTTGGAAGTGGCCAGGTCTGTGGGGAGCAGGCAGTGGGGGAGGGGGGAAGCCGAGGCCAGGAGGCGGGCGATCTCGGGCTGCAATGCGAGGCCACGGTTCTCAGGAGGGGCTCTCTTGAAGTCCCACCATCCTTCTGTCCAATTTAGGAGCAATTAATGAGCCAGCTCCCCCTGGAGACAGGCTGCTGCGTGTCCTGGTTTCCGAGGCTGCCTCTTCATCCCACGAGGAAAAGCTGCAGCAGTCTGATTTAGCCTGGAAGGAGGAGGAGGCTTCGGCGGGGCCTGGAGCTAGTGGAGCCCGCAGAAGCCAGGTGGGGAGCTCTGGGGTGCCCGCCGAGGCCCCCGCGGCAGACCCTCACCCCGGGGAATGGAGGGACAGTGTGAACTTACCCCCAGGTCTGAAAGGTGCAGACTCACGTCATGAAGGCAGCCGTTCCTGGGTGGACCCCGAGGCTCTGCTCCCCTGACCCTGGGGAAATCAGGGGCGACGTGAGCTTACCCCCCAGGTCTGTGAGGGGCAGACTCACGTCATGAAGGCAGCAGCTCCTGGGCGGACCCCGAAGCTCTGCTCCTAGGGCCCCCACAGGCTGCCTTCCGCCATAGGAGACAGCGAGCCTGAGGTCTGAGCTGAGAGAGCCACCCCTCGCCTGGAGATCTAGCAGCTGCAGCCCCGCTCCTGACCCAGCCCCCTAGAGCGACACCCTCCCCAGGCCCCGGGTCCTCCCCAGGCAGGCAGTGCCTAGGCCCGACTTGCCCGACCTCCTCAGCGTCTAGGCTAGAGCTGGGGGCCTGGAGCCCCAGAAGGGGAGGGGCTCTCGAGCGGAGCCCTCGAGGGAAGGGAGGACTCCAGTGAGGAGTTGAGGCCTGAGCTGGGTGCACTGTGGGTGGGAAGGGGCTGCAAGGAGACCCGAGGTCTCAGAGCAGGAAAGGAAAGGGCGGGGCTTGGTGCTGGCAACTGAGGCCCAGAGTCCAGTCCTGGGGGCCCCGAGCTTCCAAGGACACGGAGTGGCCCAGCTCTCTAGGACCAACCCGACCTGCATGCAGGCTGGAGAGGGGGCAGGAAGAGCCTGTCCAGAGTTACCCAGGTACAGTCGTCTGGTGCTCATCCGGCCTGTAGCTGCCCCTGGATCCGGGGGCTCAGGGCACCCTGGGCACCTCTGTGCTCACTCTGTTCACGCTCACCCACTGGTGCGTCTGGGTCGGGCTGTAGGCCTCCCCAGCCTGCGTCACCCTGCCCCCACCCCCAGCCACCTCTGAGGCCCCGGCGTAGCTGTGGGCAGCGTCCTGGAGCAGCCCCACGCTTGGACAAACCTGCAAGGCGATGGCTTTCAGACCACAGAGCAAACAGGAGTCCTTCTCCGTCCTTTAGGAGGCATCTGCTGATGCCTGCACCCAGGTGCCAGACCCATCCTGGGGCCCAACCTCTGAGACTAGGTGCCTTGCCCCTCTGTCCTGGGCAGCCCTCCCTCCCCAGAGAGGGCCTGCCCTGTGTGGGGAGGGTCAGGGCCCCTGGGAGGAGGGGGGCCCAAGGATGCCTGAACCCCTGGGCCGGCAGCCCCCGTGCTCACCCTGTGGGAGGGAGAAGCCACAGAGGCAGCTGAGTGGGTCCGAGAGAGTCTGCAGCCCCACGAAGACAAGCAGGGTTAGCCCGAAGCCCGTGCACCCAGACTTAAAAAGAGACAGCACGTTGCTCCCAAAGGTCCATCTAGTCAAAGCTATGGTTTTTCCGGTGGTCATGTACGGATGTGAGAGCTGGACCATAAAGAAGGCTGAGTGCCGAAGAAGTGATGCTTTCAAACGGTGGTGTTGGAGAAGACTCTTGAGAGTCCCTTGGACTGCAAGGAGATCCAACCAGTCCATCCTAAAGGAGATCAGTCCTGAATATTCATTGGAAGAACTGATACGAAACCTGAAGCTCCAATACTTTGGCCGCCTGATGCCAAGAGCTGACCCATTGGAAAAGACTGATGCTGGGCAAGATTGAAGGTGGGAGGAGAAGGGGTGACTGAGGATGAGATGGCTGGATGGCATCACCAATGCGATGGACATGAGTTTGAGAAAGCTCTGGGAGATAGTGTGTGCAAGGAAGCCTGGTGTGCTACAGACCGTGGGGTCACAAAGCGTCGGACACGACTGAGCAACTGAACACCACCAGCAGCTGTGCTCTCAGCTCCTGCCCCCCAGCCGGGTTCCCTGGGGAGCTGATCACCCCAGTGATGGCCTGAGTGCCACACAAGTGTCCACTCCAAGCCGCGACTCCGGGCCCAGGGCCTGGCACCCTGAGAAGACCCCACATGGGGAGAAAGTCAGGGGCCTGCAGCTGGGGCTTGTGTTGCCACGTGGCAGAAGTGGGTGGAAGGAAGGCTGCCGGTTTGGGGCGAGGAGACAGTCCTGTGCTGCCAGGTGGGCCCAGTGCAGCCTCAAGGGGCCTCACGGTGGGGACACAGCGGGGTCAGAGAGGCGGCTGTTGGCCCTGCCGCCTGAAGAAGGAGGAAGGGCCGCGAGCTGCGGTGCAGGCACCTCTAGAAGCTGGAAGGGGGGGGAAATGATTCTCCCCTGAGCCTCTGGACGGGAGTCGCCTTGCCCACCTGGACGGAGCGCAGGGAGGCTCACTTCAGGCTCTGCTTCCAAGACCCTCAGACGGTGAGTCTGCAATTTGTGGTCATTTGTTACAGCGGCCACCGAAAGTCACACACACCCTCCTGGAACTGAGAGAGCTGGCCAAGAACAGACTGAGGCTTGTACGCGCACACACACAGACACACACACGGAGACACAGACACACACAGATACACACACACACACGGAGACACAAACACACAGACACACACACAGACACACACACAGAGATACACAGACACACATACACACACAGACACACACACACAGACACACAGATACACACACAGATACACACGGAGACACAGACACACACGGAGACACACACACAGAGATACACAGACACACAGAGACACACAGACACACACACAGACACACACACACAGACACACACACACAGAGATACACAGACACACATACACACACAGACACACACACACAGACACACAGGCAGACATACACACAGAGACACACACACAGAGACACAGAGACACACACAGACACACACACACAGGGAGACAGACAGATACACACACACACACAGAGACACACGGACACACACAGACACACACACACACGGAGACACAGACACACACACACAGACAGACATACACACAGAGAGACACACACAGAGACACACAGGGAGACAGACACAGACACACACACACACAGAGACACACGGACACACACACACACGGAGACGCAGACACACACAGACACACACACACACGGAGACATACACACACACAGACACACACAGACACACAGACACACACAGACACACACACCAGTCCCAGCACCGCCCACGGTCACCACAGGCCTCTGCTCAGCCCCCGGTTGTGGTTCCAGCTCCACCGAGCGAGGACCAAGGTCTGGGAGGTCTGGCCCACAGATGCCGCTAACCGCCCTCGCTGCCCCTGGGGCTCCAGCCCCTGCTCCCTGCTTCCCTGGCCTTCGTGCTGGTCGTGAGCAGCAGGTGGTCAGCCTGGGAGACCCTCAGAGACCACGTGGCCTCACAGGAGGGGCCTGTCTGGGGTTACAGAGGCACTGCTGGGGACAGAGAAGCCGGGTAGCCCTCTCCTTAGCCCCTCCTGTGCCGCCCGCCCTGATGTCAGACTCCCCGGGGCCAGACAGAGCTGGGAATCTAGTCACCTGAAGTCAGAGAGGACCGGCCCTGGCGCAGACTCCAACCGCAGCTCTCGGACCACAGCCGAGGGTCCAGCCTCCACGTGGGGGCGGGCGCTGGGGGCGGGCGCTGGGGGCATGGCGATGGCGGAGGGGACGACTTGCACAGGTGGAGACGCGGCTGCAGCAGCATCCTCGCCGTCATGGAGAGGGCTGGCGGGGCGAGAGAAACGGGAAGAACGGCCTCTGAGGAGCGCGCCCCAAGGGCAGCACACCACCTTTCTGCTCCAAGCCGCGGGGTCCCCCGCAGCAGCCCCCGTGGAACTGTAGCCGAGGGTCTTTGGAGAGAGCTATGAGCATCACCTCGAGAGGACGGCAGGATCACGAAAGGGTCAGTGGGGTTTGGGGGTCATGATGGGGCTCAGGGGTCATGATAGAGTTCAGGGTCATGATGGCGTCCAGGGGTCATGATGGGTTCTGGGGTCATGATGGGGTTCGAGGTCATGATGATGTTCAGGGGTCATGATGGGGTTTGGTGTCAAGATGTGGTTCAAGGTCATGATGGTGTTGGAGGGTCATGATGGAGTTCGGGGGTCATGATGGAGCTTGGAGGTCATGATGGGGTTCAGGGGTCATGATGAGGTTCGGGGCGGGGCACAGCAGGGCTGGGGCGCAGTGTTTGGCGCCCTCTGCTGGCGGCGGTGGGTTTCTGGCCTGATTCCCCTCCTGGTGGGCCAACCCTTTGCCCCAAGGTAGCAGCCTGTGGGCAGGATCTCGCTGCCCCTCCTCGGCTCCTTCTCCAGCTGTCAGAGTGCCCCCAGCCCCGGGGGGACTTGCTCTCGAGTCACGGGAGGGTGGGGCCGCCTGGGCCTCCCCCTCCAGGGCGTCTCTGACATGACACCTGAATCTGCTCTCCTGGGAACACACTTGGGCGGCTCCTTCTTCCCTGGCGGCGCCCCAGCCCACATCGGCCGTTCCCAGGAAACGGGCAGGATTGGACCTGCCACGCCAGCTCTGTGCAGTGGGCAGTGGGCGGCCCGGGCTGAGGTCAAGGTGGCCAGGCCAGTCTCTGTGCTGTGTGGGTGGAGGAGGTTTTACTTTTTCTAATAACACGCGGGGCACCAGGGGCCCGCCTGGGGCTGGAGGGCCTCTCTCCCCGAGCTTGGGAGCCCTAATTGCAGGCGGTGTATTTTTGGTTCACGCTTGACGTCTGAGTATGACTCACCCCGAGGACCCTGTCATCAGCGGCTCACCGGGCTCCAGGCCAGGGTTGAAAATGACCACTGTCAGCCCGTCGGGCATTTGTTTCCACATCTAGGCCTCCAGCTGGACCCCGAGGAGGAGGAGGGAGGCGGGGGTGGGCGCTCTGCTCCTTCTAAGCTGGTCTGCGGGGGCGGGGCTCACCCAGGACCATGGTCTCCTTGTCCACACCCAGGGGGCCTGGACACCCTTCCCTGGGGAGGAAGCTCTCCAAGGGGAAGGAGGGATGGGGCCCGGGCAGGGACCTGCAGGATGTGCCCCAGACTCCCGGGAGGGGCAGCTGGAGCCCAGGGCACCCTGCCACCCTCCCCACTCCGGACACTCCTGGGGGCCACTGTCTTCATTAGCAGGACTCCACTGCCTGGGGCCTCTGCCCAGCCGGGGGCTCCCGAAACCTGGGCGCTGCCGCGGGAAACGCCAACTTGGCGCCTCGGTTTCTCTGAGTCTCCCGCCGCCGGGCGGATCCTCCCCAGTCCCACTCACGCGTCGCCCCCTGCACGAAGACCCCCTTCCCCAGGTCTCCAGACCTCCGTCAGGTCTGCCTGGCGCCCCTCTGCCCCGAGGGCCCTGCTGTTCCCTGCCAGGCCCTTGACATCCCCTCCACATGTGGTCCAGCAAGTCGGAGGCATGGGCCTGGAGGGCGGGGCACAGCCCGAGTCCACCCTCCGCAATGGAGGCTCCTCGATGGCGCGGCCGCCTGCTGCCTGGTGGCCCCTGCGTGGCAGCCAAACCCTGTCCTCGAACACGCTCCTGCTGGCGCAGGGCCGCCCGCCACCCCCTGCTGGGTTTCAGCATCGTCTGCGGTGGCCGCCCGTGGCCAGCAGCTCGGGTCAGTGCGGAGCCCGCTCCGGCCCGCCGCGGGCGCAGCGCCGTCCCAGGAGGGGAGGCCTCCCTTCCGACCTTCGCACCGGCAGGACTAGTGTCCCGCGGGAAGAGCTGGAGCTTCAGGGAAACCCGAGACCCTGGGAGCCCAGGGCCCGGGGGGTTCGGCTTTGCCACCCCTCTCGCAGTTCTTGGTTATAGAAACGCGGCCCTCAGATTTCAAAGACAGCTGTTTGGAACTTCTTGGCGGTGGAAACCCTTGAGCAGAAACTTGGAGGTCCCAAGGTGTAAGGCCGCAGAGCAGGGCTGCTCTGGGTAAGGGGTGTAGGGCTGGGAAGGGGGCTCTGGCCCTCCCTGTCCACGCGCTCCTGCCCTGGGTCGCTGGGTCCCCTGGGCCGGGCCCCGTGTCCTGGAGAACCTCAGACACGCCCGGGGACGTGTCCTGGGTACCCGGCCTTGCCTCCCTCGCCCACTCGAGGCTGTCCGTGCAGAAGGCAGGGCTGGCCCTCAGCCAGGGGAGGCGGCTGAGGGGCCCAGGTCAGCCCGGCTGCGCGAGGCTGGGTGCCTCTGAGACGACCTTCTAAGTCCTCTAACAGGGGCTGCACTCACTGGCCAGGGCACTTGTGTGCGGCTGGGCGGTGTGTGTGCAGGGCTTCAGGGCACCTCTGTGAGCCCCACTGGTCACGTCCGGGCCACGGATCCTTTGGGTGAATCCTGAACTCCCGCCCTCCATTAAAGCCACACCATCCGTGACCCACAGCCAGACGCGGCCGGGGTGTCTCCTGAGCTGCAGCCCAGAGTCCAGCGGCGCGTCCGGCCCGCGGAGCGGCCAGGGCAGGTGCAGGGCTCCCCACTGCTGCCCGAGGGGAGAGGAGGTTTGTGCAGCCAAGGTCGTGGCCACCGTGTCCCAAGGACGCCCCAGCAGGAGACGCCAGTGCTGCCCCGATCCCCTGAAATTAGTGCAGAGACGGGCAGGAAGCCAGGCTGTCCCGGGCGCCTGTGGCCACCGCTATGTGTCTGTGCACACTGGATCCTTTCTGTGACGCGTCCACCTGGTTCCCCTTTTATTAATGAGTAAATAGCACCTTTAACGTGAGCTAATTTTTGTATCTGTGAGTCAGGATTTTATCTTTCATTGGAAACTATCTTCCAACGAATGTATTAGGTTTCTGGACTTCCCCGGTGGCTCAGTGGTGGAGAATCCACCTGCCAGCGCAGGAGACGTGGGTTCGATCCCTGGGTCGGGAAGATGCCCTGGAGGAGGGCGTGGCAACCCACTCCAGTACTCTTGCCTGGGAAATCCCACGGACAGAGGAGCCTGGCAGTTACAGTCCACGAGGCTGCAAAGAGTTGGACACGACTTAGCAGCTGAACAAGTGTTAGGTTTCTAGACATTATATATCACTTTCCAAAGGTGTGTTTGCTGATTCACACAACAAAGTACTTAAGGAGCCAAGGAAGGCTGAGAACTAAAGAACTGACGCTTTCAAGTTGTGGGGCTGGAGCAGACTCTCCAGCGTCCCCTGGACTACAAGGAGATCAAACCAGTCTATCCTAAAGGAAATCAACCCTAAGTATTCATCGGAAGGGGTGAAACTGAAGCTCCAATACTTTTGCCACCTGATACGAACAGCTGACTCTTTAGAAAAGACCCTGATGCTGGGAAAGATTGAGGACAGGAGGAGAAGGGGACGACAGAGGATGAGATGGTTGGATGGCATCACTGACTCAATGGACATGCTGCTGCTGCTGCTAAGACTTTCTAGTTGTGTCCGACTCTGTGCGACCCCATAGACGGCAGCTCACCAGGCTCCCCCGTCCCTGGGATTCTCCAGGCAAGATCGCTGGAGTGGGTTGCCATGTCCTTCTCCAGTGCATGAAAGTGAAGAGTGAAATTGAAGTCGCTCAACTGTGTCCAGCTCTTCGAGACCCCATGGACGGCGGCCTACCAGGCTCCTCCGTCCATGGGATTTCCAGGCAAGAGTACTGGAGTGGGGTGCCACTGCCTTCTCCCAATAGACATGAGTTTGAGTAAACCCCGGGAGTTGGTGATGAACAGTGAGGGCCTGGCATGCTGCGGTTCACGGGGTCGCAAAGAGTCAGACACGACTGCGTGACTAAACAACAGCAACAAGTGCAGCGAAGACGCTGGAAGTCTGTGAGTAAGAACGCCCGAACGATCTTGAGTCTCTAGAAACTCCGAAACAGATGCAGAGAGTGGACGTCACAAGAGCGGTGAGTCTCGGTGCGGAAAGCAGTGGGGCTCAGCCCAGCCCTGCTGCCCTGACCCCCCAGCCCTGCTGCCCTGACCCCCCAGCCCGTGGTCCCCCAGCCAGTGGTCCCCCCAGCCCTGCTGCCCTGAGCCCCCAGCCCGTGGTCCCCCAGCCAGTGGCCCCCCAGCCCGTGGTCCCCCCAGCCCTGCTGCCCTGAGCCCCCAGCCCGTGGCCCCCCAGCCAGTGGCCCCCCAGCCCATCATGCCCCAGCCCATTGTCCCCCCAGCCCGTGGTCCCCCCAGCCCTGCTGCCCTGAGCCCCCAGCCCGTGGTCCCCCCAGCCCGTGGTCCCCCCAGGCCATCGTCCCCCCAGGCCATCGTCCCCCCAGCCCGTGGTCCCCCCAGCCTGTGGTCCCCCCAGCCCATTGTTCCTCCAGCCCGTGGACCCCCAGCCCGTGGTCTCCCCAGCCCATTGTCCCCCCAGCCCATAGTCCCCCCAGCCCGTGGTCCCCCCAGCCCGTGGTCCTCACCTCGGCCTTCTCCCCGCTGGGCCTCCACGGCAGCTCTGGACTCTCAGAACCCCTTTCCCTCGCAGCCAGCCCAGGGTGCCTCCTCCCTGGCCTGGGTTCAGCAAACGTGTGCTGGTAAGTGAAGGCTGCTCAGTTTGTGAACCCTTCCTCAGGCTGGAGCCGCTGAGCCTGCTTTATAAGCCTTGCTGGGCCCTGGCCCCTCCGCCCCCATGCTGGGAGCCTGGGTGGTGGTACCCCGCCCCTGGTGGCACTTGGGGGTGCCGGTCCCCCGTGCCCAGCCTGAGGCTCCTTCTCGGAGCCCCCTGTGGGCTGGAGGCTCTGTCCGGCTTGGCCTGCTCCCCGCGGGGCCCCAGGGAGGAGCAGGGCTCACAGGCTCCAGGGCTCGGTCAGGGCCCTGCTGCTCGTGGGCGCTGCGTGCTTCCGGAGCCTTCTGCATACCAGGGGCTCCGAAGGGGAAACCGAGGCAGGAGGCTGTCGGTCCTTTCCGGCCAGCAGAGCCCCGCTTCCTTCTCCTCCTTCTCTGGGCCGCTGTGCCTTGGGGGGCCGTTCCAGGGGTGCTGGAAATGCTAGGGCCCCACAAGGAAGGGGTGGGAGAGCTGGCCCCCCACCCCAGTGGCCAGGCTTGAGGGGCGAGAGCTGGGGCCGCGCCTGCGGGGAGGCGAGGGAGCCGGGCTGGAGGCGAGCGGCGAGGTGCCTGCCTGGCGGGGCCGCGCCTTCTGCAGCGTGGCCAGCAGAGGGCGCCCGCGCGCCGCCGCGGGTGCAGGACCGGGTGCTGGGTGCCCAGCGGGCAGCAGGGGGCCGCGGGCCCACCCTGGGTGCCTCCTCCGGGGCGGGAGCCAGCTGGCACTTGACTGGGCTCTGATGACCGCTCCCTCCCGCGTCCAGGGACCGAGCAGCCGCTTGCTGGCAGAGCCAGGAGGGTCCGGGGTCCCGCAGGCCTCCTCGCGGCGGCCCTCACAGGGGCTCCTTGGTTCCTGGCAGGCCTTTCAGCAGCTGCCCCTGCCCGCGTGGAGACAGGGCTTCCCAGCCACGCCGAGGCACCCAGCTCAGAGCCAGGCAGGTCCCTCCCGGACGGGCGGCTCCTGCAGGACAGCCACCCAGCGCCTTCTGCCCTCCCTGCGTCCCCGGGCTCTTCTTTCCGTCTCTCCCCAGATATCAGACATCTTGTGTTCTCTCTTTCTGTAAGGAGCAACTTTTACAATACTTCACATCATTAAACGGTATAATTTATTTGAAAAACAGACCGCCTAGGACAAAGCCCTAAGTTCCTGGGAGCTTTGAGCTCCTGTGGCTCAGGGGCCCTCCCAGCTGGGGCAGCGCCTTCAGGGCCTTGGAGAGGGGGGAGGGGCGTCCCTGGGGGGCCTTGGAGAGGGCGAGGGGAGCCCCGGGGGGCCTTGGAGGGGAGGGGAGGAACACCCCAGAGCAGCACAGTGGGGGAGCCCCGGGGGGAGCAGGTCCTTCCCGGGGCCCCGGGCTCGGTGCTGGGTGCTCGGTGTTGGGGCTCCCCGCTCCTGGCATGGACCCGCTGCTCGTGCTGAAATCAGGAAGTTAACAGGCCATGTGGCTCCTACTCGCCTTCTCCTGAGATGGGGGCGGGGGCGGCTCCTGGGGTTCCGAACTCCCACACCCCCGCACCCGCTCCCTCCAGGGCCCAGGACCTCTCAGGGCCCACCCTGTGAGGGGCTTTCGGCCCCAGAGACGTCACGAGGCCTCTGCCCGCGGGCCCCGCCCAGCCCAGCCTCCTAGCTCACATTCCTGGCCCCCCATCCACCTGTCCGCACAGGCCTCTGGGGTCAGGCGGCCCCACAGAACCGGCTCTTCTAGCTGCCCTGCTTGGCTGGCCTCGCCCAGGCCCTGGGGCGCTGGGGCTGCAAGTTGCAGGGAGGAGGCGGCGGTTCTCCGGTCAGGATGGCGTCTGAGGCCTGTGTGAGCTCACAGGCTGCTGGGACGGAGGTGTGGGCTGAGCCCTGGGCTGTGGCTCACACGCGGCTCCCATCCGGAGCTGCCTCCCTCACTCAAGCCTTTGCCCCGGACCTCGGGCCCCCTCCATCCCACACGCGGCCCCTCCGGCCCCCCTGGGCCTGCAGACGGAGAGCCCACCTCGGGTCCTCAGGCCCCAGGCCGAGCCACAGACCCTGGGGACCCTGCCCCCTGTCCCCTAGTGTGACCCCCAGCACCAGGGTCCCCCCCACCACAGAGGGCCTGCCCACGAGGCCCTGGGCTGGAGCTTCGAGCCCCCCTTTCCGCTTCCCGCTTCCGCTTCATCTTCTCCTCTTCCTCCCCCCCTCCCCATCTCTCCCCATCTCTCCCCTCCTCCCCCTCCTCCCTCTCTTACCTCCCTCCTCCCCCTCCCTGCCCACCCCAACCCCTCCTCCCCTCCCCTCCCCCTTCATTCTCCCCCACCTTCTCCCCTCTCCCTCCTCTCCTCCCCTCCCCCCATTTCCCCCTCCTCCTCCCCCCTACTTCACCCCTCCCCCTCCTCTCCTTCCTGCCTCTCCTCTCCTCCCCCTCCCCCTGCCTCTCCCCCCTCATTTCCCCTCCCCCTCCTCCCTCATCCCTTCCCTCCCCCTTCTCCCTCTCCTCCTTCCCCCTCCCCCTCCTCGCTTTCCCTGTCTCCCTCCTCCCTCTTCACCCCTCCCCTCCCTCTCCCCTTCCTCCCCTTCCTCACTCGCTCCCTCCTCCCCTCCTTGCCCCTCATTTTCCCTCCTCCTCCCCTCCTCTCTCTTTACCCCTTCCCTCCCCTCCCCCTCCCTCCCCCTCCCTCCCCCTCCTCCCTCTCCCCTCTCCAGCTCCTCCCGCTGCACTTCCTCGGCTGCCCTCTCCCTGTGAGTCAGCAGGGAGCTGAGAGTTTCTCAGTGGTCAGTCTAGCAGCACCCCCTCCCAAGGCCTCTTTGCTTCCGGAATGCTCTGCACCTGAGGCTTCCTTAGCAGCTGACTAAGGGGGGGCCACTGGTTCCCCCACACTGGACTCAGCCCAGCTTCTCCCTGGGGTGGGGGTGGGCAGGCTGGAGTAGCAGAGAGCTGACCTCAGGGCCAGCTCCCCACCCCCCCCCCCCCCCCCCCCCGCACTCCGCTCTGGGCTCCAGCTGACCAGGGCCCTGGGCCGCGCCCACCCCCACCCCCTGGGAAAGGCCTTCCTGGGCTCCCCTCCCCTTGAGCCCCTCAGCTGGGGGTGGAAGGGGGAGGAGGGAAGGGGACAGAGGTAGAAGGGGCCGGAGTCCCTGTCCGTTTGGGGGCCTTGGCTTTCTATCCCCTCCAGGACCACCCAGCACAGCCGCTCACAGCTCGTGCTCTCCCTTGGGCCTCCCCAGGGCACCTTCTGGGACCTCTCCCCAGGGGTCCCCTCCCCAGGGGCCCTCACGGCGGACACACCCCTGCCTGCAGACTGAAGCCCCGACGCTGGACACGGCCGGCCTCTCAGCAGCGGGTGCGAAATGAGGAAACCCCGACACAGAGGGTGACAGGACACCCCCCCCCCGCTGGGCACCTGGCCGCCCCCCTAGACACCCACCCCCTGTTTCCAAGGACTCTGGGAGCCTTGGGCAGGATGCTGTGGGAACAGACCTCAAGTCTCACCTCCTCGGTCACTCAGAGAGCTCTCCCTACAACGGGTCACAAGGCTTCCTTTTCACAAAGCTTTCTTCCCGCCTGCCAAGCCTCCTGCCACACCTGGCAGTCTGTGACATCAGGGCCTGTCTTTACTGCGTCACAGGTGCCCCTAGAAGGGGGCCTGTGTCCTGCAAGTGGACCCCCTGGGCCCCAGCCTTGCTTCTGGCTGAGGATGGAGTTGATGGGGTGAGGTGGGGCGAGCGCTCAGACGGACGCAGGGGTAGGGGGTGACTGCACAGGGGTAGGGGGGTGACTGCAGGCTGAGACGAGGAGCAGAGGGTCAGGTCGAGGTTGGGGGGCTCCAGGGACGAGGCACCTAGGACAGTGTTCCGGACAGCGCCAGCCCCTCCTGGAGGCCCTAGGAGGCATAGCCAGGCCCCCACCCAGCAGCTCTGCCTGGGGAACTTCTGGACCAAGCTTGGCAACAGCTCATAAATATTCATTTGAAAATTAAATTCCCATTAAAGAACTAACTCACTGCTGATACTTGCAAATTATTTTTGTATTCATGCAAAACTACAGTGCCATCCCTGCTTCTGGTCTGAGGACTGAGGTCCCCTCTCCTGCCTGCCCCTGTGGACCCAGGTCAGCGAGGGGACCTCAGGGAGGAGCAGGGTCAGAACAATCAGCCTGGGCGAATGAGGTGGAAGAGAGCCAAAGGGATCTTCTAGAGAAACCCTGTAAGAACCGCAGGCATTTTGCCCCATTTTTTGGGTTTTCCGGGTCCCCTTCTGCACTTTTTGAATGTCTTATTGTGGATCTATCCAACCACACACAGACTCTGGAGGGAGGCCTTCAGGTCCAGCCCCCGCCATGTTCCTGGCACCAGGTCACACCCTCCAGTCACTCTAAAGGGTCCCGAGTTCTTTCTTCTCACTCTCTTTTCCTCTCCTTTTCCACGAGCTCCTCCTGCTCGACATTGCTGGGAAGGAGAAGATTTCTACAGAACCTAAATGTTCAACCTTTGGGGGCTGGTTAAACATCTGGCTATGATCCAGCGGTGGCCCATGAACTCACTCAGGATAGAAGCGCACAGGTGCCTGCACACCTGGGCTGCGCCTGCACTTCCGGCATCCCTAGAAGACAAGACCAGGGTTAACAGGGATGGTCTCGAGGTGTGTGAGTGACTGTCGTCCGGTCACTCATTCCTGTCCAATTTTGCGAGCCCAAGGACTGCCGCACACCAGGCCTCTCTGTCAATCACCAACTCCCGGAGCTTGCTCAAACTCTTCCATTGAGTCGGTGATGCCATCCAACCATCTCATCCTCTGTCATCCCCTTCTCCTCCTGCCTTCAGTCTTTCCAGCATCAGGGTCTTTTCCAGTGAGTCAGCTCTTCACATCACGTGGCCAAAGTATTGGAGCTTCAGCTACAGCATCAGTCCTTCCAGTGAATATTCAGGGTTGATTTCCTTGAGGATGGACTGGTTGGATCTCCTTGCAGTCCAAAGGACACTCAAGAGTCTTCTCCAACACCACAGCCCAAAAGCATCAATTCTTCAGTGCTCAGCCTTCTTTATGGTCCAGCTCTCACATCCATACATGACTAATGGAAAAACCAAAGCTTTGACTATACGAAAATTTGTCGACAAAGTAATGTCTCTCCTTTTTGATACACTGTCTACGTTTGTCATAGCTTTTGATCCAAGGAGCAAGTGTCTTTTAATTTCTTACCTGCAGTCAACATCTGCAGTGATTTTGGAGCCCAAGAAATAAAGTCTATCACTGTTTCCATTGTTTCCCCATGAATTTGCTGTGAAGTGATGGGATCAGATGCCATGATCTTAGTTTTTTAATGCTGAGTTTTAAGCCAACTTTTTCACTCTCCTCTCTCACCTTCATCAAGAGGCTCTTTAGTTCCTCTTTGCTTTCTGCCATAAAGGTGGTGTCATCTGCATATCTGAGGTTATTGATATTTCTCCAGGCAATCTTGGTTTAGAACATAATTTTTGATGGTCAGTATTTTGTGGGTGTCTTTGAGACGTTTGGATTGCTTTTGCAATAGGAAAATAAGTTAAAAAGATATGGAACAAGACAAGGATGCCCACATGCACCACTTTTATTCAGTATAGTATTGGAAGACCTAGCTAGAGAGATTAGACAAGAAAAAGAAGTGAACTCGAAAGGAAGAAGGAAGACCGCCCCTGTTTGCAGACGACGTGATGTAATCAGAAACCCGAAACTCCACCAGAGAACTCTTTGAACTAATAGATGACTTCAGAAGAGTTACAGGATACAAACGCAATGCAAAAAGATCCGCTGCATTTCTATAACTAATACATGCCAGAAAGCGAAATGAAGAAAGCAATCTTGTTTACAGTTGCATCAGAAAGAGTAAATTTAGCCAGAGGTGAGAGACATTTATATAGAAAGCTACAATGGAAGAAATTGAAGACAAAATTAGTGAAAAGATATTCTATGCTCATGGATTAGAATAATTAATATTGTTAAAGTGTCCATACTACCCAAAGCAATGGACAGATTCAGAGTCATTCCCTGTCAAAATCCTTTGAAGGCATTTTTCAAAGAAATAGAACAAATAATCCTAAAATGTATATGGAGCCCCTCAAAATACCCCAAATAGCTGAAGTGATCCTAAGCGGAAAAGAAAATTGATTCTTTCAAATTGTGGTGCTGAAGAAGACTCTTGAAAGTCCCTTGGACAGCAAGGAGGTCAAACCAGTCCATCCTAAAGGAAATCAACCCTGAATATTCATTGGAAGGACTGATGCTGAAACTGAAGCTCCAATATTTTGGCCACATATGCGAAGAGCCGACTCACTGGAAAAGACCCTGATGCTGGGAAAGACTGAAGGCAGGAGGAGAAGGGGGCGACAGAGGATGAGATGGCTGGATGGCATCACCGACTCAAGGCACACGAGTGTGAGTCAATTCCAAGAGATGGTGGAGGGCAGGGAGGCCGGGGCCGCTACGGGCCACGGGGTTGCAAAGAGTTGGACTTGACTTAGCAAGTAAACACCAGCATATGTTTGGGAAGATTTATAATTAATCGAGACAAACTTCCTTTCCTCAAAGAGAAAACTGTAACACTTTAAAAACATTATAATAACAAAAGCAGCACCAATAACAACACGGAGAAGCTGCTCTAAGCTCTGCCCATACATTCCTCCATTTTACTCTGAAAATTAAATATTGTAAAAAAAGAAACCAAAAATTTTAAATAAGCTTAAAAAGTATGAGATCAGGAGAACTAGAGGTTGTTTCCAGTTTCATTTTGAACTTGTTTCTGCCTCCAGGTTTTGCAATAGTTTCAAGACCTTAACTGCTCACGTGCGTGTTTTCAGTCACCACTTCCCACTTCCTAGAATTCATTTTGCCCAAGAGAGGGGAAAACCTGTGCCTGCACCGAAGCTTGTGCCCAAATGTCAAGGGCTGTGTTGGTCACCGGAGCCAGAAGTGAAAAGAAGCTGCATGTCCGTCAGTGGGTAGCTGCAGAATGCGGGGGTTCTCTCCAACGTGACGAAACTCGCCTGGAATGGACCCCTAGGATGGTGATGGCTGCAGAGTGTGCCATCTGTGGGCACACTGAAGTGAAAGCGAAGTTGCTCAGTCGTGCCCGACTCTTTGCGACCCCATAGACTGTAGCCCGCCAGGCTCCCCCGTCCATGGGATTCTCCAGGCAAGAACACTGGAGTGGGGTGCCATCTCCTTCTCCAGGAGATCTTCCCAACCCAGGGATTGAACCCAGGCCTCCCGCATTGTAGGCAGACGCTTTACCGTCTGAACCACCAGGGAAGTCCATTTTAGGACACGCTAAAACCATCGACTGTGTCTTTCAAATGGACGAACTGTATGGCGTGTGAGTTATATCTCAATCAAGCTATTTTTAAAGAGAATAAAAATACCAAATTGCAAATTTCTGCAGACAGAACAATGGGACTTGAAGGTCCATAAAGTCCGCCTTGTGCTCCAGAGCGACCAGCCGCAGGTGGGTTTCTGCTCCTGACAGGGCCCCCAGTGTGCCCAGCTTGTGCCCACAGGGGTCCTCAACCTGCCAGGCCCCCAGACCTCTGTCCGTTCCCCCGGGTCTCACTGCCAGATGGTCCCGGGGCTTGGTGCAGACGATCTGACTGGCAGCATTTAGAAATGCTGACTCTCGGTCTGGGCACCAAAAAGGGTCAGGTGCCCTGGCTGCCCGGTCCCCAGCCCGCTGAGAGGCTGCCCACGCGGCCCCCAGCCTGCGTCTGTCCCCCTGCTGACCTTTCAGAGCAGCTGAGCGGCCTAATGGTGCCGCCTCAGACTTGGCCACCACCGAAGGCCAGGCAGCAGTGTCCTGACAACGAGGGAATCAGCTAGGAAGCTGTCAGTCTCGGAGAAGGCGCCCCGGGGTGGGCACTGCTCCACTGGCCTGGGGACCATTGCCAGGCTGGTCTGGCTGCAACGGTTCAGTCCGAGAGTCCCTGTGGCCTCCCCCGGCATGTCTCCCCAGGGTCTTTGCACCCCCATCCTGTCAATGTCTGCTCCCCAGGAGGCACACGCTCACGCACACACACCTCACGAGGGCACACGCCTCCAACAAGTGTGCGCGCTCTGCCTGATAAAGGCAATGGCGGTGTCAGGGGTAAAGCTACAAACCACTGCGTGAAGAGGACAGTTGGGCAGGCCCACAGCCTACACCTCCCCCTGCCCCCGCTGGGGAATCTGCCCTGGGGAGGCTGGAGGCCTCTCCCGACAAAGGCAGACCAGCGCATCAAGGTGGCTAGTAAACACCAGATCCCGGCATCTGTGGTGAGTCCGGAAGTCAGGCACAGGAATTCATTACATGCGCCCCACACGCTGATGCATGAGACGTGCATGAAGCGACGTGTGCAAAATCAGTTCACCTGCTTTCTGTGCGTGTGTATCTGCATGCTTGCATCCGTGTATTTGTGTGCATGCCTGTGTGCGTGCATGTATGTATATATGCATGTTCCGTGTCCATGTGCGTGCATAGATGTATCTCTGGGTTTATGTATGCATCTCGGTGTGTGTTTGTGTGCATACCTGTGTGCGTGCATGTATCTCTGTGTGTCTATATTTACTGTGTGTGTGTTGACACACATATCCACGTATGTGTGTATCTGCACGCACCTGCCTCTCTGCGTGCATGCGTGCATCTGAGTATTGTGTGCGTGCATGTATGTATATGTGTATGTTCCGTGTCCATGTGCGTGCATATATGTATCTCTGGGTTTATGTGTGTATCTCCGTGTGTATTTGTGTGCATACATACGTGTATATGTCTCTCTGTGTATGTATCTACGTGTGTGAATATTGATGCATGTATGCGTGTATCTGTGTGCACATATATGTTTCTCTGTGTGCGTGTATGTGTGTATGTGTCTGCGTGTGCACTTGTGTGTCTCTACATGTGTGTGTGCGTGCATATCCCTCCAAAAGAAATGTACCCGAGACGCAACTGTGATTATCTCTTTCGGGTGTGATGACGGGTAATTTTAATTTTGCTCTTTAAGTCTCTTCACATTTTCTTAATAACATATAATGAGCAGCCATAATTTTTATAATCTGAACTGAATAGAGCAAGAAACACAAAAGGCCGGCCAGCAGGGCAGGCCTGTGCTGGAGGGAGGACAGAGGCTGCTTCTAGCCTGCAGGTGTGGCTTCAGGGAGAAGGCTGCCGAGGGGGAGCCCTCCCCCTCCCCCCTCCCCCCCCAACCAGTAAACCCCTCCTCCAGCCCCCCCACACCCACACACCCACACACTCCCCACCCCACCCCCCACCCCAACCAGCAAACCACTGCCCACCCCCATAACCTCCACCCCCCACCCCCACCCTCACACACCCTCCCTCCCCCACCTGGTTCCTGATGCTCCAGCTAAACTTGGGGCTCTGGGGGGTGGGGGCCCCATCTCCACTGCCCTTTGAGCAAGCGCCAGGAGCCTCTTGGCTGGGGCTGAGCCTCCAGTGAATGCCAGGTGGCTTGGAGACCACTAGGAACGCCCTGGGGATCCGTGAGATGAGAGAACAGAGCTGGTCACCAGAGACCCGTGGAGACAAAGGTCCTGGCGGCGTGACTCCCAGGCGGGACAGAGCCGAGGGCTGCGTCCAGGCGGCTGGGCGTGGGGGTCCCCCTGCCCCTGTCCTGTAGGCAGAGCCGAGGCTGCGTCCAGGCCGCTGGGCGCGGGGGTCCCCCTGCCCCTGTCCTGTAGGCTGAGCTGAGGGCTGCGTCCAGGCCGCTGGGCGCCGGGGTCCCCCTGCCCCTGTCCTGTAGGCTGAGGCTTGGTGGTCCCTGGGTCTGTGGCCTTGGCAGTGGCTTCGAGGAGGTCCAGCCCCTGCCTGCAGCAGACCCTCTTGCTGAGAAGACCCTTAGTGGGGACTGGGTCCAGCCCCTCCCCAGGCTGCCGGGAGCCCTGTTCTGGGAGAGGGGCCCAGGGCAGGCAGGCCCGGCGGAGGGCAGGGTGGACAAGGCCAGGCTGGACCCTCACAAGGCACACAGGGCGCCCCGTGACCACCTGGCCGGAGGCTCCCACCTCGGGTAGCAAAGTTCAAGCAAAGTGACATTTGAATTCCCGATTAACAATACATCATTCGAGTATGAACCTGTCGTCTCCTTTATCTGAATTTGAAAGTGAACCAAGCTTCTTCATTTCATCTGGCATTCCTCTCCCACGGCCCTTCCCTGCCCTCGGGCCCCACCCAACACTGAGCCTGGCAGTCTCTTGACCCTGAGCTGCAGCCCCAATGAACCAGACCCAGGGAGGTGGCGGGGCGTCTGCGGGCTCCGCTGGGAAGGCCCTGCCCCAGCGTCATGGGCTCGGTGCTGGCCAGGATTCCCCAGGGCACAGAACCAGCGGGGTGTGTGGGGGCGGGGTGGGGCGCGTGGAGGAGAGCTCTGTTTTAAGGAGACGCGCACACTGCGAGGCCCACGGGGCTGGAGTCTGCAGGGCTGGCCGGCAGCCCGCAGACCCGGGAAGGGCTCCGTTTTCCCAAGCAGAAAGGCAGCCTTTTCCTCCTGCGTCTTGTAGCAGGCTGGATGGGGCCCACCGCAGGTTGGAGGGTGCGGAATAACAGAAGAGATAAGTGCTGGCCTCTGCCCCCAGGTCCCACCGCGGACCTACTTAATCCTTCGTAATTTCCTGGGTGGCAAGAGTGTCATTTGTCCTAATGAGGTGATTCTGGGTGGGCTCCCAGGTGGGAGCCGGTCACCAGAAAGACCAAGCCGTGGTTAGGAGCTAGAACTTTCCTCTATACCCCACGCCCACCCTCCAGGAAGTGGGAGGGGCTGGGGACTGATAACGCTCAACTACTCCGAAGTGAGGAAGCCGCAGTAGAAATCTCTAAAGTACAGGCTTTAGAGTCCAGGTGGGTGGACGCATCCATGTACCGAGAGGGGACACACCCCGCTCCACGGGGACAGAAGCTCCTGTGTGTGGGACTCCCCCAGACCGCCCCCGAAACACCGCTGCCACTGGCTGTCCATCCGTGCACTTTATGCCACAACAGACTCCTGGACCGAGGTAAGCGCTTCCCGGGGTCCTGCCAGCCAGTCTCAGTCGTGTCCGACTCTCTTCGACCCCATGAATCGCAGCACGCAGGCCTCCCTGTCCATCACCAACTCCCGGAGTTCACTCAGACTCACGTCCATCGAGTCCGTGACGCCATCCAGCCATCTCATCCTCTGTCCTCCCCTTCTCCTCCCTCTGCACAAACCAGCTGGTGTCAGAATCCAGTTGAACTGCAGGACACCCAGCGGGCGTCTGATGCCAGACGTGTTCCGTGTGAGAGAGAGGAGATGCAGGGGCTGTGGTTTCAGTGGAGGGCAGTCTCTTCCTTGGGTCTCCGGACAGCAGACCTGTCCAAGGGGCTCCTGACAGCCGCATCTTCGGTGGCGTTTGACTGCCCGGGCTCCAGCAAGGCCAGGCGCTGAGCCCTGACCGGCCCTGACCGGCCCTGTCTAGCCCTGACCGGCCCTGGCTGGCCCCTGGGGGCCTGCGCTTGAGCCGGGATGGACCAGGGGCCCCTCCCAGCTTGCTCGCAGCACCCGCAGCCAGGCCCCGCCCCCGTGCCCTCTCCCAGCCTCAGGGGCCCAGGCTCAGCAGGCCCACCACCACCCGGCTTTGTGGCTCTGCTGTGTCCCAGGGGCTAAAGTAACCTGAACACAGGCCAGGAGCTGTGCACCGCCCCCTGCACCCCCACGCTGGCAAAGACCTGGCTGTGCTGTGGCTTCTGGAGCCCAAGAGGACTCGAGCTAAATTAGACTCGAGAACAATTACGTAAGGAGCCGCACCGCCCTCTCCCCCAGACGGAGCCGGCGGTGAGCAGGAGGCAAGCCTGCCGTCGCCTCTGGGGCCCAGAGTCCTCCATGAGGCCGGGTGGGGAGGGCGACCCCACCTGGGGCCTAGGGCAGGGGCGAGGGGCTGCAGAGCTGGCGGCCGCAGCGTCCCCCTTCTGTCTGCGTCAGGCCAGTGTCCTGTTTGCCCTTGCCCAATCCTGGCTCAGAGGGAAACGTGCTGGTTTAAAATGCCGACTAGAAAGCCGGCATGTTTAATTCTTGCAGGCAGACAGATTCCAATTAGCAAAGAGGAAAATCCATATATCGGGTCCCACAGGGATTGGGCCTCACTGTGAGAGTCGAGCAATGGGGGGGGTGGGGGAGCCCGCTGGATAGAGTCGGGGGCCTAGGGAAGAGAGGCTGCCTGCCCGCCCCCCCACCGGCCAGGACCCCTGTGCCCTGCTCGGCCCTCTCCACCCCACAGCCCTTCTCTCTGGGGGTGGACTCGGCCGTGGCCACACCTCTGCTGTCCGAAGGGGCTCCCTGGGGCCATCACGTCTGTGCACCCAGCACAGGGGACCCCTCAGAGCATCCCAGCCCTGGGCTCGGGGCCGCTGCCTGTCCTTGGGAGTCGAGGTCCTCTGGGAGTCTCTGCCGGCTGGGGCTGGGCCTGGCAGGGCCTCCCTGCTTAGCCCCCCTCACCATCGCCCACCCGGGCAGATCTCAGGGTGGGGGTGATGGGGTGCCTGGGGCTGCCCACGTTCATTCCTGGGCTGGGTGAGCCCATCAGCCACCCCACACTGTTCACCCCCAGGGAGGCCCTCAATTCTGCCCCGGCCCACACTCACAGTTGCTGGGGTAGCCCTGGCCCTCCAGACCCCCGGCCCCCCCGCCCCAGGCCCAGGCCGCGCTCCTCCAGGGCCCGGATCCCACGCCTCAGCCTGGCTCATCTCCCCCGACACCCTCCACACGCAAATCCTCCTGTAGGACCCGTGTCTGGGCAGGATTGAGAGGACCCCCCCCACACACACACGGCTGAGCTAATCTGCCCCTCCTTAGAGCCAGCCCCACCAACCTCCCTCCCACAGCTGCTTCAGCCGCAGCCTGAAGCCTGCCTCTCCAGGAAGTCCCTGCGATTCCCACGATTTCCACGATTTCCACGAGGGCTGGTTCCTGCATCCCAAGGCGCTTCCCCCCTGCTGTCACGCCCTCACAGAAGCACGTCTGGGTTTAACAGCCAGGGGGCAAGTGACCACTCCAGGCGCCCTGCGCTCTCCTGGGGCCTGGGTCCCCCAGGGGCCGGAGGGGTGACTGGATGACCGAATGAATGGATAAATGAGGTGCAGGCTCTGAGGCCTTGGCGCCTCCGGGTTTCCTGGCAACATTCGCTGTGCCCTGCCTGGAGCCCCAGGGAAGGGTGGTGGGTTCCCCATGGGGAGAGAATAGGCAGACTGGGAGTCACTGACCTCTGTGCACAGTCTCAGGCCCCTGTGCCAGGGGCGAGAGAACCACCAGGGACAGCTGTGCCCAGCTCTGTCCGTGGTGCCCCCAGGAGCTGGGCCCCCCATGCCCTGGGGGTGAGGCCTCACCAGGCACAGGGGCCAGGGGAGCCTGGGCAGGGATGGGGCGGGGTGGGGCCGGCAGGAAGCCGCAGGCAGGGGCTTCCAGGACCACCCGGGTCCGCAGGCACCGTCCACCTCCTTCTGAGGAGCGGCCTGGGCCTCACCCATCCCCTGAGCTTCTCTCCCTCCAGCCGCCCCACCGAGGAGGGCCAGTCTCTTGGGACAGGCGGGACAGCCCTGCTGCTGTTACCAGTGGGCGAGGCTGGGAGGCTCAAGGCCTCTGCCGGTGGGTGAGGAGGGGGCTGGGCCTGATTCTGGTGCCTGAGGCTGCTGCCCGGGCCCTAGGCCCGAAAAGACGCAGCCGCGACCCACACCCACTCAGGCTTCCCCAAGACACCCCCACAGAGTCAAGATGCCTATGTCCCATGGGAACCCACCATCACACAGACCCGAACACACACAACACACACGAACAATGTCCAGGCTCACTCAGACTCCCCCGAGACACCCCCACAGAGCCAGGACGCCCGGATGTCCCACGGGAACCCACCATCACACAGACCCCCACACACACAACACACTCACAACATCAAGGCTCACACAGACACCCCCACACAGACCCGCACACACACACACATAACACAACGCCCAGGCTCACACACGCGCAGGGACACACCTGCTCTGAGGAGGGTCTCAGGGCAGGCCCTGGATCACGGTGAGGAGGCCCGGCCCAGCCCACCAGAGGCCCGGGAGCCCACGCCCCCTCCAGCCTGGGGTCCCCGGCCCGCACCAGGCCCCGCCCTGCCCCGCCCCGCAGGCTGGTGCCCGCAGCTGGCTGGCTGCAGTTTCCTAGGAAACGCTGTCTCTGTCGCTGCGTGCACGGTCTCCAGGGCCTCCAGCGTGTGCCAGACAAGCCCCCGGAGCCTGCCCGGAACTTGGGCTGCAGGTGGGCACAGGCTATAGGCAGGGGAGAAGTCCATGTGCAGAAGCGGCCTGGCGGGCCAGGGCAGGCCCTGAGATCTCATGGGGAGGCCAGCCCAGCCCGCTAGATGCCCACTCCCCGCCCACCCCTGCCCCACCCAGGCAGCGTGGCCCACGCCATCCCCACAGCAAAAGGCCTTCCCGAGGAGCCTGCCATCCTGGAGACGGCACTGCTAGGAGCAAGCGGCCGGCAGCCCTGTGCCCCGGCTGAAAGGCCGCGACAGGGACCACGGAGCCGGGGAGGCCCGCTCGTCGGGGCATGACTTCCACGAGCAGGGGCCCCACTAGGCATGGAGGGAGGGGACTGGAGCCGGTTTCCTGGGCAGGGTTGGGGCCTGATGAGGGACCACCTCGAAGACCCCACGTTGGCAGCCGGCCCGCCTTGGCCCCCCGTGCACCCTGGAGTCCACGTGCTCACAGAGGCAGGGCAGGGCCAGGGGGCAGGAGAGGCCCCAGCCAGGCCCCGGTGTCCAGAGGGGCACCGTCCACACGTCTCTGAGGACATCAGGCTGCGCGTGAAGACGCTGAGTGTGGAGCCCAGAACACCACCCTGGAGCCCACCCTCCGGGAGGGGGGTGCCCGATGCGGCCGAGGCCACCCTGTGCCATCGGACAGACACGCAGATGCCCCGTGGGACCCACTCTGAGCCCGGAAAGGACCCCCTCACTCAGAGGACCCACCCACTGGGGGCCTGGCTGGCTAGGGCACCTGTCGAGTGGCAAGTGGGACCACGTATGCCAGGCCTGCCTTGAGGGCGGGAGTAGGGGCAGGCGAGTGCTCGGAAGGGGCCCCCAAGGAAAGCTAGTGGACCCCTGCCTGCCCCGGGGGCGCCTCCATCACAGCCTGCCCACCAGCCCAGGGCCAGATGCCTCATGGAGGTAGTGGCCGCCACCCAGAAGGGAGGGTGAGATGCTGGGTGGCTGGCCCCCAGGGCACAGGTCACCCACCACGCACGTGGTATCCTGACTGCTGGGGCCTGGGCAGGCTGGCCCAGCCCCCCGCTCCCACAGCAGTGGAGAGACGTGGGGAGCCTCCTGCCTTGACCCCAGCCAGTCCCGGAGCGGCAGGCAGAGGCCCTGAGCAGCCGGGGATGCTGCCCACAGAGCCACTGCGCTCGGAAGGCTGCTGTCTGGAGGCTTGTCCATCCAGCCTGGTGGGTTCCTCCCAGAAGCCCCGAAGGTGCCGCCATCTGACCCCCACGCCTGCGCGTCCATCCCCACAGCCCGCGTGCCCAGGCCCAGCCACATCTGCCCTGAGCTGTCACGGCCCTGTTTATCCGCGTGCCCCGCACTCCGGGAGTCGCGGTGTCAGGGCGCTGGGGGGAGGGGCCCTGCAGGCTCTGATGGGCAGGGCCCCCGGGGGCGGCTCGGGGTGCAGGTCGCCCTGTGGTCCCCCCGGCTCCGGCAGCAGCTCTCCGGTCCCACGGCTGTGTGCCTGAGGTGTGGCCAGGCGCTAATCACACTCTCTCCCGCCAAGCCTGATCGACTCCTCCTAATTAACCCATTTTCTGTCAAAGCGAGATAATTGAATTTGCCAGGAGTCGGCTGTGCTAACAGAGAAACACGAGACCCACTTGGCTACTTGTCTAGATGGTGCTTCCAAAAGAAACATGGATTTGGTTTTGAAAGCACGTCTTCTCTTCCCATTGGCCCATGCTCTCCGGGCTCACCAGCCTCTGCTGTTCTTCCAGGGGCAGGGGTCCTCAGCTCAGGGGCCTGTGAGCTCGGATGGGAGCAAATGGCATCTTTGGTCTCGTCGACTCTGACCGGAGCTCAGCGGCCCTTCTCCAAGAGCATCTGTCCTTGATGCCCGGGGCTCTGTCTCTACCAGGAAACCCGAGGCTCCACCCTCATCCCTTCCTGACCCTGCACGCTGTCGGCTCCCGCTTCCTCACCCAGGTCAGCAAGGGGCCCAGCCATCACTTTAATATTTTGATAACTATTTCAAAATAACTGGTTTCCTTTGTAACCCTATGTCTCTTTCAGGTCAGTTCAGTTCAGTCGCTCAGTTGTGTCCGACTCTGCGACCCCATGGACTGGATGCTTCCCTGTCCCTCACCATCTCCCGGAGCTTGCTCAAACTCATGTCCATCAAGTCGGTGATGCCATCCAACTGTCTCATCCTCTGTCGTCCCCTTCTCCTCCCGCCTTCAATCTTTCCCAGCATCAAGGTCTTTTCCAAGGACTCAGTTCTTCACATCAGGTGGCCAAAGTATTGGAGTTGCAGCTTCAGCATCAGTCCTTCCAATGAATATTCAGGACTGATTTCCTTTAGGATAGATTGGTTGGATCTCCTTGCAGTCCAACGGACTCTCAAGAGTCTTCTCCAACACCACAGTTCAAAAGCATCCGTTCTTCGGGGCTCAGCTTTCTTTATAGTCCAACTCTCACATCCATGCACGACCACTGGAAAAACCATAGCCTTGACTAGACGGGCCTTTGTTGGCAAAGTCATGCCCCTGCTTTTCAACACACTGTCTAGTTTGGTCACGGCATCCGGTTCCATCACTTCGTGGAAAATAGATGGGCAAACAGTGGAAACAGTGAGAGACTTTATTTTCTTGGGCTCCAAAATCACTGGAGATGGTGACTGCAGCCATGAAATTAAGACACTTGCTCCTTAGAAGAAAAGCTATGACCAACCTAGACAGCATCTGTCTTCACTCACTGAAACGTTAGTGAACAGTGGAACACACGGCGTTTTTAGGGCGGTGGAATGAATGGCTCTGTGTGTAAGATGGGCACATCACCTGCGTTTGTCAGAACCTGTGGACTCTAAGATCGAGCCTTCGCCTGAATTATGGAGTTGATTAACAATAATGTATCCAAGTCGGCTCATCAGTTCTAACAAAGGTACCCCACTCCAGCCAGGTATGAGCAACAAGCGGTGGACGGTGAGGGGACGGGACTGCTCCTACCATCTGCCCGATTTTTCTAGACACTTTCAACTGCTCTAGAACATTAAGTACATTATTATTATTATTTTTGACTGCAACTGTGTGGCTTGTGGAGCCTTAATTTCCCAACCAGGGATTGAACCCTCACCCTCAGCAGTGAAAGCCTCGAATCCTAACCACTAGACCTCTAGGGAATTCCCTAAAGTTTATCAAATTTTAAAAGTTTATTAAATATGAAAAATTATCCCTAGGTTATACAGGGGTCCCCTTAGAGCCTCGGACCTGGGGAAAGTGTTCCTGGCTCAGGCTCAGGCCTCCCCTCACAGCTGGCCTCCAGGACCATTGCCAACCCGAGCCCCGTGGTCAGGGACAGCCTCAGACAGCGGGCACCTTGGCGGTGGCCTGCAAGGAGGAATGGTCACACTGAACGCGCGATTCCGTGTTGACACGGCTGACGCATGTGCGCATGCCTGAGCTCACGCCCCCGCCCCCCGCAGTGCTTTCGTTCCCAGCTTTGCAGACAGATCTGAATTCTTTTGCAGCGCTTTCTGTTCTGAAGGCACTTGTGGCTTAATCTTAGCCAGCACATTCAAAGGAATTAAACCAAAAAGCTCATTTCTGAAGAAAGAGAGTATTTGAATGTCTGCATCACTGTACCATGTTTGCCTAATGTTCTAGAAGCTTCTCTGGAGGGTGGAACAGCATCCATCCCCAGGAAATACTAACCCAACCACGGACACCTGGAGGAAGAGAGACACCTTCTTGTGAAAGGTTGTCCGTGTAGCCTCTTTAGATGCAGAGATCCGGCAGGAATTTTTTCTGTTTTAAAATTTCAGAGCCAAGTTTAGTTATTGTTAAACTGGAGCTAAATGACAGTCTGCTCGAGAGCTACTGTGTTTGAACCTGGAACTTAACACATGAAATGCCTCAGGGGAAAACGCACAGTCTGTGACCCAGAAACCAAGGGTTCCGCCAGGACTGAGTGCAAAGCGATGGCTGTTTGCAGGAAAGGTCTCCAGTGAGGGGAGCACTGCTGTGTGGGATGGCCTCATGGCACACTCACAGCCCTTTTCTACTGCGAGGAAGCGTCCTGCACAGAAACTAGGCCGCATAGGAGACCCCGGGCCAGGGGTGCCCCGCGTCCCGGCAAGCACACACACCAGGCCCCTGGGAGCTTTATGCAACCCCTCAAAGTGCCAGTGAGGCGTGGACGGGCCATCCGGGGTCGGGGGGCTCACCAGGAAGGCAGGTGCAATGAAAACCTGGTCAGAGGAAAGCGATGCTGGTGGGGTGGACCCCCCTCGGACCTGCAGGGTCATCCCTGCTGGGGCAGGCCGCTCGGCACCAGGCCAGCGGGATGGGGCTGGCTGTGGAGGGGACCTCACTGCCTGGCCTCTGTCCTCCCAGGCATCAGTGGGATGATCCGTGATGGCCAGAAGGCCCCACCTTCTGGCTGGACCCTCCTGAGGGCTGGCGCATCCACCCTGGACAGACAACAGGGAAAGCGCGCCTGAGCAGCGTGCCCTGTCAGGTGACCAGTCAGGACGAGGAGCCTCCCTCCTGGAGCCCCCTACCGACTGCCCCCTCTGCAGCCTTTCAGCATGGGCAGGGTACAGACCCCTGGGGGCAGGGCAGGGGGGCCACCACTGGGCCATAGGCCAGAAGCCCTGCGCCTCACACTAGAGCTGGGAGCAGGGTCCCAGCAAGTCACCTGAGCCTGAGCCCAGAATGGAGGGACACCACGTGCTCAGGAGGGATGGAAACACACGCTGTCCTGAGATTTCACGGAGTGTCCACAGCAGCGACAAGGCAACAGGGGAGGGGACGGGGGAGCATGGCTTGTCCGAGCACGGAGCCGCTCGAGGGACGGAGCTCCAGGCAGGTGACACTCGGGGCTGGAAGCTCCACCCTCCGTGGGGGGAGCCGGGAGCCAGGTCCACACGGTGCGACCCGCCCATGTGAGCATCTATGTCAGAAGACTCCCCGCAGACGGCGCTCGGATTACAGTTCCGGGCTGCAGTTGGGGTGACGGCTGAGGCAGGGTGATGGAAGCCTCTAGAACCAACTGTGGCACAGTTCTGTGAAGGTTCTACAACCACTGAACTCACTCTGTGATGAGAGCTCTGATGAGACGAGAGCTGTGTCCACAAATCTGGTTTCTGGAGACGCCCCTTCCTGGGGGTTGAGATGGACCAGAGGGCTCCCTGCCCGGTGCTGCCATGAGTCCTCACCCCGAAAACACGAGGGGACCCCCTAGACAGCTTCTCCATTCTCTTCACTGCTAACGCCCATGAGGAGCTCTGTGCTTTAGCTGCGTCCAGACCAGGGACCCGGGGCGGGGTGACTGTCCCTGCAGGGGCCCCAACCCAGCCATTCTGCCCACACGGGGGGCTCCATCTGGCCCGGAGGTGCCTGTGCAGGGCCCTGTCGCCTCCTGCCCTCACCAGAACCCCCTGGGGGCAGCAAGGGGGGGAGGCCAACAGAGTCGGTGGAGACGCGCAAGCCTTTCTCCCCAAAGCAGGCAGCCCCCCAGCCCTTCCCTTGTGGGCTACACGGCGCTCCGCCCGCCCAGGCCCAGGGGGCTGCGAGCCCCTTCCCAGGCAGGCCAGCCACCCTGCTGCCCACCAGGGGCAGGCTCTCCCAGACCCCTGCCCATCCCCTACCCTGCTCTCATCTGAGACCCCACACCTCCCTCCAGAGGACTTCCTGCCCCTAGCCCTCCTGGGTTGTGCCCTCCCCATCACCCCTCCCCCACACTGCCCCTCCTCACCCCTTCCCCACCCTTCCCTTCCCCACACTGCCCCCTGCCCCTCCCCCAACACTTCCCCTCCCCCACCCCTCCCTTAACACTGCCCCTCCCCAACAATGTCCCTCCCCACAATCCCCTCCTCTGTCCCTCCCCCACCCTCCCCTCCCACACACAGACCTCCCACCCCTCCCCACCTTCCCGGCTCCTCCCCCAACATTTCCCCTTCCCCACCTGCCCCTCACCATCTTCCCCTCCCCCACCTCCCCTAACACTGCCCCTCCCCAACACTGGCCCTCCCCCCACCCCTCCCCCACAAAGCCCTCCCCACCTTCCCTGCTCTCCCACCCCTTCCCCTCCTCTGCCCCTCCCCTGCACTGCCCCTCCCACCCTTCCCTTCCCCCAACATTGACCCTCCCCCACCCCTTCCTTAACGCTGCCCCTCCCCAACACTGTCCCTCCCCACTTTCCCCTCCTCTGCCCCTCCCCCAACACTTCTCCCCCACCTGCCCCTCCCCATCTTCCCCTCCCCCACCATCTCTCCCCTCCTTCCCCTCCTCTGCCCCTCCCCTGCACTGCCCCTCATCCCCCTGCCCTGCCCCCGCTCCGGGCCAGTGCTTGGCAGGTCAGGTCCGGGTCTGATCACAGTCCTCCCTGTCCCTCAAGACCCCCGGCACCCGCCTTTCCTCCTGACCCCTTCCCAGCTGTCCCCGGAGGCCCAGCCGACACCCCCCCACCCGCCTCCTCGTGTCCACACCCCCAAATGCAGGTGGTGGAGTGTGATCCCACCTCGCCCATGTTGGAGATGGGCCTTAGGATGACCCACTTTAGAGGCACATGAGGGCGAGGCCCACCAGGGTCCTTCCTGGGGGAGATCAGCCTCCCAGCCACAGAGAAGGCGTCTAAGAGCCAGCGTCTACCCACCAAAAATGCTGGGTCAGCCGGCGCCCTGACCTTGGGCTGCTGGCCTCCACACTGTTAGGAGTATTAGTGAGCGTCCCTGGGACTCTGTAAGGCAGCCTGAGCCAACCGGGCTCCCCTTCCCTGCCTCACCCCACCTGCACCCCTGAGAAAGGGAGGGGCCTGTCCACTTGCTCAGGCTTTACTGAAGCATGTCTCTGAACAGTGAAGCCTGAGCTCCACGCCTCTTGGGGCTCCTGGGCCCTGGGCCCCCGCCCTCAGCCGAACCAGGAAGGAAGGAGCCTCTGGGCTCTGCCTCCCTGTGCCTGGCCAGTCGTAAAAGCACGGGGTCAAGGGCACTGGCCGCTGCCCAAGGCCTCTGATGTCCGAAGTGAAAGGCAGTCCTGGCATCAGGCGGAGCTAAAAATACACCAGCCTGCAGGACGCCTCCAGGGGGCGGGGCAGGAAGCGAGGCCCTGGGGACCGTAATGCTGGCCGGCTTGGGGCTGGCCAGGCCACAGCGAAGGGTCCGCTGCGGCGCCTCCAGCCTGAGGCTGGGAAAGGGGCTGCCGCAGCCCACCCCAGCCCAGCCCCTGCCTTCCCCTGGGGACTGAGGGGCTCCAGCCTGGGAGTGTCCTCAGGTTCTGGGGGTGCCGCATAGGAACGAACAAGCCCCCCAGCAGACAATGGTCACTCAGGCCAGGGAAGGGCCCCACTGGCCAGCAGGGCGGCCGTGCCCCTTGATTTCCGCCTCCCTCTCATGTCCTCCACCTTCACTCCTCACATCAGCCTGGTGATGGCCAGGGCAGAGCCCAGCTCCCTTCCCCACGGGAGGCCATAGGTGCTGGGGGCCCCTGCGTGACAGGGTCCAGCAGAGGCTGCCTTTAGTTCCCGCCGGAGACCACTGACTGCTCTGCACAGCGTCTTCGAGCGTGGAGATGCCTGCCGGACACACCCCAGGCCCAAAGCAGGAAGTGGGAGGGGTTGGGGGAGCCCTGGGGCAGGGAGGGTGGAAGGGGGGTCGGGCAGAGCCTCCTGGGTGGCAGGAGGCCAGGAAGGCAGGGCCAGCATCTGCTAATGCCCGGGAGAGTCACGCAGGGAGACACACAGCAGGCCCATGGGGGCGGGAGGCTGCAGGAGATTCTTTTCTTCTCTGCTTTTCTGTATTTTACTAACTCTCTGCCACCAAAGAGGCTATTTTGTAATCAGAAGAAAAGCTTTGCAGAAAAGGAAGGGCTCCTGGTGCGGCAGGGGGGACCACACCACAGCGGAAGGGTCTTCAGCCCCGTCGACAGGGCTCAAGGACCCCCTGGGGTGCCCCAGCCCCTGCTGCCCCAGCTGCGAGATGTGGCCGCTTGTGGCGACTGGCAGGCCCACAGTGAGGACTCCAGAAAGGTTTGCTCTGCCCCTCACACCGCCCCCGGCCCCAGCCCAACAACAGCCTGGCAGGTGGCATGAGGGGGGCCTGTGTAGTGTGCTTTATGGGCAGTTGAGTCCAGAGGCCCACGGGGAGGGGGCACAGGGACTGAGGGGGCACAGACGTTGGTCATCCCAGGGATCCCACCACCCCAGATGCCCGGGCAGGCCCCCACTGGGAAGCCCAGGCCTGCTTAGGGTCTGTGCCTGTGTCCAGAATCACACTGCCCTGCTCAGCCAGGTCACAGACCCTGTGGGGCTCCAAGGGCTGGAGAAGATGTCAGCCTCCCTGGTAGGAGGTGGGGCGAGGGGAGGCTGCTCCCCTAGAGGACCTTCAAGGACCTGAAGGCTCCCTTCAGCATCCCCATGGCCTAGCAATGCAGCCTCGGGGCCTCGGTGCCCCCACCTGAAGGATGGGATAACTGTGGTCTTTCCACCCCCAGGTCGCCATGGAAACAAGGAGTGTGGCACCATGAGGTGGGGACCAGGGGAGTCTGCCCGACTTCCTGACCTCTGGCCAGCCTGAAAAGGGGCCCGTGGAGGTCCACTCAGCAACTTCTCCATCTGACGGCTCCTTTCTATCCCAGGGAAGCCCCCCCAGCCCCCAGCCCCACCTCCACTGGCTCCACCACATCCCCTCCCTCTAGGACACCAAGTGTGCAGACGTACGCCATCAGGCCAGGGTGTTGGGGGCCAGGCCACCACGGGCCGGGTCCTGTCTCTCTACTTTTCTTCTCCTTGAGGTGTGTCCAGCTCAGAAATGCCCACACTTAGGGAGACCCCAGACCCCAGGCTCGGGAGCGCCCGTGGGCCCGCCCCTGGCGTTAGGGCCCCGGTGCGGGCTCCTTAGCTGCTCTGGCTCCTGAAGGCCATGGGTTAGGGGCTGGGGACTAAGGGCTTGAGGATGGAGTGGGGGGCCAAGATCGGCCATCCGGCCGGAAGACCTCGAGCGGGCAGTGAGGAGGAGGCAGACGCCTGCACCCCCGGCACAGCCTAGAGGAGGAGTGAGCCCCCCCTTTGGAGGAACGGGGCTGGGTGGGGCAGGGGGACAGCTGAGCTCGTCCCCGCACGCTTGCCCCCTTTCCCCCTCCCGTCCTCCCCGGCCACCACCTCCACAGCAAAGTGCTGACCTGCACCTTCTTCCCAGGGGAGCGGGGTGGCTGTGGGCAAGCTGGCTGCTGGGGGCCCTGAGGGACCGTGGGGCTGGAGGTCGAAAGGGCCGGGGGCTCCCTCCCTCGGGGGGTGGCCCAGCCCCAGGAAGTCACACACCGGGCCTGGCTGGCTCCTGGGGCCACACTCACCGCCCACCAGTTCCCTTAAAGGCCAGACGTCAGCGCCTTGTCCATAGGGGAGGCCCGGCCGGCTGGTCCTCAGAGCAAACCAGCTCCTGCGAGGGGTCCGTGGGAAGCTGGACCCAGAGCCAGAAGGGCCCCCAGGGGCTCCCTCGGGCCCCTGCCCAACCTTTCCTGCTCCAGGGAGCCTTCTTCACCCACCCCAGCAAGGGAGCCCTCCCCGGGGACGGCTCCCCCAGGGGGTCCGCCCCAGGAGGCCCACTCACTTCCTGCAGCCACTGTGCCCAGCCTTCCGGGGGTGTGGCTGGAAAGGGACGGAGCTCAGGGTCTGACATCACTAGGGGCACCCCAGATACTGTGAGGGGTGGCTCTTGGTGTGGGTCCTGACTCTCGGCTCCTGGAAGGACTGGCACACGGGCGGGCGTGGGGCGGCACCATGAAATCAAACCCATGAGAAAACAGGATTGATTTGCTGCTTAAAGAAACAGTTGCAAAGTTTTTCTTTTAAAAACAACAACAAACTGCCTTCCCTTTCGATCAGAACCGTGGTCGGTCCCTGCATGCCCAGGGATGGTGCGCCCCCGCGGCGGTGGGGGGACAAAGGTGTGGGCAGGAACAGCCAGGACCAGCTCCCCGTCAGTCCCCGGGCCCAGGGCCCTCCATCAGGGTAGCGGCCCTGTCCTGGGTGCCCTGGGCTTCTGGGCAGGGGGTGACGGGAGGGGGCCCTCACGGCCACGGGCATGGAGCGACCCCAGCCTAAGGCAGGCGAGCCCTGAGCAGGACCAGGGACATCAGGTCATCAGGAGCAGGATGGCTGAGGGACCCGGAGCCCCTCGGCCTGAGGGTCATCTCAGGGCCGGGCTGCAGTCCGCCGGAGCCCAGCGCCCTCTGGAGTCCACCTGGGCCAGTCCAGGGATGAGTCCAGGGCCGGGGGCTGCCTGTGTCCTCTTCCCTGACCAAGGGGGCGCAGACCCCCGCTGCTGGCGGCCAGCCCCGCTCCTGACCTTGGGGGCTGGCCCCGCCGCTCTGGCCTGCAGGGATGTGGTGGGAGACCCAGCTAGGTGGTCAGGAGCGCCCAGGCCAGGCTGCGCGCGGCTGCCCGTCTCAGGACCGGGGTCCCGGGCACTCTGGTCTGAGGCGTGTGTCTCTCCAAGGAACCTGGCTTGCAAAGAGCACCTGGCTCTGTCTCTGCCTCGGCCGGCACTCCCTCCTCCAGTCTGTCTCTCCCCCAGGTGGGCACCCAAGGGGGCCCTCCAGGACCGAGGCCTCCAAGCCGGGCTTGAAGTGGGCGACTACCCCAGGCAGCCATGACTGCAGAGGGTCTGGGCGGCCCTCCAGGGACCCTGCCCCGAGTCGTGGCCTGGGCTCCGCTGGGCCCCAGAGCAGGGGCCGGAAGGGGGCTCCCCAGGGAGGTGGGGCAGGCTAGGAGAGGACCAGCTCCCCTTCCTCCAAAGCAGGCCCTCTGCCCCCCGGGATCCACGCAAGGCTCCCCTCCTGCCATGGACCCTGGGGGGCAGGCTCGTGGGGTAGAAAGGCCTTGACCGGCACAGCTCCCCTGGGGGGTTGACTGGTGAGACTTTGAGAGAAGGGCTCTGCTGCTCCGCACGCAAAGGTCAAGCGCAGACCCCCAGGCCCCCAGAGAATGGAGGCCCACCCCTCTTCTGTCCTGGAGAGGGCCCCCCCAGCCTGGCCCGGAGTAGTCCTGCTGTGTGTGTGGGGTGGGGGTCATACCGCAAAGGTTCTAGTAAAGCCAGGAGCAGACAGAGGCCCACCGTCCACTCTGGGATGTCACTCAGCTCCACAGGAGCAAACCAGGAAACCAGGGGGAGAGCTTCCACAGCGAAAAACCTGAGCAAAGTTCTCTACCTCCTGAGTTGTCGCTTCCCCCCAAAAAACGTCGTGCAGTCAGAAAGCCCTGGGCGGGCCAGGAGAGGCTGGGCCGAGACCCCCGAGAGGAGGGGTGCTCCCCGCAGAGCAGGGGCCCGGCCCCCAGGGAAGAAGGGACGTGACCTCAGAGCCGCCAGTATCCGAGGGGTCGGTGGCCCCCGTGGGGGCACACAGCTCAGGCCTGCCGGAGCCAGGGCACTTCCGCTCACGTCTCTTTATTCTCCTGCATTTAAACCAAGCGCAGAGCTGACTTTATCTTCTTTTCTGTCTTTAAAGTGACAAAAAGGGGAACGGAACCGACTCTTACAAACGACAGGTGAGGTGTTTATTCTTTTCACGTTGCGGTCTGACTGCAGAGCGGCAGCCTGGGACGGGCAGGGACCATGCGCCCGGCGTGACGGGAGCCCCGGGCAGGTCAGGGTTTGCGGCGGGCGGCGGCAGACCACGTGCAGCTGCTCGTGCCCAGGCCGGCAGGGAGGTGCCGGGTGCTCTGCCCTGGCGGGGCTGCCCTCCCTGCTGGACTCTGGCCTTTGAGGAACCAGAAAAGCTTGAGTCTGTGTGGTGGGAATAAATACATTTGGCTAAGAGGAGCCGCTGTGCGCCTGGTGGGGGTCAGTCCTCACGGGCAGACCCACCGGCTCCCTGCAGAGGTCCGAACTGGCTGACCCCAGGGCCGGGTCTCCGCATACAGCCAACCAGAAGGCTCGCCGCATCCTCGGGTGGGGCGGGGGTGTGAAGGACGCCCGCGCAGTCAGGAGCTGCGGGAAGACAGGCCTTCCCTCAGCGTTGGTGACCTGGGGGAAGGAAGAGAGGGACGGAGTAGCTCATGTCAGCATCCAGGGCAAGGGGCAGGCCAGCGCCAGGCCAGAGTGCCCTCCCCGAGTGCTCCTGGGCCTGACCCTCGGCCTCCGTGGGCCTCAGGGACCCCCACCCCCAGCTCCCACCAGCCCAGGTGTCCTGCCTCCCATGGTGTCCTGCCCCCTCTCCTGGGGCAGGGCCCTCCACCCCTGCACCCCCAGGGCCCACCCTGCCTGCCTGGGGAAGGGCTGGGATCCTCCGTGGCTCAGGGACCCAGACCACAGGCTGGTCTGGCAGCCCCGGCCCTGGGCAAGGCTCATGGAGGCTGAAGTGAGGCAGGCCGCTCTGGAACCTTCCAGCCACTTGGGGCTGGGCTTTCGGGGAGCTGATGGCTGGGCGCATGGCCCAGAAGGCCCCAGTGTGGGGTGTAATGGGAGCCCCACCCACCAGAGGCACCCTCCTTGCTCAGGAGACCCCCAGGGGCTGAGGGGAACAGACCTTGGACAGGGAAATCCTTTCTCAAGCGGGTGGGGAGCCCAGGCTTCCACCCTGCCTCCTGACGCACCCCCGTCTCCCATCTGACGACCAGGCGGTTGTCGAGCAGGTGAACCTGGCCACAGGGGCAGCGGACACCTCAGCCCAGCGTCTCAGGGTCAACCCCCAACCAAGGAAAGCAGGGGGCTTGCAGGGAGGGGGCCTCCTGAGTGCAGCAGACGGGGGATAGTGTCCACCAGCGCCCCCGCCCTCCAGCCCTCCAGTCCTCCTGGGAGGCTCCGGGACGGGGCGCAGCCTGGGAGGAGGAGGAGGGCAAGGCCCCGTGTCCAACAGGAACAGGAGGACCACGCGCCCTGCGGCTGCCCGCCCACGACTTGTTCCTGCACGAGGATGAGAGGCAGGCTGGGCCGGGGCCCGGCACAGACCCCGAGGGCGGGCTGCCTCGGAGAGCCCCGAGACTGCCCAGCTGCAGGAAAGCCCAGCCTGCCCCAGGGAGGGGCCCCGAGGGGTGTGGGGGCCTGGGGCCTGCCACCCCAGCCCAGGCCTCAGGGCCAGGAGCCCCTCGGACACGCCCTCGCAGCTGCCCCTGCCCCCCGGGGCGCCTGCCCCCCGGGGTGCGCAGAATCATGAGACATGACCGAGTGGTGGTGTCTGACGCCACCACGTTTCAGAGATTTGTTCACAGGGTGGTCGTAAACGGAAACAAACGCTCGGCGTCTCCGGGGCGCTGGGGTCTCCACTTCTCTAAGAGCGCTGGGGCCCAGGGATGACGCACAAACGGCCCACAGTGAGGGAAACGCAACTCTGCAGAGAACGGAGCTGAAGAGAAATTAAATTCGCCATAATTACCTGCGTGGATTAAGCTGCAATTTTTAATATCAGCACCGAGTCTTGATTTAGCCAGAAACTATGCTTGTATGTGGAGAAGGCAATGGCACCCCACTCCAGTACTCTTGCCTGGAAAATCCCATGGGCAGAGGAGCCTGGTGGGCTGCTGTCTATGGGGTCGGACATGACTGAAGCGACTTAGCAGCAGCAGTATGCTTGCGTGTATGTGTGGCAGGGGAACGGGGGTTATAAGGTTGCAAAATCTTCCTTTTCCACAGGAAAACTGCCTATGAAGAGTGCTCACGCTGGGAACCCTTGAAACAAGCAGCGGGAGGAGTGTAGAAACGTGGCGAGAAGTCCTTTCGTCACATATTTCATGTCACTGGTGGGCTTTCAAACCGTGAATGTAGGTGACTCTGGTAGGTGGTTTAGCCTCTAAGTTGTGTCCGACTCTCACCATCCCATGGACTGTAATAGCCTGCCAGGCTCCTCTGTCCCTGGGATTTTCCAGGCAAGAATACTGGGGTGGGTTTGCCATTCCCTTCTCCAGGGGACCTTCCCGACCCAGGGATCAAACCTGGCTCTCCTGCGTTGCCGGCCGCCTCTTTACCGACTGAGCTCCAGGAAAGCCCAGGCAGCGCTGCTTCGGGTGAAATTCAGTCAGGCCTCCTGGCGGCTCGGGGGTGAAGAACCTGCCCGCAGTGCAGGAGACAGGAGTCCCAGCCCGAGTCAGGCCTCCTGGCGGCTCGGGGGTGAAGAACCTGCCCGCAGTGCAGGAGACAGGAGTCCCAGCCCGAGTCAGGCCTCCTGGCGGCTCGGGGGTGAAGAACCTGCCACCAAAGCCGGAGACAGGAGTCCCAGCCCGAGTCAGGCCTCCTGGCGGCTCGGGGGTGAAGAACCTGCCCGCAGTGCAGGAGACAGGAGTTCCAGCCCGAGTCAGGCCTCCTGGCGGCTCGGGGGTGAAGAACCTGCCACCAAAGCAGGAGACAGGAGTCCCAGCCCGAGTCAGGCCTCCTGGTGGCTCGGGGGTGAAGAACCTGCCCACCAAAGCAGGAGACAGGAGTCCCAGCCCGAGTCAGGCCTCCTGGCGGCTCGGGGGTGAAGAACCTGCCCACCAAAGCAGGAGACAGGAGTCCCAGCCTGAGTCAGGCCTCCTGGCGGCTCGGGGGTGAAGAACCTGCCCGCAGTGCAGGGGATATGAGTCCCAGCCTGAGTCAGGCCTCCTGGCGGCTCGGGGGTGAAGAACTTGCCCGCAGTGCAGGGGATATGAGTCCCAGCCTGAGTCAGGCCTCCTGGCGGCTCGGGGGTGAAGAACCTGCCCACCAAAGCAGGAGACAGGAGTCCCAGCCTTAGTCCAGGAAGACCCAGAGGCTGTAGAGCAGCCAAGCCCGTGCACCCCGAGCCGGGGGCTGCAGACACTGGGCTCCACAACAAGAGAAGCCCCAGAAATGAGAGGCCCGCCCAGCACAACCAGAGAAATGTCTGTGCAGCAACAGAGACCCAACACGGCTAACAGTGAACACATAAATTTAAAAAAATTCAGCAAAGAGAGATGCGCTCAGGAACAGCTCACTCTACGGTGAACAAGGAACCAAAGCCTTCCTCCATTCCTGTTCAAAATGTAAAACCCGGAGATGGATCTGCACAGAGAAATGCAAATGACCCCGCGGTGGCCCGAGTCCCCGAGGGGCAGGCACGACCGGGAGGGAGCTGGGCACGCCTCAGCCCAGGTGTGCGAGCAGTGAGCCCACTGGCCACACGGCAGCAAAACACACGGACGCTCGCCCGCCCGCAGCGGGTCATCAGGCTGACTTCTCTCCTCCCCACAAGGCTCCAGGGAAGCTCCCGGCCTTACTCGGCAGCCTGACTCGGGGTCTGCAGGAGGGACCCTGCTCTGCCCCACCCCCGTACCTCCCCACCGCCTCAGAGGTGGGTCATAGCATCTATGGGAACAGCCACACTCAGAAACTCCAAGTGCCCCGTTAATGCAACATTTCAGCATTTAAAGGGGCTCAAATCAAAGGCAACCCCACGTCGCTGCAGAGAGACCAGACCTGGGGGTGATTCAAATGGCCACAACCCCCTTTGAAGCCATGGCCCTTGTTAGGGAGATGCCCCAACAAGCCTGCGCCCTCTGCGACTAGAGGCCTCTCCCAGCAGGAGGAACACGGATGCGGCGGCCCGGGGGGTCGGGCCCTGCCTCTCTGTCTGACTCTCCCTGCCTGAGGCGGCCAGTCGGCAGCTCTCGGAAGGCCTCGGGTCTCACCCCCGCATCCCCGCGGCCGACACCACCACGCTTCAATAATGGGGTGTCCCTCTGGGCAGGGTGGTCCCTGTCCCTTCACCACGACAACCCGGCCAACCCCCAGAGCCCCCAGGCCCGTTGTCCTGCACCCCACCTAGGCACTGCGGGAGGGGTACACGTTCTCGGCAGGCATCCAGGGAAAAGCTCACCTTCCCGGCTCCCCAGGAGGAAGCCCCGGGGGGTGACTGTGGACTCATGGATGACACCTAGGAGGGTGGCCCAGGGCAGCTTGGCGGGCGCATAGCCTTCCACATCCACGCACAGGGCCTCTGCCACAGCTCCGCCCCATCCTCGTCACTCAGGAAGGCCTAAGGCACAGGCACTGCCCCTACCCTGCGGAGACCAGCACGGCCTTGGCCGTGGACCCTGAGCACCTGCCTGACCAGACCCCTGCTTGGTCCCGTGGTCCCTTCAGCCACACGCAGGCTGCACCAGGTCCAGTGAGACCCTGGCCAGGTAACCAGGGAAGGGGCGGGTCCCAGGACGCCAGCTCCCTGGGGCGCAGCCTGGAAGGCTGTGTTTGTTTCCCTGTGGGGACACGCGGAGGGTTGACACGTGGCCCACTTCCCCATCCAGAGACCCAGGTAGCCCTTTCCTCCAGCCAGTGGCCCCCTACCTGTCCAGATCTGCCATGGGGAGGAGCTGTGGGTGCCCCCAGCTCAGGGTTCTCGACCCAGAGGCACAGTGCGGCCGAAGCCAACTGGCCCAGAGCCTGTCCCCAGGCTCCGCCCTCCCCACGGGAAGCGCCTCCCACTGCCCAGGGTGCTGAGTGGGCGGATACGCCCGGGCACGGCTCTGCCTCCCTAAGGCCAGGGCTGCCTGCTGCACAGGGAAGAGCCTCCCTGGGGACCTGTCTCCCCGCTTGCAGGCCAGGGTGCTGCAGCCCAGCGTGCAGGGCGCCAGGAACCCAGCACCGAGCTGGGCAGGGGCGGGCCGTGCAGAATGCCCAGGCCTCCGTGGGTGTTCCTGCGTGCCGGGCAGCGTGTGGGTCTGAGTGTATAGGAGCTATTTCCTCGAAGGGGAGACCCCAACAGGACCACAAAGAACAGGACCGGGGTGTGAAGAAGCCGTGACCCACAAGGATGCCGGGACAGGGAACCCCGAGGTCTGGGGCCCGTCGGGGTCACGGCCGTGCCCAGAGCACTCAGGATTCCCTTCCTTGATGAGGCAGTGGCGGCCAGGGGGCACAGGAAGGGCTGGGCACAGCTGCCTTACCACTCGGAGCCAAGAGCCAGTGGGTGGTGCCCCTGTGTGTCCGCTTCCGTCATGAACACAGCAAGCACGGCGGGAAGGCGGCCTGCAGGACGGGGTTGGCCCCAAGGAGCCTGGACCACGCTCAGACTGACCGGGGACCCTCCGTAACATGCACCGAATTACAGACACCAACCGGAACGTACAGGAATCTCCAGAGGTGGAAAGAAAGACGGAATCAGTGACTCTAACGGTGTCTGAGGTCATGACGACCCCGGAGCGGGCCCTGTCCCCATGACTTGGGAACAGGGCTCCAACGTGTCCCCTGAAGGCCTGGGGTTCCCCCAGATCGCCACAGCCGAGCTGGTGGCCTCCCTGTCCCAAATGATTCCATGTATGATGTAGTCTCTGCACGTTAACATTTGGCAAACGCCAGCCTTCACACGGAAGACTGCTATCGTCACTAAGAACCAAGAATTTCAGCACAAGGGGGCAGAGACACAAATAAAGCGGTAAACAAGTGAAAAAAATCTGAATTAGAAGAGTCCAAGTGACATCACGATCTCTGCTCCTGAAAGAAAGTAGCTCCAGGTCTCTGAACTGTGAAGGGTGATTAACAACATGGGAACAACACAACCCTCCGCCAGCAGCCCTCACCCAGGCAGGACGGCCGGACACCATGACCCAGAGAGGACCCAGGGCCCCTCGGGAAATGGGGGGCCCCGGGCCTAGGCTGGAAATGCCACGGAGACGGAATCCCGTGTCCTGGTGGAGAGCCAGGCCCGTGGCCAGGGACGGCTGTGCTCCCCAGGTGGACTCAGGGTCTGAGGAGCCCACAGACAGCGATGCATCAAGGGGCATCGGCCTGGATGAAAGGGGTCAGCCCTGTTTACCACAGGCAACTGGTCAGCTGGAAGACCTGGACCCTCGTCTGAAGACCGCGTCTGCAGGTGGCCACGGTCGCTGCGCGTGGCTAAGGAGCAGATCAGGTCACTGGACAGAAGGGCCTTCCGGAAGGCAGCTGAGACCCTGCCACCCATGGAGGGTCCCACCCGAGTCCCGGGGCACAGCGGAGCAAAGCTCAGGGCCTGGGTCAGCCCCTACCCGCGCACCCAGGGACCTCGGACCCTGGGGGAAAGAGGGACGGGCACTTGGAGCTGTCCGTGGGGGCCCTGGCCCGCTGAGGCCCCACCCGCAGGAGGGACACTGCTATCCCTGAAGACACAGGCCCTGGAGGCCCTCCCACGGCCCGCAGGGACCCCAGCGCCCCAGAGGAGCGTCCGCACACCCAGGCCCGCGTCCTGTGCTGCCCGGTGCCCACCTGGGAGGCCATGCAGAGGGGCGGGGCCCGGGCCTCGAATCACAGGCCTGAGTTTCCTCTGGAACAAAATAATTACCACTTTCGCAGACAACCTGAGCTCCCTGAAAGCAAGGCGGAAGTCAGCTGAGAAGCGGAGGCACGTTTTTATTCAGAGTTGGAAGAAAGCAACGCCTCTCCCGGAGTTGGTGATGGACAGGGAGGCCTGGTGTGCTGCAGTCCACAGGGTCGCAGAGGGTCGGACACAACTGAGCGACTGGACTGAGCTGGACTGAAAGCCTGTCTGGGATGCTGGGCCCGCAGATACAGCTCTGGGAGGGAGAAGCCCAGGAGGAAGCCGGAGCCTGGGGACAGGATCTGGCGGCCTCCGCCCGTGTGTCACGCCTCCGGCGGGGCGAGGCGGGGTGGCTGCCTGGAGCCAGGCTGCAGGGTTTCCGGGCTGGCTTCCCGGCTGCTGTCTTCAGTTCCCAGGAGAGTGAGGCTGAAAGTGCTGCTGGGGCCCAGCCGTGTGCACAGCCTCCCTGCGGGGCAGGGCGCCTCCCTCACCCCGGACCCCCAGCCCAGCTGGACAGGGACGCAAGCTGCTCCCGCACCCGCCGGGGCTGCTGAGTGGACAGAGGATGCGGTGGGCGACTGGGGTCCTCCCCGGAGCGGTGGGCAAGGCGTGACAGGTGTGACGAGAGAAGGGCTCTGAGAGAGAGGATGAGGCTGGAGGGGCCTCCCAGGGCCTCGTGGTGAGAGGAAGACATGGCTTCCACACAGCGGGGGCCCCCGATAACGAGGCTGCTGGTGCGGCCACGGGCCCGGGGAGCCTGAGCCCCCAGCAGCTGCGAGAGACTGGAGGACCCTCCCCGGAGCCCCAGGAAGAGAACCTGGGTTTTGCATTCAGCCTCCAGAGGTTCCTGCATTTCCCACTGGCCTGAGACAGGTCATCTGGGACAGCAGCCTCAGGAAGCCACAGAACCGAGGCTTGCCCCAGGGTGCCCTCCGCTCAGCAAAACCAGGAGTTCCCCAGGGAGGCACAGCTGAGAGACCCCGAAAGCTCCAGCCTGCAGGAAGCAGCTGCCTGGGGCCTGCCCGGCTGGCGGGGAGGCCTGTGAATTTCCCGCTAGGCTGAGAGACGGGAAACTCACCCCAGGGAGGCGAACGGCTCTGCGGGGCCTTGGCACACCTGGGTGCTGCTCCCACACCCCTGACTGCCCAGGGCCCAGGGTGCGCTCCCAGGGACCCCATGTCCAGTAGAGGCTCCGTCATGCTTGCCCTGGGTGGGGCCTGTGGGCCAGGCACGGCCCCCACCCCATCTGGACTCGCCTGCCACCTCCCTGGGGGCCCTGGGCCCGCCCGCCTCTCCACTGGCCTCCCTCCTGGGCTTCCAGGAGCCTCACACCTCTGGTCACTGCTGTCTGCCTCTCCACCACTCCGAGCTCCCCCACTCCACGGGGCCCCCTCCCTACACCCCCCCGCCCCTGCCAGCCCTGAACCACCACTTGGCCCCAACCCTCCTCTGAGGCTAGACCCCGAGCCGCCTCTGCGCTCAGACCCAGGCACGGGGACGCTGACGAGGTGCTGAGGCTGGCGTGGGCGCAGGGGTCCCGGAGCTCTGGGCATGCCCAGCAGCCCCAGCCTGTCCCCCAGGGCCTCTGCCCCTGCTCCCCGTAGCCCCCTGACTCCCTGTCCTGGTCTCAACTGTTGTCTTCTGGCACAGCCTCCCCCCACAACACTGCTGCCCACAGCTGGGGCATTTTTCCAACACAGAACCGTCACCCCCGGCTTAATGTCCCACCGTGGCGCCCCTTCTCTGAGGGCAAGGCCACAGCTGGTGGTCTCTCCCTGCCCCCAGGAACAAGTCTGGCTCCCTCCTGCCTCCGATGCCCATCCTCACCCTATTAGCTTCCTGTTCTAATCTTGGCTGAATGTCACCTCCTCCAGGAAGCCTTCCCAGAGCCCCAGTCCCACTCAGCTCGGCCAGGAGGGCCCTTGTCCCGTCTCGGCACATTCCTGTGCGTGATCGCACATGAATCTGGGGAGGTGAGTCACAGCCCTCCCCCGGCCGTGAGGGCCGCGGTGACTGCACACTCCGTCCGCGTCCAGCAGGGCATCTGGTCCTGGCTGGGCCGGTGGGTGTGCGGGTGGGGAGGGAGACCCCACCTGGAAGGTGGGGGGCCCGACCCGCCCTGCCCGGGGGCACCCCCATCAGTCACACCTGCGGGGCCCTCACCCCGATCAGCGGCCACTAGGAGCTGCCCGGCCCACTCGGTCAGGAGCACAACCCTGCCCCACTGGGGGACGCAGAGGAGCCCGGAATACACAGGCAGACAGGTCGCTCGCTCACCCTCCCCCTGCGGGCACGTGCCGCTGTTACCCCAAGACAGACGGGAAGCTGGGGCTCAGACGGGGCCGCGTCCGCGCCTGCTGGGTGCCTGTTCCCCGCCGAGGCACATGGGGCCAGGGGCAGGACCTGCTGGCCTCCCAAGTGCCCTGGCCGCCGGCCCCTGGGGAGCTCAGGATGCTCACGCGGTCACCCACCTCCCAGTGGAGCCTCCAGAAGCCCTGTGAGGGGACGGGGCATCTCGGGGTCGAGGTCTGGGCACCTGTCCCCCCCTCTGCGGGGTTCTCCGGAGTCCAAACCCCACGTTCCTGGCACAGCCTCCATCAGCCCCCAGGGACGGCAGGGCCCTGCGCTGGGCTGAGGAGCCACGTGGGGCCGCAGGACTGCCTTTCCCAGCAGGCCTCCTGCCAAGCTCCCAGCCCTGGGCCCACCCTCTGGCACCCCATTCCTGGACACCCCGGCCCTGCCCTCAGCACCCCGCAGGGCACCCCACCCGCATCTCACACAGGTTCTGAAGGGACCCCCTGGGCTAGCCCCAGCGCCCTCAGCTCGCCCGGGGAGCCCACCGGGGAGTCCACCCTCCCCAGCGAAGGCGGCTTCCTGTTTCCCCTTCAGAGAGCAGGCCGGACAGGCTGCCCTCCAGACACTTGACGCTTGAAAGCAAGTGTGCCCACCGGAAGACCACAGACCCCACCCAAGCGCGAGACCCCAGCTGGCTGACGCCCACAGACCAACCACCTGGCTGGCAGAAACCTCAGTGCAGTCTTTAATCCTCAAGAAACAAAACCCAAAAGCCCATCAAGCAAAACCACTTTGTTTTGGCGCCGAAAGGATTCAGCAACACCCCCCCACACCGTCCCCCCACCCCAAGCTCCCAGAGCCCCAGAAGCCAGGCCCCCGCAGCAGGCAAACCTGTCTGGTGAGATTCCTCCTCTGCCTCCAGATAAACAGAGCGAACCTGAGCCTAAGGGGCTGCCTTTGCTCTCGCGGGGTGTGTGGGCGAGCTGCCCTCCGCCCCAGGCCAGAGACAGGGTGGGCCGGGATGGGAGCGGAAGGGCACGGAGACAGACAGGATCCGAGTGGTCCCCAGGCCAGCGGGATGTGGCCGCAACAGAGAGATGCCAGGGAAATGGGAGGCCGGGCATTGGGGCCTTCTCTGGGCCCCTCCCCACGGGGTGCCCTGACTAGCCACCCTCGCTGGCTTGACGCCCCCACCACAGGGCGGTGCCACGCCCACACCCCACACAAAGGCCAGAACCGATGGGGAATGTGCCAGGTTCCTGGGAGGAGTTTGTGCCCAGAGTCCTGGGGGCACTCAGGAGGCACAGGGAATGGGGGGAGGGAGACAAGGCCTCAAGAATCCCAGCAGGGACCTCAGCCCAGACGGGCCCCTCGTCCCTGCTTCTTCAGTCCCGGGACCTGCTGCAGCCGGCCCAGCAGTGAGGCGGCAGCAAGCACTCCCTGAACCCCCTCCCCGGGCACCAGCCAGCCGACCCACCCAGCCCTGAAGGCTGGCGTTGCCCGGGAAGTCAGCACAGACAGGTGGACGAGCTGAAGAGCCAGGCCAGACGAGGTCACCCGAAGGTCCAGAGATGAGGGTGGAGGCCCACATGAAGGACAGACCCCAGCTGAGTCAGGGGCGCCAGCCCGAGGCCACGGGGCCAGGAAGGGGCCACGGGCTGCCCCGCGCTGGGGACCCCGATGTGCCCACTGTGATCCACTGAGGCAGCCTGGAGCCTCGGGTGGCCACAGCCTGCCTGGAGCCAGCAGAGGAAGGGGCCAGCCCTCGGATCTGCCACTGCCCAGGGCCAGGGCTGGGGCATCAGACATTACCAACCCCACCTCCGTGCGTCTCAGGCCCCGGGAGTGCCCACAGCACATGGCTCGGCCCCTCACTGTTCCCCAGCAGCCCCGTGAGGCGACCAGACAGGCAACACAGTGACCCACCCCACCTGGGGGCGCTCAGCCCCATGGAGGCTCCAGGTGGGGCCACGGCTGGGGCTCTCACAGAGTCCCCCTGGGGGTGGACACGGAGGCCGTGGCACTGGACGGGGCAGATCCCGGACGCCCTCCAGGAGCCTGGAGCCGCAAGCCGCAGGCACCACGCCTCAGTCGATGAAGGCGAGTCCCCCTGGCGCCAGGAGAGGGGGGCTGGGCCACAGGCACCACCTCTGGGGGAAGGCAGCGGAGTGACCTGCCTCCCTCCTGCGAAGTCGGACCCTTGGACGCACCCGCCAGCCTGCAGTAGGGGAAGGCCAGGAGGGAGATCACCTCGTCCGTTTGGGAGGGAATGAGAGACAGAGGAAGCCCCTCCTGCGCCCACCCCAGCCACCGGCTCGCCCCTTTCTCCAAAAGGTGAATGGAAGAGCAAGCGGATCTTTTGTGGCCTTTGAAAAATGGCCACAAAACACAAACTAGCTCTGTTCTCTGCCCAGGTGGCTGACGACTCGCCTGCTCTTAAAGCATCTCTTCTGTGACCCGAAACGCTGGGGGGACGTTGCCAGCCAGCAGGACAATCTTCCAGACTACCCGTTTCGGAGCAGCGAGCCAGCCTGGCCAAGGGCGTCCCTCACCCCCTGGTTCACCGAGGCCCAGGCTGGAGGCACAGCCCAGCCACGGACGCAGGCTCAGCGCAGCTGGAGGGAGGCAGCCCTCCACGCACACACTCACCTGGGTGGGAACCCGGGTTACGTTTCGAACTGGGTTAAGAGCTCCCTTATTTCTGGGGCCACGTGCTGGGCGGCATTGGCAGCCTCTGTGATAGCTTTCCGATACATTCCCTTCTTCTTACGGTTAAATCTCAGTTTGAAAAATTCAGAGAAAGGGGACAGTTTTGAGATAGACAAAAATGACGTAGTTGGAGAACCAAACCACGAGACTTTTGCTTCTTGCCAGGAGGGCTCCCCGTCCTCTTTCTGGCTAAGACTAATGTCCAGGACACGTGCCGGCCACCAAGGGAAGCCGTGAACCTTACCCCACACGATGTCCCCTACGGCCACGGTCCTCCCGTCCTCAGTAACGCACTTGGAGACGCTCTGTGTGTGCAGCCTGACCGTCAGGGGTGGGACCGTGGGCCTCGTGCCCTTGGAGGAAGAGGGCACGCCGCCGCCGGGCGAGAGGTCGCAGGCGTCCGGCAGCGTCGCGTCCGAGCCGGATGACCTGGACTCGTCCAAGCTGTCGCTCCAGGCCAGCTCGCCGGCGCAGCCGCTCCCCCCGGGGCAGGCAGCCAGGAAAACCGGCCCGGCGCTGTTGGGCCCGTGGGCACTCCGCGGGCACCCCTTGCAGTCGTCGTCCTCGCCAGAGCTCGCGGAGGGCGAGTCCGCCAGCCCGCCGTGCGGGGCGGCGCCGTCGGCCGGGGGCCCTCGGCCCTTGAGCTCCTGCACCAGCTCAGCCCTGTAGACGGGCTCCTGCTCGCCAGCCCCCAGGCGGCGCGGCTTCAGGCGGATCTTGGGGGGCGGCGGGGAGGCCCCGGGGGGCAGGGGCCGCGTCAGCTTCAGCTTGGGGATGGAGGCAGGGGCGCCGACGGCTGGCCGGTCCCTGGGAGGCTCAGGGTCCGGGCCTCCGGGCGAGGCCGGGGGTGGACAGAAGGGCTCCAGGGAGCCGTGCACGCGGGGGGGGATCTCCACCACCTCCCCGGTGCCCTGGGGCGTGCTGTAGGAGATCTTGATGGCTGGGCTCCGCGGCACCCCCGCCCGCACCTCCTCCCGCCGCTCGCGCCTGCTCCTCTTGGCGGCGGCCGTGTCACCTCCTCCGTCGGCGTCCTCGGGCTTGCGGGGCTCCCTGCGCGGCCGGGGGGCGGCGGGGGGCCCGGCGCTGGCCTCCGGGGGGCTCTGGGTGCTTTTGCACTTCTCACACAGCACTTGGCGCGGCCGCAGGCGGATGGGGCTCAGGGCCAGGCGGCCGGGGTCGCGGTTGCGGGACAGGCGCCGGCGGGTCCTCTTGACGCCCCGGGGTGGCGGCTGCGGCACCCACTGCCGGTAGGTGTTCCGCAGCCAGAGCGGGGGCGGGAAGGGGGCGCCTTCGAAGTAGGGCGGGAACGGGGGCAGGCTTCCGGCGGGCAGCGGCGGGACCAGGGGCGGGGGCGGCTCGGGGGGCCCGTCCCCGCCGGCAGGCACCGGGGGGCCCGTCCCCAGGGGCATGGCCTCCGCGTCTCCCTCCGCAGGGGACGGGCCGAGGCAGCCGTTGACAGGGGCGTCCTGGGCCTGGGTCAGCGGAGCCAACGGGGGCAGGCCGAAGAGGCCGGACCTGGTCGTGGGGAGACAGAAAGGGGCGGTCAGCACAGGGAGGACCCCCGCGCCCAGCCCCCACGTGAGGGGCGGGGGCCCAGCAGGATCTCCCGGCTTTAACAGAGCACGCCCCCCCCCACCCCCAGCACCCGCCCGGGGCAGCCCAGTAGCAGGCTGCGTGCTCTGAAATCAGGTGCTCAGCATCAAGCCCACGGGCTGACAGGCACTGACCGTCCAGGCCTCCGTTCCTGGAACGAGGGGAACTCACAGCCGCAGACCCGGAGGCCCAGGAAGCAGGCAAATGGGGCCTCCGTTCCTGGACAGGCCTGGCCCAGCCTGTGGGACCCGGCTGCTGGGTGGCCAGTGGCCCCTGCCCACAGGCCTCATCGGCTCACCCCCTCCTCCCTGAGGGAAACACTCCCAGAAGGAAGATCCCAACTGCATCCCCAGGAGGACCTTCAGCCCCAGGAGAGCCCATGGGACCAGGTTCCCCGGGGCAGAGTGTGTCTGGGGGCGGAGGCCACTCACGGCCAGGCCCAGTAAGCCCCGGGCGTGAGAGTCAGCCCGCTCCGCCCTGAATGCTGCTTCCAGGCGAGGGTACCCCCCCCACAGGCCACCCGTGCCCACTCTGACCTGGAAGGACCGCCCCTCCCGCCTGGTACCCCCGGCCCCTCCCCTCCGTCCTGCAGGTCCAGAGAAGGCAGGAGGCCGCCCTTCCGCAAGGACCCACAGCTGAGGCCAAGCACGTGGCCAGCACCCCAGGGCTCCCCAGAATGGCACGCGCTTGCTTCGAAAGGCTTCAGGGCAGCACCCTTCCAGAGCGCTGGCCAGCCGGCCTGCGTGCTGGGGGCGTCTGAAGTCACATCTCATGAAGGAGCCGCTCCTGAAGCCGCAGAACACTGCTCCAAACAACGAGAGCCAAGCCCAAACAGGCTGCACCTCCCCTAGCAGCGATACACAACGGCAAACACACGCGACTCCATCTGTGAGACCGCTTAAGCTAAAAGCTGTTAGTTTTCATTTTCCAGCACAGAACAGACTTTCAGACAAGAGTTTAGAATACTGCACCTCTGTCTCTCCCTCCCTTGTGCAATTCAATCACAGCAGAAAAGATAAGTGAGCTTTGCTGTTTCACAGCTTCCAAGGGACTTCTGCTTCTACTCTTCCCCAGAAGAACCAAGGCTGCTGAGACCGCCTGACCCCCCATGGCAGCTCTGTCTGCACCAGGTGGCCCTGGGCACCTTTGGCTGGAAGGCTCCTCCCCGCCCCCCCAGGGGGTGGGTGCCCAGGGACACAAGGAGGCTGGGAGCTGGGTGCAGGCCACTTGAGAAGCATGGACCACAGAGGCGGGCAAGAGGGCATGCAACAGGGCTGAGGGCAGCGGGCAAAGGCCCACGGCCTCCCTGATGGTCCGTCACGGGAGGGCATGTCTGCCATGGGAACACCGTCCAAGTTCTGTTGAATTCAAGATCACCAGTAAACGCCCAGTGCTGCGCGCTGTGCTAAGCCATTTGTCATGTTCAAATCTTTGCAACCCTGTAGACCGTAACCCACCAGGCTCGTCTGTCCATGGGATTCTCCAGGCTAGATTACTGGAGTGGGCTGCCATTCCTGACGCCAGGGGATCTTTCCCACTCAGGGATTGAACCTGAGTCTCTTATCCTGAATTGGCAGGTGGGTTCTTTACTGCTAGCGCCACCCAGGAATCACATCAAACTTTATCAAGTCTGAAAGTGAAGTTGCTCAGTTGTGTCTGACTCTTTGTGACCCCCATGGACTGTAGCCTGCCAGGCTTTTCCGTCCATGGATTTTCCAGGCGAGAATACTGGAGGGGGCTGCCATTTCCTTCTCCAGGGGACCTTCCTGACCTGGGGATGGAACTCAGGTCTCCCGCAGTGCAGACAGACTACCGTCTGAGCCACCAGGGAGTCCCAGTTCAAAGCCATTCAGGGAACCCTATCTCAGCCCATCTCCCCTGAATCTAGTCTTCATGGGTAGAGCTGCTGCAGGGGGTGGAAGGTTCGCACTTCAGTGCCCAGAGGTCCGGCGTACCAGGGCCCTGGCCTCCTGTCCTCTGCTTGGCGACAGGATGCAGCTCATTCAGCCGGCTCACTGGTGGCCTGTGACCTGTGAGTGTGACTGAGCGCGGAGGGGGCGAGGGGTGCAGAAGAGAAAGGTGGGGAGATGGGGGCGGCAGGGCCAGCCAGGGGCAGCGTCCAGCCCGGGGCCAGCAGTGGGGACCCGGCCCCTCAGGGCAGACTCTGCTTGGGGTGGTGGGCAGCCGTGGCGATCTGGCAGTCGATCCCGACCCCCCTGTCCCTCCAGCCCCAGCAGATCAAACCAGGAGGCCGTGGAGGCCATGAGCCCCGCCCTGGGGTGCAGGCCCCCCTGAGCACGGGGCTGCGGCCCGAAGGCGGTGCCTCCCTCCAGACGGTGGGTGGCCGGGGACCGCGGCTGTGGCCGGCACAGCAGGCCCCGTGACTGGGGCACTTCCTTCCCGGAGCGGCCTCCAGGCCCTGGCCCTGGCCACACCCACGCCTGCCGGTGGGTAAACAGGGCCGGCAGGACCCTGGCTGCCCAGCCAGGGGCCGTGGGCAAAGCCCCGTCTACAGCCCCGTGAGGCATCCTGGTCACCATCCCAGCTCTCGCCTGGGACAGGGAGGCTGGGACAGGCCAGGGGGCGGGCAGGGTCTGTGCTTGGCCCCCAGCTCGGCTGCTCTGGGGCGCAGAGATGGCTCCAGCCCAAGCCTCTCTCTCAGGGAAGGACCTCAGCAGCCTGCCCCCACAGGGCACCTCCTGGATCCCCGGGCACAAGGTGTGGCACCACTGAGGTTTGTGCATGACCGTGGGGCTGGGCCCCTGGCAAGGCTGGGCTATGCCCACGTGGGCCTGCACTCAGGGACGGAGGTACGGCTGGCCTGGCAGAGCCCCACGGCGACAGTGCAGGGCCTGGCAGAAGGTGGGGGGCCTGGGGCCAGAGACACGGTCTGCCAGGCCCTGGGAAAGGACCTGGGCCCCACTGTCCGCCCGTTGCTGTGCTGAGGGTCAGAGCCTACTGGGCCCTCCAGGCAGCCGCCCCCGAGGTCGGGAGAAGGAGCTGGGAGGGGAGCCTGGGGGCTGGGGAGACCCACGGGCGGAGCAGACCCCCCCACACCGGCTTAGACCAGGAAGCCTGAGGGGGCCTGGAGCAAACCGCAGCCCTGAGGACAGACAGGGGGACAGAGCCAAGGTGAGAAGGTGGGAAGTTTGCAAGGGTGGCTTCGGCCATGAGGCTTATCGGGGGTCAGATCCCAGAGCAGGGTAGTTCTGCCCCCAAGGGCACAGGAGACAGAGTGCCCAGGGTCCCCCACTGTCCAGGGGAGGGAACAGCCGCCCACAGGGGCACGGGGCCTGGCCGGCCGTCCTCGGCCCTTGTCCTGGGCTTCATGTGTGCCTCCAGCTGAGCAACGCCCCCAGGGCTGTCCTGGTCGACCCACGGCCAGGAGGAGCCAGTTGGGCAGCCTGCCGGAGCGCGAGACCCCCCGCACGCCCACCATGGCCTCCCCTCCGCAGGCCCGGGGCCCAGTAGCAGCCTCTGGGCCCAGCCCAGTTCCCCAGACCTTCCTGCCTCATCCTCCCATGGGGAGAGGCCACCCTGGCGTCCTGCAAACAGATGGGAAGACGTGGCTCCTGGAACAGAAGCGCCCCAGGGGCCCACCCCCAGGCCAGGGTCCAGGGTAGCCTCCTGCAGCGGACACCCTGTAATGGACGCCCGTGTAGGCAGAGTCCGCAGCCCCGTGCCCCCAGGCGAGGCCCACCCTGAGGCCGGCTGAGTGCCCCAGCGCTGGTTCAGAAAGCACACAGCAGCTTCTCTCTCCCACAGGCCTGCCAGACAGACGGCCCTCCAGACAGACAGCCTGCCAGACAGACAGCCGGCCGCAGGGCCGGAGCCGGGGCAGGGGAGGGGCGGGTGCTGCGGGAAAGGCAGGCAGACAGCGCCAAGATGCCCTGAGGTCCACCTCTGCTCAGGGAGCCGGGAGACAGGAAGTGCAGCCTGGACTCCAGAGGGGCCCCCAGGGCCACCCAGGGGACGCTGCCCCCCTCTCCCAGGGCCACCCAGAGGACCCTGCCTCTTCCCCCAGGGACACCCAGGGGACCCTGCCCCCCTCCCCCAGGGCCACACAGGGGGCCCTGCCCCTCCTCCAGGGCCACACAGAGGGCCCTGCCCCTCTCCCAGGGACACCCAGGGGCCCTGCCCCCCTCCCCCAGGGCCACACAGGGGGCCCTGCTCCTCCCCCAGGGACACCCAGGGGCCTGCCCCACCCTGAGGACAGCACCCTAGGATCTCTGCCCCAGCTGCTCCCAGGATCTTGCACCCAGGGTTTTAGAACCATCAGCATCATCCCAGTACGACTCAGCTGTGTCCCTCTCACCTCTCCGAGGATGCCCCCAGAAGCCCAAGGCCAGCCGCCTCCGTCCTGCCCCAGGATCCCCAGGATCCCCAGGATCCCCAGGATCCCTCGCCCGTTCCAGAGATCAGCCATGTGGGCCTGGCCCCCCAGTGAGGCATCTGCCCGCTGGCTGCAAGTCATGCCAGCCAGCGGTGCACTGGGCACCCCCGCCCTCAGCTCCCCGAGGGCAGGGGAAGAGCCAGTGGGGCCTGGGCGGGTGTACCCAGGATGTAGCAGGGGCCCCCCTGCCCAGGGTCCAGCCAGGGCGGCGATTCTTGGCTGGTCTCCAGAGACTGAGTCTCCAGAAGCCTCGGTCGCCGCCCTGCTGAGTGACTGAGTGAGTGATAGTCGCTCAGTTGTGTCTGGCTCTTTGGGACCCTGTGGACTGGAGCCCACCAGGCTCCTCTGTCCATGGAATTCTCCAGGCAAGAGTACTGAAGTGGGCTGCCATTTCCTTCACCCCACCCCCCTGGGCAGGTCACAAAGGCCCACACCCAACCTTTCCAGCAGAGGGGCCCAGGAGTCTGCGTGGTGATGGCCTGGGGGATTCACACTGGGAAGTTGAAGAACCCCCGGCTCAGCGGTCAAGGCCAGGCCTGGCAGGCAGCTGGCCCTCACGCCCCGCCTGGGGACCCCCTCTTGGAGCCTTCGTTGTCTCTGGGCAGTGCCCCATGAGGTCCCTGAGCAGAGGCACACCCCCAAGTCGCCCGTGAAACAACGCCCACAGCCGCCTGGGCCCCAGCCTGGACACAGGAGCCCCGGCGGTGCGGCAGGAAACGCGGGGAGTGGGCCCGAGGCTCAGGCCGTCTCCTCGCATGCTGACCGGGTGCGGACTCAAGAGTCCCCAAAGACCTAGCTTCAGCCCACACGGCAGCCAGGCAGCAGGTTTCAAGGCTGGATGGGGCACTGGGCACCGAGCGCCTCCCACCTCCCGGGACCTCGGCCTCCGAGGACACACGTGTATTCGGCTCAGGGCCCGCAGCGAGGGGCACCGCCTCCCGAGTGCCCTTAAATTAACACTGGTAGCTGGGCCCCTGTGAGAACTGCCCGTCCCGGAGGATGCCCCTGGCTCTGCCCGCATGCTCCAGCAAGGCTAACACACAGCGGTGAGCGGCCTGCCCCCTACGGGGGCACCGCGGGCGCAGTGGCCTGCTGCCCTGACCTGAGCCCACACCAGCCCGCTGCTTGGGGACTGCAGGCCCCGGGAGGGGGGGCGGTGCCTGCAATCCGAGCCCCCAGCTGCTCTCTCTGCCCGTCAGTACCCACGCCCGGGGAAGGGGCCTGGCTGGTTGGCCCTGCCCCTGTGGCGTGGGGGGGAGGGGGAGTGCTCTAGGGAAGGCAGGTGGGTGCTGGGGACCCTGAGGCCTGAGGCCAGGCCCCCTCTGCCTGGGACACCCAGCCCAGGCCTCTGGACCCTGCCTGACAAGCTGGCTGTAAACTTGAGCACTGCAACTCATAATATTATGGGAGAAAACCGAGATCAGGATGAAACTGAAGGTGACCGCAGAGGAGAGGTGGGGTAGGCAGGGGCAGGGACAGCTTTGGGGCCAGGCTTCAGACAACTGGGGAGCTGGGAGAGGCCAGGTTAAGCCTCAGACTCTCTGTGGGGACTGGGGGGCCCACTCAAGCCAGAAAGGGGTGCTGCCCAGCTGAGCTGTGCCCACCGAGCCCAGCCCCTGGCTCCGTGGGCGGCTCCGGTTACAGCCTCATGTGGCCGTGGCAGGGCGGATGCCCACACGCCCTACAGCTGCCAGTTCCCATCCTGGGATCCCAGCAGAGCCCGCTTCCTCCACGAGCGGGTGGGGAGCCGTGCAGATCTCTGAACCAGGGCACCCACAGGCCGCAGGGCCTGGAGCCCTGGCTGGAGGCAGAGAGCAAGGGCAGTGAGCCTGCAGCCTCCGCAGACACCCCCAGCCACGAGTCTACCCTGCAGCCTCCTTTGTCCTGAGTCAGGGAGCCCAGAAAATGGGAGTGGGGGCCACTGCCCCTGCAAGTGTCCACTGCCGAGAGGAGAGGCCAGGCAGGGCTGTGCAGGAAGGCTGGAGTGCGGCCTGCCTGACGGGGGAGTGCCGGCTACTGGCGGCAGGGGACCTTGGCCACCCCAGGGCGCGGGCTTGGCCCTCTCGAGGGGCTGTGCCTGCAGCCTGTGGGGGTCACCGGGCCCCACCAAGGGCTCTCTGCAGTAGCTGGCTCCGAGCAGGGTGACAAGTCACCTGGGAGGCCATATGTTACATCACGTGACTTGCACATAAATGGCTCTGGCACACCTAATGAGGAGATAATGCCAGCAGGGCGACTGTGGAAAGGTGACGGTCCTCCCGCCACGTCTGCGCCGCGGGCACAGACCCGACCTGCACCGAGGGGCGAAGCTGGGCCTCTGCAGAAGGGAGGTGGTTTAGGACAAGGCCCAGCCGGAGCCTCGAGACATTAGCGCCTGATTAATGCCTAATCATTTATCTGCGCGACAGCTCTACCATGTGACACTGTATCCAGGAGACTTTCCCGCTGCAGAGCTCCCTGCCGCCGGCGCACAGGTGCCTCTCGCGTGGACCTGCCCCAGGCCCGCCCGGGGACCCCTCCATCAGTGGCGCCCGGCTCCCGCGGGGCGCCCCCTCGCAGCTCTGCAGCGTGTCTCTTTTCATCCCTGCTCCGCCTGGGGGCTCCGCAACCCCAAACAGTGTTCTCAAATCCTGCCGCCGGACACTCTGTCCTCACCTCAGCCCCGACTGCGCCCGGGAGCCAGCCGGAAGAGGCATTTCAGGGCCCGCGGAGCCCCCTCCTGTGAGTGACCCCCAGGCAAGTGCGGCAGCGCACGGGCCCCCCCCCCACCACACACCAACGGATGACAATTCTGAACAGAGCCGAATTCAACAGTGCGTCTGAACAAAGAAAAGTGCGTTAATTATGGCAGACGTGCGGAGTTAGCAGCCCGGCATCGCGGCGGCTGGCGCGGGGGCTCGGGATCCACGCGCCGCGCCCGGGCTCCAGCCCGGCGCCCCCCGCTGCCCCCCGCCCGGCCGCGCGACCCCCCGCCCGAAAACTCGCGACGACTTTGAGAACCACTTTTGCCCCCCGAGAGGCGGCCGCGCTCGCGCACCCCGAAACTGGGGCTGGGGAAAACGAAAGCGCGCGGGCGCAACGCCGCCCCGCCCCGGAGCGGGCCCCGGCCTCGGGCCAGCGCGGGGGGAGGGGGGAGGTGTCCCGAGGGGAATCCGGGGGCGTCCCGGGCTCGCGCCCCCGCCCCCGCTCACTTTTTTGTGCAGTCCAGCAAGATCCCGGCGAAGCTGCGCTCGCCGCAGCTCGCGGTGACCAGCAGCGCGCCGTTGACGACCTGCTCCACCCGCACGGGCAGCCGGCAGCCGGCCCGCGGCTCCATGCTCCGCGTCCCGGCCCGGCCCCCGCCCCGCGCCGGGTCAGCCCCGCGCGTGACGCCGCCCGCCGGCCGCCTGACGTCACAAAGCTCCGCTCGGGGCGGCCTCCGCGAGCGGGCCGGGGGCGCGGGGAGGGGCGCGCGGGGCACCGGCGCCCTCAGACGCGCGCCGGGCCGTGCGGCCTCCACACCCGGCGCGGAGACGCACTGCGGAGCCCCACCGAGGGGGCAGGATGGGCCGGGATGGGGCAGGGCCGCGCTCCACCCCCGGCGACGCCGGCCGCGAGCGCCAGCCGGGAAGACCTGAGAGCCGGCGCCGGGAGAACGCCCGGGCCCCGGCCCCAGGGACCCCTCCTCGGCGGCCGGGATCGACCAGGGGCGCCTGCCCGTCTCGGCCCCACGGTGTGGCCCCCTCTCCTCGCCCCGGCCCTCCGTTCTCGAGTCCCCGGGTTCCCCACCTTCGGGTCTGGCGCTCGGGTAGCCACCCGGGCACCGCGGGGAGGAAGTCTCGGCGGCGCGAGCAGGAAGCCCGGCGGGCCGGCGCGCGGCGGCGCGGGGCACCGAGGGGACGCGGCGGCGGCCGCAGCCGCCAGGGGAGCACTTGACGACCCCCGTGTGCTCGGCGCCTCCCCGGGTGACGGGAGGACAAGCTCTCGGCCCCGGGTTGCCTGCCGCGGGCCGAGGGAGGGTGATCTGTCCTCAAGTCTTAAGTCGCCAGGCCGCGGGGAGCGGGTTCTGTGCGACCCCCGGTGCGGCCAGGGCGCCACGCGGCCTGGTCACAATGGGAAGGACAGCCTTCCCGAGCGAGAGCGGGGCTCGCCGGCGCGCAAGCCCGGCCGCGGGTGGGGGCATTGTGGGTGCGGCGCGGAGCGGACGCGGGACCCCCGCCCGGGCCCCGCTCCGGCGAGCCTTCAGCCTGGTGCCCGTTCTCGACTTTGCCGAGCACTTGAGCGTCCCGCACGCGGCTCGGGCCCCCGGGCCGCCCCCAGGGCCCGGTCTGTTGCAGTGACCTTGCCCCGAGCGCCGCGCGGCCCCGCCCGGTTCCCTAAGCCGGGATCGCGGCGCTCGACTGGGCACCCGCGACCGGCGGGCGGCCGGTTGTCCTGACGACCCGGACGCCGCCTCTGGCCGGCCCCGCCCCTCCGAGGCGGCCAGGACCAGCCAGGCTCGGACCTGCGCCGGGGCCGCCACCCCCGGCGCCGCCGCGGACAGTGGGGCCGCCGCGGCGCCGCTCGGCTTCGCCCTCGGGCGGCATCGCTGCGCGGGGAGCCAGCTGGGAGGTGTTCGACCTCGCAGCGCCACACCGCCCTGCGTTGTACGGGCTGGGAATCGAGGCCCGGGAGCTAGAGTCTGGCCCCAAGCACCTTCGGGGTGGTCTGAGGCTAGGGTTCCCGGAGACGACTGCCTGCCCCTTCCTTGCCCAGGAAGCCTCGGGCAGTGCCCGCCACGGCCCCCTCCTCGTGACTGCTCTCCGCACCCCTGGCTTCTGGAGCCTGCTCTCTCCAGAGCTGGGCATGGTTGCTTTGGAGCAGAAAGGCCAGGCAACAGGGACCCCTGCTGGCCCTCGGAGGGGTCCTGACCAGAGGCTGCCCGCTGGCTCAGCACAGGCGCCAGAGTGGTGGAGACGCCTGCTGGGCGTTGCTCTTCCCCGGGCACCAGGGACACAGCACCAGGAACTGGGCAGTGCTGGTGTGAGTCAGCTCCGAGGTGGCAGAGGCACCCCCCCAACCATGGGAGCGAGCCAGTGTGTGCACGGGGGAGTGTGTGCAGATGGGGGTGTCCAGAGATAAAGTCGCCTGCAGGCCTCCCCTGGATGGAGAAGGGGCCCCAGAGCCTGTTGCAGGGCTAGAGCGCTTCGTGTGCGGGTGCACAGGCGGGGAGCCTCTGAAAGGGGCCTGGGGTTGGGGTGAGGAAGCGGACTTCTGGGGTAACTCCCAGGTGTCAGCAGGAGCAGCCATTTGGGGTGGAGAGGCAGGTACACCCCAGGATGAGCTGGGCTTTGGGGGCAGCGATGGGGCAGTGGTATGTGTTGGGGGGCACCGGGGGGGGGGCGGCCAAGGACAGCGCCGGAGCTCCCAATTTCGAGGGGGCAGTGTCTCAGAGCTGAGAGGGGACAGGACTTGAGAGAAGGGTGGCCCGCCCCGCCCCCTCTCGGCCTGGGACCCAACCTGTCTGCACGCCAGGTTTTTTGAGTGAGCATGGAAGCCATTTTTAAAAACCCTGTCTCCACAAGGTAGGATAGTGAAAGGAGAGTCAGCTGACTGGCAGATGGATTTGCATTTTAAAGGGTCGCAGTTCAGGACCTCAACGGGCAGCCCCGCCCACAAGCTCTCTGCGGTGTCCCTGGCTGCTTCCTGGCCTCTGGAAGGCCTGGGGGATTTTCCGACTCCCTGGCTAAAATGTAGGGTCCTTCAGAGCGGGCTGATCGACCCCGGGGGCTCCAGGACACCACCTCCTCCTCACCCACGTCCCCTCCTCCAGGCCCCCTCCCGGACTGCCCGGTGCTGAAGGCCCCTTGGGGCTGGGAGGAGCTTCCGAGTGGCTCTGACCCAGGGAAGCTGGGCCAGGAGCCTCTCCCTAGGTCTCTGGACTTTGCCCTAAAGTTGTCAGTCCTTGGTTGTGGGCACACAGCCACTGCCAGGCCTGCCCGGCACCCGGCCCTTGGCCTGGTCTGCCCAGGGTGCCAGGAGAATGACCCAGGCTGGCTGGCCTGGCCCAATGGGCAGGGAGGCGGCCTGCAGGGGGGCAGAAGATGGTCCAGCACCCGTTAGGGTGGAGTTGGATGACCGCAGGCTGACGGGAGGAGGGCCGCAGAGGCGCTCCGGGCAGTGGCTGCCTCGGTGTCGGCCTACCCCGAGGTCCTGCGCTGGTCCTTGCACGAGCCCAGGACCCACCGAGTGGCAGCCTGCCCGTTCACTCCCTGACCAGTTGCCAGTGCCCCCATCTCTCAGGGAGACCCTCCAGCCTTTACCCACAGGAGAGCCCCTGTGTGCAGCTGGGAGACTCCCCGAGGCCTCCCTGCGCCCGGAAGGAATGGCCTGTTGTGGGTTTGCCGGGCCAGGTGGCTGGTGCCCTGCCCTGCCCCCCCAACCCCACCTCATGCGCGGGCCTCCTCCCACTTCCTTACTGAAGCTCCCCTGGGCAGCCTGGCAGGCGAGCCTCCTGCAGCCCAGCCCCAAAGCCAAGTGCTTCTGAGGTGGAGCCAGGGTGGCTGGTCACAGGAGGACCTCAGGCCAGAGCCATGGGTCCGCAGAGACAGTGCCCGGAGCGCCAGGGTGTGAGAGCTGGGAGGGGCCCGGACAGTCCTGGTGCGACTCAGTCCTGGCAATTAGTGGCTGGGAGGAGGAGACTAGGGCCTGAGTGAGGATGCTGACTTCACCGAGCACCCGCTGACCACCACCCGCCTAGGCCCAAGGCCGGAGCACAGCCTCGTGGGTGTCATTTTTATCGTCGTCTTCCCTGTTGGTCGCAAAACCCGTTGGAGAGTCGTCCTGTTCTGTTCCAACCTGGAAGCCCTGGGTCTGTAAGACTGATTTCTTTCCGTCTGACCAGCCTGGAAGGTCGGGTCTGGAGCCTCAAGCCCGCTCTGTGGACGATGAGGGTGATCATCGTCTCACAGGCATGGCTGCGAGCAAACCCGCCAGGACTCCACTGGAGGGTCTGCAGAATTGGTTAGGAGCATGGACTTGGGCCCAATGGCTGGGATCCTGCTGTGCAACCTTGGGGAGTCTGCCTAAACCCCTGTGCCTCGGTGTCTTCATTGAGAATGTGGGAGCCCTACAAGATGGGCTTGCTGTAGAGATTAAATGAGTTATTATTATACATGATGTACTTAGCACAGCACCAGCCCCTAGTAATGAGTCTATGAGTTATCTGCTATCATCCTCTTCACCACCATCATCATCTCCACCACTACCATCACTGCCATCTCCACCTCCACCATCACCACCATCATCACCGTCTCCATCACCTCCACCATCACTGCCATCCTCTTCACCACCACCACCATCATCATCTCCACCACCTCCACCACCATCACCACCACCGCCATCATCACCACCATCTCCACCATCACCAACACCAGGAGTATGTCCTGTAGCTGGGTGGGCTCCTGTGCATCATCCAACCCCACCATTGGTACTGAGCTGGTCCAGTGGAGATGCTGAAGGGCCCTGGCAGGGGGTCTGGTCCCACCTAGAGGCCTTTCCCGTAACCCACCTATCCTGTGACCTGGCCCCTCTGCACCTGGGCCCACATGCCCGGAGAGGCCTGAGAACCCAGTGCCCCCGGCCCCATGACCCCAACCCAGCACAGGGCTGGGGGCACAGGGGCCAGGGGAGGGGGTACAGGACGTGGGGCCCAGGGCAGGGGTGGGGCACAGTTTGGAAAGTCCCGGAGTTGCTTCCTACTGCTGGGTGCTCAGCGCTCCCAGAGAAGGAATGGAGGCTGATGGCTTTGTGCGAGGTGGGGTGAGCGGTTCTTCCCTGAGCCCTGCTCTGTGCGGGGCTCAGGCTGCCTGGAGACCACCACCAGCCATTCCTAGCCGGAGGGAACACTGCCCTGGGATATGCAAGCAGGGAACAGCAACAGGAAGCCCGGAGCTCAGGACTGCTCATCCCTCCAGAGCAGCGGGCTCCCTGCCCTGCTGGAGCCCTTAGGCCCTTAGGCCAGAGGAGGACCCCCAACAGGCACGGCGTCCTGAGCTAGGATGTGTCCCCCTTGGGTCCGCACCCCACCTAGGGACGCGGGTGAGCCCCCGGGACTTCACCCGCGTCCACAGGGCCCAGAGCGCAGGTCCTGGCCACACCCGCACACCACGGCTCTCGAGGCCGGGCCGCGGGATGACGCCCCTGGCCCGGCCGGTGGACAGCGCAAGGCGAGAGAAGGGCGCGTCCGGGGGCTTGACCAGGCTCCTGGGGACAGGAAGGGGCCAGACCCGCCCCTTTCGGGCCCTGCACTCGGGAGTCTCGCAGCTCCTGGACTGTGTATCAGCTGGGATGCGGGGGTTTCGTTGCAGTGGGAGGCGCCCTGCTCTTGTGGCCCCGCCCCGGCCAGCGGCTGCGCTCTGGGCGAGGCAGGAGCCGGCTGGCCTGCAGCCCTGGGGCCCCGCCCGCGTCCGAACCGCGGCGCCACCTGCAGGGGACCTCGCAGCAGGCCCGGCCCAGGCCGCCGAGCGGCCCCGATCGCACTCCTGGCCAGGCCGCCGAGCGGCCCCGATCGCAACCCTGGCCAGGCCGCCGAGCGGCCCCGATCGCCCGCGGTGGACACACCCGGCCAGCCCCGCCCCGCCCCCTGCGCCCGGGTTCCGCCTTCTCCGCGGGATGCTCCTCCCCCCATTTGCCCCGGGCCGGCCGGCAGGCGCGAGACACGGGCGGTCAGGCGTGCCGGGGGTGCACTGCGGGTGAGGAATGAGCGGACACCAACCCGGGGCGGGCGGGCCAAAGGAAAGAGGGACGGAGGGCGTCCCCCACCTGGACACCCCGATGACACGGCAGAGGGCGCCCCGCCCGCACACGCTCCGAATCCCGGGAGCAGGCCGCCCCCAGCAGCCCGGCCCCTTCCGGGCAGTGAGAGCTGCTGTCCCGGGCGGGTCCTGGGGAGCCAGCCGTGCTCTGGTAGCGGCAGGATGAACACATGACGGCCATGAGGCGCCTGGGGAGGGGCTTCCCCCTGGCTCCCAGCCTCAGCCCAGGCCAACCTGCCTGCCTGCCTCCCTGAGTCAGATGTAGACCGCCCACCCCAACTCCCGCCGCCCCCAGAGCGCCTGAGGGCAGCGGTGGGGACAGCCGGCCAGAGTCTGGGGGCCGCTGCTCGCGTCCCGGAGGGCGGGCCTGGTCTAACCCTGCCCCACTCCGGCCGCTAGGCCCAGGAGGAACCAAGGCCGCGGAAGTGCCAGGAGATGGGGCGGGGCTGCAGGAGGGGAGGGGGCGGGGCTGCAGGAGGGAGGGGGCGGGGCTGCAGGAGGGAGGGGGCGGGGCTGCAGGAGGGAGGGGGCGGGGCTGCAGGAGGGAGGGGCGGGGCTGCAGGAGGGGCGGGGCTGCAGGAGGGGGGCGGGGCTGCAGGAGGGGGGCGGGGCTGCAGGAGGGAGGGGCGGGGCTGCAGGAGGGAGGGGCGAGGGTCCACAGTGCCGCCCCAAAGGTCAGGGGGGCCAGCCTGCCCCACCTCGGGGGGCCAGCTTCTGGCCAGCTGACGCAGGAGCTGACACAGGAGCCCCTGCCAGCAAGCCCAGCGGAGGAGGAGGTGGCCCAGCACGGCGCCCACGTCAGACCTCTAGGGCTCCACAGTGAAGGACCGCCCCCCAACCCCCCGGGGAATTTCCGTCAGTGACCAGTGGGGAGGACGCTGTGCTGAGATGCAAATGAGAAACGTCTCCCGGCAGTGAGAACAGAGTCGGGAAAGAACAGACCACAGCTGGGGGCAGAATCCACGGGCAGCAAGGGCTCGGAGACAGAGGGCCGGGGGGGCAAATGCCAGTACTGATCTGGGGAGACTGGCACCCATGGCTCCAGACAGAGCTGGTGGTGTAGCCCCCGGAGAAGACAGCCCCACGCAGGGCCCCGGGACACAGGTTCTGCCTCTGCAGACTGGGGGCCGGAGGTCAGCTCAGTGCGTCAACATCCAGTCCGCGGGCAGCCCCCACGGGCAGCCCCCACGGGCAGCCCCCACGGGCGGCCATCGCCTGCCCGGGGCAGAGGGTGGGCTCAGTGGGGACGTGCCCACCGCCCCCACAAGAGCAGAGGTGGGAAGAAGGCCACCAACAGGTGCAGGAGGGGCTGGAACTGAGACCCGGAGGTGAGGCAGACATGGCGGGGAGCCGCGGGCCCGTCTGGACTTTGTGTGTCCACGCAGATGTCTGCCAGCTGGGCCGTGGCCCTGACACCCCAGAGGCCCTCCTTCACTGGCCTCTCCTGGGCAGTGCCCAGAGGCGTGCAGAAGGGGAGTGCAGGGCCCCGCACAGCGGAGGGCTGGGCGGCCTGTGATGGAGTCCGTGCAGGGCACACGGGGACGCGTGCTGTGCTGGTTCGCGGCCCGAGCCTCGGGGAGGCCTGGGGCCCCCGAGAAGCCTGAAGAGGGCCAGGCACCCGCCACAGAGGCCGCGTGGGGGACCACGACCGCGGAGTGCGCTGGGGAGACGGGTAGTGATGAGGGAACTGGCCTGAGGAGGCCCGGTGACCCAGGAGCAGCCACACACACTTGTTGTTCCACAGACAGTGAGCTGCGCGCCCCCCCGCCACCATCCGTGGCCTCTGTAGGCTGCATGGGGTCTAGTGCCATCTGGAAACCAAACTCCGCACAGCTCAACCTTTGTGAAAAAATCACTGTGTTGTAAGAATGACTTAGAAACAGCAGAAAAGTCAGACTGTCAGACGGTGGGTTGTTTTTTTAAATAATAGAACAACTCAGCATTAGCAAGTTCAATATAATCATATAGTATTGTTTAACTGTGGAATTAGAAAAATGATACAGATGAACTTCTTTGCAAAGCAGAAACAGACATAGAGAACCAAGGCAGGAGGGTGGCAGGATGAACTGGGAAATTGGGATTGACAGACATGTACTACTCAGTCTAACACACATCTGATGCTGAAACTCCAATACTTTGGTTAGAACTGGACAAGGATCAACAGACTGGTTCCAAATCGGGACAGGAGTACATCAAGGCTGTATATTGTCACTCTGCATATTTGACTTATATGCAGAGTACATCATGTGAAATTCTGGGCTGGATGAAGGACAACAAGACTGCTGGGAGAAATATCAATGACCTCAGATATGCAGATAACACCACCCTAAAGGCAGAAAGCGAAGAGGAACTAAAGAGCCTCTTGATAAAAATGAAAAAGGAGAGTGAAAAAGCTGTCTTAAAACTCAACATTCAAAAAACTAACCTCATGGCATCTGATCCCATTAAGTTCAGTTCAGTTCAGTTGCTCAGTCGTGTCCGACTCTGCGACCCCATGAATCACAGCATGCCAGGCCTCCCTGTCCATCACCAACTCCCGGAGTTCACTCAAACTCAGTCCATTGAGCCAGTGATGCCATCCAGCCATCTCATCCTCTGTCGTCCCATTTTTCTCCTGCCCCCAATCCCTCCCAGCATCACAGTCTTTTCCAATGACTCTTCACATGAGGTGGCCAAAGTACTGGAGTTTCAGCTTTAGCATCATTCCTTCCAAAGAAATCCCAAGGTTGATCTCCTTCAGAATGGACTTGTTGGATCGCCTGCAGTCCAAGGGACTCTCAAGAGTCTTCTCCAACACCATAGTTCAAAAGCATCAATTCTTCGGCGCTCAGCTTTCTTCACAGTCCAACTCACACATCCATACATGACCACTGCAAAAACCATAGCCTTGACTAGATGGATCTTAGTTGGCAAAGTAATGTCTCTACTTTTGAATATGCTATCTAGGTTGGTCATAACTTTCCTTCCAAGGAGTAAGCGTCTTTAAATTTCATGGCTGCAATCACCATCTGCAGTGATTTTGGAGCCCCAAAAAATAAAGTCTGACACTGTTTCCACTGTTTCCCCATCTATTTCCCATGAAGTGATGGGACCAGATGCCATGATCTTCATTTTCTGAATGTTGAGCTTTAAGCCAACTTTTTCACTCTCCTCTTTTCACTTTCCTCAAGAGGCTTTTTAGTTCCTTTTCACTTTCTGCCATAAGGGTGGTGTCATCTGCATATCTGAGGTTATTGATATTTCTCCAGGCAATCTTGATTCCAGCTTGTGCTTCTTCCAGTCCAGTGTTTCTCATGATGTACCCTGCATATAAGTTAAATAAGCAGGGTGACAATATACAGCCTTGACGTACTCTTTTCCTTATTTGGAACCAGTCTGTTGTTCCATTTCCAGTTTTAACTGTTACTTCCTGACCTGCATATAGGTTTCTCAAGAGGCAGGTCAGGTGGTCTGGTACTCCCATCTCTTTCAGAATTTTCCACAGTTTATTGTGATCCACACAGTCAAAGGCTTTGGCATAGTCAATAAAGCAGAAGTAGATGTTTTTCTGGAACTCTCTTGCTTTTTCCATGATCCAGCGGATGTTGGCAATTTGATCTCTGGTTCCTCTGCCTTTTCTAAAACCAGCTTGAACATCAGGGAGTTCACGGTTCACGTATTGCTGAAGCCTGGCTTGGAGAATTTTGAGCATTACTTAACTAGCGTGTGAGATGAGTGCAATTGTGCAGTAGTTTGAGCATTCTTTGACATTGCCTTTCTTTGGGATTGGAATGAAAACTGACCTCTTCCAGTCCTGTGGCCACTGCTGAATTTTCCAAATTTGCTGGCATATTGAGTGCAGCACTTTCACAGCATCATCTTTCAGGATTTGAAATAGCTCAACTGGAATTCCATCACCTCCACTAGCTTTGTTCATAGTGATGCTTCCTAAGGCTCACTTAACTTCACGGCAAATAGATGGGAAAACAATGGAAACAGTGACAGACTATTTTGGGGGGCTCCAAAAATCACTGCAGATGGTGACTGTAGCCATGAAATTAAAAGACGCTTCCTCCTTAGAAGAAAAGCTATGACCAACCTAGACAACATATTAAAAAGGAGACATTACTTTGCTGACAAAGGTCCGTCTAGTCAAAGCTATGATTTTTCCAGTAGTCATGTATGGATGTGAGAGTTGAACTATAAAGAAAGCTGAGCACCGAAGAATTGATGCTTTTGAACTGTGGTGTTGGAGAAGACTCTTGAGAGTCCCTTGGACTGCAAGGACATCCAACCAGTCCATCCTAAAGGAAATCAGTCCTGAATCTTCATTGGAAGGACTGATGCTGAAGCTGCAACTCCAATACTTTGGCCACCTGATGTGAAGAACTGAGTCCTTGGAAAAGACCCTGATGGTGGGAAAGATTGAAGGTGGGAGGAGAAGGGGACGACAGAGGATGAGATGGCTGGATGGCATCACGGACTCAACGGACACGAGTTTGAGCAAGCTCCGGGAGATGGTGAAGGACAGGGAGGCCTGGCGTGCGGCAGTCCATGGGGTTGCAAAGAGCTGGACACAACTCAGTACCTGAACAACGACGAGAACCTGCAGTGCAGCTCAGGCAGCTCTGCTCGGCGTCTGGTGGCGACGGGGCCTCGCGAGGGAGGGAATCCAAAGCAGAGTGGACGCACGCGCACATACAGCGGGTTGCTACACCTCAGAGATTAACGCTCTGTAAAACAACTGTACTCCAATAAAATTAATTTAAAAGATAAACTGCGATACCGACACCCCCAGAAAAGCTCCGCGTGATGGCTGATATGCTTCCGTCCTTGCATCTGTCTGTCCTGCTGGCCGGCGAGTCCCTCCGCTCTTCTTGCTGCTCAGCCGAAGTTCCCTGCGCTCTGCACCCGCTAAGAGTTAACGACCCTTTACCCTCTCTCTTCATTTTGGAAAATTAGATGTGTGTTTTCTTCCGTGTCCCCGACCCCACAGCTTCCCTTCCCTTCCCTCTCTGCTTCCTCAGATAAAAATTTTAAAATAATTTTCCAAAAAAAAAAAATGGTTTTAGGGACCTGCCTGGTAGTCCAGTGGCTGAGAATTCGCCTTGCAATGGAGGGGCTGTGGGTTCCATCCCTGGTCAGGGAGCTAAGATCTCACATGCTTCTGGGGCCAAAATAGTCAAAACATAAATCAGAAGCAAGATTGTAACAAACATTCAATGAAGACTAAAAAGATGGTCCACATCAAAAAATAGTGTTTTAAAAAATTGTTTTCAAAACTTGCTTTATTGATGCTTTTTTCTAGTTCACGAAGTTTTGTGTTCTTTTTTTTATGACCTGCACGTTTTATAATTTTTATTTACTTACTCAGTTATTCGGCTGTGCTGGGTTTCCGTTGCTGCATGTTTGGCTGTGGTGAGCGGGGGCTTCACGTCACGGAGTTCAGCTCTGGGGTACACGGGCTCAGCAGTCTAGGCTCCTGGGCTCGAGAGCACAGGCCCCACAGGTGCGGCACGTGGGCCCAGCGGCTCCGATGCAGAGTCTTCCCAGGCCAGGGACTGCACCCGTGCCTCCTGCCCTGGCAGGCAGATTCTCTGCCCCCAGCCACCAGGGGAGCCTCAGATAATTCTATATTAAAAAAATTTTACACCAGAGAACAGCAAGGGAAGAATATAGGAACAAAAACATGAGACTCATTAAAACAAATAGTAACATGTTGCTGTTCAGTCGGCCCCATGGACCGCAGCAGGCCAGGCCTCCCTGTCCATCACCAACTCCCAGAGTTCACTCAGACTCATGTCCATTGAGTTGGTGATGCCGTCCAACCATCTCATCCCCTGTCGTCCCCTTCTCTTCCTGCCTTCAGTCTTTCCCAGCATCAGGGTCTTTTCCAATGAGTCAGTTCTTCACATCAGGTGGCCAAAATATTAGAGCTTCAGCTTCAGCATCAGTTCTTCCAATGAATATCAACATGGGAGACTTAGAATCACCCTTATGACCGTAAGTGATCAAACACTGTAATTAGAGGACAGAGACTGTCAGGCTGGAGAAAGGAAGAAAGGCCCAACATAAGAGGTTCACCTGAGACGTTCTCTCCATAAGAAGACCCAGGAAGACTGGATGAGGGGTGTAAACGCCTCTGGCGCCGCGGTGGCACCTGGGTGAGTGACAGGCACAAGGGACCTTAAGGCAGGAGGTATGGAGCAAGAAGTCAAGACATGTTTCATATGATGAACAGCTTAATTCAACAGGAAGACAAAGCAATCCTAAATGTGCGGGCATCGAACAGCACAGCTCCAGACGCCACACAGCAGCAGCCGGCACAGCTGAAGGGAGATACACGGCCACCGCCGCGGCTTAAGTGGCACCCAGCAGACAGGGCAAGATGAACAGACCCTGAAGATGCAGGGGATGGCTTGTCACACGTACACACCACATCCAACCGCCGCCAAGCAGATGCCTGTCGAGTCACACGGAACATTTCCCAACAGAAGTCGTGTCACAACTGTAAAGCCCGTCTCCATACATGTCACAGGACTGGGGTTCACAGCAAGCTAGACCCTCCAGCCCAGCCTTCAGACCCCACGGGCCCTCCCACGGCCCGAGTGTACCAGGAACACCAGCCCAGCTGCTCCAACCCTGACCCTCAGAACCCGGAGAGAGAATAGATATTGATCATTGTTACATGACATTGAGTTGGTGATGGACAGGGAGGCCTGGCGTGCTGCGACTCATGGGGTGGCAAAGAGTCGGACACGACTGAGCTGAACTGGACTGGATCTAACAATGTGTTCCACTTGTTGCTCTTCAGTTGCTAAGTTGCGTTCGACTCTTTGGGACCCTGCAGCACACCAGGCCTCCCTGTGCTTCACCATCTCCCAGAATTTGCTGAAACTCATGTCCATTGAGTCGGTGATGCCATCCAACCATCTCGTCCTCTGTCGCCCGCTTCTCCTCCCACCTCCAATCTTCCCCAGCATCAGCGTCTTTTCCAGTGAGGTGGCTCTTTACATCAGGTGACCACAGGACTGGAGCTTCAGCATCAGCCCTTCCAGTGAATTTCATTCAGGGTTGATTTTCTTTAGGATTGATTGGTTTGATCTCCTTGCAGGCCGAGGGACCTCAAGAGTCTTCTCAGATGTTCCACACTATATAATGATGCGCACTACACTTATTCACTATTATTTACCTACTTTCCCAGCTGCTTTGTTTCACAGCGACTTGTTACACGGCAGCAAGTCACTGACACATCCGGCTTGTTGAGCTGGGAGCCCCGGGGACGGATTTCACGTGCTCCTTCCTTTCCGACGCAGTCAAGGTGGGAAAGTTCCCTCCAGGCACCAACCAAACCCAAAAAGCAGAGGCAAGGAGAACAGGAGCCAGTGATACAGAAAACACAATAGCTCCTCAGCACAGCCGACGGCGACTGTTCAAAGGACTAACAGGAGCGATGATCCCTGGCAAGATTAAGGAGGACGGCATCTCATCAACAGTGAGAGGGGACACGTTACAGGTCCTCAGCGACTGAGAAAATGCCGAGTGAGAAGATCACCAAGAATTTTATGCTGATAAACCAGACAACCTGGGCGCAAGGGAAAGAGTCACCGAGAAACATATCTGCCAACACTGACACAAGAAGCCGAGACTCTGAGTCACCCTGTGTCTGTCAGTTAGAATCAGAGGTGTTTTCCAGATCAAGCCCTCACCTCACGTCATCACATGGCCCCCCGGGGGTCTGGGACGGGTCTGGGGGGGCAGGGGCAGCCCCTGGGGAGAGGAGCAACACAGCCAGGCAGGAGGAGGGCACCCACAGTCAGTCATGGGCTCTCCCTGCTGTGAGCGGGGGGGGCCTGCGGAGTGGGGGGCCCTGGAGGGGTGGGGGATCCCAAAGGCAGGGGTGGGGGACCCCAAGGGGAGGAAGGTGCCCGCCATCGACCGATGGACACGGAGCCGCGTGCCTGTCACCACCTTCTCCTTTAATGCAGCTCAGACCCCCTTGGTCTCAGAACGTGTGGATGGAGGGATGGAGACACACAGACCCTCAAGCTCTGCGCCAGGAGGTGCCCTGGGAGGGCGCGAGCCACGGGCCGTCTTCCAGGTGAGAAGGCGCTGTCAGTAGCGTCTGTAAACACGTTCAGATTCTTAGTACTTTGGGTTAAAAAATATATTCTGAGGCCGGGACACAGCCGGCCTGAGCGACAGGCTCCCGGGCAGGGCAGCACACTGGTGGTTTCTGTTCAAGGCCGACCTCAGTTTCAGCTTCAGAACTTCATCATGCAGCCTCCGGGCCTCGGGACAGATGGGTACTCAGGTCAGCCCGGACGCAGAGGCACGGTGGGGGCAGAGCCTGTGCCCTGGGCCTGGAGCTGCCCCTCGAGGGGAGGGCCCCACTCCTCGCAAGCTTCAGCCCCCTGTGCTGGGGGTCTCTCTTCCCCCTCGCCCCCACCCCACAAGCCTGCCCCCTCTGCTGGGGGTCTCCCTTCCACACCCCCCCACCCCCACCCCGCAAACCTGCCCCCTCTGATGGGGGTCTCCTTTCCCCCCTGTCCCCCGCCCCACATAGGCTGGACCAGGAAATGGTGAGATGGAGAATGAGGGAGCCAGGGGGCCAGCGTCAGAGCAGCCCCCTCCTGTCAGAGGGCTGGCGCGCATCGTGCAGGGGTCTCCTTTCCGTCCCACCTCCCATACTCCCTTACCCTCCCAGACCCCTCCCCCAGGACAGCGCCACCAGAGACATGGGTTACATCTGCCCCCCCGGGGCCTGTGTCTTCAGGCTCAGGGAGACCCCTGGGCTCGTCCATTCAGGACCTGCTGCTTCCGCTTCGTTCCTGCCCTCCGACCCCATGACCCTGGGAAACCCAAGGTCAGAGCCCGTGTGGCCCTCTCCGGGTTTCAATGGACACTCACCATCTGCACGTCCCGGGCGGCCCTCCCGACGTCCTCGAGGGGGGCCAGCCCCCGGAACCTGCTCCTCCGCGCCTGCAGCTGCTGGGCCTGGGGCTTCAGCGTCTCCTCCAGAATCTGCCCTCGGAGGCCACTGCAGGGACAGGGTGTGGGGAGACGGAGCTGTTCGTCCGCCCGCCCACCCTGGAGCACCTTCTGTCCCCGGGCTGGGAGGGGCAGCTCCCCCCGCCTCGGGCGCCCACCCACAGGGGACAGGCTGCCTCCCGTGCCCCCTCCTGCCAGACCTGCTGTACTTTAAACCCTCAGGTTCACGTGAGACATTACACACCGAGGACACTGCACTCAGCGCCTTGTGAAGCAGGAGGTGTCTGTCTCTGGAGGGAACGCGCGGTTTTAACAATTCCTCAGAGAGGAATAGAGCACGGCCTCAGAGTGACGCTGGACGTGTCTGCTCAGCGGGGCCCGGGGCCGTGTCCCCCACAGGACATCGGGAGCGCAGTGGGGAGGGTGTTAGAGCCTGGGGTACACCCGTGCCAGGGCCCTGGGACTCCCGCCCCAAGTACAGTGGCCGCCTGAGTCCTCAGGACAGACCCCACGGCGAGGGGCCTGACTGCCCTCATCTCAGACCCCAGACCCTGGGAAGTCCTGCCTACGGGGCGGGGTGTCTGAGCACAGATGTGGCCCGCTGTGGGCTTGCTAAGGGGCCACGGGGGCGACGAGGGATCCCAGATGTGCGAGCACCCCCCACCAACTCCTCAGCTGCAGGTCAGACCCCCATATGGCTGCCTCAACCCACTGACGGACCCGGGACACTTTCCCAGTTTCCAGGATGACGGAGGAAAGAGCCCGCTGCCACCCACAGGTCACAGCACAGCCACCTTCTCCAGGGCCCTCGGCCCAGAGCTGGTGCCCGTGGAGAGGTCAGGGGTCGGTGATCGGGGTGGGCGGAGGGCCGTGTCCAGGAGGATGGACTCACGCCCGGCCACCGACGAGGTTGCCACCCTCGTTTCCTGGCGTGCTTACAGTGGCTTCTCTTTGCTCTGTTTCACTCTTCCAGGCGGATTCTTCGGTATTTTCTCGTTCCCTCTCGGGTCCGTGGCAAAGGCTATCTTTGCCGCCCCCTGGAAGACGCAGCAAGAGCCTTTCAGGAAAACAGCCACTGATGCCAAGGCAGCCCCAGGCACAGCACGCTCGCGCCCCTCACGCTGGGGCCCCAACCGCGGCGGGCACGGGGTGGGGGGCGAGGCTACAGCGCAGGGCACGGCCCGGCCCGGAGGTGGGCACAACACTCCTGGCCGTGCTCCATCTCTGAGTCAAGCTGGCGAGCGGCTCATGCCCGACTCCGCGGGGGAAGTGGGAGCAGCCCTGCCGTCGGAAAAGACAGGCCTCTGGCTCCACGCGAGCTCACGGGCCCCCACGCGTGTGCAGGTACAGCTGGGGCTTAGGGGTGCCCCCCACCTAGCCCCCTGCCGCCCGATCCAAGGCCGGCAAGCCCCGACTGCTCTCAGGGACCCCACAAGCTCCGGACAGTGACCATCCAGTGTCTCCAGCAGGACATCTTCTCCGCCCTCCCCGGAAGCAGCCGCGACAGGTTCTTCTGGGCGGAGGGGCCCTGTGCAGGGGCCAGCGAGAGCAGGATAAAGGCCACGCGGTTCCGTAAGGACTCGCGGACGGCTTAGGCCTTCCCTGGTGGGACAGTGGATAGGCATCCCCCGGCCAGTGTGGGGACACGGGTTTGAGTCCACATGCCGCGGGGCAGCTGAGCCCGTGTGCCACAGCATGCTGAAAGGCCGGAGGGCCACCGCTCCTGAACCTGACGCCCAGAGCCCGGGCTCTGTGACAGGAGAAACCGCCGCTGTGAGAGGCTTGTGCGCCAGTGAAGAGCGGCCCCCGCTCATGGCAACTAGAGGAAGCCTGCACCCGGCAACCGAGACCCAGTGCAGCCGAAAACAAAATAAGACAAGAAGAGACTTCACAGACCACTGGCATTCATCTCGAAAACAACAGATCCCTTCAAACGTCTGGGTTAGGGCATTACCCAAAGTGTGCTTGAACAGCACTCTGAACGCTAGAGAATCAGCTCTGGGGCCTGGGGGCGCCTCCCCTGGACCCCTGGCCGCCGGGGCCTGGGGTGTTTCGTCTGAGTCTGCTCCTCCGCCTGCCCACAGTGGCTGTCCTCTGTCCTGCCTGATTCCTGTCTCCTGGGTTTTCCATTCCAGAACGTTCCTTTCCCTTCTCCTCACGCTGGCCACACCTGGACGCCTGGGTGGAACTCTCCAGTGTGTGCCCTGAGCTCCTGGGCTCCCACACGAACGCCCAGTGCTCTCGGCTCTGTGCAGACCCTGCGCTCCTGAAGGTGCCCAGCCCGCTGCTGCTGGGGTGCGTTCTCGCTGCTCTGCTGGGGTGCCCTGGGCTCCCATAGAACTGTACCTCGCGCCTCCCAACCCAGCCATCCTGCAGCAGTTTCCTCCTGGCAGGGACCTGAAAGATTTCTGCCGTCAGGGCTACAAGCTGGGGGCTCTGCAGCCCTGTAACCAGGACGCGAGTGGCAACATGGCAGAGCCGTCACCCGGCGCTGCCTGCAGCTGCCCTCCCCCTCATTGGACCCCTGAGAACCAGACTGACCCCCCAGCACAGGGTGTCTAGCCTTGATTATCTGAAGTGTGCGAGTGCGTCTGTGTGTGTGAAGTGTGAGTGTGTGTGTGTGAAGTGTGTGTGTGTGTGTGTGTGAAGTGTGTGTGTGTGTGCATCAGGACGCACTGCTGATGCAGGGACTGTGTGTGTCTGTAAAGTGTGCAAGTGTGTGTGAAGTGTGCAAGTGTGTGTGTGTCAGGGGGCAGAGCTGCTGCAGAGATTGTGTGTGTCTGTGTGTGTGCAGTGTGCGAGTGTGTCTGTGTGAAGTGTATGAGTGCGTGTGTGTGAGTCAGGGTGCCCAGCTGCTGCAGAGACTGTGTGGGTGTGTCTGTGTGCGTGAAGTGTGTCTGTGTGTGTGTGAAGTGTGCGAGTGCATCTGTGTGTGTAAAGTGTACAAGTGTGTCTGTGCGGCAGGGTGCCCAGCTAGTGCAGGGACTGTGTGGGTGTGTGTGAAGTGTGCAAATGCGTCTGTGAAGTGTGCGAGTGTGTCCGTGTGTGTGTGGGGGCACACAGCTGCTGCAGGGACTGGGTGAGTCTGATGGGAGAAGGCTGGGGGGGTGCCGGGGCGGCGAGGGGGTCACGCAGGGCTAATCTGCCAGGTCACCTCTAAGTGGGTCACCAGGCCAGCCACCTGCGTCACCATCTCCAGCCCAGCAGCACCTGCTTGACCTCAGAAGGAGCCTAAGGCTGGGGGAGGCTGGGGGTGGGGGGGGCAGGAGCCGGCCAGCTTCTCCTCTCCCCCCACCCCCGATTCCCCCATCCCCCAACCCTCGCTGGGACAGCTGCCGCAGACACAGCGGAATCAGAACCTCCTGCCTGGGGGGTGGGGTGCTGTACACATGAGGCCACGGGTCAGGCCCTCCTGCCGCGGCCCCCGAGCAAGCGCCAGGTCCAGTGGGCATTCCTTACACGCAGACACCTGCTTTTACCTTTAAGGTGCGAAGGGTGTGATTCTGGCTGCACCCCCAGCCCTGCGTTGCTGTTACGCATACAGTGCGTGGACTCCAAGGTCACTGACAAAGCCGCTGGGTTCAGAGCATCACGAAAAACGAGGACACCACGCTTTCAAAAAAGCGGGTGGTGAGTCACGAGGCTTGGGCCCCTGCCTGGGCCAGAGGAAGCTTCCTGACCAGTGTGCGGGTGGACAGGACGTCGGCAACCCCCGCAGAGCCCACAGCCAAGCCCTGGGAGGCCGGGCGCTCCCGTGTCCCTGCGGGCCAGCCCGGCCTGGCCCCTCCGCCAAGCTCACAGGGACGGGGGATGCAGTGGACGGAGCTCCCAGCTCTGCCTACGTTCCCCCCTGCAGATGACACGGAAGGCCGCTAACGCGCTTCCCACCCTCAGGCCCACCACACGATTGCTCTTACTTCTCTGAGACAGGCCCCCGGAAGTCTCCCAAGATTTAGTGTCTTTAACTCTCCCAGACATGCTCCTGGAAGCGGACGGCCTGCAGCCGGCCAGCCACGGCCCCCTCTCTCTGGGCTGCCCCTGAGCGTGCTGGCCACTGTCTCCAGCTGGAGCGCCGAGGCGCGAGCGGCTCCTGTGGGTTTTCTGCCTCCGGGGTGTCGTCTGCGACCTGCCTGTCCTACCCTTTGCCTGTTTGTCTGCTGCACTCTTTAAAAACCTATTTGTGGTTTTTCTTTACATGATAGATATTAACCTTTTGTTACAAATATACGTCACGAGTAATCTCCCCATCGTTTGACTTGGCTCAGAGGTGGAAGCGTCTGCCTGCAGTGCAGGAGACCTGGGTTCGATCCTTCGGTTGGGAAGATCCCCTGTGGAAGGAAATGGCAGCCCACTCCAGTATTCTTGCCTGGAGAATCCCATGGACAGAGGAGCCTGGTGGGCTACAGTCCACAGGGTCGCAAAAAGTTGGACACGACTGAGTGACCTCACTGTATAGCATTTCAGGCCATGAAAAATGCTTCCGCTTTTAGCTTCTTATTTTTAGCGTCAGCGTTGTTACATTTAACTTAGGAGGCAAAGTGCTACTCCAGGTTTACAGACACTTCAATCCCTAGGCTATGAACCCTAGGAATGGAGTGACGAGATGCCGTATTTCTCCATAAAACACAAAATATACAGAATGGGCCGAGCTTCTCCTTGCACAGCACCACGGAAGTCATCTCCAGCTGGGGGAAGCATGCGAAAAGGCAGCGAGCGCCAGCAACACACGCCCGGAGCGCGCAAATACCGCACCCTGGGTATGACTGCCCCGTGGCGGCAGCGACCCAGTGGCCACGGCTGGATGGACAGAGAAGCAAAGTGCCCGTCCACACACGGAGCGTCACTCGGCCCTGAAGAGGAAGGGGTGCTACACAGGCCACGATGCCCACAAGCCCTGAGGACACGGTGCTCAGTGAAGCGACCGCCATGGCGCACACGCAGGCAGCCCGCACTCACGGGGGCCCCAGGGGCCAGACACAGACAGAGGGTGGGGACAGAGCTGCCGTCTGGGAAGACGGGAAGGCCCTGCAGATGGACGAGGTGGTGCTTGTAGAGCGCCGGGATTGTACTAAGCGCCCCTGAACCACGCGCTTAACCGCGGTCCAGACGGCACGTGGTCTGTTACGGGCACTCAGGCACAAGTGACTCGTGGCGGCTCCCCATCCGATGACCACCAAGGCCACAACGATGCTTAAATCCAGCCCCGCGGTGGGGCCGTGGCCTCTGGGGGTCACCTTGACGATCCCTTCTGTGCCCCTGGTTAGGAGGAGGTGCCCTCATCACCAGGAAGAGGCTTCGGGGGGCGGGGGGTGCAGGGGGAGGGGAAATGGGCCTCCTGGGCCCCGGGGGAGGGGAGGAGGCCTGCCGCCCGTCTCGTGGCCCGTGGCCTGGACTGTGGACCGGAGTTCAGCCTGGGGCCCCTGAGCCCAGGATCACAAGCCCTTCCGCTGCCGGATCAGCACCCAGGCGGGCTGAGTGCCTGCAGAAGGGAGCAGGGGAGGCCAAGGGACTCCAGGGGGACAACAGGCCAGCGCGTCCCGCATGGCCAGCCAGGCGGTCTCCTGGGGCAGGGCGCCCACACAGTTCGGCCTGCAGCTGCCTGGAGCCGGGAGCCTGTGCAGGTCGAGGGGGATGGTCACCAGCCCCACCCCCGCTCTGAAGACACACCTGGGGGGCTGGGCCCTGGGCAGAGCCGATGGGCTGCAGGGGGGCCCTGGGGCCCTGGGAAGGGGCAGAGTGACTTCATTACTGGGGTCTCATGCACAGAGGCAGGGGGCTGTAGACACAAGGCTGCCCTAAGCAGAGCAAGTGATAAGGCCTGGACGCCAGGACAGAGCCACTTGGGGAGGGCGAGAGGACTGGCCAGGCCTTGCGATGGCCCGTGGGAGGGATGGGGTGGGGTAGGGGGTGAGGACAGCCCTCACTGGGCCTGGGAATGAGGAGGCCGGTGGGGGGTTCCCAGGATGGCAGAGCCCCCCAGAGGACGCTGCGGGGCAGTGACGCCCACTCCCGGAGGACCCAGGCCTGAAATACAGGCAGGTGAGGGTTGAGCTTCGGGGAAGAGATCTGAGTGCCCACAGGGAGCTCCTGGGAGGCTGGGCAGCGGGGCTGCAGGGGGGTGGCCGGTGGAGGCGGGGACAGGGTGGACGAGCTGGTGGTCTCTGTTTTCTGCATGAGGTCACCGTGGCAGAGGGACAGGACGGCAAGCTGACGGGCTTTGCAAAGCAGGCCGCCTTCACGCCTTCACCTGGACGCAGCCAGCCCCACTCCCCACCGCCCCCCTCCCCTCCGCGCGTGACCCTCACCTACCAGATTCCTCTGCGGGCGCCCCCTCCCCTCCTCCCCTCCCCACGACATACTGGGCTCCTCTGTGGGCGCCCCCTCCCCTCCACACGCACCCCCTCCCCACGCGCCCCCTCCCCACCCCCCACCTACCGGGCTCCTCTGTGGGCGCCCCCTCCCCGCCCTCCACATACCGGGTTCCTCCTCGGGGGCTCCTCCGGCCTTCTCCTCATCACCTGGGCGCGCTCCCTCCACTCCTGCAAAGCTCGCTTGTCTCTGAGGCGGGGGGCCGGGGAAGGGGGCAGAAGAACGTGATCGCTGTGGGTAAAGCGGCCTTCAGCTCACCAGCGTTTCTACGGTCATTTCTAGAGCTTCACACAAAAGCCCGTCACTCCGGGCCCCCCCCCCAGAGCGCAGACACCGGCTGGACACCCAGGCCTCCTGGGCAGCGCTTGGCGCCTCTGAGTCTGTCTGGACCTCCTGGCAGGGACCAGTCTGGCCCTGGCCAGCCCCTGCCCGCTGAGGCATCAGGGCCCTTTCCAGGAGGGCTCAACTGGGGCCGTGACCTCCAAAGCCAAGGCCTCAGGCATTCACAGGTCTGCATGCGGCCGGAGGGGGACGCCTGAGCCTCGCCAGGAGCCTGAGCCCGGTCTCTGCCACCCAGCGCCCGCGGCTGGGCTGTTGGCAGCGTATAACCCAATGCACCACAAACCCCGGACGATGCCTGGGGCTTGTTGCCTCCGTGGTGCCGGGCACTGCGCCCGGAAGGTTCCCGGCTGAACAGAGCCCAGCTCTTCCCAGGCTGCAGCTGTGGCGCTGGGATGGCCGGGCCGGGGGCTTCACACGCTGGGCTCCGGCCCTGGATGCCAGTTCTCCAGCCCAGGCAGCCACTCGCCTGTTTGAACCAAGTCCTGACTCTTCCGGTGAATCCTTCCGGCCCCCAGACCTGGCTCTCCGTTTCCTCTCCGGGCAGAGCCCTCCCGTGGCCTGGGCCCCAGCCCAGAGGCGCCAGACCCCCTCCGTCCTCAGGGTCACGGCGCTGGGCCCTCCTGGGCTCCTGGCCTCTGCCCTTCAAGGCCTCTGTCCTGGGCTCCAGCCTGAGGGAGGCATGGGCTTTGTGCTCCAAGCAGAGCACTTCGTCCCCTGCAGCTCCCCGCCCCGGCTCCCCCACCGCCCTGCCTCCCGGGAGCTCCCTGTGGGCGCTCAGGCCCCTTCCCTGTGGCTCGGTCACCCCTCACTCCTGCAGCTCAGGCCTGGGTCCCCGCAGAGCAGGTGTCACTGCCCTGCACCCTCCTCTGGGGGCTGTGCCGTCCTGGGATCCCTCAGCGGCCTGCTCCTTCCCAGGCCCAGTGAGAGGCTGGCTGTCCTCGCAGCCCACCTCCATGCCTCCCGGGAGGACCAGGTGCCCCCTTTGCACCTGCACAGAGCCTCCTCACCTGCGGGCTGCCCACCCCCAGCCCCGAGCCGCTGCCCACAGGAAGCTGTGACTGCGACTGCAGGCGCCTCTGCCTGTCACCTCTCGGGGACACCTCTCGGGGGTCCCTGTCGCCTCTCAGGAAATGGGCTGCAAGGGACCTACTCCTTAAGAGGCACAGACCGAGGTCCTGGGGAGCTGCAGGAGCACAGACAGCCGGCGGCCATGCTGAGGCCAGGCCGATGGAGAGGCCCCACGCGGGGCCAGCGGGCACCAACTGGCCTCGGGCCCACGCAGAGAACCAGGAGGGAGATGCCACCCACCCTCCCACTCCAGAGCTGCTCGGAGAGGGCGGGCGGCGCCCTGGGCCCCGTGGAGCCCGACCTTCGTCTGCCCTGCCTCTTGGGCCCCCCGCCCGGCACCCAGCTGAGCCAGAGGGTGGGGCCTTGAGCGACGGAGGCAGAGGTGCTCAGGAGGGGCTGTGGGCAGCCACTCCTGCAGACCTGCCTGGATGGGGAGGGGGCGGGGGGCACCGTGGGGGCCACAGTGCGGGCACGGCAGGCTCCATGCGGCACCCAGGTGGACGGACACCCAGGAGACGGGAGGGCAGCCCGGGGGAGCCCAGGCCACACCGCCTCGCTCAGCCACGCTGTCAGTCATGGGGTGCAGGGCCCCGGGCAGGGTTGCTGTGTTCCCTGCCCAGGTCTGAGTGCCTGGCAGCACCCGTCTTTCCCCGAAGGTGACAGACCCCGATGAGAAAAGCACATCTGGACCAGGACCAGCGCGCGGGCCCATCCGAACGTTTGCTCTGCGAACCCTCTCTGCCCGAGGGTCCTGAGAGAAGACACTCAGGTGGGCTGACAATTTACAAGGCAGGGCAGGACCGCGGGGCCAGAGCAGGCCCTGCTAGGAGGAGAGGCTGTGCCCACCGCAGCCCCGGGCAGGGGGAGCGGAGAGACCCTGCCCTCCCTCTCTCCCTGCTGACCTCCTGCCAGACCCCTCACCGGCCAAACCCAACCAGAGTGGGGGCACCCGGCACGCTGGAGGCAGTCCGGTGGTGCTAGGCGGTCTCTGGGGGCCCAGAGTGCAGTGGAGACAGGCAGTTGGCGGGGCTGGGGGGCAGAGGGCAGACAGTGAGGATGGGACCAAAGTGACCCCCCCATGAGGCCGACCGAGTCAGCCCAGACCCCGGGGTAGGGGCAGGATGAGCCCACGGACAGCGCGCTACTCTAAGACCTGAAGCCAGTGACGAACAGGAGAAGACAGACTGGGGGAGAGTAAGGAAGCAGAGGGGGACACGGGCTGGCAGTAGACGAGGGGCCGCGCCCAGCCACGGGGGACAGCACGATGGCTTTCGGCGAAGCCCAGACCCCTGGCACTCCCCCGACCGAGGGTGCCCCCACCCCTGACCCCGGGGGCCCCCCTCACCCCAGGCACCCCCTGACCATGGCGCCCCCACTTCATTCTGACCCTGAGCACGCCCCCCACAACCTCACCTCCTGCTCTGCTCCTGAGCCTGCCTCTCCCGCAGCTCCCGGAGGGCCAAGCTCCTGCTCTCCCCGAGCTGGCTGGCACGGACCAGGGCCTGCTGGGTGGAGTCCAACTCGGGCAGCACGCCCTGGAAAGAAGGCATCTTCATCCTATGACGACATGGGGTCGTCAGCCAAGTGCGTCACGCAGCCCGAGACAGCCCCTGGGGGTGAGCGCGGGGCCGCGGGTGGCTGCCTGCGGAAACCCCGATGGTCACGGTTGGTGACCTCCACCCCCTCCCCAGGCCAGGTCGTGACTGTGCTGCTGTGGGAAAAGGTGGGCATGGACCTAGATGAACCAGGTCATTGGGGCCTCTGCTGGGAGCCCTGTGCTGTGAGCCCAGAGCCACGGCCAGGCAGTGACCCTCCCCACGGCAATGACCCTCCAACGATGCTTTCCTTTGAGAAAGTCTCAAACCCACAGAACGGGCGAAGTGACGATGCAGTGAACACGTGCGCCCTTCTCTTGCAGATCTAAGCTCTTCTATGTTCCAACAGCGACCAGCCTTGTCAGCTCAGACGGGCCCGTGCTCACAGCCTCGCCGCAGACTTTCACCACAGACTCGTGGGGCAAGTGTCCACACAGTCCACGTGGCCACAGGCGACTGACCTCGGACCCCGTCCTGTGCCCTGGACGTGACGTCACCACCCATGCCCACGTATGAGCTGTGCTCGCCATTGTTACTGGGTTATGTTCTCTCTGTACACACACACATCCACACACGTGTGCACACCATGCACACACACACCACGTGCACACACACCACATGCACACACACCACACACACGCACACCACATGCACACACACACCACGTGCACATGCACACCACATGCACACACCACACGCACACGCACCACATGCACACACACCATGCACACACACACACCACACACGCACACCACGTGCACACGCACCACACACACATGCACACCACGCACACACACACACCACACACACACCACGCACACACACACCACACACACGCACACCACGCACACACACCACACACACGCACACCACACACACACCACACACACCACACACACGCACACCACGTGCACACGCACACCACACACACACACACCACGCACACACACACCACACACACGCACACCACACACACGCACACCACGCACACACACACCACGTGCACATGCACACCACGCACACACACGGCATGAGTTTTCTCTCCCGTGACCTCTTGCTCTGAGCCTGTTTCCCTGGCCGCTCCCGTCTTGGTAACTTGAACCCTAAACCGGGGCAGGCACCCGCCACGTCTCGGGAGGGTGGTGTGGACACACGTCCCCCTGACATCGTCACAGGGCCTCGCAGAATACCGTGACGACCTGCGCGGACCGCGTCCAGCCTTGCCTCCTGCCTTCACCTGCAGATGGGCCTCGGGTGGGGGAGCGGCTTCCTGCCCGAGCTCAGCGCGGCCCTGAGGCCGGGGGGCAGCTCTGCCGGCAGGAGCTGGCTCCCCAGCGCCCCGGCCTGCTCAGTCTCCACGATCTCCTGCCGCAGCTTCCAGAACCGCCGGATCTCGTCCTCGCTCGGCCAGTCCTCCAGGGGCTCGGTGGGCCTCCCGGGCTCGTGTGGCTCTAGTGTTCCGACAGGTGGGGAAAAGCCTGCCTTTCCTGTTACCGCGCTTCCCTTTGGCGCCTGAGAACGAACGGTTTCTTGGTTAGGCACGTGTTCTTCGGGTAAGTCCAACAGGGGCTGTGGCAGGTCCCTTACGGTCATCTTTTTAACTGGGGAAATGGACAGCGAACAAAAGGCCGTTTTAGTAGATTGCACCTCCACGCCCGAGACACACACTGCCTGGAGCCCTCTCCCTGCACAGAGAGGGCTGGGGGGCTCCCTGTGTAGAGTTGCCTGGGGTGGTTCCTGTGCCCCAGGCCCTCACACTGCACATAAGTCCAGATAAATGAAGATATTTTCCCCATCTAGACCTTCTAGTATCTGCTTCTAATTGATGCTCAACCCACAAACCTGTCATTTTTAATTGCAGCCCTTTTGCTGACTTTAGACACTTTGATCTCTAGCAAAGTCAAGTGAGAAAACTGGCCCCAAACATATTCATCCCGAGGGGCACCAGAGCCCTAATCGGGCGTTTGGGCCACGGCACCCCAGACGGGGGTCATCTGGCCTCACATGGCCTCTGGTGGGGCAGAACCCGATGTGCTGACTGACTGACAGACAGGGGGCCTGGGCCTGCTTTGGACTAGGCATGGGGGGCTCGCCCACCAAGCCCAGGCTCAGCCCGCAGCACACTCCCCAGAATCAGCGGCCCCTGGCGTTCTTCAACACACTGAGAGAGCTTAGTCTGTTCAAGTTACCTTCTGGTACAAAGCAAATTCATCTTCAGCTTTTCGGCCTGATTGATTTACCATTTTCTACCCTTTTCCCCAGTTGATCATGTATCTATTATGTAAGAACCAACATAGCCCTCTTTGTAAAAGTACAAATAAAAAATACAATGGGACTGAAAGACAATGAGTTTTAACTACACAATAAAATGTTAAATTCTAAACAGTACGTTCAGCGTCAGCGGTCAGGACTTTGTTTCTCAGAGGCCGCTCTCTGTGTTCGGGGAGACTGGAAAGCGGGCGGGTGAACGCCTGGGCTCACAGGTTGGCACGACAGCACCGGCCTTTCGGAGCCCTGGCCGCGGTCTCCTCGCGTGGGAACCCTAGGGTGCACGAGCGGGGCACGCTGTGGCTGCACCGCGCGGCTTGTGTGAGCCTGGGACAACCTGATCCCGACCACAGCGTGCTGGGGGTTGGTGTGGTTTTTAAAGAAAAACAGTTTTCAAAACGGGCAAAGACATGCTTTAAAAAGTCTTAAGAAGTGATGAGAAATGTGTGTCCAATTCGCTTGTGGACAATTGACTCAGAGTCGGAGACAAACTGGACCCGGCACAACACCAAACAGAGGAGGAGAGGGGCCAGCAGAGATGGTTCTTAAAGTCAAGCAAAAGGGCCAGATGGAAACACTGTAAACGGACGCTGACTATCACCCCACGGGGCTCGGAAACAACGAAAGCAGGAAAATGCAAACCGCTGTTTCGAGTGGTCATTTGGTGTATTTTTAAGTGACTCCTGGGGTGGTCACCTCGTGGGGGCTTGCAGGTGAGGACGGCTTCGTCCGAACCACCCCAGTGGGCTTTTACCCAAAACCACCCTCGACAAGCTCAGTGACGGGCACTGAGGATGCAAACCCATTCACATGGAACCAGGAAGACACGCGGCTCTGAGTGAGCACGGAGGTCTGTGCGAGTCTGGCCGGGGACATGCCAGGCGCCTTTACCCTGCGTGACTCCCTGGGGCCTGGTGTCACAGAGCGCTGGCGTCAGCGCGTCCTAACAATCGCGCCACCCACCTTGAGGGGAGCCGCCACGGGGGGCCGTGTAACAATCGCACCACCCACCTTGATGGGAGCCATCACGGGGGGCCGTGTAACAATCGCGCCACCCACCTTGAGGGGAGCCGTCACGGGGGGCCGCGTGCTCGGCTGCGCAGATCTGCAGGAAGGTCAGGATGGCCACCAGCCCCCTCTGCACCACAAATGGCGGCGGGAACTCCAGGGGGCAGTGCCGCAGACTAAGGGCCTTCAGGGTGGTCACGCTCCCTGCGGGAGAGCAGAGCCATCAGCACCGCCGCCCGGCAGGAGCCGCAGGTCAGGGCAGCCCGGCCCCCAACACGAGGGAAAGAAAGCCGGCTGAGGATCTGGGGCGAGAGGTCAGGACAGATGTCTGAGATCTGCTAACAGAAAAAAAAAATCTCTGCAGGGGAGAGGGGTTCTGCGGATGAAGACCATGGTGGTGATAAAATTAAATACGGAAATGGAAGCGGCAACCGCAGCCCTCTGATGAAAACCAAAATACAAAGATCTGCCATATGCTATCTCAAAGACCTATTTTCAACAACAACAACAAAAACTACAGGTCATACAGAAAAGGAGGAGCAGAGGCGAATGGGACGGAGACTCAGGAAACACAGTCGGCAGAGGCTGTCTCCCGTTGGTCCAGGTGCCGGATTCAGCACACAGAAACTTCAAAACAGTCATTTACATGTGTTCAAAGAAATGAGAAAACAACAATAACCCACGTTTGAATGATTAAAGGAAAATGTAGTGAAATGACTCAACAAATGTCAATAAAATGTAGAAACTACACAAACGAAGCAAGTGGAGTTCTGGAGTTGAAAATTACAAAGACTGAGATGAACATCTACTGGGGGGACTCAGCAGCAGGCATGAGATGGAGGAGAGACAGTGAGTGAACTCAAAGGTGGAAGAGCAGAAAATCTCCATCCGAAGGTCACAGAGGGGAAAGGGTTAGAACCAGAGCAGAACCTCCAGAGACTGTGGAACAGCGGCAGGTGTGCAAACGTGTGTAAGGAGAGCAAAGACACAGAAAGGAGCGGAAGAGTCGCCCAAGGAGACCACGCCCCAAAAGCCCCCAGAGGCAACCACATTCGTTGACCTACACTCTCAAGACCCTCAAAGGGATTCACACTGAGGACGACTTGGTGCAGTTCCTGAAAGACCAGGAAAATGACCTTGGAAACAGGTCATTATGTAAAGGAACCAGCCACAAGGCCTGGTTTTTCCAGTGGTCGTGTCTGGATGAGAGAGCTGGGCCATAAAGAAGGCTGAGAACCAAAGAACTGACGCTTTCAAACTGTGGTGCTGGAGAAGACTCTTGAGAGTCCCTTGGACTGCAAGGAGATCCAACCAGTCCATCCTAAAGGAGATCAGTCCTGGGTGTTCACTGGAAGGACTGATGCTGAAGCTGAGGCACCAATCCTTTGGCCACTGGATTCGAAGAACTGACTCATTGGAAAAGACTCTGATGCTGAGAACGATTGAGGGAAGGAGGAGAAGACGGTGACGGGGGATGAGATGGCTGGATGGCATCACCGACTCAACGGACCTGAGTTTGAGCAAGCTCTGGGAGATAGTGAAGGACAGGGAAGCCTGGCGTGCTGCAGTGCACGGGGCTGCAAAGAGTCGGACACGACTGAGCAACTGGACAACACAAGGTCGCTGGCTGATTCTTGCCAAGAGCAACGGTGGCGGAAGACAGTGAGCATCAGGCTCCAGGTGCTGGAGGAAACCTGCTGATCCGGCCTCTGAGTCCACCCGACTGTCCTTCACGGCCCCAGACGAAAGGGGGGCCTTCCAGAACGGACGCACATAGAAATAGAGCACACAAACTGGCCTGCAACGATTTAAAACCTGAATTGGTCATTATCCCCCCGCCCCAGCCCCACCCCACCCACAATCTCAAGTTCAGGTGAACACCACGAACAGAACAGATGAGCTTAACAGTAAACTGAACACAGCAGAAGGCGGGACCGATGGACTCAAAGGCGGGCCAACAGAGAGTCCATCGCGGTGGAGCGCAGAGCGGGGACAGGAGCTGGGAAAGGGCACTCAAGGCATCTGAGGCGGATCCACACGTAACCGTCAGGCGCGCCGGATGTGAGGAAAAGGCACGCGGGGGGACAAGACACCCAGAGAAAGAACAGTGGCCCCAGGATTCCCCAAATCTGATGAAAGGCATCAACCAGCAGGTTCAGGCAGCCCAGCGAACCCTGAGCAACGGACACACAAAGAAAACCCCACCCAGACACACCACAGGCAACCTGCTGAAAGCCAAACGGAAAAAGAAAACTCAGAGCAGCCCGAGAAGAAGAGACGTTCCCTCTCTCCAAACCGCTGACTTTTGAGCAGACGACGGAATCCACACTGCAGCGTGGGCATCTCCAAGTGCTCAGCCCCTACAGTCTGGCTTCCCACACACGCAGCTAAAACACCCTTCAACAGCGAAGGAGAGATGGAGATGACCTGTGAGAAAACCTGGGGTGGCAGAGGCCGAGATGGTTGCATGGCGTCACTGCCTCGAAGGACATGAATCTGAGCAAACGCCAGGAGACGGCGGAGGACAGAGGAGCCTGGCGTGCTGCGGTCCATGGGGCCACAGAGAGCCGGACCGACTCAGTGGCTGAGCAGTGACAGTGACCCTTTACCACAAGACTCGGTGTGACAAAAAGAAGCTCTTCCCACCAACAAAGGTGTCCCATTTGGAAGACGAAGCTTCAAGAAGTGCAGAGCAGCAGAGGGTGACCGTGTGAGAAACGTAAATAAGTCAGGAGTGTCCACTGGAGGCAGCCCACGCCTGGGAGCAAAATGCAGCAAGACAGCAGCACACAGGCCGGCAGGAGGCACCCGGGAGCCCAGGCAGGAGGTGCCCGGGAGCCCAGGCAGGAGGCACGGAGCCCAGGCAGGAGGAAGAACGCTTCGCATGGGAAGTGAACAGAGATGAACACACTCCAGGCATCCACGCCCACGTGGATAAACCTCCAGGACGCGGTGCTGAGCCCCAGACGCCAGGTCACTGAGAATACACATGGGACGAGGCAAATGCAGAAGCTTAGCAGGAGTCTGAAAGGAAGCTCCTTTGAACACGTACTGGGCGGGGGTGGTGAGTGGGAAAGGTCTCACAGCAAGCAAAGAAGGGCGAACAGAGACCCTGCTGGCCGAGGGGAGGGGCAGCTGGACTGGGAGGGCGCCTGGGCCCACAGGGCCCCGATGCCGCCCCCTGAGCACCACAGGGCCCCACGTCCGCAGCGCTCACACGTGTGTGCACAGGCAGGGCGTCAGCGTGACGGTGGCAGCCCCGTGACCCCACTGTCCCGGCGCCCAGAGGGATAGAGCAGAGGGCGTCAGTTGCGTCCCCCGCGTGGGGGCAGGCTTGTGTGTCCACTGCGCGTTCTGGTGGCTGCAGAAGGCTGCACTTTAACCCATCTTTCATTTCATTGTTTGTTAACACTTACCCAGCTCCACGGGTAACATTCTGATGGGATTTCTTTCTAAAAGCAGAGTTTTCAAATGCCTTCAAAACAAGACAAAAAATACATAATTTAGCAAGCAGGAAGTGGGACGAGCATCACATTTCCTCACCTGCCTTCTCTCTGCGGGGGTGGTGTCACACAGACGTGCCCACGCTCCCCCCACGCTCTGCTCCGCCAGCACCCTTGCTGCCTGGCAGCCGGTCGGGCTCAGCCTCAGCGCTGCGGCCGCCAGGACCAGGCAGCTCTTTGTGAGGCCCGTCCCCTGCCTGGAGGGTGTTTAGCAGCGTCCTGGTCTCACCCCACTAGACAGCCCCTCCCCAAGCGTGACAACCTCGGGATCTCCAGATGCTGCCAAACACCTGCTCGCCCCATCACACACGCTGCTGGACACTTTAAGTCCCGCCCTGCTAGTGGCTCACACAGCCACGACACGGCAGGGAGAACATTGACCCTGGTGCTGTTTTGATTAGGCTTTTTGGAAAGCTTAAGGCTTTTAATAAGCCCGTAATTACTTAAAATTTCTAATGAACATGTTTTCGGCTCTTCAGCATGCTGATCTAATTTTAATGACATAACGGGTTATAAACCACAGGCGAAATTATATCTTAGACAACATTCAGCAGCTGGCTTTCAGCGGCAAAATCAAAGAATTCTCAAGTTTGAGGCCGTGTATTTGCTTCAGAAGGAAGAGCAGGGCTGAGGAGGGGCAGCGCTGGTTCATTTTCACCCTCTGAGGAGCGAGGGTGCCACTGCTAAGTCAGCGGCGGGCCAAGAGCACCAAACTGGTCTCAGCACAGCGGCCAAGGGCCCTGTGACGAGCGGAGCTTCCAAAAGCCACTCGGGGACGCTGAGGCCACTGGACCGTGAGAAAGCGGAGTGGACAGAGCCGCTTGTCACACCGCTCCAGGCCCAGGGGCACGATGCCCTGCAGACCCAGGAGCTAGGGGAGACGGCCTGGGCGCCCCGCCCTGGTGCCCGAGATGCCCGCTGCCAACAGAAAGGAGCTGCTTTCCTGCGGAGCTGCAGCAGGCCGGGAGATCCGTGGGGGTGTCTCTCCCTGTTACACGCAACGCAACACTCACTTCTGTGAAATACTTTTAAAACCCGTGTGCAGCCGCCCAGGCGACTGAAGGGCCTTCTACAGCCCCTTCTCTGTGTTTCACGGGGGCTGAGAAGACTCCTGTGGGCAGCGGGTCACCCTCGGGCCCCTCTCTCCCTCCCACACCCTCCATCCGACCTGAATGCCATTGGCTCTCCCGCATGGACAGCTGCAGGGCCTCAGGACTACCCCCTCCCTGCAAACCTCTGTGACTTCCTGTCTCTTCCACGATGAAATTCAAACTAGAAATCGTCCTACGAGCTCAGCAACTCCCTTTCCAGGCCCTGCCTGCCACCTCCCCTCCTCTGCTCTGTCCCCAGGGACAGGCCCACCTCAGCGCCCTTGCAGTTGATGTCCCCTCTGCCACGGACACACTGACACAGCAGGAGGGTCTGAAATTCAAATCATGAGGTTTCCTAAAGGTTGAGAGCCTGCCATAGAAGGACTGAGCCTGGGGCCAAGGCGCCTGAGGGAAGCATCGGCTCTGGGGGGTGAAACCCGGCTGACCTGTGGCTGCTGGGGGGCTCACGGGGGTAGGCAGTTTGGCCTCGGTTCTAGAAGGGGGATGCTAGGAGACGCCTGGCATCTGGGTGGCAGGAACTCAGCAGGACACTGCAGAGCGTGCTCCAGGGTTTCCGGTTTCCCCAGATGGGAAGAGCGTCTCTTTGTCTACCGGGAGCCAGCTTAATCACAAATGGGCCCTCGGGAACGAGGCCGCTGGTCTGCACGCGTCAGAAGTATTACTATTTCTGACGGGAGGCAGAGACGGAACCTGCTTGTCGGGAAAGCTGCGTGCACCATCAGCCGAGGCGCTGTGGCGCCAGCGTGTTCCGAGGCACCAAGTGCCGCAAGCAATGATCATGTATGTGCTTTTGGGCTTCCCTCATGTAGCCCAGTCGGTAAACAATCCGCCTGCAATGCAGGAGACCTGGGTCAGGAAGATCCCCTGGAGAAGGGAACGGCCACCCACTCCAGCATTCTTGCCTGGAGAATCCCACGGACAGAGGAGCCTGGCGGGCTATAGTCCATGGGGTTGCAAAGACTCGGGCACAGACAGCTTAGTGACGAAACCAACCACACATGTGCTTTTGGTACCTGCAGCCACCACACCTCTCAGCGGCTTTGAAGACCCCACTACACGCTTCTGTTCTAAAGTCGAAATTCATGGGAGGAGTCGGGGAGAGTGAGGCAGCCAAAGACAGGCACTTTAAAGAGACGACGACCTCCTCACTTGGCCAGACAGACAAGCTACTCACTTGTGACAGCCAATCCCAGAGGGCAGCGCGGTGATCCTGTTGAATCGCAGGTCCAGCCATGAGAGGTTGGGCAGCAGCTGGAAGAAGTCTTTAGGAATCGTGCTCAGGGCATTTCGCTGAAGGTGCAATTGCTTCCGGGGCGGGGGGGGGGAAGAAGAATGTTTTGTCAGCCGACTAAATTCTAAAACACGATATATCCTCAGAACATTTCTACTGGTGACTGTAATCACACATAGCAAGTTAAAAGAAAACCCGAATGTTTCTCCAGAAATCGTCGAAACGGGGAACACCAGCAGCAGAAACGCGAGGCCTGGGGGCCTCCCTGGTGGTCCAGGGGCTGAGCATCTGCTCTGAATGCAGGGCACTCAGGTTCAGTCCCTGGTGGTGAAAAGGGCCACACCCAGTGAGCCGGTAACGGTCACGTCAGGAAGTCTGGCCTCCACCCAGTGGACCCTTAGCCACCACCGTACGCCAGGCAGGGCAGCACAGTTGACCGTCATGCGCCGAGCGGCGTGTGCCAGCGCGACGCTGCCGTCAGAGCCGCCGGGCTGAGGGCGACACAGAAACCCCCTCCCCCGCTGCTGCTGCGCGCCGCGTGGATCTGCCTTCTGACACATGTGAAAGCCTGTTGCTCAGCCGCACGGGTCTGACTCTCTGTGTCCCCATGCACTGCAGCCCACCAGGCTCCTCTCTCCACGGGATTCTCCAGGCAAGGATACTCAAGTGGGTTGTCACTCCTGTCTCCAGGGGATCTTCCTGAGTCACACATATATGCATCTATATATTTCTATTTACCAGGTTAGCAGAGTGGAGAACTTAAGGACACTGGCTGGAAAACCAGGCTCCCTGGGTTCAAATCTCGATTACGAAAAACCCATAAGCCGTGTGCCCTGGAGCAGGTTCCTGAGCCCCTCTGTGCTCCCGGCCTGGCCTGTGACGGGGCGCACACCCGGGGGGAACGAGGCTCTGCCTCGCCGTTACAGCCCAGGGCACACGGCAGGCGCTTCTCCACCACCAACCAGGGTCTCGGCTCCCAGCTCTGCCGTCCATCAATGCCACCTTCCAAGTCCCATCAGGTGCACGGCGATGCTTGAGACACGCCGTCGAGAAACCACAGACATGCTGAAAACACAATCCCGAGTCAGCTCACACGCGGCCACATTGCTCCCCGCAGCCAGGGGAATGCGTGGCGACCGGACTCGGCTTGTGGCCGCCGTCGCTCCGGGCCCTCCCGGCCCAGGCCCCGGGCAGCTTTAGGCGCACTGTCTCCCAGGCTCAGCACTGAAGCCGTGGATCCTTGTCAATGCCAGAAGAGGAGACTGCAGAGACATGCCACGCCGGCCCCTGCCTCGCCCCCCAGGGCTGGGCTGAGTGCATCACACGAGCCCACCCTGCCTGCCATGAGGCCTCGTGAGGACTGGGAGGCTGGGGAGGGGGTCCGTGTCCCCTGACTGTGAGGGTCTCTGCGGGTGTGACTGGAGTCTATGGAGGGTGTTGCTATGGCTGCAAAACGCAACTGTAACCACTGAAGGGCCACAGCGTGGAGTGGTCACCTCACTCGGGGGTTTGCTGCCACGGTGACAAGGTTGACACCTCTGTATTCTGAGAGGCACAAATAAAGTCCCTTCATTCAGACTAAAGAAGGCTTCCTCCTTCTTTTACGAGTGAAGGCACCATGAGTTTCTACACCACTGGGCTTCTCGTTCAGAACTGAGAGCGTTTGCTTCATTAAAAGTGGTGTATTATAGGAAGACACAGGACTTCACTCGTGGAGGGCAGTGCTAAGGCAACAGCAAGACCAGCGCTGGCCTGACCGCGAAGACAGGGTGCGGAGCACAACCAGGGTTAGGGAAGCGAGCAGCCGCTCAGTCTGAGCACACAGCCACGAGTATGGGGTGGCCAAGAAGCCCGTTCATCTCTTTGCATATGATGGTTCTAGTAGCTCTCGTCTTTAACTTCATTGGAAACAATTTTGTTACACTGTGACAGCTGTCATATCGGTATACACTAAAAAAAAATCAAAATCGGTGAATTTCTGTGCAGCCATTTAAACGCTGAAGATGGAAGAAAAAAAGCAACATTTTCAGCATCTTATTGACTGAGCATGCACACACAGAAGCTTTATTATTTCGAGAAAGTTAAGAATGAGACCGAAATACAAAAAAAAGACTTGTGCCATGTATGGAGAAGGTGCTGTGACTGATCAAAAGTGTCAAAAGTGGTTTGTGAAGTTTCATGCTGGAGATTTCTCACTGGATGATGCTCCGCGGCTCAGCAGACTACTTACTGGGAGTTCACAGCCATCAAACCGAGACATTGAGAACAATCAACCTTACTCCACACGGCCACACGGGAGACAGTGGCCATGCTCAAAATGCTCCGAGCGAGGACTGAAAATCATTCGCACCAGCCTGATCATGTTCATTGCTGTGATAGCTGGGCTCCACGTAAGTTTAGCGGAAAAAAACCTTCTGTACCTTATTTCCACACGTGATTCTCTACTTAAACATAACAAAAATGTTCCATTTTTAAAACACTAGGCAAGGAAAAATGGATACTGTACAAAAGTGTGGAACAGAAGAGATCACAGGGCAAGCGAAATGAGCCACCACCAACCAACCACACCAAAGGCTGGTCTTCATGCAAAGCTGAGGTGATGTATGGGGTGGGGTTGGAAGGGAGTCCTCTGAGCTCCTTCTGGAAAACCACACGATTAGGTCCAACAAGTACTGCTCCCAGTGAGACCAACTGAAAGCAGCAGGCCACAAAAAATGTCCGGAACTAATCAACAGATTAAAAAAACCCTCCCATCAGGATAACGCAAGACTGCGTGCCTCTTTGGTGACCAGGCAAACTGTTCCAGCTCGGCAGGGACGCTCTGACTCATCCTCTGTATCCAGCAGACTCTGCACTTCCGGATGTTCATTCGTTTCAGTCTTTACAAAATTCTCTTAATGGAAAAATTTCAATTCCCTGGAAGACTGTAAAAGGCACTTGGAGCAGTTCTTTGCTCAAAAAGCCAACACGCTTTGGGAAGATGGAATTATGAAGTTGCCTGGGAAATGGCAGAAGGTAATGGAACAAAACAACGAATACGTAGTTCAGTCAAGTTCTTGGGGAAAATGGAAACTGTCTTTTACTTAAACATCGAAGAAGCTTTTCGGACAACCTAATAAAAGCTCTGAAAACTCTCAATCAGCAGGCTAACAGTGCAACACGTGGGTGTGTGTCCTGCGTGGACACTGCTTTATATGCTGGTCATTTAATCCTCCTGATAAACCGTGAAGACAAGGTGAGGTTCAAGGAAGCTGCCCGACTACTGGGCAGTGAGAGAACGGCTGACCCTGGACAGTCTCGGTCAAGCTGTGCAGAGCGAACTTTGTTGTAGAACTCAGCGGAGGAGACAGACCTGCTGGATCTCAAGTAGGCGAGGGCCAGATCCCATGAAGGCACCGGGCCCGCAGGAGTCAAGCACGCGGCCTGGGCAGCGCTGTGGGGTGAGGAAGTTTTGCTGAAGGTTTTAAGGGGTATTGTGGGTTTTGTTTTTTTAGTTTTTTTTTTTTAATGGACAATTTTTTACTCTTTATTGTTTTTGTTACAACACTGCTTCTGTTTTTTGTTTTGTTTTTTTGTCTGAGAGGCATGTGGAATCTCAGCTCCCGACCAGGGATCAGACGCACACCCCCTGCACGGGAAGGCAGAGGCTTAACCACTGGACCACAGGGAAGTCTCTCAGGGGTGCCGAGTTTTGATTAAGAGACCAAGCGTGTTTTCAGCAACAGTTTCCACCCACCATGGGCTTTTCATTTAAGATATTTCTGAGGAGGGGACATTAGCGTCTGCCTGGTCCCCTGCTGGAATTTCTCATTTTGCAGTGAGCAGCACATGAAACCCCAAGCTAACCCTCTTCCAATCCACCTCATTCTATAATTTCTCTCTAAAAAGAAATCTACGAGTGAGCAAAGCCTTCATTCACATCTACATGGCATGCGTGCACCAAGCCCAGAAGCTGACCCACTTACTCTCAGGTTGGGGACTTTAAAGATCTCCCCCAAATGGTGAAGGCCACTTTGACTCAAGTCTAAAGTCGCGGAGGAGGAGAAGAGGACCCCCTGGTGAATGTCTCTGGAGGCAGAAGCAGGCTTGCTCCCCGCCTGGCCAGCGGGGCTCTCCCGGTCACGAGCCCCGCAGGGAACGGAGAGGGAACTGCTCCCCTCCATCAGTCGGCCGGGAGGAAGCACTCCTCTGGGGACCACCGCGCATCCTGGGTGTGGAGTCACCTGGAGATGGGGGGCGGGGCGGGGCGACACATCAACAATGGGTACGCGGCACAGTCACACCTTCCGGCGGCTCGGCAGGCCTGCAGTGACTGTGCCAGCTTACGAAAACCTGCGCGTCATAAACAGACCATAAACTGGACTTTGGTACGACAAAGTGGGCTGCAAGAGGTTCAGATTAAACTGCTCCGCTCCTCCCTCTGCACCTCGGAGTTCCAGACTTAACTTTTGATTCCTGGAAAATGCAAAGGAGGAATGGCCGAATCAGAACGGTTCTAAATCCACAAGCGGGCATCTCCCTCCCCTGAGCGCGGAGGGAGCCCTGAGCTCGCCCTTTCTTATTTGCAGGTCTGGGTCCCTCCCATCAGCGTTTCGCTCAGCGGGGGTGTTGCCAGCTCACGTGTCTGCTGTGTGTCTGTCCCTCCATTTCAGGGGCGGGGATTGCGAGGCCCGCGCCCCCGGGACTCCCAGTGGGTCCTTTTCTGTGACTCCGGGGAGTGCAGGCTGCAACCTCTGCAAACCTCTGAACCAGGAGGTCTCAGGACTGCGAGCCGCGGGGCGGGGGCGGGCCGCGCAGGGGCCGGAAGGCCGCGTCCCCACAGCGCGGGCCGCGCTCCGGGCTCCACTTCCCATTACCCGGCGCCCCTGGCCTCTCCCGATAGGTCCCCGCCCGGGCAGGGCGGGCCGCTCGGGGGCATGGAGGCGGCGTTCCGGGCCCCGAAAGCGCGCGGTGCCTGAGTCTCCAGTGCGCCCCACCTCCCATCACCCGGGGCCTCCAGCCTCTCCCGATGGGTCCCCGTGCCGGCCCACAGCCCGTGCTCACCCGCCCTCCGGGGGCGCGGAGGGCGCAGCGGAACAATGGAGGCGGCTGGCGCACGCGGTCGCCATGGAGACGCGGCTCTACGGAGGCAGCGGGCGCACGCGGTCGTCATGGAGACGCCCTGCCGTACGGCGGCCCGCGGGCGCCAAACCACGCGGAGGGCACTTGGGGACGATGCTGCGCCTGCGCGCGGGCGCGGGTCTGGACGCAAGGACTCGCCGAGCCCGCCGCCGGCACCCTGCTCTACTCGGCGGTCGGTGACACCGACGGAGGTGGAGCGTTCCCGACAGTGGGGACAAGGGCGCCGAGGCCCAGAGCGTCTTGCTGAGGGAGGGAAGGGGCCGCGGGGAGCCGCCGATCGCGCGCACGAGAAGACTTGCTTTCCAGGTGGAGCCCCCGGCGCCCCCTGCTCTTTACCTCCCCGCCTGCAGCAGGCAGACGTCCTCCCTCCTGGGGTCACACGATGGCGGCCCCGGCCGCAGACATCAGCCCGACACCCAGCTCCCAGGGGGACAAGGGAGCCCCCCGCGCCCCCACCCCCCCAGGAACTGTCCCTAAGATCCGACTGGAATGGCTTCGGACACCTAGACCCGTCACCAGGAGGGAAATGAAGCCCATGAGGGTTTGTCTCGGGGCTGGGCCTCCGTCCCTAAGGTCTGCGCGCCTGGTACCTGTGCCCGTTCGGCGCAGGGCCACCAGGGGTGACGCCATTAAGGGAGCTGAGCTCTGCAGTCGCGGGGCTGCTGGGAGGGGTCTCAGGAAGCTGCCGCGCCCCTGCCTGACGCTGCAGCCTCAAGTGTGCGGAGCAGGTAGTCAGGAAGGGAAGGTGGAGCCGGAGCGGGGACCAGCGAGCCCAAGCTGGAACTCACGAGGAGGGACGTGACCCCTGGGTGTCCTGCAGAAGTTGGCACCCATGTCAGGAAGCTGCACACACTTCTGGCCCGGGAGCTGGAGAAGCAAAAGGATGACTTGAGAGGTGAATCAGCCGCACACCTGCCTCCCGCCAGGGAGGTGAGCCGGCAGAGAAAGGGCATCGTGCGCGGCCGCAGCCACACCTGGGCCCCTGCCCTGACGCTCCAAGTGTCGGAACAGTCAGGCTGCTACCTCGTGCTCCCGGTTGTTGCTGTTCAGTCGCTGAGTCATGTCCGACGCATGCCCCCTTGCTACCTCCCGAATCTCATGCCAAGAGCCAAGTTAGGAAACCTGCCGGAAAAGGAATTCTGGAGAAGTAGTTCAGCCCAGCCTGCCGACCCATCACAGAGCCAGCTCAGCACCTGTCAGACGTGAGGAAAGGGCTGACCGGACGCTGAGCAGGCTACCGAAAGCGTCAGTACTAGAGCTGTGAAGAGTCTCACATGGGCTTTAACAAAAGGTGGCTTTGGGTTTCTCTGTGATCATAGCAGGCGACGTCATTCAGACCAACCCTTCCACAAACAACAGAGTGAGGGAAATTTTCCAGGTGCATGCTGCGTGTCACTACTAGAGTTTATTCTGTGCATTCTTAAAATATGGGTGAACTTTGCTCTTAGGCTCAGAAAGGATTTCTGAAATAGTATATAAATGCAGTAACCATGAAAACAAATATAAATTCACTACATTAAAAGTACTCGTTTGTCTAAAAGACACCATGAGGAAAATTCAAAATTGAGCTTCAAACAGGAGAAGATATTGCCAATTCTTATATCAAATAAAAATTAGTTCCCCAATATATAATCTAATATATATGCAGAATACATAAAGAATTATAATGAAAAATTTAAAAGATTAAGATAGGTATATTTAGATTTAACAGGCAAAATATATGAACCAACAACTCCCAGTAGAGGGGAAAAATGGCCAATAAAGACATAAAAAGAGGACTTCCTTGATGGCCTGGTGGATAAGTGTGCAAAGCGCAAGGTGCTCATTTGTGTCCGACTCTTTGGGACCCCATGGACTATATTATTCCCCATGGAATTCTCCAGGCCAGAATGCTGGAGTGGGTAGCCTTTCCCTTCTCCAGGGGATCTTCCCAACTCGGGGATCGAACCCAGGTCTCCCATGTTGCAGGCGGATTCTTCACCAGCTGAGCCACAGGGAAGCCCTTGTGGATAATCCACCTGCCAATGCGGGGGGCGCAGGTTCTGTCCCTGGTGGGGGACGATTCCACATGCCTCCGAGCAGCTGAGCCCATGCACTGCAACGCTCTAGAGCTGGCAAGCCGCAAGCAGTGAGCGTGTGTGCTGCGAGCACTGAGCCCATGCACTGCAGCTCGTGAGCCCTAAAGCCGGCAAGCCGCAAGCACTGAGCGTGTGTGCTGCGAGCACTGAGCCGTGCACCCAGAGCCTGTGCTCTGTGACATAAGGAGTCGACCGAAGCGACTTGGCAGCAGCAGCAGCAGCAGCAGCAGCAGCTGGGTCTCTAGTTGCGACATGTGGGGTCCAGTCTCCCGACCAGGGATTGAACCTGGGCCCTCTGCATTGAGACTTAGCCCCTGGACCACCAGGGAAGTCCCACAGATGTCCTTGTAAGGGAAGAAAAGGGGAGAAGACAGATGGAAAGGTGGCATGATGATGGAGGCGGAGCTTGCAGTGATGCCTCTGCCGACAGTGAGACGCCAAGAGCCGCCAGGAGCCGCCAGGAGCTGGGAGAGACGCCTCAGGACCTCCAGAGGGGACTGCCTTGATTTCTGGCTTCTGGGCTCCAGCACCGGAGAAAACACCTTTGTGCTGTCTTCGCCCACGAGTCTGTAGTCCTTTGTCCCGGCAGCTGGTACACTGGGTGTCTGAAGAGGTTAAGCACTGACTGTGCTGATGCCTGGTACCATGACAACAGCGGGGAAGGCCTCCTCCCAGCGGCTGTGGGGCTCCTGTTCTCCGCGGTGCGTTTTCCTCTCCTGGTTCTTGCTCTCTGAGCCACAGAAGCCGCGCAGCCCTATGACCTCGAGAGTCAGTACTGTCACCAGGCAACCCAGTCACCCAGCACTCGGTCCCTACATCCTTGCTTCCACGTGGCCTTTGTCCTGTGTCCCACCAGGGCTCAGTCTGATGGCCCTGTGGTCAGGATGACCTGGTTTTCTACTTCCTGCTGTGAAGGGGACTCATGGATTCCCCACATATGTGAGCAACTCCGATTGGAATCCTGTTTGAGCTTGTTTCCTGTTTCCTAGGGTCTGTTCTGGTATGTTTCCCAGCAGGAAACAGTGCATTCAAATTGAGCAATCTGAGGGGAGTTTAATAACAGGGACTATTTACAAAGGTTCAGGCAGTGTGTTAATTTCAGAATGAGGCCATAATCCAAGGTACACATGAGAACTGGAGACTGCTAACAGCCACACCCTCTCAGGAAGCACAGCTTTCTGGATGAGTTATAGGCTGATGCACATTTATGCTAAAGTTTCAGGAGCTGAGCCTAGAGTATAAATCAGACTTCCGCTGCTCTGCAGAGGCCGGTCTAGGCGGGCCCCAGCCGTCCCCCAGAGACACTGGCCACTTTCAATCTCAGGGGCAGTGTCCTCACAGCTCCTGGGCCCCAGGCCTTCACTAGGTCACCAGCTGGGACCCCTGGGGGCCATCCCAGCTGCGGTGGTCCCGTGACCACATGCTGCCCAGGGTCCCGTGCGGGTGCTCCACAGGCGGGCTGACAGGGACACGTTTCTCTGGTGGCTGCGCCACCCATAATCTCTTGTCACTGGCACAGCATGGAGAGGGCCCTGTCCTCACCCCGCCCACCTTCCTGTTCAGCGTGGGCACCCCTGGGCACAGCAATGCTCTACTGCCCCCCCACCTACGTTCACAGGCAAGTCCCTCCCAGGCCCCAGGAAGCAGCCTGACCTGCTCTCCGGTGAGCTGCTCGCACCCACCTTTCCTCTGCCTCCTGCCCACTCTGCACCCCGTGCTCTCAGCCTGCCTTGGTGCCCCCCACCTTTCAGAAACATTCTTGCGCTTGCTGCTGCCTGGGGAGGATGTCTACAGAGCCCACAGTCTGTCCAGGTGCTGAGCTGAGAGCCTTCAACACGCCCACTGGGAGACAGGGCTTGTCAGAGGGGCTGTGTTCAGGGAGCTGGGGCAGCTCCATGGAAGGAGGCCGAGGCCGGAGCCCAGGGAACTCGCCTCCCTGGGGTTGAACTCGAGGTAGGACACCCCGCCACATTGTGCTGTGGCAAGTGCACCCCCAAACCTCAGTGGCTTCCCACAGGGGCCAAGTTCTCCCTGGTTCTGCTCATCCACTGCTGGTTGGAAGGTGGTCCCCCAGTGATCTGGACTCCTGAGCCAAGGGGGCATGTGTGGCTCAGAAATTACCCAGATCACCTCTGCTCACCTTGTGTTGGTCAAGCAGCCCACACTGGTCAAGGGGCTTCACCGAATGTCAAAGGTGGAGTCGGGGACAGGCCTAGTCCTACCGCAGAGGGAAGAACAGCCAAGGCTGAGACACAACCTGTCGGGGCCGGGGGTGGGGGGTGGGGGTGGGGAAGGAGATTCGCAGGTCCCCGTGTCCGGGCTTGCAGATCGGGTAGGTGGTCTGCCCTCATCCAGGGGCAGCAGAGGCCCCTTCGGGACTTCCTGAGGAAGGAACCTAAGGAGGCGAAGGCTTCCAAAAGTCAAAGTCAGAGAACGCAACAAAAGCAAGCCCTCAGTGACCAAGTGTCAGGCATGCAGGGCTGGGCCGCACCAGGAGCCGTCTCGTAGGCCGTCCGCTGTGCTTTACCGGCGAAGTCTCTCCTGCCCCTGCGATGGGGGGGGGGGGGGAGGGGGAGCGGGGGAGAGGGGGAGCGGGGGGGCGGGGTGGTCAAACCGAGCCTCGACACCCCTGCTCCTCGCGCAATACGCCACACACAGCTCCCGGGCCGGCCCGAGGCGCAGACATGCTCCGGGAGCTCCTCGACCCGACCCGTGCCCGGCCGGCCGCGCTGAGAGCCCGACCGGAGACCCAACCACAGCGACCCAACCAGGGGACCCGAGGGCGCGGGCGCAGGTGTTCAGTGTCGCCATGACCCCGAGCGCGCCGGTGCGTGCGTGTGCGCGCGAGCTCTCCGCGGGGTCCAGGCCGGCCGCGCGGGGAGGGGCTCTCGCCCCGGGCCCCCCCCCCCCGCCGCGCCCCTCTTTCCCTGCGGCCCTGGTGCAGCCGCAGCGCTCAATCGGCCCCGGACGCGGGGCCTCAAGGCGGTGATCTGGCTTTGGCCTCCGCACAGCCGTTTCCCGCTGCCCCTTCGCGGGTCCGGTGCGCGGCCTCGCCCAATTCAGAACCGCAGAATAAGATTTAAGGCGCCCCGGGTCGGGCGGAAGCGGCTCGCGGGCCGCCTTTATCCACCAAGGCCAGAGGGACCCCTTTCTTGTCTCCTGTCTGTGCCGCCGCGGCAGTTTGCGCGGCACCGACCCCTGCGTGGTGGGCGGTGGGTACCCAGGGCAGCTGGTGGGCTCTCGCTCAGGCCCCGCCCACCCCGCCCCACGCCCGCCCCACGCCCGCCCCGCGCCCGCCCCGCGCCCGCCCCGCGCCCGCCCCGCGCCCGCCCCGCGCCCGCCCCGCGCCCGCCCCGCGCCCGCCCCGCGCCCGCCCCGCGCCCGCCCCGCGCCCGCCCCACGCCCGCCCCGCCCCCGCCCCACGCCCGCCCCGCCCCACGCCCGCCCCGCCCCACGCCCGCCCCGCCCCTCCCCACGCCCGCCCCGCCCCTCCCCACGCCCCGCCCGTCCCCGCCCCGCGCTAGCTCCGCCCCGAGATAGCTCCGCCCCGAGATAGCTCCGCCCCGGTTCCTGCCTACCGGCCCCGCCCCCGGCCCTCGCTCCGCCCCAGATCCTGCCTTCCGGCTCCGCCCCCGCGGTAGCTCCACCCCGCGGTAGCTCCGCCCCGGCTCCTGCCTGCCGGCCCAGCCCCGGCCCCGCCCCCGGCCCTCGCAGTCGGTGGAGCTGACCGGGCTGCCGGGACCCGGGAGCGCCGAGCTCGGGGCGCAAGGCGGGCGCTGCCTGTCGTTCCCGCTCCCGCTCCCCGCCCGCTGGGCGGGCCATGCCCCGGACTCCGGCCGCGGTGCGCACTCCGGCCCGGCCATGAGGAGCGGCGCCGAGCGCAGGGGCAGCAGCGCCGCGGCGCCCCCCGGCTCGCCGCCCCTCGGTCGCGGGCGCCTCGCCGGCCCCGACGCGCCCCCGGCCCCGCCGCCGCCCGCCGCCGGCCAGCCCCGAGCCCGGGACTCCAGCGATGCCCGCGCGCAGCCGCGCCCCCTGTTTCAGTGGAGCAAGTGGAAGAAGAGGATGGGGTCCTCCATGTCGGCGGCCGCCGCGCGGAGGCCGGTGTTTGACGACAAGGAGGACGGTGAGAAGGGCCGCGCGGCGGGGACCTGGGGAGCGCACTGGGGCCTGCCCCGCCGGGGAGCCCGCGCGCTCTCGCAGGGGGGCTGCTGCGGGAGGGTTTCCGTGCGTTGGGGCACCAAGGTTCCCGGGGCGGGAAGGCGTCCCGGGGCGTCTCGGTTTCCGAGGAGACTCGCGGACGGTGCCTGCGGTGCCCACGCGCGTCCCCCGTGTCCAGCCGCGGCGCGGCGGGCGAAGCAGGCCCTCCAGCCGCGGGGAGTGAGGGTCGGTGGCCCCCACTGCATCTAGGGCTCTGTGTCTGCGTTTTGCTTTACTGTGCGGTGCGCGCGCTCGGCTGCCCCTCTGCACCTGAGGGGTGCCCAGTTCGCCAGGGGAGACGCCCGACCACAGGTGGCGCGGGGACCCGGCCCTCGGAGTTCTCAGGGCCGGCGACCGAGCCGCGTGGCTCCGGGCGTGCCCACCTTTGCACTCAGATGTGCAGCGGAGGCTTGCCTCTGTGCAGAAAGCTTCTCTTTTGGGAACTACTTTGCCTTGAGTTCCCCCTGCAGGTAAGGCTAGTGACGCGGGCTAGTGAGGTGGGCGCGGGTGGGAAGCAAGAGACCGAGGCAGGCCTGTGGGCACGCCTCCCTGAGCCCTACTGGGCACAGGGCCTTTCCCTTAGCCCCCCCGGGGGAGGTGGCAGTGCCTGCCCCTGAGCACCATGACACTTCCACAGGCAAGCATGCAGCTCTTCTCTCAGATGTCATGCAGATAAGTTCAATGCTATAAGATGACACATTTGATTTTTTTTGACATTTTCTTAAAATAGTCGAAATATGCATTTTTCATTTGTAGGCAGCCTGCAGCGGGTAGGATGGATCTTTTATAATTTTAGAGCACAGCTTAGCCAAGGAGACCAAGCTATTTATTTCTGATAAATAATTTAAGCATTATAGGAAATTACAATACTATGACCTAAGGCCAGTGTTGGAGAATGTGCAGCCTGGCGGCAGTCCTCACAGAGGGAAGGGGAGCCTGCGACCCGGTGGGGTGGGGGAGGTCTGGAGGAAGCTGGGTTCCAATGGGCCGGGTCACGGTCAGCGGGGAGCGGGCCTGGGTGTCTGGACAGAGTCAAGGGGTGAGGCCTTCAGGACCGACCGCACCCGCACAGTGTGTTCTGGGGAGACCTGACTCTGTGCTCTGAACTTTGGGGCGCAGCTCACTGCCGGGGGCGTCTCATACGCTGCGTGTTTCTGAGCGCACATGTCCTGAGTGTAGAAAGCCCGGAGTGAATCAGGGCGGGGTCAGGAAGCAGGCTGCATCTAGCTCTGGCTGTAGGGGCAGGGTCAGAAAGCGTCTGAGAAGCACATTGATTTCGGGACTCGCCAGTGTCAGCCCAGAGCTGGCCCTCTCGCATGTCTCTGCATTTTGCTCTCCAAGGTGGGAAATGTAGGCAGAGAGACATCGACGTAGCCCAGTGGCGGCCTCCAGCTTTGAATGGTAAAATTTTACTACCTGTTCAGAGTATTAGGTTTCAGAATCCAAGGAACATTAAAGAGGCAAAAAGAGCTCAGAATCCATCTATGATTCTTGAACGTGATTTGAGAACTGTTTCACGCATTCTCCCCCCTCCGCCATCCCCGTCCGCCTGAAGCAGGACGGCAGAGGTGCCGGCTGTTCCGGGCGCGTGCAGCTGGGAGCTGGCTCCGGCAACAGGTGCTCACTCTTCAGTGCACGTGCCTGTCAGCCACTCACCATCCCTGGGCTCGGGGGCCAGGTCTCCAGACTGAGCACCTCAGGAGGAGAGTTAGCTGGGCTTTGTTTGGTGAGATTAGAGGGCCAAGCCTGACCCTGGGTCTGGTCGCCGTGGATGCAGCCCTGGTGGACGGCCACTCTGTTTCGGTTCCATTGTTTGTGTGTCACCGTCAGGGTGCACACGGCTCGGGGACCATAGCACGTGTTTGCAGAGAAAATGTGTGCAGCTCTGGGCCTGGAGGCTGTGGGTTTACTTATGTGGAAAGAGCAGGCTATGGAAAGGAGGAGGGCTGGTCTTCCAGGAGGGTGAGGCTGCATGCACCCCACCTTTCTATGAGGGCGGGCAGCTGTCCTCCCCGGACGAGGTCCCACACTTCTCGGCCCCGTGCCGGGTGAGCCGAAAGAGGCAATGGTGCCGTGCTGAGGGCTTGCGTTTACTGGGACTGCCCGGTTGCCATGGTGATATGAGACCTTCTGATGAATTTTTTAGATTAAAACACCCAATTAGTATATCAAATTTGGTATGCAGAGAAAAAGAAAAAAGAAAATAAGGGAGCAGTTTAACGGTGCGCCAGGTAGACGCCAACTGAAACGCTGAGTTGTGATGCGTCAGGCCCTGAAGGTCCCGTGTCCCCGAGGTGTCTGAGCCCGGGGTCGGCCTGTGCTGGGCCGTGTTCAGAGTCCTTGGGGCCTCCTCCTCGCACCCGGCCCTTCCCCTCTGCCCGCAGCCCCGCGCCTCCGCTCACCCCGCCCTTGTGGCTTCGGGAGCGCTTGATTCAGGGGTGGACCTTGGGGGCCTGCAGGCTGCTGCTCTGCCCAGCCTGCCATGTGCTGGTCAGACGCCCTCATCCCTCTTTTCTGGAGTCTTCCAGCACCTTCCCCTAGCAGCTGGGTGACCAGTAGCCCAGGGTCAAGGGGGCCACCTGCCCTTCTCGGCAGTCTGGCTGTTCTAAAGCCTAACCTGAGATTAGGTTGCAAGTGGGGAACATCCGGCCATCCGGGAGGTTTGCCTTCACCCAGAGGCCTGGATAAAGCTTCCCTGGGGCGGCAGAGGGCCAGTCCTTGGCGTGCGGGGTGGGGTGGGCGGTAAGGTGGGACTTGGGGCTCCCGGAGTCTCATAACCTTTTATGAACCTTATAAAACCTTTTTTAAATTATAGAGGAATTAAAATGTGTATATTTGTGAAAAGTTCAGACTTTCCTAAAATTGTTCTAAATAGGAAAACCGAGGCTTCGGTAACTTTAGCCCAGAGAGGCCTCCGAGTGTACGCCTGCCCCAGCCCCGCTCTAGAATGCACTCATGCGTGGGTCGGTGCAGAAATGGGATCATACCCCATTCGTGGTTTTGTCTAAACCTGCTGTTTTTACACAGCGAGGTGTTGTGACGTCTTGTCGATCTAAAGGACCCCTTGTTAGCTGAATTTCCAAGGGCTGTTCTTAGTCCTGTGAGCTAGACTCAAAGGATGCTCTTAGAAACTGTGGGCGCCTCCCTGCCCCAAAGTCCAGGGTGGATTTGTTGGTGGGTCGCTGGGGGATGCTGGAGCTCAGGCAGCAATACGTAAAGGACTGAGCAGCGAGTGTTATTTCTTGGTCATCGTGGTGCACTCGACATTGTTTCCTCAGGGGACATTCCTGGGATGACATTGCTGAGTCAGGAGTGCACACCGAAGGCAGCTTGCTGCATCCGCCAGCTCCCTGGGGAGCTGTCCCGGGTGCGTGTTACACGGTGGTGACCCAGTGGGTGTGGCTGCGGCAGGTGAGGGGTGCCCGGAGAAATGAGGAGGTGGGGAGACTGGTGTTGGGGAAGGGAGCATGAATATGGTGAACACGGGGGCGGGAGGGGAAGAGGGGAGGGAGGCCCTGCCCTCGGAGCCTGCGGGGGGCCCTCCTGTCCCACCCTCTCTGCCTCTGCGTGTTGGTGACGGCTTACTATTCGACCACCTGAAAGCCTGTATTACTGCTTTGCTTGCTGCTGAGGTTGGCCATCTCTTTCTTTCCATGTTTGTGTTCTTTCCTGAATCGCCAGCTCCTAGCCCTGCCCTGATAAGAGACGCGTGTTCAATCCCTGGGTTGGGAAGCAGCCCACTCCAGTATTCTTGCCTGGAGAATCCCACGCACAGAGGAGCCTGGCGGGCAGCAGTCCATGGGGTCGCCATGGACACGACTGAAGCGACTTTGCACGCCATGCGCACCCCTGTGCCGAGCCTCCCGTGAGCTGTTTGCTGCCCTGTGCTTTTCACGGCTCCCAGGATGGAAGGGCCCCGGGGCAGTCCTTCACCTTTCTGTGCTGCTACTTTGTGTGTGTGTGTGTGTTTTTTTTCCCACATGCACACTTAATTTTTGTGCGGTCAGATTCATCAAGACCCTCCTTCCTGGCGGTTTTCTGCCTTTGTGTCCAGTTACACCAGTACGTGATGCTCGTTTTAAAAGCCTGCTCTTTCTTCTAGTCTTCTGTGGCTTCACCTTTTACGTTGCGACTTTTGGTCATTTTGGACTCACACTGGACACAGTGAGACGGGCTTTTCCTCCCTCGAGCCCTGTTCGTGCTTAGACCGGGCACATTCATTGCCTGTTTTTGTTGAATTGTGAACAAGATCTTTGCACCCGTCACGTTCCACACTGGTTGGTGCTGGTATGAAGGAAAACTTAACTTTCAAAGATGTCTGTCCCAAGTGTGGTTTTCTGCAGAGGCTCCTCATGGCTCTTGAGTTGATTTTCCCAGACTTCCTGGGTGGTTGGTCAAGTCGCCTGCCAAGAATGACTCGGTGACTTGAAGGTGTGTGTGCTGACCCTTCCTTGCCGTGTGCCCAGAGCTGGGGGCAGCAGAGGGCGCCGTGCTGAGTGCATGGAGGCTGGCCAGGTGGTTCTGAAGCATCAGTCTGGCCCCATCACTGAGTCCTCGTCCAGCGACGCGTGGACCTGACTTACAATAGGCGCCTCTCCCTTCCCTCCCGACCCTGGGGAGCGTGGCTGGCCAGGGCAGGGGCAGCTCTCTGTGAGGCCCAGGCTGGTGGCAGCTCACCCCCTCCCCCACAGTGTGGGGGCCTTGGAGGCAGAAACACAGTGGCTGCAGGCCCTGGGGTCCTCTACCAGCCAGCGGGGGTCCCTGGGCTCCCCAGTGCAGGGCTGAGTGTCCCGGGGTGCCGCGGGGCAGCCCTGAGCTCGATGTGTTCGCGAGGCTGACGAAGCTGGTCCGGGATGGACCGGGGACTCACTGTGGTGCTTTTTATGTAACAAATGTCAGCTCTGAGTGTCTTATCCATCTGGCTGTGTGTTTTAAAATGCTAAAAATAAGTTGATTTTCTTTTAAACATTTAACCACCCATCTTTCTAGTTGAGGAGGGATGCAAGGATGCACGGGAGGTAAACCTTGTCCGGGGCTGCTCTCTGAGGATGAGCCCTCCCAAGGCCCCAGGTCGGTCGGAGGGAGGCAAGGCGTTTATTCAGAGCAGGGTCGGGGCAGCTTGGAGGAGCTTCCCAAACTGCCAGGGCCCCGAGTCCCTGGGGCCTTGTGAAAGTGCAGATGCTGGCTTGTCGGGCATCAGGTGGGGCCCCGGGTGGGGCCTCGGGTTCTGTATTTCCATCCAGCATCCCACCCACCCTGGGGAGGGCAGCGGTGCTAGACTCAGAGGGGACCCACTCTGGGTGGGGGGCTTGGTGAGGATAGGGCGGGGGGCGGGCACAGGGGCAGCGGGGTGCTGCCCACCCCGCGCTCCGCTGAGCGATGCCGTTGGCGGTGGGTGGCGCCTCGTCTGCAGGCAGGCTGGCTCTCCCTGCCGAGGGCTCTCTTCAGTTTTGCTCTTATTTCTGTGTTGCTCTTTTTCTCCGGCGTCGACCACGTGGACCCGCGCACCTGGGACGGCAGTGGCGCTTTGGATCCTGCATTTGCAGCCGATGCCACAGCCTGAGCCTCTTCCTGCCCGTGATGAGCACTCAGCCTCCGCCAACTCCCACCCAGCCTAGGGGAGGCGTGTTGCCAGAGGCAGGTGGCTCAGGGCTGCGCCCTGCCCCTCCTGGCCACTGTGTCCTCTCGTCCTGGCTGCTCTGACGGCCCAGCCCTGCCCGCCTCCCACCCCCAGCCCAGTGGTTCCCTGCTCAGGGTTCGTGCCCTGCGGCCTTGGGCCAGATTCCCCTTTGGGTGGGATGCTCAGAACCAGATTTGGTGTTTGTTCTTCTGACGCCACGTTTCCTGTCCAATCAGTTTTCCTGCTTGTGTGCTCCTCAGCCCCTGCCTCGCTCTGCCGTCTCTGGATAAATCTGTGGCGAGGGAAGACTGTGGCGACCGGCATCTCTACTAGCGGGCGAGAGTCCAGTGGGTGCTGGACCTTGCTGCTCCTGACAGCTGTTGGCACGCTTCCTCCAGCCCTGTCCCTGCTTCCCCAAGGGGTGGGCAGGTGGTCACCTGTCACCCTCTCTAGACCTCTGTCCCACCCCAGGGGGTGGACGCATGCTGACCGGCACCCTGGAGGCCACAGTGGGCTCCTCTCTCTTCCTTAAACGCTGGCTGTGGCCAGCATGCAGAAATGCTTTAATGCTCAGAATTTGAGACAACTGGGGAGAAGCTACAATTAATAAAATCATTGTTATTTTTAAGGATGCCTGCTTCATCAAAAGCTATTTTCTCGTTGACCTGAAATCTCTTATTTAGAAACCAGGGCGCTGGGCAAGATCAGCGCGCCCCACCCAGCCCCCTGATGATGTCCATCATCAGATGAACAGATAAAAAAGATGTATATTTATACAACGGCATATTACTCAGCCATAAAAGAATGAAATAATGCCATTTGCAGCAACATGGATGACCCAGAGTTCATCATACCAAATGATCACTCCCCTCACCTCCCACCACCCTCCACACCTGCAGTTGTGACTGAGTGTGCGGTGGCCTCCAGCACTTGGTCCGTGCAGGCCCCGCAGAGCCGATGCCGTGCAAACCCGGCTTGGCATTACTTACGTCCTGAAGCCAAGGGGATGGTGTAGTGGGCGTCGGTGTTGCTCCCAATTTATTGAAAATAGGAGCCGAGCACTTCCAGTTTCTGGGGTGTAGACGCGCTCTGCAGCTCTGTGTCCACTCGCCAAGTGGGACCTGTCACTGACGGGGACGTGCAGCGCGGTACGCTTGGGTCTGGAGTCTGTTGGGCTTCTCAGGCACGAGTGCCCCCTTCCCGCTCCCGCCCTGTGGGACCCGCAGTGCTGGGCACCGCCTCCCAGCTTCCTGCCTCAGCCTGGGGCCCTGGGAGCCAGGAGTGGGCTCTTGGCCCCGGCCGCTCACCCCAGGACACTCTGCCACCTGTGTGTGAGCGTGCTGAGTCGCTTCAGTCGTGTCCCACTCCATGCGACCCCATGCGCTGAAGCCTACCGGGCTCCTCCGTCCATGGGATTCTCCAGGCAAGGATGCTGGAGTGAGTTGCCACGCCCTCCTCCAGGGATCTTCCCAGCCCAGAGATCGAACCTGCGTCTCTTAGGTCTCCTGCACTGGCAGAGGGTTCTTTACCACGAGCGCCCCCGGGCAGCCTGTTTGCTCTTTGTGTCTGGCAGTGAACAACCCCCAGACTCAGTGACTTAGCAACAACCATTTATACTGTGTTTCCTGATTCTGCAGCTGGGAATCTGGGTGGGTCACCTGCTCCACGTAACGTCCGTGGAGCTGGGAAAACCTACTGGCCTCCCCATCACGGCCCCCTGGTCAGCTCAGCCACCCGAGGCTGGCGGCAGGCTCAGCAGGAGTCGTGTCCCTGGTGGGGGGGTGGTCCCTGGGGTCTCAGCTCCTGTGGGGCGGCTGCCCCGTCAGTCATCTGTGACCACGTACCGCGTTGCCCCCAAACGGAAACGGAGCGGCTGGACGCAGCGACATCAGCGCCTCGTTTCGGGAGCTGGCCGCGCAGGGTGGCCCGGACCGGGGCTGCACTGGGCTGGGGGGCCGCGCACGTTTGCATTGTCCCCGAGTCCCCTGTCTCCTTTTTATTCTTTGTGTCAAGGTCATCTTGTGTCTGTGAAGTTGTCTTTTAGCTCCTTAGGCAGACAGCACAGGGCTGAGAGGAAGGAAGAAGGAGACGGGGCACAGAGGAGCCAGACGGGATGGGTGAAGAGTCACGAGCTGAAGGAAGGGTGGACCCAGCGCCCACGTTGGTGTCCAGATTGTGTCCATGGCATGGCCCTGCCTGGCGTTGACCCAGAGGGCATGTGGGCAGCCGTGGGGGTGGTGGCTGCCCTCCGGGACAGGATGCTGAGCGGGGGGCCTGGGCACTCTTTCTGGTGGAACTCGAGTTGGATGGGGGTCCTGGGCCGTGTGGGGCCCGCAGCACTCAGAGCTACAGACAGGAAGGGGCTTGGTCCCCACAGAGCCCCAGAGCTGGACCTGGTGCAGACCCTGAGGGTGAGCGGGCCGAGGGGGAAGGGAGCGAGGGTTTGGGGACAACGCCTGCTGTCCCCTGTCCAGCATCACTGACTTCACCGCATCCGCTCAGCCACGGAGCGCCGTGGACCCGCTCCCGCCCGGAGACGCGCCCCAGTTTGGGTGATAGATGATGCGGCTGCCGTCCAGCCGCAGACGCTGCTGCTGGGTGATCTTTTATTCCTTTTAGCTTTTTATTATATAATGAAAGGTGACGAGAAAACTATTAAGAAATGCAGCGTCTTATGTAATCTCAGCGCTAGGATAACCGTTTGTGCCTTTTCACACCCCCTTCCAGTCCATACTCGAACACTCGCGGGGTGTACATGACTTTTAAAGTAAACTTCACTGAGAACCTTTTTAGCTTCTCAGAAAATTTGCAGAGAAGACGTGAAGGTGGCACAGAGGGTGCTTGCATCTCTCGCACCTCATTTCCCCTGACGTTAACACAGTGTGCTTGTCACGGCCAGGGAGCCCGTGGGGAGACGGGATTGTGCTGGTCAGGGTTCTCTCGACAAACACCAGAAAGTAGAGTAATGACGTGTGTGTGCGTGCGTGTGTGTGTGTGCGTGTGCATGTGTGCGCGTGCCTCTGTGTGCGTGTGTGTGCGTGCCCTGTGTGTGCGTGTGTGTGTAAACGAACATTTTTTTCTGTCCCTCAGTCGTGTCGGATTCTTTGTGACCCTGTGGACTGCACCACGCCAGGCTTCCCTGTCCTTCACTATCTGCCGCAGTTTACTCAAACTCATGTCCATCGAGTAGGTGATGCCATCCAACCATCTCATCCTCTGTCGTCCCCTTCTCCTCCCGCCGTCAGTCTTTCCCAGCATCAGGGGCTTTTCCAGTGAGTCAGCTGTTCACATCAGGTGGCCAAAGAATTGGAGCTCCAGCTTCAGCATCAGTCCTTCCAATGAGTATTCAGGGCTGATCTCCTTTAGAATGGACTGGTTGGATCTCCTTGTAGTCCAAGGGACTCTCAAGAGTCTTCTCCAACACCACAGCTCAAAAGCATCAATTCTTTGGTGCTCAGGCTTCTTTACGGTCCAGTTCTCACATCCATACATGACCACTGGAAAAACCATAGCTCTGATTACACAGACCTTTGTTGGCAAAGTGATGTGTCTACTTTTAAATACCCTTCCTAGGTTTGTCATAGCTCTTCTTCCAAAGAGCGTCTTCACGTGCCCGCCCACATCGGGGAGGGCCGCCTCCCCTGCCGAGTCCCTGGTCAACTGCCACTCTTGCCCAGAAGCTCCCTCCAGAACAGGCGCAGAACAGTTTAACCTGGGTGCTCCGGGCCAGTCAGCGTGACACGTGAAATGAACCACCGTGACTCTCAGAAATACTGAAGTCATGGTTTATTCAGACTTGCTGGTTTTACTGAACATTCTTTTTCTGTTCCTGGGTCCCATCCAGGATCCACATGACATTTCACTGTCCGTCTTTAGGCCCCTGTGAGCTGAGTCAGTTTCTCAGACTCCGCTTGTTTTGATGACCTTGACAGTTTTGGGTCTTTGGGAGGAAGACTGCGGGAAAGATGCTCTGCTCGTCACGCCCTGTTGAGGGTGCATACGCTCAGCTTGGCCTGCTGCTGCTGATGCTGGCCGTGACCACCCGGCCGAGGTCGTGTCTGCCAGGTGTCTTCACCGTCAGGGTCTCCGTCCCCCGTCCACACCGTGCCATCACTGTGGGCCGGAGGCTGGGGTCCACCTGCTCCAGGGCAGGTGTCTCCCTGAAGTCACTTGGATTCTTTGGCATAGAGAGCTGTGTGTTCTCCAGCTGCTTTGTTGATCAGTCATTCACTCGAGCCCTTGCAGACTCACGGATCTCTGTTCTGTGCTTTGCGTTGCGACCCGAGCTCTTGTGTTTGACTTATTTTCTTCTCAGGTTGGCCAGCTCCGGCCATCAGAAGCTTCCCAGTTGGCTCCTGGCCCCTTGGGCCTGCTGCCCTCACTGCTTTCTGTCTTTGCTTCTTTCTGAGCACTTCCTTTTTGTGACCAGAACATGCTCCAGACTCACTGTGTATTCCCCAACCCAACCCTAGAATCAGCCAGTTCTCCCAGGAGCCCAGGTCTTTCTTCTGGGTAGGGTGTTAGAAACCAAGATCTGGGCGCTGGGGGTACTCACCCTTCCTGGGAGATAATGACCTTTTAAAGCACAGAGCTGTACCCAGCGCACTGCTCAGCCTCAGGCCCAGACTCTTGACCTTCAGGAAGTCTGCACAGGCCCAGAGCAGGTCCCTGCCCATCCCCTCCTAACCCAGGGCCCCTCCACCCGCACTGGGGCACGCACAGTCTGTCTCCAGGCCTGCAGGCAGGCCTGTCCATGGTCCCAGCTCTGGGCAGGGGGCAGCGGCCTGCAGGTCTGGCTCTGGGGAATCCAGAGCCGTGCCTGAGCTGCGCGCTCTGCCCAGTTCACGTTTCATAACTGTTGGCACGTGGTGGCACAGGTTCTCGGGAGTGAGTGGGCATGGACCAGGGCGTTTCTGTGTCCCCAGGGTGGAGACCGATGCCAGGCACCCAGAAGGCAGTCTCCGTGCATCTTGGGGAGAGTGAACAGCCTGCTCCCTGCTCCCGTGTCGAGAGCTCCCCTTGGTGCCCTGTCCCCGCTCGCTTGTACCCCGTTTTCAGCAGAACTCCTGAGGGCACTGGTCCGCGTGGGGGCCTGTCCCCTGGACCTGCAGGCCAGGATTGTCCCTCAGCCCCCAGGCCCTCGTGAAGTCCCCTGCACAGTGGAGGGCTGACGCCCCGTTCTCGCATCTCCGTCTGGACCCCCCCCCCAGCTTCCCTCTGTCCCGGGACGCCCCTGCCTGCCTCGGCCTCTCCTCCTGCCGCCCGGGTGACTCCAGGCGCTGGGCTCCTGCCCCCTCCTTTCCTTTCCTGCTTTGCTCACGCGGATGGTCTCACAGTTTCAAACACCATCCATATGCCACGCCTCCCAAGTTTCCCTCCAGCCAGGACCTTGCCTCCCACATTCCAGGCTTTTCTGCCCAGTCTCTGGCTCACGTGTCACACGCGTGTCCTTTAACACACTCACGCCCGCACCCCTGCAGTCTCCTTCCTCACTGGCTTCCTCCTTCCAAGTGCCCTGTGACCCCGCCGCACTCGAGGCGCCACCTCCCCAGCCTGGACCTCACGTGGCACCTTGGTTCTGCCTTCCAGAGAACTGGCTGCCGGCATCCCTGCCGCCCCACGCGCCCCGAGCTCCCCTCCCTGCCCCTCCACGTTCCCTGAGCTCCCCCTCCCCACTCCTCCATCCCGAGGTAGCAGCCAGGCTCACCAACCCCAGCGCCTGCTTCAGGGGCCCCAGGGCTGAGAACTTGCAGGGTACCCGGGCTCAGCCTGGGGTTCTCGGGTTGACCTGTGTGTGCATGTGAGCATAAGCGTGTGGACCCCTGACCCCCCTTGTGGACCCCCGTCCCTCTTGTGGGCTCCCTGGCCCCCCGTGGACTCCCTGGCCCCTCTTGTGGGCTCCCTGGCCCCCCGTGGACTCCCTGGCCCCTCTTGTGGGCTCCCTGGCCCCCCGTGGACCCCCGTCCCCACTTGTGGATCCCCATCCCCCCTTGTGGACCCCGGCCCCCCTTGTGGGCCCCTGTCCCTGTGGACCCCTGTCCCTGTGGACCCCTGTCCCTGTGGGCCCCTGTCCCTGGGGACCCCTGGCCCTGTGGACCCCTGTCCCTGGGGACCCCTGGCCCTGTGGACCCCGGCCCCCCTTGTGGACCCCTGTCCCTGTGGAGGGGCGGTGCCGCTATGCTGGCTTCTGGGGTGGGCAGCTCTCCTGGGAGCTGTCTCCCTTCTCGTTGAAGACGCAGCGACATGGTTGAGGCCCCCGAGGTTCTCTCTCAGAAGGACCCCACGGTCTGCTGCAGGGGAGCCTGGGGTGTTGAGCAAGGCCCGGGGTTTGGAGGGGAGGCAAGGCCCAGGCCTGACCCGCGTGTGGGCTCTGCCTGTCTTTTCTGCTGGACGGCAGGGACAGGCCGCCCGTGCTCCCCCCACTGCCGGTGTCCGGCTCACGGGTGCTGCAGCCGAGGAATGGCCTTCTAGGGCACACAGGGGGACGTGGAGCCCTTGTGGGCCCCACCCTCCAGCTCCGAGGCTGGGGGCTCCGTGTGGAGCGGCAGGTGAGGTCAGAGCCATGGGCCACTGTGCCGCAGGCTGGGTTTGCTCAGCACAGCTTACCTGGGGGTCGATCACTTTACAGGGCAGGGGCGTGTCCTGTCTGCCCTCTCCGTGGGCTGACCCTCTCTTCAGGCCCTGGGGGTGCAACCTTGATCTGAGCATCATGGGCTGAGACGGCGAGGCGACGGTGGTCACCTGGGGCCAGAGGTGGGCCTGGCCTTGGACCCATGTGGGTGTGTCCAGTGGAATCTCAAGAAACCTTTACAGAACAAACTTAAGTTATTTTTAATTAAAAAAAAAAAAAAGAAGCAATGCTCTGGAGAGCACAGGTTTGCTTGTGTGCAGATCCTGTTAATTGAAAGGTTCAGGAGGTTGTTAATTACTTTTTTATCAGCAGCATCTTCTCTCCCAAGGGCACTCACGTCCCGTCCTGTCAGTGCAAGGGCGCCGTGCCCGCCCAGGGCACCAGCCTCAGAGGGGGTGGGTGCCTCTGCCCCGGGCCTCAGGTGCGGCGTGCCAGCGTCCCAGACGGTCTCCCCGCGTCCTTGGCGGCCAGTCTGCTCCTGTGCTGGGAGGGGGAGCCAGTCTGCGCTTCATGGCGTTCCCGTCGGTCCTCAGTGGTCGTTCTGGGAAAGGAGGCGCTTTTGATCTGGGGGCCCGTTCCTCCCTTTGGGGACTGCTCCCTCCGTGTCCTGCCTGGAACATGGCCACCTAACTCATGGTCATAAAGACTGTTTTCCCTTTCTTCTAGAGCTTTTATGGTTTTACTGTTATTTTTTTCTTTTGTACGAAAAGCACATATCATTCCCCCATCACAGAATCGGGTGGCTGCATTACAAGAACGAAGCCAGATCAAAGACATAAACAGAGAAGCTCACCACTCACACTGAGCCCTACCAGACTCCAGGAGTGGAGATGAGCTCGTCTCGACTAGAGTTTAATTCCGTTGCTTTTGACTCCAAAGACCCCAGTGCTTTTCGACAATGGCCAGGGTTTTCCGTGTTTTCCCACCAGTCTTTCCCAAAGGAAACTTATTCCAGATTCTCACCTTTTCCACTGAGGTCGTAGAAGGGAAGCGGAGTTCCGGTTCGTGCCGTGGCCTCTCACAGCCTCCGTTCTTTAATGTGATCACTTTAAGAGGTAAAGCATCGACTGGAGACACTTTCACTCCGCTGCAGCGACTCTGCGGTCGCCTCTGCTCACGCTCCGCTTCAGGTCGGTGTTTCTGTTGCTCAGACGCCAGGGCCAGAGCTCGGCCTCCCTCTGCTCCTTCTCCTGCCTCTTCCCGCCCTCTTCCTCTCCGTCCTTCTCTCCCCTCCGCCTCCTCTGCAGTCTGATGCCTGTGTGACCCCGCACTGCTCGCTGAGAAGATCATCTTTTCCCCAGGAACGTTGCCTGGCGTCTTTCTGGAACTTGAACTCATGGGCCTCTTCCTGGCTCTGTTCTGCTCCGTTGGTCTCTTTGTCTGTCTTCACACCGACGCCACGCCGTGCTGATCGTTGTAGCTTTACAGTGGGGCTGAAAGCAGACGCGTTTGCCTCCAACTTTGTTCTTTTTCCAGATTGTTTTGACTGTTCTAGATCCTTTGCCTTCTGCTGTAAATTTTAGAATCAGTTTATCAGTTCCTAAAGTAAGCGAAGATTTTGATTGGGAGTCCATGAAACTTGATCACTTAAAACAGAACAGGCTTCTTAACGTTTTGAGTTTTCCAGTCCAGGAACGTGGCGCTGGGCGCATTGATCCCGGTCTCTAATTTCTGTCAGCATGGTGTCGCAGTCCTCACTGGGCAGGGGTTGCAGGCATGATTTGTGTTTTTTAAAAATAAATCGTTGCGTCTTGACTGTATCCCATAGCCCTGTGGAACGTACCTACTCTAATATCTTGTCTGTCGATTTCACAGGGTTTTCTATGTCGCTTGTGAATGAAGACAGATTTACCAACTCTATGCTGTTTCACCCTGTCTAGACATCCAGCACAATGTTGGTTAGAGGAGCGGGGAGCTGGCGTCCTTGTCTGTTTTGTGATCTTAGAGGGAAAGTGTCCAGTATTTCACCGTTAGGTACAATGCCAGCTGAGCTTTTTCAAAGATTCCCTTATCAGACCGAGGGAGTTTCCTTCTCTTCATAGTTGGATGAGCTTTTGTTTTAAAGTCATTAATGGTTGTTGGGTTTTGCCAAATGCTTCTCTGTGTCTGTGGAGGTAACGTCTTTATTCTGCCAACGTGGTAAATTGCACTGATTGACTTTTGAACAAAATATCAGTCTCACATTATTAAGATCACGTTTAGATATTGCTGAATTCAATTTGCTGATATTTTGAGGCGAGCCCAGCGGCTCAGTGGTTAAAAAATAAATCCGCCTGCCAATGCGGGAGCTGCAGGAGGCTCAGGTTGTTTGTGGGTTGAGACGGTCCCCTGGAGTTGGAAATGTCAGCTCCTTCCAGTGTTCCTGCCTGGAGAATCCTGTGGACAGAGGAGCCTGCGGGCTACAGTCCGTGGGCTGCAGAGTCGGACACGACTGACCGGCCGAGCACACACGCAGCGTACGATTTTTATTGTGCTCTCGGGGGATGTTGGCCTAGAGTCTCCTTCCTTGTGATGTCCTTGTCAGGTTCACGCCAGCCTCATAAGATGGGTTGGAGGTATTCCCTCCTCCTCCGTTTCCTGTAAAGTCTGTGTGACATTGATGTCATTTCTCCATTAAATCTTTGCTAAAGGTCACCAGGGAAGCCACTGAGCCTGGAGCTTTCTTTGTAGGGAAGGTTTAAGGACAAATTCGATTTCTTTGATAGCTAGAGGGTATTCGGACTCCCCGCTCCTCCCTGTGCTCGCTTTGGTGGCCTGTCTTTCAAGGGGTGGAATCCGTCCCTTGCGTAAACTGCTTGTTTTCCCTCAGAGTCCTTAGTGACGCCTCTCCTTCACCCCTCACGTCGGCGTTTGATGCTTTCGCGCCCTTCCTGTCCACCGGCCACGCCGAGGAACGATGCAGCCTCCGGTCTGCTGGTTGGTCTGCCCCTTCCTCTCTGCTGGTTTTGCTCCACGTGTCTGGTCTTGGCTGCATAAGCGTCTGGTGCTGCTGTGTCTTTTTGGGCGACTTGAGCCTTTATCCTTAGGGCGCCTCTGATGATGCTCCTTGGCTCCAAGTCCACTTTGATGTTAATGTGGCCGCCTGGCTTCTTTGGTTGGTTCGTTTGTGAGCAGCCGTTTCCTCCCTTAACCTCTTGCCTCTGTACCTTTAAGGAGGAAGCGGTTTCTTTATAAATAGCACTTGGTTGACTCTGGGTTTTTAAATCCAGTCTGGAGATGCCTGCTTTTTAGAAGGGATGCTCATCCATTTACTTGAATGTAATTGTCGATATATTTAAGTCTAAAATCTTGCTATTTTCACTCCTTTTCCACTTGCTGTCCTCATCAATTAATTGTTTCTACCATCGATCTCCTGGGTCATGGGCTCCTCTGGTGGTGCTCCTGCTGATGAAGGAGATGTGGGTTTGATTCCTGGGTCAGAAAGATGCCCTGGAGGAGGGCATGACAACCTACTCCAGTCTTCTCGCCTGGAGAATCCCACGGACAGAGGAGCCTGGCGGGAGCCAGTCCTTAGCATCGCACAGAGTTGGACGCGTCTGAGCGACGTCACACAGCTTGCCATCTCCTGTTAGAACAGAAGCCACTGTGAGGGCAGGGGCACTGTTCCCTGAGAACGTTCCCCTGGCCTTGGGGAGGGACGGCCCAGGGCTGCAGCCCTTGCTTGGGCTGTTTGCCTGGATGGGAGAGGCCTGGGAGGTCGCAGGGTCAGTACGGGCAGCAGGGCCCAGCACCTGCCCCTCCAGCCCCGCCCCTGGCCTGCCTGCCCCCTCCTCGTGCAGCGAGTGAGGGGCCCCCGCGGCTGGGCTGGGTGGTCTCGGGCCTTGTCTGGTCTGGGTCGCCTCTTCAACGCTGTATTGCTGGGTTTGTGAGGTGCCTCCCCTCCGTGGGCAGCGGGGCCTGGAGGCTGCCGGTGCCCAAAAGTCCTCAACAGCACGTCTCCGAATTTGGAGACTCTGAGACAGGGAAGGGCCTGCCTGCAGCCAGCCGGCCGCTGGTCGATGCTGTTGGCTCCGTGTGGGGAGGGAGCTGCACCCTTGGCTCCTGTGGGGGGCGGGGCAGGGTGGGGCCTGCTGGAGAATCCCTGTCCGGGCTTCTCCGGCTGAGTGTGTAGAGCTGTGCCCCCAGCCAGGTAGCAGGCTGCTCCCTCTGGACCCGAGCGGTATGGGCAGCCCCTTCTGGCAGCTGGACCCTGTCCAGCACGTGCCGGGCCTTCCCGCCCCCCCTGCCCCCACGCGATGGCCCCTGCCCTTCAGTGGACGTCGCTGCCTGTTTCAGGCCATGGGGAAGGGTGTCCGGGCTGCCGGGTCACTGGCCAGGAAGGCCCGCCAGGATCCCGGAAGCTGGGCACCAGTGATGAGGCCTGCTCTGGTGACCCCATCACCCACGGCCTGTGCCGCCGGGGCCTGGGCCCGTGTGGTCAGCGGAGAAGGGTGAACCCTGTGGGCGGCCGGCAGACGCTGAGCCCAGCGGGCGCTGGCCTGGGCCCCAGGTCCGGTGGCCCCCGCAGGCTCCTGGTCCGGCCCAGCCTCCCCCTGCGTGGCCTCGAACTCCTCTCCCCTCGGTGCTGGCACCTGGTTTGCTGCTCGGCGAGGTGTCCGCATGGGCAGTGGCCCCCGTGGGGGCAGAGGGCGTGGGCACCGGGGCCTGGGGCACCTGGCCAGCGCCTCAGCTTCAGCCTCAGAGCGGCTCTGGGCCCGAAAGGGGACCCGCCATGTGGTCCCTTACTGGTCCCCCGCCCTCTGTGGGGGCGCTGCTCCTTCCCCAGAGATGGGCGGGGGCAGCCGTGCCCCTTCCGCCGGCTCAGCTTCGTCCAGACTGGCAGCCCCTGGTCGCGCCACGGGTCGCGAGTGATCACGGTGCCCTCGGCTGCCTCTGCCTGATGGCCTCTGACTTTGTTTAGTTTCTCTCGAGGCGGGGCTTCAGTGCGCCCCCAGGACAGGAGCTGTTCTCCCCACCATGAGCCCGTGGCCCTCCGTGAAATAAGCAGCTCGGGTTCTCAGGCGCCTTTGCGCGGAGCTGGCTCACACAGCGTGGACTCTGCTTGGGGGCGGCGGATCCTGACGCCTGCAGAAGGTGACACGGGGGCCTTTGCGGTCCCGGCTGGTGCGGGGCTCCGCCGGGCGGGGCCTGTGTGGCCGAGCGGGGGTGGCGTGAGTCTGCTTTTCTCGGCAGCGGGGTGGGTGGCTCTGCAGAGCCCTCGCAGTGCAGCAGCTGCAGGCGCCCCCGAGGCCGGGCTGCGGGGTGCCGTGTATGCCCGGCGGGCGGCGCGGCCTCAAGGCATGGCACCTCTGCGGCCCGGGGGACTGGCGCCCTCCCTTCCTCACCCCCTCCCTGGCTGGGCCGGGACGGCCACGTCGGGGGGAGCCCCAGCTGACACTCTGCTCCTCCCGCTGGGGCCTGGGGATCCCGTGGCTTCCAAACCCAGCCTGCGGGCCCCACCTGTGAGCGTTGCTTTCCTCGCCAGTGGCCCGCGGGAACCGTGTGACCAGGTGTACGGTGGCGGCGCATCCGTTGGAGAGGTCGTGCTGTCCTGGGAGTCATCTTCTCAGAGGAAGATTTTAATTTCCTAAGACGGTGTTTCCAGTGCTTTCCAGACTGGGGCCCAAAGGAGCATATTCCTGGGCTGCGTGAGACCATTTTATTCTTAAAACAAAACAAAACAAAACAAAACAAAACAACGCCATTCACCTTGAGCATCAGGGTCACGGGTCCAGGCCCCTGAAGACGTGAGCTGGCAGATGGTAGGGTGTCTGGTGAGATGAGTAGGGACAGCGGGGCAGCTTTTATATCTCATTTGAAAGGCACTTAAAAAATAAACAGAGAAGCGTAAGCAGAAAATGGCCCAGACTTTCTTGTCCAGGTTATCCCTATTGACATAAAAAAATAATTTATGTGGGAGGGTCAGATGTTAAAACTGCCTGAGGACAGAAGGGGGAGCGTGAGGGCCTGCGACAGACTCGCGCGTGGGTCTGCGCGTGGGCTGCTGGCGTCGCGATTCTGGTTCACGTCAGCCGATCGCCATGTGCAGGGCACTCGTCCTTGCTTCTCCTGAAGCTTCATGGAGTCTGTCTGGTTTTACCGTCTCCAGAACACCGCGCCTTTCCGCGGTGTCCGAGGGGATCCCCAGTGCCCCTCCTGGACAGCTGGGTGGTCTGGGGTTGACCTGGTTTTATAGGTGGAGACGCATTTCCGCGAGTTCCTCCGTGTGGACATCACAGCAGCAGCTAGTGCTCCTGACCCTGGTGGGTGTTGCTGACAGTTTCTGGAAGGGCTGGGTGCTCACAGGGTCCCCCGTAGGGCTTGGGGTGAACCAGCCTCCCCACGGTCCCAGCCCAACGTGTCTCCATGGAACGTAGGGGGCGTTGTGATGATGGGAACTGGGGGTCCGTCCCGTGTCCGATTCCCCGTCCGTGTGGTGCCTTCCCATTGGGGCCTCTGCATTCTCTGGTTGACTCTCTCAATCATTTGTACCAGTTTGTTTAAGGAAATTAACCCCTGGTTTGGTCATATTGATTACAAATACCTTTCCTGATTTTGTAGTATTTTGATTTTTTAAAAACTTGTGTTTTTTCTCTATACACAAGTTTCCTGATTTCTTTTTTTCATTTTTATTTATTTATTTATTTTTTATTTTACTTTATAATACTGTATTGGTTTTCCCATATATTGACATGAATCCCCCACGGGTGTGCATGAGTTCCCAATCCTGAACCACACCCCCACCCCTCCCCATATCATCTCTCTGGGTCATCCCAGTGCACCAGCCCCAAGCATCCTGTATCCTGTATCGAACCTAGACTGATTTCTATGTGATTAAATTTGTCCATCTGACAACAAGTCTTTACTCTGTGGCTTCTGGGGTTTGCTTCCTTTTCAGAAAGACCTCTCTTGCTCCAGAATTATGAACAAGTTCACCCACTTTGGCCTAGAACCCTTCCATGGGTTTGCTGTGTGCACCGTGTGAGCACCGTGTGTGTGAGCACGTGTGTGTGCACCGTGTGTGAGCACCGTGTGTGTGTGAGCACCGTGTGTGAGCACCGTGTGTGAGCCCCGTGTGTGAGCACCGTGTGTGAGCCCCGTGTGTGTGCACCGTGTGTGAGCATCGTGTGTGTATGTGTGTTTGCACGTGTCAGGGTCCCGAGGGTTGCAGGCCAGCAGGTAACCCAGGCTTTCAGCCCCCTGTCCAGTGGAGGCCGCTCTGCAGGTCTGCTGTCTCCTCACATGATGACACCCACAAGGTCGCAGGAGAGGCAGGCTGCCCGCCTTCCTGCAGCTTAGAGGCCCAGGAGCTGCCCAGCACCCCCCGCCTGCCGCCTCCCTGCCTGGGGATGGCGTGGAGCTGGCCTCCAGCTCTGTGGCGGTTGCCGTGCCTGCCGCTGGGAGCCGGGTGGGTTCTCATCCTGGAAACCACAGACCTGAGCGCCCCCGAGGATGTGAACTCCCAGCTCACTCCCTTTTCTGACTCTTATTTTTGGAGCATAAAAGAGAACAGAAGTCTCATGTTCCATCTCGAAATAATATCTTTCCTTAATTCTATCCAGTTTGGCCAAAAATAGACCCACCCCTTTTCCAGGATGATAATCCAGCTTCTTGAGCTGGGAGGGTGGGAGGGGGCTGGCATCATGGGCGTTCAGGGCATGGCTGTGGCCCGGGGACCTGGGGGCAGCTGCTCTGTGCCGTGGGGGCTCCTGCACCATGCTGATCACTTGGGAAGCCAGCCCCGGAGCAGACCCGTGCGTCCTGTGTGTGCGGCTGGTGTCTTCCTAGGATTCTTAGATGGTGCGCCGGATTCCATTTCAACGCCTGGGCAGCAGCTCAGGGGAGGTGCTGACCCCACCCCGGGCTGGTCAGGCAGGGGAGATGCCCTTCTGCAGGACTGTTGGCACCGAAGCTGATCCCAGCCCCCTTAGCTCCGGGTGTCTTGTGATTCTGCTTAAAAACCACCTTCCTGCATCTTTCCTGAGCACGTTTTGCTGCTGAATTTATGCTGCTCTCTAACTGCACATCCACCTTCCAACTTTCTGTGGCTTAGAGAAGTTGGTGACCGAAAACCTGGTTTGCAGAACCTGGGGTGAAGGTCTGGGTGGGACAGGACAAGGCCTGGGGCGGGCGGCTGCGTCCGCTCCTGTCTGCTCCTCACGAGTCCCTGCCGTACCCTGGGCTCTATCGTCTTGGACTCCCATCTGCAGAGGCTGCAGCCCTGGAGGGGCTGGGGCCTGGAGTTCCCGGTCGGCTCCCCTCTCCCCACCAGAGTTAGAGCATCTTTGCTCCTCGCAGAGCTGCGGGGCAGGAAGGCAGGGACCAAACAGGACCCAGGGGATTCTGGTTGGGGGCTGACGTGTCTGTGCGGGGAGGGATGGTTGGAGGGTGTCCTGACCCCAGGGAAGGCGCGGGAGGCCCACCCGACCTGGAGTCCTGGATGTGGTGAGGCACGTGTGGCCGCGTGAGCGCCGGGTGTGCAGAGGCCAGGGTGTGACGTTGTGGGGGACGCGGGCCCAGGAGCCGGGGGGGCGAGGAGTCCAGGCTCGGCTGCTTCGGGGGGGGCGCCCGGGCCGTCGGTGCCCTCGTGCTCAGGTCCCGACTAAGCGGCAGCTTTGCATTGCTTTCTCCTGGTGCCCAGTCTAGTCGCTCCAAGACCAGGGCAGGCAGGGACCGGCCCCAGGGGGTGGACCGCTCATGGCCCGACACTCGCCCCCTTCCCTGTGGGCTCTGGCCCCATGTGGTGGGTGCGCAGGCTTGAACCTCCCTGCCCCCCGAAGGCTGCTGGGCAGCACCAGGCAGCACCCAGGACAGCGTCCGCTGGGCTGGGCCCCCCTTGGTGCCTCAACGTTTGACCGGTCGTGCCGTCCTTGGTCCCAGGAGCCACGGCACACCCATCAGGACCCTGCGTGTGTCCCCAGGGCTGGGGCCCGGGCCTGGCTGACCTCCAGGGTCCCCTCTGGTTCGCCTCCCCCCGCTGCAGCTGCCGCTCCTCAGAGGAGGAGGGCAGGGGAGGCGACTCAGCCCCGGGCCCGGCCAGCAGCGGCCCTGGAGCTGGAGGCCCCCTGTGCCCAGCAGGCTCTGCCCCGGGGTGTCTGCCAGCCTTCCTGCCTGGCCCAGCACCTGGGCTGCGCTTGCCCAGGTTTATTTTGCAGACAGGCCCGTGCTGGCGGCCGGAGGGGGCCCGAGGCCTGGGGGCTCATTTGGGCGAGGGGCAGGGGGCACTCTGCAGCCAGGCCCCACGAGGCCCCTGCCTCGCGGAGTGTCCCTCGGGCGGCCCCACAGGCTGGGAAATGCTCTGTCACCTCTCGTCTGTAAAATAAGCAGCCGCGCGGATTATTCATCTTAAATATCCGCTTCCACCCAGAGCGTATGCAAATCTCTTTTTCCAAGAAAAGGACTGAAATAAAACCTTGCACTTACTGTGAGGTGGAATTTAAAATAGAAACTTTCCCGAACAATGCTGCGTGGCTTCCATTTATCCAAACGCAGCATGGGACCGGCGCTTGATTGAGACGCCAGCTGCCCTGTGAGGTGAGCCTGACCCGGGCTATCAGCCGGTCCTAGGCATGCAGGCCCCCCGCCTCGCGCACCGGGCCCCCTGCCCCTAGGGGCGTCCCGCCGTCGAGTCGCAGCCTGGTCAGCATCATACCCCCAGGTGACCCCACCAGCCATGGACCAGCTGTCCCGGGGGACCCAGCTCTGGGCCTGCGGGGTCTTAGCCCACAGGAAGAAGCCGCCGCCCGCGTCTGCCCGGCTCCGGCGGCCTGGGGAGCTCTGCTCTGCCCGAGTGCCCCGTCCCCTCCTGCCCCGTTTCTGTGCGAAGGCCCCTCGGGGTTGCAGACCCGTGCAGCCCGCTCCTGGACTCCAGCCTAAATGCTTCATCTTACAAACGGTGGAATCCCCTTTATGGCCCCAGAATCCCACGGATCTTAAAGAATAAGTCCCCGAAGCCCAGTGGCTGGTCAGGGAATCCACCTGGGAAGGAAGAGCCCTGCTGGCCGGGGGGCGGCTCGTGGTCCGTGTTTCACTCCCTTGCTGTCACTCTCTCACTCACTGCCTCACTTGTTCACTCTCTAGCACACTCACTCGCTCACTCACGCACAAGCCTCCCTTTGGGGCAGAGGACCCGGCCTGGTGCTGCAGAGGAGGCGCCTCCCTGAGCCCCTGCAGGGGGGACCACCGTCACCCCAACCTGGATCCGCCAGAAGCTCGGGGACAAACCGCTTCCTCTGCTGACAGGAGGCTGCCCTCTGGGTGAGGCCCTTTAATGAACGGAGAAAGTGGAAGTGGAAGTCATTCAGTCGTGTCCGACTCTTTGCGACCCCATGGACTGTACAGTCCCTGGAATTCTCCAGGCCAGAATACTGGAGTGGGCAGCCATTCCCTTCAGGGGACCTTCCCGACCCAGGGATCGAACCCAGAAGAGCACCACCAGGCTACACCGGTGTGTTTGAGAGCTGTTCGAACTGATTCTCAGTGAGGCTCAGGTGCCCTGTAGGGTACTATTACCTGATGCTGAGTGCCCCACCCCGTTTGGCGAGGCCAGGCGCTCCCAGGTGGATGGGCAGCCCCGAGGCCGGCAGCTCTGATCTGTGAGCTGACACTCGGGAGCCAGAGCCAGACATGCCGCTGTCAGCTCTGCGAGCGGCCTCTGAGCCTCTGGGAATGAGCCAGCCCGTCAGCCAGCCAGGGGCCCGGCAGGCGGGCAGGAGGCGGGGGCGGGCGCGGCTCTCAGTGGGGCAGGGTGATAAATGGCTGCGAGGCCCCATGCTCGCCTCCACAGGCTTCTCCCCACACCCCCACCCCGGGGCTCAGCGGGGTCTTCCCACAGCTCAGCCCCTGCGGGATCCCAGTGAAGCAGTTCCAGGCAAGACATGGCTGTCAGCCCTGGGGCTGGCCCTCCGTCCAGCCACCGTGCATGTACGCTCACCAGACACACGCAGGCACACACGTGCTCATGCACACTCATGACATGGGCACACATGCACACGCGTGCTCACGCACACTCACCACACACATGGGCACACACGTGCTCATGCACACTCACACACGGGCACACGGGCACACACTACCCATGCACACTCACACACACGGGCACACACTACCCACGCACACTCACCACACACGGGCACACGGGCACACACTACCCACGCACACTCAGCACCCACACTCGGGCTCACGCGCCCACTGACACACGCGGGCACACGCCTGAGCGCGCGCCTTCACACAGGGACACACGTGGGGGCTGCAGCCACGGGCGCACGCGCAGGTGTGATCTGAGTGCGTCATGGGCTCCAGAATAAAAGCGAATTCTGTGGGTGCCAAGTTCTTCCATTTTGTTCAGGTTTCAAGGGACCCCCAAAAGGACACCAGTGCCCTGCCCCCAGCACGCTGCTCCTAAAGGGGGTTGAGCCCTGGCCCAGCTGGCTCACTCTGCCCAGACGGAGCCCAGGCACGTGTGTCACTACCCAGAGAAGCCGCAGCGGGGGAAGGGTGTCAGGAGGCCTGGGGCTGGTCTGGAAGGTCCCAACTGTGTGACCTTCTGGGGCGCAGGCTCCCGGACGGGGTGGGTGGGGAGGGCGGAGGGTCTGCCCTGGGGGGTGGGGCAGGTGCAGAGGCTGAGCACTGCGCTGTGGGGTCGCCCTGGACGCCTTGACAGAACGGTCTCAGAACCAACGTGCTCCCGCATGGGCTGGACGTCCAGCTGAGATGATCCCAAGGCAGCAGGCGTCGGGGGCATTCGCCACCCCCTGCTCGCCGCTCTTGGCCTGTGCCCCCGGCTCCCCTCCCCACCCCCAGGGACCCAGGCCCGCTGCTCACGTGGCGAGATGCTCCTGTGGTGTCCGTGCTCCCGGAGCCCCTTCCTGCTGGCTGAGCCCCCCCAATATCCCTGTTCGCCAAGGCCAACCCCCCAGCCCCACGGTGGACTACCCCCCGTCCTGAGGCTTGGGCTCTGACCCGGCCTGCTTGGCGCCCTGTGGCCGTGGGCAGGTCACTCGGCCTCTCTGATCCCGGCTCCTGCTCTCTGACCGTGAAAGACTCTTTCCTGCGATACAGTAGGTTGGGTACCTAAAACTCCCCTCTACAAAATGTTCATAGTACGTGTTCGTATGTTTTCACCGAGCTCTAATTACAGGAAAATGCACAGGAAGGGCACGGCTGATGGGTTCTGACAAGTGTGTCCAAGCCTCGTGTCTGAGTCCCCGAGACCCCCCCGCCCCCGCCCGGATTCAGCCTTTGCGCTGCTCGGGGCCTTTCACCCCCCGCCCCCACTCTGCTCCAGGCGGCCCCCGCCACCCCCGAGGCGCACGCGGGTACTCTTTCTGTCACGACGGATTAGTTTTGCCTGCCCTTGAACTTACATAATCAGAGTCACACCCGACGTGCGCGCCTGAACCTGCCTGCTTCCATTCAGTGCGGGATTTGGAGGATTCGTCCATCGTGTTCCATATCGGTGGTTTGTTCTTTTTTTAAAAGAAGCTTGCTGAGTGCTGTTCTATATTGCACGGATACAGCTCGATTTCCTTATCCAGTCTTCTGCACATGGCTCTCGGGTCGTTTCCAGGAGGTGGCTGTTAGGAGTGCAGTTGCAGAGAACTTGCCCGTGCAGACATCTGCTCGGTTTCTTTTGGGAAGATCTCTAGGAATGGGATCGCCTGGTGGCACAGTCGGCGCACTTCTTACTTTGTGAGGACGTGCGAGGTGTTTCCCACAGCGACCTGCGGGGCTCCGGCCCCAGCAGAGCGTGTGGGGGTGGCTGGCCCCGTCTGGGTGGCCCCTGGTGTGTCGGTCCGTCCTGGCTGTTCCGGCGGGAGGCGGTGGTGCCCTGTTGGGGGTCGTTGACATCGCCTGGTGTCTAACAACGCTGCGCGTCCTTTCCTGGCTCGTTGAACTTTCATACGTCTGCCTCTGTGAGGAGGACGTGGACACAGACATCTGTCCACGTCTTCGCCTCCTTTTAAGTTGCGTTTTGCCATTTTATCACTGATCTCCTAGTGTTCTTTATATAATCTGGTCACACATCCTTGGTTGGAAATGTGTTGCAAATACATCTCCTAGGTTTGACTTTTCATTTGCCTCGTGACTTTTAAAGAGCACACGTTTTAAATCTCAACGAAGCCAAAGTCATCCATTTTTTTCTTTTCTGGTTGGTGTTTTGGGCATTACATCTAAGAAATCTTGGCCTGTCTTTAGGTTGCAAAAATATTATCCTATATTTTTTCCTGGAAGTTTCGTACCTGCACCGTTTTTATCTATGTCTGCCGTCCATCTAGAATTACGTGGGGGCGTTGTACAAGGCGCAGGGAAGGTCCGTGTTTTTCCTGATGGCGGTTTGGCGGCTCTGGGTCCCTCTGTTGAAAGGCACATGTTGAGCGTGGGCCTGCATCAGCGCTTTTGTCAAAGGCCGGCTGGCATGGGCGGTGCCAGCTGTTTCTGAGCAGCCTGTCTGTCCTTTGCCCGTGTGTCTATCCTCACACCAGCTCCACAGTCTTCAAACCAGATCCAGCGAGTCCTCTAAACGTGCTGTTTTTTTCAAGAACTATATTGGCTTTGCTAGATTATTTATATTTCCAGATAAATTTCAGTCCTTGCCTACTAGTTTCTATTTTAAAAGCCTGCTAGGGTTTGGACTGAAATTGCACTGACTCTACGGGTAAACCTGGGGAGCAGCGATCCCTTCCCACGCTTCACCGCGCCCACCCTGGGGCAAAGGGCCTCCGTCCGCAGATGTAGCTCCTGTAATTCCTCTTGACAGTGATTCTTTGTGTTGTGCGTGTGAGCGCTGCCCATTTTTCTTCAGATATATTTCTGTGTATTTGATGCTTTTGGTGCTATTGTTAGTGGAATTTTTAAAAGTCTCAGTGGTTCGTTACTATGTATTAGGGATCTAATCCATTTTGTGTAGACCTTGCATCCCGTGGCCTCTCTTAATTCACTTACTATTATAATCCTAGAGGGGTTTGTCGATTCCCTAAGACTTGTTCGGTAAACAGCTATGTCACCTGTGAATCAACACACCTTGACTTCTTCCTTTCCGATCTCTGTTAAACTCCTCGCGTTGCTGGCTGGGGCGGGGCCGTGTTGAGGGAAGTGGTGAGAGCAGCCAGCCTTGCCTTGCTCCCCAGCGCGGGGACAGTGTTCACTTTGTCCCCATCTTGTGCGGTTCAGCTGCTGACCTTTTGCAGGCGTCCTCTCAGCGGGGAAGTTCTGCTCTGCTCTGGTTTGCTGAGTGTCTTCATCGTGACTGGCTGTAGCTTTTGGCGAATGCTGTCGTGTGAGGTATGTTGGCAGCTTTTGGCAAATGCTGTCGTGTGAGGTATGTTGGCAGCTTTTGGCGAATGCTGTTGTGTGAGGTATGTTGGCAGCCGTGGCTGACTCACAGCAAACTGCATTTTCTGCATCTGTGGAGGTGACCGTATGTTTCCTAGTCTGTTCTCTCAGTGTAGTGTGACTCAAAGCAATGGATTTTCAAAGGCAAACCAACCTTGCATTCCTGGCATAAACCTCAGTCGTGATATATATATTGCTGCTAACTTGCCCTTGTTTCATTGAGGAATTTTACATCTATGCTCATGAAGAATATTGGTCTATAATTTTCTTTTCTTGTAATATCTTTATCAGATCTTGATATCAGAAAAATACTGGTCTCATGGGAAGAGTTAAGAAGCGCTCATTGTCTCTGTTTTCTGAATTAGGCTGTAAGACGGCGGCATGTCATTTCTTTCCAAAAAATTTGGTGGACTTCACTGCTAAAGTCACTGGGCTGGAGTTCTTTTCATATGATGATTGTCAAGTAGGAATGCATTATTTTAAAAAAACAGATATAAGGTTGTTCAGACTGTATTTATTTGTGTGTTAGTTTGGTAAATTATGTATTTCAGGAAATTTTCTCGTTCCGTCCACGTAGTGTAATCTGATGACATGAAGCTGTCCATGATCTTTGTTTACTAGCTTTTAAGTGCCTGTAGGGGCTGCAATGACATCCTCTTTCTAACATCTTCAATATTTGTGTTTTCTCTCTTTTTGAAAGATTTCCTCTTCCAGCGGCTTCATGGATTTATGGACCTTATAAAGGCTGCTTTGGGCTTTGTTGAAGCCCCTGAACTGTTTGTCTCTATTTAGCTCGTCTCCATTCTTTGCTAGTTTTTCCTTTTATTTTATACCCTTCTTCTTCGTGTTCTCTTCTGTTTTGAGTTTATTTATTTCTAGTTGGAGGGTGATTGCTCTTCAGCATTGCTTTGGTTTCTGCCATACATCAACGCGAGTCAGTCAGATACCTTGTTTTCTGATTTGAGAACTTAGAGCTTCTCCTGGAGGAGCAGATGGCAACCCACTCCAGTACTCTTGTCTGGAGAATCCCATGGGCAGAGGATCCTGGTGGGCTGCAGTCCATGGGATTGCTGTCCAACTCATCACACACACACTTAGAGCTATGAGTTTCCCTCTTTGCACCCCTCAGCTGCCTCCTAAACACCTGACATATTTTGCTTTTAAACTTGTGTGTCCTGGCAGAGTAGCCCCAGAACACAGGAAGGACCTGCTGAGAAGAATCAGTAAGCCCGACATTGTAGTGGGAGGTCTCAGGATATTTCCATCATTTTTAGGTCAAGGAGACACAAGTTGGCAAGGGAATAAGAGATCACAATTAACGGTGAACACAATAGACATTTGTAGATTCTGCGTCTAGTAACAGGAACATATGTATTTTTCTAAAACAGAAAAGGCGGGAGGGAGGTTCACGAGGGAGGGGACGTACGTATACCTATGGCTGATTCGTGCTCATGTATGGCAGGACCCAACACAATATTGGGAAACAATCGTCCTACGATTGAAAATAGATGAAAGGCAAACGAGGAGCACACGTGTCTGGCTGCTTTCTCTCAACAGGCGCCCCTGCGAGGCCCGGCGGACGTGCTGGCTGCCGCCGCAGTCTGTTCCTGCCCTTCTGTCTGGAACTCTCTGTGCGAAAAGATCAGCATTGTTGACCCGTTCTGCTGATGCTGGGCATCTGGGTACACGCCAGGGTGTGCCTCTTCCAGCTTCTTTGTGTGTGTCTTTTGGTGAACAGAGGTGTGCGTTTCCGGGTGGTGATGGGCGGGGCCATAGGATCTGTTTATTTAATTTTTTAAATTTTTAATGGAGGGTAATTGCTTTACAGTGTTGTATTGATTCTTATTTAAAAATTCAATTAGTTTTGGTTTGGGGGCTGTTTGGGGGCTGTTTGGGGACTGTAGGATCTTATCCATTCAACTTTACCAGCTACTGACCAACAGTTCTGGAAGTATTGAGCAGCTGCACCGCCGCCAGCGATGGTGGTCACGCCCTGGCCAGCTTCCTTTTTGCCAGCCTCTTGTAGTTCCAGGCTCTGGTGGGGGGGGGTGTGGAGCCCCTCCGCGGTTTATTTCTGCAGCCCTGCTGGTAAAGCATGGAGCTCTGTCTCCTGCTGGCTGGCTGGTCGTCAGGATGTCCTCTTTCATGAAGTGCCTATTCAAGACTTCTGTGAGTTTTCTCTTGCTGTAGTCCTTTTCTTGATTTGTGGGAGCTCTTCACATGTTCTGAATGCTGTGGGTAAACGCATGGCGAGCACACGCCCCCTCGGAGGTGGGCCTTGCTCCCTGACGGGGCCTGCGGCCGGCCGCCCCTGCCTGTGGTGCAGTTCCTGGCTGTGTGCACGTGTGCGTTCATGCCGATCAGTCTTGCACCTCGGGGCTGCGTCTGCTGTGTGTCAGTTACGCCTCAGAAAAGCTCGTGGACACGTTGTGCGACAGCTGTGCAACCTCTGTGTGGAGAAGTGTGGCCCTAAATGAGTGCAGGGTATGAGTGTGGGAAGGGTGCCAGCTTTCTCCAAACTGACGTACAGACTCACTGAATTCCAAAGAATTTGACAGACTGATTGGAAATGTTCGAGGAAGAACATGGTCCTGGAGGAGGGGCCTCAGCGAGCTGGACGCTAGTGGCCATCACCGAGTGGACATGAGGGTGTGAGCTGTCAGCACGGGACGGCCAGCAGGCCAGGGGAGGACGCAGAGCCAGCCGGGACCCCAGGCCCCCGTGGCCCTGGCTCAGTTGGGTGCAGGCTGGACGGGGGGCTCTGACCTCAAAGGCCTGTGGTGAGGAGCGGGTGGCCTGAGAGATGGGCCGGCCGGGCGCGGGGCACATTGCCTTGACCAGCTCGCCCCATCTCGGTTCCAACGTGCTGGCTGCAGCCTTGGGCTCCAGCGTGTGGGGACCGTCCACTCCCCAGCCTTCTGCCCCACCCCTGCTCTGTGCCCGGAAGCCCCACTTCTGTCCAGTGGGCCGGGCCTGGCACCTGTGATGGGAGCTGAGTCCCCAGCCAGCTGGACCGAGGAGGGGCCGGCCTGGGCCGCTGGACGGTCAGCTCCCACGTCTGCCCGGCGGCAGCACCGGGCCAAGGAAATGGGTCACTGCCTCCAATCCTTTTCTGAAACGAGGCTGAGTATAAATAAAACGCAGACTTGATGGATGAGGCTGGGGTTCTTATGAATTTTGTATTGTCTAACGTCAGGACAAGCTGCTCTAGCTGTACACGTGACTTGCTTACCCTTCTGTCGAGAAAGAGTGGGGTTGAGGGCTGTCCTGCCCTGACCCCCCCGAGGCGATCGCCCTGAATAGGAAACGCAGGCCTGTCCCGCGCAGATGCTGCACCGTCGCGAGCCTCATGTTCGATGACGCCGACGTGCCGACCGAGGTGAACTCCACGTAAACCCGCCGTGGTAGACTGAGACTCACAGCTTTTGGTGCGTTTCCGCCGCCCGGAAGCTGCCCTGTCCCCTGCCTTGACCCCGGCTGGCCGTTCCCTGTCCCCTGCCTTGAGCCCGGCTGGCCGTTCCCTCTCAGGGGGGCCTTCGGGGTGTCTCTCCAGCTCAGCACCTGGGGGCTGGTGTGTGGGCTGGGGGGCCTCTTCGTCAGGGGCCTTCTCCCCCCGGCTCCAGGGCCCTGCCCACGCTTCCTCCCTGAGTCAGGCTTGAGAGTGTGGCGGTGTGCATGGCTCTGAGCCTCGTGACCCGTGTGCCCCGACCTCGTCCAGGGGCAGAACCGTGGCAACTGCTGCGGCCTCTGTGAGGCGGGGACGGTGGGGAGCCTGCCGCCCGTGCTGAGGGATCTGGCCAGGCAGGTGTGAGCCCGACTCCCCCACTGAGGGGCGGTCTGGGTGTGTCCCCTGGGAGGCCGGTTACATCCCAGCCCTGCCGGGGAGCGCGTGCAGGACTACACTCCCAGCTGGCCTGACCCCCCCCACTGAGGGGCGGCCCGTGTGCATCCCCCTGGAGGTCCGTTATATCCCAGCCCCGATGGGGAGCACGTGCACTCCCAGCTGGCCTGGGCGTCTGGGGAGCTGCAGGGGAGGCGCCCAGGTGGGCTGAGGGTGGGCTCCCACCTGCAGAGATGAAGTTTAGTGTGATGTGCGCGGCACAGCCCGAGGTCCTGGGATGGGGGCCTTTGGGGACCTGGAGTCGGCCGGCTGAGGGGCTGCAGGCCTGGGTGGGCTTCTGCACACACAACCACACATGCACATGTGTGTAAGCATGCAGGCACACTGCAGACACACACATGTGCACACACCCCTTCCCGGGCAGGCAGCCTGTGGCAGCCCCACCCTGGCACCCTGGGCACTTGATTGCTCATGGATCCCCTGGAGCGCCCCCGCTCTGAAAACCCAGAAAAGAGCAAGTGCTGGTGCGGGTGTGGGGGACGGGGTGTGTGTGTGTGTGTGTGTGAGTGAGTGTGTGTGTGTGAGAGTGTATGTGTGTGTGTGTGGGGACAGTGTGTGTCTGTGTGTCTCTGTGTCTGTGTGTGTGTCTGTGTGTGTGTGAGAGTGTGTGTGTGAGTGTGTGTGTGTGTGTGGGAGACAGTGTGTGTGTGTATGAGAGTGTGTGTGTGTGTGTATGAGAGTGTGTGTATATGAGACTGTGTGTGTGTGTGGGTATGTGTGTGTGTGTGTCTGTGTGTATGGGTGTGTGAGGGTGTGTTTGTGCGTGTATGAGTGTGTGTGTGAATGTGTGAGTGTGAGGGTGTGTGTGTATGAGAGTGTGTGTGTGAATGTATGTGTGGTGTGTGTGTGTGTATGAGAGTGTGTGTGGGTATGTGGGTGTGTGTGTGTGTGTGTATGAGTGTGTGTGTGGGGTGTGTGTGTGTGTGTATGAGAGTGTGTGTGGGTGTGTGTGTGTCTGTGTCTTTGTGTGTGTCAGTGTGCATGTATGAGTGTGTGTGTGTGAGTGTGTGTGTATGAGTGTGTGTGTGAGTGTGTGTATGAGTGTGTGTGTCTGTGTGTATGAGTGTGTGTGTGTGGGGTGTGTGTGTGTGTGTCTGTGTGTGTGTATGAGTGTGTGTGTATGAGAGTGTGTGTGTCTGTGTGTGTATGTGAGTGTGTGTGTGTGTGGGTGGGAGGGTGTGTGTGTCTGTGTCTGTGTGTGTGTGTGCATGTATGAGTGTGTGTATGAGTGTGTGTGGGGGTGGGGGTGTGGGGGTGTGTGTGTGTCTGTGTCTGTGAGTGTGTGTGTGTGTGAGTGTGTGTATGAGTGTGTGTGTCTCTGTGTGAGTGTGTGTGCATGAGAGTGTGTGTGTGTGGGGGGGTGTATGAGAGTGTGTGTGTGTGTGTATGAGAGTGTGTGTGTGAGTGTGTGTGGGGGTGGGGGTGTGGGGGTGTGTGTGTGTGTGTCTGTGTCTGTGAGTGTGTGTGTGTGAGTGTGTGTATGAGTGTGTGGGTGGGGTGTGTGTGTCTATGTGAGTGTGTGAGTGTGTGTATGAGTGTGTGTCTGTGTATGAGTGTGTGTGCATGAGAGTGTGTGTGTGAGTGTGTGTGTATGAGTGTGTGTGTGTGTGGGTGTGTGGGTGTGTGTGGGTGTGCGTGTGTGCATGCTGAGTCGCTGTCGTGTCCAGCTCTTGGTGACCCCGTGGACTGTAGCCCGCCAGGCTCCCCTGTCCCTGGCATTCTCCAGGCAAGGACACTGCAGTGGGTGGCCGTGCCCTCCTCCGGGGGCTCTTCCTGACCCAGGGGTCCAGGCGTCTCCTGTGTCTTCTGCATCACAGGCAGATTCTTCACCACTGACCACCCGGGAAGCCCAGGGGACAGTGTAACGGTTCCTGAAAAAAACACTGAATTGCTGTTGGATCCAGCAGTTCCACCTCCGAGGGTTTGTCCACAGCCGAGGAGACGTGGAGGCAGCCTGGTGTCCCCCGTGGGTGCGGAGATAAGCCGTGGGCTCTCCATACCCTGGAGTATCCCTCGGCCCCAAGAAGGAAGCCTGTTCTGGCATGCGGACCTGGAGGATGCAGTACTCAGACCCGGGAGGACAGAGGCTGGGCGGTGGGCCCTGCAGCAGAGCCATAGGCCTGTGTCCATGTTCCCGGCACTGCTGCTCGGAGGCACCCGGGGCCTTGCTGCCCCTCGCTTCAGCTCCAGCCCTCCGTCCACCCGTCCTCCGTGGGGAAGGCGGCAGGGCCTCAGCTGGGAACCTGAGGCTGCAGATGGAAAGATGTAGGCAGACAAGCGTTTTCTAGCCCCTGAGCCGAGACAGGCATCTCGCCGCATGCGGGCCTCGACCTCTAGCCAGGCCCTCCCTGTGTCCCCAGCCGTCAGGACCGTCTCCTATTCCCTCCAGGGGCCAGCTCCCTGCACACAGCCCAGGGCCCGCTGCTGCCGCCCGGGGTTCCTATCCTGCTCTGATCACGTGTGCCGCCAGGCCCGCTCTCGGGGGTCGGGGCTGGGCTGCTGTGGATGCAGGCCTGCGGGGCTGCCCGCTCCCATGGTGCCTGGCTCTGTTCCTCTCCCGGCGGTCTGCGCTCTGGCCCAGATTTTCTTCCTGGAGGACCCAATGCTGTACTCCCAGAATTGGCCCCCAGCACGCAGGAGGCACACTCCCCAGAATCCAGACTCAGGTTTGCTGGGGTCTCCCACCGTGCTGAGGAGGGCGGGGTGCCCAGAAGGTGGGCGGGGTGCCCAGAAGGTGGGCGGGGTCGTGTCAGGACAGGGGTTGGCGTGCTTTGCAGGGCAGACCCGCCTTGGGGCTTGGGGTTCGGTGTGGGCTCCTCCTCTCCTCCCCTGCCCCCAACCCACTAGCTAAGCCAGGGCACCCCTCCCAGCACCTGGGGCCTTGGTGCCCTCCCGTCTGTCTGCACGTCTGGTCTGCGGGCCCTGGGCAGCTTTCACAGCTGGTGAGGGGGCCCGGAGGCCTGTCCTGCTGGTGGTACTGGTACCGGGTGAATCCGGCTGATGGAGGCAGCCAGAGGTGGGCCTTGGGCTGCAGGACCCCCTGGGCGGCTCGGGGGCAGCACAGCTGCCCAGCCTCAGCAAGTGGAGAGCCTACCCGCCCCGGGCGACCTCCCTGCGGCCGGAGAAGCTGGGCCCAGCGGTGGAGACACTGTATCGATCTGACTGTCGGCTTAATCACTAATTCATGACAGTTCCTGGGCTCTGGAGACGCTGCTGTCAGGAATGGAACTGGAGCCAGGATAAAGAGGGGGGCTCTGCAAGGGTCCCCGAGGCCCCCGGGTGGGCAGTGTGGCCTTGGCCGCCTGCTGGTCCCCCATCCATGCGGCCCCCGCCTCCAGACCCCAGGCGCAGACTGTTCCGGAGCCTGGCCCCCGGAGGCCTGCACTCTGCCTCCTGGCAGCCACATCCTGGCCTGTCTGCCTCTTGGAGGGACGGGGTGAGGGCATGCCCCTGGCCTCCGGCTAGGCGCCGGGCTGGCGGGAGAGGTGCAGTGGGGGAAGGCACGGGGCTCTGGGTGCCCCACCTCCCCCGGACAGGCTGGGGGGCACGGGTGGACACTGACCCCCAGAGCGGGCAATGAGTGGTCCAAGGGGCCTGCAGGGGCTTCCGGGAGAACGGCCTGAGGGTGCAGGAGTGTCTCAGATGGAGGGGCGCACCGGCCCTGGGGGTGGTTGCCGGGAAGATGGCCCCCACCCTGACGAGGGGCCGAGCCAGGGCCCCGGGGCTGCGGGAGGGGTGCTTGGGCACAGAGGAGGCCTGTCCCCCGTCCAGGGCCTGCCGCCTGTGCCGCCCGGGGCAGGACAGTGGAGGGGGTGGAGGTGCTGCCGGGTCCTCCCCCTCTGGGGGCGGTGCATGTGGTGCTTGGCGGTCGCCCGGTGCCCAGGAGCAGCCTGAGGGTGCCCTCCCCACTGCGCGGCAACCTGGCGCGCCGGCCAGAGCGCACATGATTCCCTGTTTTCCGCCTTTCACCTTCTCGTCCAGGGGTTTCCGGACGTCCTCTAGGCCCAAGGAAGCCCCTGGTCACAGGGCCTCCCTCGAGGTGGGGCGGGCAGCAGAGAACCGAATCCTTCTCACCCTGGGTCCCTCAGAGACTCTCAGGGATGCCTGCCCCGCACCCTGTTGCTCTGAGAGGTAAATGCGATGCTGAGCATGGGGCCCCCGCGGATGGCCTGCTCCTGCCCTGGGTCTCGGTCCCCGCAGACCTCCAGCCTTGAGGGACGAGTGGTGATGAACAGGTCAGGGCCTCGGCATGTCCGTGGGGTGCCCGTCTGCTGACCAGGCCCCTGTGTGTGCCTGTGTCCATCACACAGGAGGGCTGGCTGGGCACCCTGGGAGGCAGGGTGGGCGCCCCAGGAGGCAGGGAGGCGCCCCGGGAGGCAGGGAGGTGGGGTGGATGTCCTGGGAGGCAGGGAGGCGCCCCGGGAGGCAGGGAGGTGGGGTGGATGTCCTGGGAGGCAGGGAGGCGCCCCGGGAGGCAGGGAGGTGGGGTGGATGTCCCGGGAGGCAGGGAGGCGCCCCGGGAGGCGGGGTGGGCGCCCCGGGAGGCGGGGAGGCGCCCCGGGAGGCAGGGAGGTGGGGTGGATGTCCTGGGAGGCAGGGAGGCGCCCCGGGAGGCAGGGAGGTGGGGTGGATGTCCCGGGAGGCAGGGAGGCGCCCCGGGAGGCAGGGAGGTGGGGTGGATGTCCCGGGAGGCAGGGAGGCGCCCCGGGAGGCAGGGAGGTGGGGTGGATGTCCCGGGAGGCAGGGAGGCGCCCCGGGAGGCAGGGAGGTGGGGTGGATGTCCCGGGAGGCAGGGAGGCGCCCCGGGAGGCAGGGAGGTGGGGTGGATGTCCCGGGAGGCGGGGAGGCGCCCCGGGAGGCAGGGAGGTGGGGTGGATGTCCCGGGAGGCGGGGAGGCGCCCCGGGAGGCAGGGAGGTGGGGTGGATGTCCCGGGAGGCGGGGAGGCGCCCCGGGAGGCAGGGAGGTGGGGTGGATGTCCCGGGAGGCGGGGAGGCGCCCCGGGAGGCAGGGAGGTGGGGTGGATGTCCTGGGAGGCAGGGAGGCGCCCCGGGAGGCAGGGAGGTGGGGTGGATGTCCCGGGAGGCAGGGAGGCGCCCCGGGAGGCGGGGTGGGCGCCCCGGGAGGCAGGGAGGCGCCCCGGGAGGCAGAGAGGTGGGGTGGATGTCCCGGGAGGCGGGGAGGCGCCCCGGGAGGCGGGGTGGGCGCCCCGGGAGGCAGGGAGGTGCCCCGGGAGGCGGGGTGGGCGCCCCGGGAGGCGGGGCGGGCCTGGGCCTGGGTGTGTGGCCAGGCGGGAACTGCCCTGTGTCCACACAGCTCTGCGGGCCTCGGAAGTGTTGGGTGATTTTCTCTGATGGGTTTTCTGGGTCAGTTCAGTCACCTTGGGCGTGAGTGTCCGCAACACGTGGCATGTGGTTTGTGACCACCCTTTCCACGTGATCCCCGCCTTGGGGTGGATTCTCTCGAGGCCAAGAATGCTCTGAGGGCCTAGGTGCCCAGGGGAGGTGGGCTGGCCTGGATTCCGGCTCCAGTCTGGGCCGGGCCTGCCCCCCAGATGCAGCTGCCATGCTGTCTCGGACTGCGGGAGGCAGGACGTGAGGGCGGCGGTCGTGAGCCAGGCTGCCCCTCCAGGCCTCCGGGGAGCGACCACCCCCGGGCTCCGGCATCCTTGCTGGTAGCCATGGTGGTGACTCAGACTCAGCTGTCTATTTTTACTCTGCCTCGAGGCAGCTTTGTCAGTTTTAAGAAAAGCCCCTGCCTGTGGGAGCAGTGCCGTCTGCACCTGGAGTCTCAGGGGACCCTGCGTGCTCCGACCATGGCTTGTCGGGAGGGGCCTCGTCCCCATGGGGGTGGGCGCTGACCTGGGTGCTGAACCCTGACAGCGGTCGGTGCCAGGGCGTCCCCCTCTCGTGTGGAAAAGAAAGCTGCGCCAGGCATGCACAAAGCGCTGATGGTTTTATTGTGGGGAAAAAGTGTTCAGACATTACTGGCCTTCTTGCTTCGGGTCTGGTGGTTCCTGCCCAAGAGGCAGTGTTCGCCTTTCTCTGCTGCTTCGCTGGGTACTCGGCGGGCCGCTGCCCCTCTCATCCCTGCCCTTCTTTGCCCGTGGCCTTCCCCTCCTGGCCACCAGCGGGACCGACGGTGCAGGCTGAGGGCGACAGGGCCAGGCCCCCTGTGTCCAGGCGGCACGGGGACAGTAAGTCTCCGTGGACACGGGGCTGTCGGAGTGTCGGCCCCGCTTCCAGAAAGGAGCTCCTTGCGTTTTCCTGGGGGTGGTGGTCTCCTGGGGAAGCCCGTAGATCAGACGAGAAACACCCCATCTGGGAACGTGGCCGAGAACCCTGTGGGGAACAGAGCTCTGCCTGGGCCCCTGGGCTTTGGTGCTGAGACGGTTATAAGGAAAGAGGCCTGTGACCCCGGGTCTCAGGCCGGTGATGGTGGGCCAAGCCAGGGCCCGCAGAGAGGATGCTGTGGCCTCCTGCGAGGCCATGGGTGCTGCTGGGAGCTGGTGTTGGCACCTTGACCCTTGTGAAATAGAATTAAAACCTCCCTCTACTCATGCTTAGTTGGCTGGGTCAAAATGACCTATTTTCATAGCAACCGCTGTGCTTCCGATGGCCAGCTCTGCACATGAAAGCCCGCCTTGAAGAATAAGTGTTCTCAAAACCCTTGTTTTAAAATATTCATCCACCTCAAGAGGAGTCTGTGCCTTGTGGTCGCGGGGCCCCTGGTGTCCTTGCGGGCCCGAGCAGACACGCGCAGGACTCAGGCTCCCGGCAGAGACGGGTCAAGGTCAGACAGGACTGCTGGGGCCTCTTTCGGGCGCTGTGACCCGGGAGGTGTTGGACGCAGGGGCAAGTGTGCTGAGCGTCCCGGCGACCCCCTCCCACTGGAGCCTTGTTCCTCTGTTCCTCAGCACTGGGGCCCCCAGCGCCTCCCTGGGCCACAGAGCCCTGCCCAGCTGTGGCCAGAAAGTTGGGAGGAAAGTGGACACAGTGTGCCCTGCCTCCTCTCTGCCCTGGGACCCCCGCCTCTGTGCACACACCCCTGCCTCTGTTGGTTTCGGAGGTCCGGCAGCCCCAGCCCCCTCCTCTGGTTGGTTCAGCGCTGGGGGACTTGCCCGCGTTTTCAGGGCGTCCTTGGTGGGCTGGTGTGAGCGGGTCTCACTGCACCCTCCGGCTTGCAGCCTCGCTGCCGCAGGCCTGCCCCCACTCTTGCGACAGGTCCCGGCAGCGGTTCCCTTTGTTCCGTTGTCATCGAAGGCCCGAAGGAGAGCCAGAGGTGGGCTGAAAGCCTCGCCCTGGCACCGGGCGGGGTGGGTGCTCACGGGGCGTGCCGTCCTGCCCGGAGTGGGTGCAGAGGCTGGTGTGTTGCCAAAGCCAGCCTGGGTGCAGGAGGGGCCCAAAGCAGCCTCTGGGTCTCAGTTGTCGGGGGCCGTGAGGCAGGGTCTGGGGATGGGTGGCAGCCATCCTGCGCGGTGGCCCTGTGGGCGGGCAGGGGTAGACGAGGTGTGGGCGTCAGGGTGGAGGCGTGGTCACTGGAGCTCAGAGTGACCCTGGTCAGTGGGTGGGCTTGAGGCTCTCCTGGAGGGGTCTGGGCCAGCCCCACCTTGAAGCTGGGTCCCCGGGGTGGGGGCCACCCTCAGGGACGATCCCTGCTCGTGGCTTCTGGTCTGACGCCGTGTGCGCCTACGTGGCGCTGGGCCTGCCCCGGAGCTCGGCCCCAGCGCTCCTGAGACGCCTGCCAGCCACATCCGGGCTCCCCTCCCCCCCGGCTTCTAATGGGCAGCTCCCCTCATCGTCCACCGCGCAGTCTGCGGTCTGGGATCTGCAGCCATCCTGGTGGTGTCTCAGGAAGCAGGGAGAGTTGTGTCAAGACCACAGGCTGGCACTGCGGGCTGCCCGGTGCAGACCACAGCCCGGAGTGCTCGCCTGCCCCACAGCCTGGCTTGGTGCCCGGGGCCTCTGACGTCTCTGCCGACCCGTCCACTCAGCCCCGTGAGGAGCCCCCTTACAGGCAGGCACGGGGCTGCCTTGTGCTTCTGGCCTCTTACTTAATGCTGCTTTGTTCCCTTTTTTCTCTGCTGGAAACACAAAAGTCCGGAATTTGTGGCTTTCTCTAAAAGCGACCATTTGTTTGCTGAGCACTTTGCCAGCTCGTGGCTCGGAGGTGCCCGTGCTCAGGGCTCTGCTGGGGCTGTGGTAGGGGCAGAAGGGCACGCAGCGCCCAGGGAGGGAGGGACCGCCGTCTGTCCCAGGCCCCTGTCTGGGCGGCCTGGCCTGTGCACAGTGGACGCCCTCCACAGGCTCGGTGGTGGTTCCCGTGGAGGACACGGACACGGCCCCATCCTCCACTCTGCGCAGAAGCAGCCGAGCTACGCTGACCGTGGGCACACAGGCGAATGAGGAGGGAGCTGGGGGTCTTCAGGCGGCAGCTGGCCGGATCCAGAAGCGGACTGGGCAGGCGGGTGGGGAGCTGGGCCCTGAGCCCCGCAGACCCATCCCCCAGCTGCTCTGCCCCGTGCCCCGATGCCCCACCCTCTCCCCTGCTGCCCATGGGGACCTCCCTAGATCCCGAGGTCCTGCGGGCACCCAGGGCAGAGGGCAGTCCCGAGCTGGCTGAGGGACACTGTCCCTGCGAGGACCAGGTCGCCCGCACCCGCCTCTTGGGGCGTGAGAGCTGTGCAGTGTTCCCGGGTCTGGCCGGCGCCGGCCTGCAGGTCGACAGGCTTGGGAGGGTTTCTCGCAGACAGGTCTGTGCGCCAGGGAGCATGTCTCAGGAGGCCGTGATGGTTACAAACACTGGACTCTCCCTGGGGCTCGGGGGCTCTCTGTCAGACTCCGTGGAGAAAGTCCACAGAAGTGAGGCCTTGAGGGGTCTCTCTTAGACAGTGGGCGGCTCTGTTACCATCCGGGGGCCCTTACAGGCCCCCCTCGAGCTGGTCCGGAGATACCCGCGGGGCACAGCCGCCGAGGCTGCGGGAGGGGTGCCCGAGGGTCTTTGGGGATTTGGGGCAGCTCTCGCTGGGGGCTGCTCTGGACGCCGTGCGCTCTGATCGTGTCCCGTCTGTGGGCGGTATGGCCTGGACTCCCCCTACAGTGCACCCAGGAGGGAGTGCTGCCCGGCCCCGGGGCCCCCTCTCTGCCTTGGGTCAGGGCCCCCTGCAGCACCGTGGCTGTCCTGACCCCTCTCAGGGCGAGGTGGACCGCTGGGTACCTGCAAGGGCGCCCTGCAGGACTGGGGGGCTCGCTGCAGTGTTGGGGGGCACCCTGCAGGGTTGGGGGGTTCCCTGCAGTGTTGGGGGTTCCCTGAAGTGTCAGGGTCTATCTGCAGTGTTGGGGGGTTCACTGCAGTGTTGGGGTCTCTCTGCAGTGTTGGGGTCTCCCTGCAGTGTCAGGGGGTTCCCTGCAGTGTTGAGGAGCTCCTTGAATTGTGAGGGGAATCCCCAGAGTATCGGGGCCTCCCTGCAGTGTCGGGGGGCTCCCTGCAGTGTTGGGGGGCTCCCTGCAGTGTTGGGGGCTCCCTGCAGCGTGGGGCCCTGGTGGGCACTGGTCTTGCGGCCCCCTCACCTGGCACCCCTCTGCTCTCTCTGCAGTGAACCTGGACCACTTCCAGATCCTGCGTGCCATCGGGAAGGGCAGCTTCGGCAAGGTAAGGCTGTGGATGGGGCTGGGCTGGACGTGTGTGGGCAAGGCCGGCCGCCTGGGTCTGGTGGAGCGTGTGGGTATGTTGCCCGCAGGGCAGGCCAGCGATGCTAGGGGCCTCAGGTGGGCTGCCCCTGAGCCCACCGCCACTAAGCTCTCCCAGCCCAGGTCTCTGGGTTCTTGTAGCTCGGCTGGGAGCTGGGGGTGCAGATGGCGCGTCCCTGGGCTCTTCTGGGGCCGAGACCCTGAGGCCATTCACCCTTCACACAAGCCCCATTCTACAGCAGACAGCAGCTCGAGGCTTGGGAGGGATGTGCTTGAGAAGCCGCTCCATGGGGGACCAGCCCCCCACGTCTGGAGCCCAGAGGCCAGGCCTGTGCTGGTCCCTCCAGGTGGGCAGGGGCAGGACCCAGGTGGCAGCCACGGGGCCCTGCCCCGCACTGGCTCCCCGAGCCCGTTCTCCACTTTCTCTTGGCCGGACCCAAGCTCCTGATTGCAGCCTTATCCTGCCCAGAGATTGGGGGTAATTATAACTCCAAAGGCTGAATAAGCCTCTGCAAAGGTTAGAATTAGCTCCTGGGACTCTGCCTGATGGGCCTGTTGTAAATGAGTCACTTCTGAAAGGACAGTTGCTTTTTGGCTCCGAGGCTGGGGTGGAGGGGGCCTTTGCGCTCCGTGTTTCAGCCCAGGAGGCTCGTGCGGGCACTGGGACGCCCTTGCCCACCCCCCGTCCCCGTGTCACACCCGGTGCTGCCTCGGGTCATGGGCGGGGGGGATTGTAGGCCAGAGAAGTGAGCCCCTTGGCACAGAGGCCCTGAAGTGCTCCACGTGTTAGGGGGCGAGGACCGCTACTGTCTCTGCGGCCAGGACCCAACTGATGGGCCCTGGCCTTTTGTCGGTTGTGCAGAGACAGTTGATCCAAAAGATGAGGTTGCTGGTTGGTGAGTGTGTCAGACTGACGGCACCTGGGACAGTCTCTGCCACCTGGCCTCTCCCAACGGAGAATGGGGGTGTGGGAGGTGGGTGGGCAGGCGGGGCCTAGAGGAAGCTGCCTCCCCCACCAGGGCGAAGGCTGGACGTCGGCCAAGACCGGGTTTGAAAGGGATGGCTTTGGGGTCAACCAGATGTTCCCAAAGTGGGTCTGGGAAGGAGATTGGGAACCCTCAGGGCAAAGACTGACTGGGGGAGGTGAGGCTGGTGAGGCTGGTGAGGCTGGTGAGACTGGTGAGGCTGGTGAGGCTGGTGAGGCTGGTGGGCCTGGCGCTGTGCCCTCCTCACCCCCACCCCCAGGCTGAGACCTCTGTACTTCTGCCCGGGGACGGTCCTCCCGCCTCACAAGCACAGCAGGCTGCCCTTCTGCCCACAGTCTCCACTGACCCCAGGATTCTGGCTCCTCCAGCCAGGTCTTGGCTTTGAAAAGCAGGGTCCCATAAATGGGGCTGGTGGAGTGGGGTGACAGGAGGGCCCAGAGACGGGGCTGGTGCAGTGGAGAGACAGGAGGGCCCAGAGATGGTGCTTGCTTGGGGTAATTAGAGGAAGCATGGGGTCCTGCCAGGCTTTTATCTCAGATGCAAGTCACCATGTAATTGTAGGGCAGCTTCCTGCTTCCTAATTGGGCCCCCAGTCGGGCCTCCAGGGGTCCTTGGGCCGCGGGGCTGGGTGCCAGGACGTGTCTGGAAGGAGGGCGCTGGCCCCTCCGCTTCTTCCCGTGGCCGGGGCGGTGACCCCAGCAGGAGAGGGGGTTAGGACTTGGAGTCTGCTTCCATGCGCAGCTGTCTGCACGTGGCCTTGTTTCAGAGGGTGTGCCAGGGCTCAGGCGTGCCTGGACACCCGGTGAAGACTGGCCTTAGGGACTGCTGGAGCCACCTTCCACCCTGCGGGCAGCCACTGTGAAGAGCAGCTGCCCCGGACGCGCCCCCGCAGCCTTGCTGGAGGCAGGCATGGGGGTCGGCATGTCGCGTGACCTGTCTGTCCCTGGCGAGGTGGCTGTTCACCTCATGGCAGCTCCACCTTTGGGGGAGAGGGCCTGGAGATGGATTATCCAAACTCGCTGTACCCGGTCCTGGGGGCAAGACTGGACGTTGTGTCTGGTTTTGTTTCCAGTCTTCTGCGACGGCAAGTCACCCGTCACAGAAGGTGCCGTCGAGCTGCATTTAAGCGCGCAGCTCAGTGGTCTTAGGCGCCTCCCTTCTGTCGCGTGGCCGTCAGCCCGTGCCCCTCGGGCTCTCTGCATCCGGTGGAACTGAACCTCCACACGCTGTGAACAAACCCCGTCCTCCCCCAAGCTCCAAGTTCTCGGAGAAATCGTCTCCCACGATAGAGGGCCTTGTTCTCCGAGGCAGAACGGAAGCTGTGAGTGGTGAGAGTCCAGCCCGCGCTGGCGTGGGGGTGGACGGGGCTCCGTGGCCTGATCGTCTGGGTCGTCTTGGCCACCTGGCTGCACGAGGAAGCTGCCCTCCTCAGAGCAGAGAGGCCGGGCGGGACCGGGGCTGCCCAGCGGCCGCTTCCCTTTCAGCTCCAGGCCCCCATGCGGTGCTGGGCGCCGGGGGCTCCCCTGGCCGTGCCAGCAGTGGGCCCCAGGGGGTCGGGCGAGCACCACAGTGCAGCTGGGCCGTGGGCCTGCGTGGGCCGCCTTGGTGTCCATACCTGAAATCTTAGACTGCAAGGGACACATCAGTCCAGAGAGCTGAGAGGGGGTGACAGACATGAGCGAGTGTCCTTGGTGTGGAAGGGTGGGCTGGCGGGCCCCCAGGGTGGCTGGGCCCGCTCATGGTCTCTGCCCTCCTAGGCCTGCTCTCCCCAGCTTAGCTCTAGGTGACCTCTGGGCAGGTGTGGGGGGCCCTGGGGGTCAAACCTCTGCCTCTGGGGGTCCCAGGGAGTCCGAGCTGGACGGGCTTAACCAGCTGCCATCTTGAGCAGGTGTTTGGGAAACACCATTGTAAAGAAGTGGTTGTTACAAATGGTAAACCATCAGCATATTAATTTTTTGTCTACAAAGATTGGTCCCCCCGAAAGCAGAGATGTCCTTAGGGCTGGCCTGCATGTGGATGCCCCAGCCCTACGTCCCCTCCTGCTCCCCGCCCCTCTTCCCTTCCCAGCCTGGCCTGGCCTGTGGCTGCCCTGGGGAACCTCAGACCGCCGCTGGCTCAGGGGTGGGAACACCAGCCCCATGGACCAGGCTGCAGACTCCAGCCTGCCGCCTCTGCCCGCCCGCCCGCTGGGGCTGGCGTGTGGGGTCTTCTCCGCCTCTGCCTGCCCGCCCGCTGGGGCTGGCATGTGGGGTCTTCTCTGCCTCTGCCTGCCCGCCCGCTGGGGCTGGCGTGTGGGGTCTTCTCCGCCTCTGCCCCAGCTTCCGGGTCTGGCTCATTAAGCACCAGACTCCCAGAGGCCTGTCTCTGTGGGACTGGCTGTGGCCTCGTCTCCGGAGTTCTTGGACACCAGGGTAGCTCCAGACTCCGGACTGGGGGGTTCCACGGGTGAGGGAGGAAGGGCCCTCTCATCCTGTGCTGGGGAGCCCCCTGCCCCCCACCAAGGTGAGCTCTCCTCAGCACCCTGGATACATCCTTGTAAGGACCCCACCCTCAGGCTAAAGCAAGGCCACCCTCAGATTTCTTTCTTCCAAACATGCCCCTCCTCCCCCTTCCAGCTGGGGGGTCCACTGGGGTTCAGTCCTTGGCTCTGAGAAGCCCCCAGCCCCTACCTGTTACCGGATCGAGAACCCCCCACCCCACCCCAGGGCCCTAAACTGGCGTGGGCACAGCTCTCAGGAAGCTCAGCGTCTCTGCCCACCCCAGCATGTGGACGGTGCCCAGCAGGGCCTGAAGGAGAGCCCCGGGCTTTCCAGGGTGCCTGCTGACCCCCGGGGCCCCGTGGTAGCTCCGCTTCCCTGGAAGATGGACCACTTCCTCTCCTTGACCCCCTCAGCTTCCCTGGGGCCCGACTCGGAAGCTGTGGCCTCCGTGCTCTGGTCTCCTGGAGCCCCCGCTGCTCTGTGCGCCCCCCGCCTGGACACCCATCTCCCTGTCTTGGCCCAGGCAAGCCTGACACGTGGCCGCACTGCAGGCCCCTCTGCTCCCGGCTGCCCTGATTTCCACTGGTGTGGCCACGGGCCCCCGACCCAGGACTTACGGGCCTCCCATAGGGAGGGGCCTGGGAGGAAGGGTCTGCCTGCCCGAGGCCAGGCCCTGCCTCCTTCTGGGGCCATCGGGAAACCTGGAAGGGCCCAGTCCAGCCTTCGGGCTGCATCCAGGCTCCAGCTGCCCAGAGCAGGGCCCGTACTCAGCGGCTGCCAGGAAGTAGGGTTCTTTGCAACTGTGACAGGCATAAGCTACCCCCAGAAGCCTGGGCCTCCCCAGTTCTGTCCAGTTGAACGACCTGGCTGCAGTGTACTCCAAGGCGGATCATTTAAAGTGGAATAATTAAGAATTGGAAAAAATCGGTCTATTTTTCTGTGGGTGTTGGCGATGGCCCAGCCTTCAAATGTGCCCCTGCCCCTGCTGTGTGTGTGTGCCTCTGTGTGTGTCTGTGTGCATGTGTGTCTGTGTGTGTCTCTCTGAGTGTGCCTGTGTGTGTACATGTATGTGCCTGTGTACATGTGTGTACGTGTCTGTGTGTGTCTCTGTCTGTGTGTGTCTATTTGTCTGTGTTTATGTGTGTGTCTGTGTGTGTACGTGTGTGTCTGTGTGTGTGCCTCTGTGTGTGCATGTGTGTCTCTGTGTGTATGTGTGCCTGTGTCTGCCTGTGTGTATATGGGTGTGTGCCTGTGTGTACATGTGTGTGCGTGTCTGAGTGTATCTCTGTGTGCCTGTGTGTACATGTGTGTACATGTGTGTATCTCTGTACATGTATGTATGTGTGTACCTGTGTGTGTGTGCCTGCGTGTGCCTGCATGTGTGTACGTGTGTGTGTGTGTGTCTGTGTCTGTGCAGCGAGGCCTCACCAGCACCGCAGGCAGGGTCTGTTCTGCATCCAGGAAACTGATTTCCAGCTCCAGGCCACACTTGGCAGGATTATCACAGGACCTGCTGATGGGCGCTCGGACCCCCGAGCCACGTGGATCAGTGGTGTTTGCAGCCTCCCCCCAGGTCAGGCTTGGTTGAGGGGCACCCCCACCCCGTGCACCTTCCAAGACCACGCTGGCCCTCGTGCTGGGGCCGCGGGCTGCTGTGCAGGTGGGGGCGTCCTTGGCCCTTTTTGCTGCTCCTCCCAAAAGCCTGGACTCTCTCCCTGGGGCTCTGGTTACCTGAGGACACGGAAGCTGTGTGTTTACTTTTAGATCAAACGTCTGTCGCTTCCGCACCTTCTTCCTGGCGGTGGGTGGTGGGCGGTGGAGGCAAGAATCAAATACCCACCCGCCTTCCCAGATGCAACCTGCCCAGGAGCCGCTGCCTCCCCGCTCCCGTCACTGCCGCCCCCTCGCCCCGCCTTCCTCTCCTGCCTGCCTGGCCCCCTCCTCGGGCCTCCGGGCAGCCTCCCTGCCTTCTATGGAGGCCGTCCTGTCCGCTGGGGCGCACCTGGGGCTGTGTCTCACTCTGGCCTTTGTTTACAACGAGTGTCACTACCGCGATGCTCAGAACAAAGGACGCGTCCGTTTGGGGAAGCACTTCATCGGATCGGAGCATTTTTAACCGGCCAGCTCTGCTGCTCTGTCGTCGGCCGCCGAGTCCTTGGGGCTCCACCCTGACGCGGGGACTCCGTTTATTCTAACCCGGGGCCTTCCGCACATTTACAGCCCGGATCGTGCCCTCCACAGCGTCAGCTGCTCTCACATATTCGTATCTCTCATTGAACTTTCAAATACGTTTTGTCAAGCTCAGAAATGACCTCACTGGAGTCCAGGCAGGACTTGCATTTTGGGACTGCGTGGGAGGGAAGCTGGTGTCGTGCGCAGCCGGGGACGCCTCACCTTTTGGCGTATTAGTTACATGTTGCTCTCGTGGTTGTTTCGCGTTGAGCTGCTACGTATCCTCTTCTTTGTCGCTGCGGATGGCTCTCTTTTCCAGCCTTCCTTCCGGTTTATTGGAGACGGTGGCTTCTGTGTCCCTGCCCACCGTCCTGCCCTCTGTCCCCGCTGCCCTCTGCCTCCCTGCAGCTGCTGAGGGCAAGGTGTGCCAGGCGGGGGGCGGGGGTGGCCCAAGTCGTGGCTCACGCACCCTCCGCAGGTGTGGGCAGGTGGGCCCTGGCTTTGCCACCTGTGGATGACCCGTCCTGGGAACAGCGAGGCCTGGTCCTGGCTTAGCCAGGGGCGTCTGGGGTTAGATATTCTCCGCTCTGAAGTGTTATGTTCCTGCTGATGCCGTCCGGGGGGCAGGGGTGGGTCTGCAGAGCCCCCAGCAGTGGGCAGCCGGCCAGCTGGGCAGTATCAGGAAGCGGATGTCGAAGCTCCTGGTGGGCACAGCCCTGTGGGAGGAGACCACCTCCCGGGGGCCGGCCTGGGGCGAACCTCTGCAAGTCCCAGAGGGCCCAGCCCTGGACACGGCGCTCTGCACAGTGGGCAGGACGTGCTGTTTGACCAGGAGCACCCCAGCTCCCTCCTGCACCCTGGCCCCTGTACCCCCCAGCCTGGTCCTGACTGTGGGTGGTTCCTGCCCCCACTGCCCAGGCCTCCGCTCACCCGCTGCCCTGCGTACCCTGCGCTTCACGGCACCCTTTTCCTTTGCATCTGCACGAAGGCTGGGCTGGGCTGCCACGGGGCCTCTGGGGTGCCTGACCGTCGGTGTTTGGGTGGGTGGGCCTGGCCACCCTCTGCCCTCCTGCAGCCCGGGCCCATCGGGAGGGTGTGGGGTCCGAGGCAGGACACTCGCTGTGAAACGGGGCAGGGATGGGGGCGCTTCCGGTGGGAGGTCCGGGGACCCTCCTCTGGCCTCCTGGTCCCAGACCGCGTGAGATGGGCCCCCTGGCCTCTGGCTCCTGCAGGGCTGGTGGGAAATTATCTGGGGCCGAAAGGAAAGCACCGGCCTCGGGACAGAGTGGCCGGCACCCGGGCCATGCCTTCACATCTCTCCGGTTTACAGGGAGAGGACTAAGACGGTCCCGGCCACCTGAGGACTCCCCTGACCCCGATCCTCAGGCGGACCTGGAAAATGTGGGCAGGAGCCTCCCAGCCGCGCCTCTCTCCCTGTTTTCAAGGCCCCCTGGGGAGGCCACCTCGCCCAACCTCCCCGCTGCTGCCATCTGAGTGAGAAGCCTGTGCTCACGGTTGCTGTGGCAACGCCTTGGAGGGTGGCGAGTGCTCAGCCCTCTGGAGCGCTGCTGTGACATCTCGCTGAGTTAACACAGCAGGAGCCGTTCTGGGTTCAGTGCCTCCCTCATGGCCGAGATGCTCTGGGGGAGAGGGCGGCTGGGGCTGAGGCTCAGACGAGCTGGGTTCTGGAATGGTACGCGAGCCTGGCCGTCTGCAGCCGCCCAGGGCGGGGGTGCTGCTGGAGATAGCTTTGCTTGCAGCCCGTGCTCAGCTCTGGCCCTTGCCATCAGCTTCTAGCTTCCTGAGCAGGCTCTTCACTCCTTCTCCTGAGATGTCCAGGTGCCAGATCCGGACACTGGCTCTTAGAGTTGGTGCCTACGCGCCACGCCATGGATCTTCAGCCCAGGCTCCACCTTCCCACCGCACCTCAACTGCTGCTGCTCGGGTGGTCCTGGGGAGCTGTGGGCAGCATCACTGAAGGAAAGGCAGTGGTGGGCATCAACAGGGTCCCCAGGGCCCTGCAGCCCCCATCCTGGGCCTGGGTGGTCACCGCACGCACCCAGACCTCGTTTTCCCATCAGGGGCTGCCCTCATGGGTCCCAGCCCTGGCTCCTCGGCCACCTGCTCCCGCCGCTCTGCCCGCCCCGGCTCACCGCCCGCACCGGGCAGGGCCGACCCACGGCTGCAGCCCGAGAGATGTCATGGAGCTGCCCCCATAGTCACAGACCTGTGCCCCTGGCCTTTGAGCAGGTTTGTGACTGGTTTAGTTGGGATATAAGTTGGCTTGGTGTTAACTTTAAAAAAATTAGAGTAAAATGCACATAAACTATGATTTGCCATCCTGATCTCTTTTAAGCACATAGTTCAGTGGCATTGGGTCTACGCACATTGTTGTATAGCCATCACCACTTCATCTCCAGAGCTTCCTCATTTTCCCAAACTGAAACTCTGTTCCCCATTAACACTAACTCACAGTACCCTTCCCTAGCCCTTGTCCAGTCGCTCAGTCCTGTCCAACTCTTTGCAAACTTATGGACTGCAGCCCGCCAGGCCTCCCTGTCCATCACCATCTCCTAGAGTTTACCCAAACTCATGTCCATCGAGTCGGTGATGCCATCCAGCCACCTCATCCTCTGTCGACCCCTTCTCCTCCCGCCTTCAATCTTTCCCAACATCGAGGTCTTTTCCAGTGAGTCCGTTCTTCGCATCAGGTGGCCAAAGTATTGGAGCTTCAGCTTCAGCGTCAGTCCTTCCAGTCAGTGTTCAGGGTTGATTTCCTTTGGGACTGACTCAGCGCTGGTAACGTCTACTCTCCTCTCTGTCTCTAGAGTTAGGCTCATCCGTGCAGCTTGTGAGGTGGGATCACTCAGGGATCCTGGTGGAACACATGTAGCCTGAGGTCCTCGGGGTTCACCCGGGCCGCAGTTCGTGTCAGAACCTCTGGAGGCTGAACGGCGTTCTGTCCAGGACGTCGATGGTCCAGGTCCTGGATGAACCGCACTGCCTTCTCCGCTCGTCCCCTGACGGGCGCTGGGATTCTTTCCGCCTTTCCCTGGGTGTGAATCAGGCTTCCGTGAATACTCGAGTGCGAACCTCTGTTTGGGTCCCTGCTGCCACTTCTCCTGGGCACACACCCAGTGATGGGACTGCTGGGTCACACGGTGCCCTGTGATATTTTAACGGTAGAGGTTTGATTTCTGTTCAGAGCTCGTTTATTGGTGGCTCAGATGGTAAAGAATCTGCTTGCTGTGCAGGAGACCTGGGTTCAATCCCTGGTCGGGAAGATACCCTGGAGGAGGAAATGGCAACCCACTCCAGTATTCTTGCCTGGGAAGTTCCATGGACAGAGGGGCCTGGTGGGCTGCAGCCCCTGGGGTCGCAAAGAGCAGGACACGGCTGAGTGTCGGCCTGTTCAGGATTCTCGCTCTTTCACGCTCACTTTGGACGGGTTTCCTCACTGCTCCGTTTCGTTCCGCTTTTTATTGGTTTTTCCAGCTGCGGTCGTGTGTGTTGGTTGTAAGACGAGGGTGCCCTGGCTTGGGCCAGGCCCTTTACCGCCAAGCTCGCATGCGGACGCCGGGCCTGGAAGGTGTTTCCCAAGCTGAGCCGATGGCGCAGCCTCGAGGAACCCGAGGCCAGATCTGCCTGGCAGCCCGGGGGCTGGAGGCCTGGGGTGCAGCTAGCGTCACACCTTGCTTTGCTCTCGGTGTGCAGAGAGCCCCCTCTGCCACATGCAGCGCTTCTGTGTGAGCCTCGCGAGGCTCCAGGTTAGGTCTGTGCTCAGGAGAGTCCGGCCTCGGCCGCGGCCCCGTCGGTCCTCTTTCCGCCTTCCTCCCGCAAGTCCTCCTCTGAGGAAGCTGGGTTTATATCCCCGCTGGCTCCTCTCTCCCGTGTCCACGGGACCTGCTTCTTAGACGCCGGGCGGCCTGGTGTTCACACTCTCTCCACGCTCTCCTTTTGACTTGACGGTGTTTCTGGCCGTCCCGCTCATCCACTAGACCACCCCCATCCCTGCACAGCCGACCCCGAGGCGGGCGAGCAGACAGGCTTCTGAGGCTGCAGCGGCACAAACGCATCCCCCGACAGTCGCGGTGCCGGACATCCAAGCTGAGTCGGCCCTGGGCTGCAGTCGCTGTGGGGCGGGGCTGGGCCTTCTGCAGCTCCGGGGAGAGCCTGCATCTGCCTCCTCCAGCTTCCAGAGGCCCCTGCTCCCCGATGAGGACACCGGGGCCCCCGGATCACCCAGCACAACCCCTGCTCTCAGCGTCCTCCACGTCGCCCCAGCAGCAGGGTGCCTTTTGCCATGTGGGGTGGCATGTTTGCAGGGTCCTGTTGGGATGCAGGGCCCATTGACCTGTAGCCACACGTGTTCCTGGTGAGCGTTAGGCTGCGCGCCAGCTTTGAGGCCGCTGGCAGGGCCGTGGGCATCATTCCGCGCGCAGGGGAGCCGGCGCGTCTTCAGTTGGGCTCCTAGAGGCGGGCGGCACGGGTGGTGGCTGGATGCGCGTGTGATGCTGCCAGACGCGCCAGCCCTCCGTGGGGCCCGTGCTCCCCGGGGCCCCGGCCCAGGGCTGCCAAGGCTGGGCCTCTGCCAGCCCAACAGGCGAGGGGGGAGCATCGCGGAGCTTTATGCTGCATTTCTGCATGACAAGCCGGGTTGAGCGTTTGCTTTTCCTCCCTCACGTCTGTTTCCTTATTCACGTCAAACCTGTTGTACATCTGGAATTGACTCTGACTTAAAGTGTCGTGAATGGTCCATATTTTACCTCTCTTTCATGGGGCTGCTCAGTTATTCCAGCACCAGATTTTAATCAAAAGTCTGGTCTCCCCGTAAATTTGAGAGGCCGCCTGTATCACATACTGAACGTCCTTATGCAGGTGGGGCTATTTCTGGGCTTGCACTCCGTCCCGTGGCCCGCCCGTCTGTTCCACGGTCGGACCACACGTTATCACAGAAGGCTTATATAACGTGCTGACGCCTGACAGGGCTCACGTCCCTGCCTCGTTCTGCTTTTAAAGTTCTTCCTGGCGATTTTTGACTCTGTCTTTCCCTACGAATGCTGCGGCCAACTTGTCAGCTCCAGGAGCAACAAAAAAACCCACAATACGAGAACAGCGCTCAGCTGAAATGGTGATGGCCCTGCCATCGGCCACCGACCCGGGGGGGAAGCCCGGGGCTGCCCGGGGGCCCCAGGGCCCCAGACTTTATTCCTTTTCACGCCTTAGATCGAATTCCATTTCCTCTTTGTCTGCCTTGAGCCGATTACGGGAGGAAGCAGCTCAGAAGCGAGACCAGTCCCATCTGAGGAAGTGGGTTCACAGGTCCCATGCCCGCAGCCTCGGGGGCTGCTCACGAAGGCTGAGGCTTCCGGCCCTTCCATCTGTGCTGCTCCGTGCGACGTGGGGCTGGGCTGCCTCTGCCCAGGGAGGCACCAGACCCCAGGCTCTGACCTGCCGCCACTGGGGGCTGCTCCCCCGTCCGGGGCTCTGCGGAGCCACAGGGACAAGGCCCATTCAGCCTCTTCGGCCGGGTCGCTGACCACCTAAAGCCCTTGTCAGGCGCCCCACCGGAACGCTTTGGGGGGCGCCTGACTCTGCGGGGAGGCTCTGGCACAGGGCTCAGAAGCCAGGCGTGTGCCCGATGACCACGGGCCTCTGAGGGCCGCTCTTGGGCCGGCGGGGGCCGTGCTGCCTGCCCCCTGACCTGGGCTGGCCGATGTGCAGGAGGTCAGGGTGCTGGCTGGACTCTGCCCACTCGGAAGAGGGGAGGGAGCAGTGAGCGGGGGAGGGCAGTGAGAGGTGGGCACTGTCCGTGCCTGCAGGCCTGGTCAGGAGCACTGCAAGGAAGCAGAGTGTTCTCACAGCCCGGCCGGCCTGGAAGATGTGTCCCGTGGTGGCTGTGACAAAGCGCACACCTGCGTGGCCTCGGACAGCAGAGGTGTGCCCTCCCGCAGTCTGGAGGCCGAGTCTGCAGGGGAGGGGAGCGCAGGGCTGGAGGCCGGAGCGGGGCAGGCTCTCACCCTCCTCCTGCTGCACCTGGAAATTAAAGTGACTTAAGTCGCAGGACATTACTTTGCCAACAAAGGTCCGTCTAGTCAAGGCCATGGTTTACCCAGTGGTTGTGTATGGATGTGAGAGTTGGACCAAAAAGAAAGCTGAGCACCAAAGAACTGATGCTTTTGAACTGTGGTGTTGGAGAAGACTCTTGACAGTCCCTTGGACCTCAAGGAGATCCAACCAGTCCATCCTAAAGGAGATCAGTCCTGAATATTCATTGGAAGGACTGATGCTGAAGCTGTAACTCTAATACTTTGGCCACCTGATGTGAAGAACTGACTCACTGGAAAAGCCCCTGATGCTGGGAAAGATTGAAGGCAGGAGGAGAAGGAGACAACAGAGGATGAGATGGTTGGATGGCATCACCGACTCGATGGACATGAGTTTGGGCAAGCTCTGAGAGTTGTGATGGACAGGGAAGCCCGGCATGCTGCAGTCCATGGGGTTGCAAAGAGTTGGACACGACTGAGCGACTGAACTGAAGTCGAAGAACAGAGGTGTGCGTACACATGTGTTTAATGTGAGTTTGGGGACACGGGAGCCCTCGTAGGGAATTGAGGACCCACAGAGCAGGCAAAACCTGAGCGTCTTGTGCCAGCTTAGACAAGGTGGCCACGTGCAAAGGTGGCTGGAGTCCGTGGGAGGCTGAAGGGGAGGAGAGATGTTCTAACAAGGTCTGCGGCACCGAGTTCTCCCGGCCTCGATCTCCCATCCTGGGGATGAGGTTGTCCACCTGGGAAGATTCCCCGGTTTCGGGAAGGGAGGGGAGGGCAGGCACCTTCCTGACCCTGCTGTGCTGTGAGCGTGGTTGGCTGGAGAAGATCGTGGCCAGAGAGCGGGTTTCAGGCTGCACCCCAGCTCCGTTCACACACACACACACGCCCAGGAGGAGTCGCCGCTGTGAACCCTGTCTCCGTGAGCCGGTGCCTCAGTCCTGAGAGTAGGTCAGGGTAGTTAAACAGTCGCGTCTCCTTTTAGGAGGTGGCGTTGGGAGGCTGGGCCCTGGTGGAAACAAGTGAAGAGTGAGGATTGCAGGGTAAGCCGCTGTCGACCGGGTCAGACCAGAGGGCGGCCGGCTGGGGCAGCGCCCAGGAGGGAGCCCTCCGGGCCACGCTGGCTGGGGGGCTGCGGGCAGGCCCCGGTGGGTGCGGTGCGTTTCCTGGGCCGCGGTCGGAACGGCTCTGGTGACGGCGTCAGGTGAGCTCTGAGGGTGCTGCCCCCACACCGGCACAGATGTCCACACACAGCCTGACAGGGTTCGCTGAGGGTCACACGGAGCTGTTCCACTTCAGCCAGCGGGGAAGTTTTTACTTCTCGTGATTCCACGTCAGAAGGCTGGGAGACGAACTGGAAACGTGAATTACTGAGAGGGGCGTGCCCATTCGACACCCCACAGGGTGCGCGGTTCTCTCCCTACAGACACGCCCTTTTGTATTGAAGATAATCAAAGATTAATTTGTTTGCAAAACCAGTCTGGTCTCATTAAACATGACCTGACTATTGAGGTCAGTTCAACAAGAGCAGGTTGAACACGTAGGTCCTTTTAAGTTTCTGCTTTGCTGGAACTTCTGTGAGGAATTCCTGGTCAGACTTTGAACAGCCTCTTGGGGCTAGAAGCTAACTTAGAGCATCTCATCAGCTGAGCCTCTAATACTCACACATTCGGGTGAGCGCCTCGCTTCCCAATGTCCCCAAGGTATCCTGAGATTCCCGGGACCGGCCAAGAAGTGACTGTAGTCCTCCGTAACGTTGCACCCGTAAGGCAGGCGCCAGGCTGGAACTTCACACGGTGTCACAAACTGTAAGCATCATTGTCCTGAGCAGTTTCCCTGCACATCTACTTGGCCATCAGAGATAAAATAACTGGTTGACGGTTTGGTTTGACAGTCGGGTTTCAATGCCGTAAACGCCAGATTGCAAACTATACTGGAAAATGATAACATGCCAGTCAGCAAATCCTTTGTGGGCACAGCCATCCTTCCCACCTGTCAAAGCCCAAAGTTTCCAAACTGCGGCTAATACCAAAGAGGTGGCGAGTCGTTCAGCACAGTCTTGGAGACCCTGATGATCAACTCTCTAGCTTAGATACATCTCATGCGTGCTTTCCGTAATGAATTGTGCGATGCTAGAAGTTGGCAGAGAAATAAGACGGGCTCCTCCTAGTCCCCACAAGGAAGTGGTTATCTGATTCTTGATGAGCATATATTTTTTGAAACCCTTTTGCTGTTCGACGGTGGAGAACATGGCATAGACAGAATTTTGGTGCTTGGCACAGAATCCAGCCAAGTGATACCGGGGCTGAGCTTGTGATGGATCATTTCCACGTAACCCAGACGTGCGCCACAAGTCATGTACGCTCCTTATATTGATAACAGCAGCGTCCTTTGTCTGATCATTTGAATTCCAGGGAAATCTCAATTTTTAAGACCGTAAATTTACATCCAGCGTTAAATCCTGAATCCTTAATGGTCAGTTGACTTTAGAAGTGTCATCACTTTCTCTAAGACACCCAAACACACTGTGATCATGAATCTACACACGTTTAATGAGTTCAGTTTTTTTTTTTAGCCCCACAGGCATATAGGGTCTTAGTTCCCCAACTAGAGATCAAACCTGTTCCCCCTGCCCTGGAAGCGAGGTATCCCAACCACTGGACCACCAGGAAAGCCCCTATTTTTTTGTATTTTTATTTTCAGATTAAAATTCTTAAAAATTTTTGCTGTTAATTTTCATGTTTCATTAAGTCCCTTCAAATGTCCCTCTTGTTATTATTTTATCTTTTATGGCAAAGTTATATTATGGCCAACTGTCTCTGCTTGCAGCAGAAATTCTCACGGTGAAAAAACCCAGAGAACCGCTACATCATTTTACAAAACGACATGCCAGCCAAAGCCTGGCAACATGACCAGCGTTTTCAATTAAATAGGAGAACATATTCTACTGACCTCATAAAATAACTGTATTTTCACGAAAACAGGATATTTAATACGAGTTTCTCAATTGTAGAGGGAACAGATTGGGAGAGAAGATGAATGTCTCGGTTCTGTTTACAAAGGTGTAATTTTCCAGATTGCTGAAAGCTAATAGCCTAAGAGAAAGAGAAAAATAATAAGCCTGGAAAGCACGCATTAAAGGACCAGCAATGCTTCAAACAGAAAGTCATAAAGATGATAAGCGTCTTCAGGATTCGTGTAGGCCTGTGTAATTAATTCTCGTTTTCCTTAATCGCAGATCAGCGGTTTTCAGAACCCATCAGGGGACTTCCCTGGTGGCCCACCTTCCAGTGCATGGGACGCTGGTTCCCTCCCTGGGCGGGGTCTGAGACCCCACAGGTGCTGGGCCGCTGAGCCCACACCCTGCGGCTCGAGAGCCTCGCGTGGCATCTGCTGAGGCCTGCTCACCCGGAGTCCGGGGTCCGCAGCAGGAGAGGCCCCTGGCACGGGCAGCCTGGACGCTGTGGCGGAGACCTCGCCAGCTGCGGCTGAAGACCCGGCGCAGCCAAAAATAAATCTAAAAAATAAAAAGGGACCCATCAGTTTTCCCGCTAGAGTTTAGACAGGCTCGCCAAGTTCAGTGGTGTGGCCTTAGTTACCAGATACGTGCATTCTAGAGGCTTTATCAGAGTCCTTTCCATGAACTTTTTAAAGATGAAAGATTTTTGTCTGCATTTGATTATAAAAGCTTTCAGGAAAGATCAGTAAAACAGTAACCATCTGTAAAAGGCTAAAGACTGAAAAATAACTGTGGTCAAAGATCTGATGAGTTTATTGTAAAAATTATGCAGTTATGGAAATTTGTTTTTTTCTGTTGCGTGTAACAATTTCAGATGATAATTGGAATTATGACTGACATACAGTTGTGAGGACATTGAAAAATTTCTAGGCATTTTATATAACTTTGGAAGCTTACATATAAGTAATATCGGTTCAGTTCAGTCACTCAGTCATGTCTGACTCTTTGCAACCCCATGGACTGCAGCACGCCAGGCTTCCCTGTCCGTCACCAACTCCCGGAGTTTACTCAGACTCATGTCCATCAAGTCAGTGATGCCATCCAACCATTTCATCCTCTGTCGCCCCCTTCTCCCGCTTTCAATCCCTCCCAGCATCAGGGTCTTTTCCAATGAGTCAGTTCTTCGCATCAGGTGGCCAAAGTATTGGAGTTTCAGCTTCAGCATCAGTCCTTCCAATGAATATTCAGGACTGATTTCCTCTAGGATGGACTGGTTGGATCTCCTTGAGGTCCAAGGGACTGTCAAGAGTCTTCTCCAACACCACAGCTCAAAAGCATCAATTCTTCGGTGCTCAACCGGGGAAGCCCAATAGAAGCGAAATCTTTACATGGATATCTCCTCTAATGTGACTCTAAACCAATGAGCTTAAAACCCACCAGCCTTTTCTGACCTCACCATCCCCAGAGACAGCACAAGAGATGCAGGCCTCCCTGAGATCAAGGGCTTCTCCCAGGTCAGTCCAGGACAGCAGAGACCGCCGGGTGACAGGGAGTCAAATGCAACCCGGTCTGTCCTGAGTCTGTGCTGCTGGACGGGCCACGCTGGAGGCTTCCCAGCTCAAGCAAGGGGGTGGCGGGACAACCGGCACAGGCCGTGTGGCTCCAGGTGACCCGTGTCACGCAGAGACAGGATAGCATGAGCATTCCAGGCTAGCGTGCGTCGACAGATGGCTGGCGGGCTCCCGACACCCACCCCCAGGGAGAGTCACGCTCACAGACCAGCTCTGACTCCTGTCTTCCTCCCCCTAGGCTGTGCCTGGATGGGAAGAGCCAGGGAACAGCTCTGCCTTCCCCTCCCGAGGGCCCCCCATGGAGACCCCGCCGCTCCGGGCACTCCCAGACCCTCTCTGCAGGCTTCCCTGCGGTCACGGTCCTTCTGTGTGCTCCAGAAACCCCCGGGGAGGCCAGGTCTGACCTCTGCACTCTTGGGGTTTGGCTAGAATTCAAGATGAGCTGAGAACATTCCAGAACACAGAGCCCAAAGATTCAGGAGGCCTGGGTCCCACTCACGCTCCGTCTGTCCCGGCCTCCCTCTGGCTCGGAGGCGCGCTGAGCTGTGGTGCTGGGGCCCTCAGAGTGGAGGGTGCTCGGCCCAGCCCCCAGCATCCCTCCTGGGGAGAAGACGGCGCATCGCAGCCCTGGGCAAGAAGGACCTCCCCAGAGCTGCGCGTCCAGGCCCTGCCATGGCGGCCTCAGGTGTGTGCGGGGCTGCCAGGTGGGAGGAGAGGACTCCTGGCCGAGCGCTGAGGTCCTCACCGCAGGCGCTGGTTCCTCCTCCTCCCCTCGCTGAGGGCGCTGGCTGCTCTGGGGACTTCCGCCTGCACCGCCCGGGGACCACGGACGGTAGCTCTTCCTGAGCCCAACGGAGCCTCAGCCGGAGAAGGGCTCTGGAGCCGGAACCGGGGCGAGGGTCAGCTGCTGTTCATGCTGTTTACCCTTATTTCATTTCGAACTTTCCAGCTGGCTTTCACAGCAGCAGTGTTAAAGGCAATCTGGAAAATGCAGCAAGTTAAGGGGAAAAATCTCCATCCTGAGACAGCGCCCTTTCTGCGCTTCTTCCTGCCCCTCCCGCGTGGCAGCCCCCTGCACCCTCCACCGCCTCCTGCTCTTGGGGCAGGCCTGGTGCTCAGCAGGCGGGTCCTTCTGGCCCCGTGGGGCGCAGGGCCGCTCACCAGGCAGGGCCGAGGATGCTGAGGCCAAGAGCAGCCCAGCAGCACCCTCTGGGTCCACGGACCTCAGTGCCCAGAGGCCCCCCTCAGTCCCCAGGCCCCCAGTGGGCAGCTGGGGGATCTCTGGTCCCAGAGTCTCACTGCACCCAGACAATCAGGCCGAGCGGCGGGTCCGGGGGCGTGAGCCCCACCCGATGATGGAGCTGCCGCCTGGCCGCACCCGCAGCTGTCGGGCGTGGTGTCCACCGAGCGGTGGCATGGCGTGGCTGGCCTGCGTGATCAGGACCTGGCCGGCAGCCGGAGCAGGGTCTGACGTTATTCTAGGATGTGGTGTTCTGCATCCATCCGACAAGGAGCCGGGGCCTGGCCTCTAAGCAGTGTCAGGGTTTCACTTGTGTTTCTGGCTCACGTCTGCACCGCAGGCCCAGACTTGCGCCCTGGTTGGCGGCCTGCGAAGGCAGCGCCAGTCCCCCGGGGCTCCCAGCTCCAGGCCGAGGGTGGGACAGGCTGGTGTTTCACACTTGAAAGGGCCTGGGGGCCTTCTCCGCAGCTGAGGTTGGGCAGCTCTTTCGGCTGCCCGGGAGAATCCCCAGGAGCATGGACACCAACCCCAGGGGTGGGGCTCTGGTCTTCAGAGCTCCTGGGGGCTCGGCCAGGCTGATGGTCATGGAATGGGCCTTTGTCCACTGAAGCTCTGGGGTCCCTCTCCCATGACCTCGGCCAGGAGCCCCCGTTAGCAGCCCACCTGCCCCTCTGGTGATCTGGCTTCCAGTTGGCGTGGCTGCACTCTATCCAACACAGTCATGGAACCACACAGGGCTGGGTCCTTGCCTGCTGCCTGTCAATCTGCGTTCCTGGGTGACATTCTCAGGCCGGGCGGGCCAGGAACACGGAGACCCGGAGAGGAAAGCACTTGAGGCTAGGCCCGCGCTGTCCCCAGGCAGGTCCAGGTGGGCGTCACCACGCCAGGGCAGCCTCCGGGGAGAGCACCCCAGCCCTCCCAAGGGGTCACTTTGCTGAAATGAGAGGAAAGATTCAGAAAAACTCATTGTCCTCAGATGGGTGTTCTCCTGGGTAGGGGGGACCCTTAGGAGCCTTGGGGTGTGGCCGCCTGCCCCGGCTTCTCTCCCGGCCTGGGTTCCAGCAGGGCCTGGAAGGCTCGGTGACAGGCTGTCTGTCACGGCCCTGGCCCTTGGAAGGCAGTGTTTCGTGGCAGAGTGGACGGCGCTGTCTGGTAACCCGCCCCCGTCTGGGTCCCTCAGGGTGCCTGGAGCACTGGGTGGCCACGTTGACTTCCAGCGGCTGCTGTAACAAGTGAGCACACGCTGAGTGGCTTAAGACAGCACACATTTATTCTTGCTTTGCTGAGGGCCAGAGTCCCAGTCTCAGTTTATCTGGGCTGAAATCAAGGGCTCTGCAGGGCTGTGCTCCCTCGGAGACTGGGGGGGCGAGTCTGCCTCTTGCCCCCGCCCCCGCGTCCTGAGCTGCGGCCCCTCCAGGCATCATGTTCCCTTCTGCGTGGACTGGACCGTGTCCCCAGATCCACGTGCTGCAGCCCGGCCCCCAGGGCGAGGGGCTTTGTGACGGGCTGGGTGCTCAGCTGCGGTTTGAGGAGACGCGTCCCTCCAGAGACGGAGTCCGGCGGTTCCTGTCGCGCCTGCCGAGCTGCCGGGCCGGCGGCGGTGCTGACGCGCCCTCCGCCCCCAGGTGTGCATCGTGCAGAAACGGGACACGCAGAAGATGTACGCCATGAAGTACGTGAGCAAGCAGCAGTGCGTCGAGCGGGACGAGGTCCGCAACGTGTTCCGGGAGCTGGAGATCCTGCAGGAGATAGAGCACGTCTTCCTGGTGAACCTCTGGTGAGCGGCCGGGGGGCCTCTCCTGCCCCAGGCGCCCGCCCCCACCCTGCCCCCTCACAGCGTCCCCGGGGCCAGCAGCCGTCAGGTGTCCCCATGCGCACGCACGCACGCACGCACGGACCACCACCACCACCACCACCATCATCGCCGTCATCACCATCAGCACCATCAGCACCATCATCGCCGTCATCACCATCAGCACCATAATCACGATCACCACCACCACCACCACCACCGTCACCACCGTCACCCTCACCACCGTCACCCTCACCACCGTCATCACCGTCACCCTCACGGGGAGTGTCCAGTGGGCACAGCTCTGGGTCCAGGGCCCTTGTGTGGGGGGCTGGTCAGATGTGGCAGGGGCCGTGACTCCGGTCATCCAGCCGAGCGAGTGCCAGGTGCCCCGTGCCCTCAGGTACTCCTTCCAGGACGAGGAGGACATGTTCATGGTGGTGGACCTGCTGCTGGGCGGGGACCTGCGCTACCACCTGCAGCAGAACGTGCAGTTCTCGGAGGACGCGGTGAGGCTGTACATCTGCGAGATGGCGCTGGCCCTCGACTACCTGCGCGGCCAGCACATCATCCACAGGTGTGCGGGCGCGGCGGGGCGGCCGTCCTCGCGGGCCCCCGGGCGCCTCGTGCCCCGCCCCGCCCTTGCCGCACGCCTGCCCCAGGCGTGGCACCTGGGCACACAGGCACCGGCTCCCAGCCAGCCCCTCAGCTGCACAGATGAGTTCCCCACGGGGCGGGTCATGTCTGAGCAGGTGAGGCCGGCACGGGGGGCCGGCGCCTTCACCTGCTCTGAGAAGTGGGGGTCCCCGCCCCTGCCCCGCCGGTGCCCTTATGCCCATCTGCCGTGCCCCGGGCACATTCAGACTTGTTTCAGTATCTGAAGGCTGACGAGGAAGGTAGAGCTGCGTCCGCAGGGCCAAACACAAAATTCCACGTGGCACAAAGCGTGGCAGCCGTGATTTCTGCAGCTCTTCCTGGGGACGCCGATCTGGTCGTGGTTCGGGCACGGATGCTTCCTGACCGAGTGCCAGGAGGTCGGGAGGCCAGGCTTGGCCGCAGGCAGACTTGGGGCTCTGAGAGGCCCTCGCTGACGGTCCAGGCCAGGGGGCTCTGCTTCTGTGTTCTGGGCTCCGGCACCCTCCCCGACCAGTGCTGGGTGCTCTCCCACGGTGGCCCAGGCAGAGGAGGGGCTGGGCTCCTGGGGTCCCGCTCGTGGGAACCCCATGCCCTGCCGGGATTTCTGGCCTCACCTCCCCACTCGCTGCTCCTTCCACAGAGATGTGAAGCCCGACAACATTCTCCTGGATGAGCGAGGTGAGCCGTGGCCATGAGCGGCCAAAGCCTCAGCTGGGGAGCGGGGGGGTGCCCCACCCGCAGGACATGTTCCCCCCAGACAGTTGCACTGTCCTCTTTCCTCACAGGACACGCGCACCTGACTGACTTCAACATCGCCACCATCATAAAGGACGGCGAGAGGGCGACCGCGCTGGCCGGGACCAAGCCGTACATGGGTGAGCTCGCCCCGCCCGGCCCGCACACCCCCGCCAGCCTGCCGACTGGCCTCCCACCCCAACCTGTGGCTGGGGGGATCGGGTCCCTTCCCTAAAGGTGCAGCAGCAGGTGACGGGTCAGGCCGCTTGACCAGTGCAGGGGGCTCTAAGTGATGGACGTGCGCTGTGGGTTTGATCACGAGAGCACTCTGCCGGGGGCCTCCTAGGTGGTGCCAGGGGTGAAGAACCTGCCTCCTAATGCAGGAGACATAAGAAACGTGGGTTCGATTCCTGGGTCAGGAAGATTCCCTGGGGGAGGTCATGGCAACCCACTCCATTATTCTTGCCTGGAGAATCCCACAGACAGAGGAGCCTGGTGAGCTACATTCCACGGGGTCGCAGAGTCAGACATGACTGAAATGACTTAGCACACATACCCACCTCCCTCATCAGGCTGCGGACCTGGAATTGAACCAAGCGGCCTGTGGAAAAGGACAGGTTGACCACTGAGGGCTGCTTCCCAGTCCAGCTCTGGCCACAGCTTGGTCTCTGGTCCAGCCCTGGACCTGTGGTCGTGGGGGCTGGGGTCACCAGGAGCTGGGGTCATAAGGCCTCCAGTCACCGGCGGGCTGGGGTCATGGGCCCTGCAGCCATGGGGCCTGCGGTCCTCGGGGGCTGGGGTCGCAGGGGTCGGGGTCATGGGGACTGCCGTTTGGGGACGCTCAGCTGTTCTTGCTTTCCTGGAAAGCTCCGGAGATCTTCCAGTCTTTCGTCAATGGTGGGACTGGCTACTCCTTCGAGGTGGACTGGTGGTCGGTGGGGGTGATGGCCTACGAGCTGCTGCGAGGATGGGTACGGAGCTCCTGTGACCCGAGGGCCAGGCCCCCAGAACCCCCAGGGTGGCCCAGAGAGCTGAGGCTGCCCCCACCCCTGGGGCTCAGGGACGTCCATGCTCCCTCCCCATTAGTGAGGCGGCACGCTGGAGGGGGCTGGGTGGGCAGAGGACCGTCCCGCAGGGCTGCACCCCGCCCCCAAGCTTCCCTTGAGGGTCCTAGGTGGTGGGTCCCCCTGCCCTCCCTGCAGTGGCCACGTCTCAGCGAGTCCTGGAGCCCAGGAGGCTGGAGCCTCATCGGCCCCCAGCTGCCCTTCCCATCCCCTCGTGGGGGCCCCCGAGGCACGGCACCCTCAGACGGCCGGCCCCGCTGCCTGCTGCAGCCGGTCCCCTGGGGCCAGGCCCTCTGCCAGGGGGAGGTACAGGGGCCCTGAGCTCCCTCCCTGGCTGAGGCGCAGGCTTCCCGGGCTCTTCTCTGGGGCCGCCCTGGGGTGGGGTGGGGCGGGTGGGCGCCCTCGAGTCACGGGGAGGCGCCTGCTACAGCGCTGCTTCCCCTGCCCAGAGGCCCTACGACATCCACTCGAGCAGCGCTGCGGAGTCGCTGGTGCAGCTCTTCAGCACCGTGAGTGTCCAGTACGCGCCCGCCTGGTCCAAGGAGACGGTGGCCCTGCTGCGCAAGGTGAGCGCCTGCCCCGCCCAGGGCGCGGCAGGCCGGACATGGGGCGGGGGCCCCCTGGCGAGGCTGGCTGGACACGGGGGGCCGCTCCCTACATCCCGGGCCGCGTGTCTGTCTCTGCTCTGGTTTCCCGCCTGGCCTGGCCCCAGGCTCCTCATCTTGTAGTGGCTCGGCCTGTGTGAGTGCTGGAGCGGCTCTCAGTCCTTATTACTTAATCGAAGCCTCGCGCTGCTTCCATCACTGATGCCCCAGCTCGGGGCAGGTCACCCCAGCGTGTGTCGGGGAGGCGGTCGGGGCCTGGTCCTGCTCAGGCCCGGCTCGTCCTGTTGGAGTTGGGCGGCCACTGTCCACTGCCAATGGCCTGGCCAGCCCCCTCACCAGAAGCAAGCAGAGAAGACCCCAGACCCCCCTGCCTGTCCCGGGCCACGAGCACACGTCTGCAGCAGTCCCAGGGACTCAGCCTGTAGAGACTTGAGGCGGTGGTGTTGCCGCTGGTATTCGGCTCCCGCGGTCCAGGGCTGGGCCGGGGTCAGCCCCCGGCCGGCCAGCCAGCCAGCTCCTTCCTCAGAGTGGTGTGCCTCAGACACACTGTGCCCCGAGGCCTCAGGACAAGCGAGGAGGGGCGTGCTGGACACGCGTGGCCCAGGGGGCAGGTCCTGGCCGGTGCCCAGAGACCCTGGCCCTGGTAGTGTGGCCAAGCACCTGGAGGCCTCCCGCCCCCAAGAGGGGCTCTAAAGCAGCCTTCACCGCATGCTGCTGTGTCCACACTGGCCCAGGTGGCTCCAGGGGCACAGTGGCCCCCAGAGGCCCAGGTGGGGGTGGGGAGGATCCACACACCGCGCTGGGGAAGCCTCGGCCAGGGTCTCCAGTACTCGCCCTGGAAGGGGTGGCTGTGATGGTAGCCAGTCCTGCAGGGCCGCCCTGGGCCCGTGAGCGTTAGTCCCGTCCTGTTGCGACGCTGAGCCAGTTACCGAGAGCAGTGAGCCGGGCTGCAGCCGCCGCCTGCTGGTGGGTACTGGGAGACAAGACCTGTGCCGGGGCCGCTGACCAGGGCCTTGTTCCAGCTGCTCACCGTGAACCCCAAGCACCGAGTGTCCAGCCTGCAAGACATGCGGGCGGCCCCTGCTCTGGCTGGCGTGCTGTGGGCTGAGCTGAGCGAGAAGAAGGTGGAGCCTGGCTTTGTGCCCAACGTAAGCCCGTGGGCCTGGGGTGGCCAGGGCGGGCGAGGGCAGCCGGGCACCAGCTCAGCGCCATCTTCCACAGAAAGGCCGCCTGCACTGCGACCCCACCTTCGAGCTGGAGGAGATGATCCTGGAGTCGCGGCCGCTGCACAAGAAGAAGAAGCGTCTGGCCAAGAGCAGGTCCCGGGACAGCAGCAGGGACAGCTGCCCGTCGGTGAGTGCGGCCCGGCACCCGGCCGCCTCTGCTCTGGCCCCTCACCCCTTCCTCCGTGGTGGGGGACAGAGGCCCCTGCCTGCCCAACTCTGGAGGGTCACATGGTGCCAGGCTCTGCTCCCATGGTCTCGGGGTCGTTTCCCTGCGTGTGTGCGCACGCGTGTGTGTATGTGTGTGCCTGTGTTTGCGTGTGTGCACACCCATGTGCGTGTGTGCATGTGTGCACGTGCAGGTGTGTGCACGCCAGTGCACCTGTGTGTGTGTGCGTGTGAGTACACTCGTGTGTCTGTATGCATCCGTGCGTGTGTGTGTCCATGTGTGCCGTGCCTGTGCGTGTCTGTGCATGTTTGTGACTGCACGTGTGTGTGCATATGTGTGAGTGTACTCGTGTGTGTGTTCGTGTGTGTGAACACATGTGTTTGTGTGTGGGGGGTACACTCGTGTGCATGTTTGTATGTGCACGTGTGTGTGCGTGTGTGTACGTGTGTGTGCGTGTGAGTACTCGTGTGTGTGCGTGTGTGAACGCATGTGTTTGTGTTTGTGTGGGGAGTACACTCGTGTGCGTGTTTGTGTGTGCACGTGTGTGTGTGCGTGTGAGTGTACTCGTGTGTGTGCGTGTGTGTGAACGCATGTGTGTGGGGGGGAGTACACTCGTGTGCGTGTTTGTGTGTGCACGTGTGTGTACATCTGTGGGCATGTCTGCACTTCTGTATGTGTGAGTGCAGGCGTGTGTGCACGTGTGTGTGCGTGTGAGTGTACTCGTGTGTGTTCGTGTGTGAACGCATGTGTTTGTGTGTGAGTACTCGTGTGTATGTGTGACTGCACGTGTGTGTGTGTGTGCGTGTGTGAGTACTCGTGTGTGTGCATGTGTGTGAACGCATGTGTGTGGGGGGGAGTACACTCGTGTGCATGTTTGTGTGTGCACGTGTGTGTGTGCATCTGTGGGCATGTCTGCACTTCTGTGTGTGTGAGTGCAGGCGTGTGTGCACGCGCGTGTGTGTGAGTGCATTTGTGTGTGTGTGTGTGTGTACACGTGTACATTTGTCTGCCTCTTCTCATGAGGACACTGCTCACACTGGGTGGGACCCCGAGTCCAGGATGACCATCCCATTCACTTGACTGGTGGCATCTGGAGACTTCGTTTCACATTCCTAGGAATGGGGTCAGGACCCCACCCCGGGGACGCGGTGCAAGGTGTCGCAGCCGCCACGGTCCTGCCCTTGGAAGTAGGGGTTCCCCCGGGGAGCAGGGGGTCCAGCGTGGGCCTGTCCCCCGGATCCGGCTGCTGTTCACAAGACAACTAGGGCTGCAGGAGTGGACGGTGGGGTCACAGCGGCGACACTAAACCCGCCACCGTTCCTCTGCCCCGGGCTCAGCGGAGCCTGTGAGGACACCCTGGGGAGCGGCTCTCACACCTGGGGGCCCTGTGCAGCCCCATGCCCGGGTCCTGGGCAGAGATGGCGCCAGCTCCTCCTCTGTGCAGGGCCCTCCCTGGAAGCCTTGGCTCCTCGGGGAGCGGGTAGGTGGGCTCCCATCCCCTCCCCATTCCTTGGGCTGCTGACGGTGGCCCCTGGTGTCCAGTGGGGGCACTGCAGGCTGGTCCAGCTTTCTTTATTATGGCCCTAGGAATTGATGTGAAGTCGCTCAGGCGTGTAACTCTTTCAACCCCCATGGACTGTAGCCCGCCAGGCTCCTCTGTTCATGGGATTCTCCAGGTGAGAATACTGGAGTGGGCTGCCATTTCCTTCTCCAGGGGATCTTCCCAACCCAGGGATCAAACCCAGGTCTCCCACACTGCAGGCAGACTCTACCATCTGGGCCACCAGGGAATTCCTATTGGGTCTTAAACTTACCTGGCGCCTCAGTGGTACAGCATCTGCCTGCATTGCAGGGTACTAGAGTTCGATGCCTGGGTTGGGAAGATCCCCTGGAGGAAGGCATGGCAACCCACTCCAGTCTCACCTGGGAATTCCATGGACAGAGGAGCCTGGCAGGCTACAGTCCGGGGCGGCATTGAGTCGGACACGGCTGCGTGACTAACACTTTGTCACTGCGGGGTCTTAGCTGCAATGCTCATTTGTTGCAGCCTGTGGCATGTGGGATCTTAGTTCCCGACCAGGGTTCTGACCTGCATTCCTTCATCAGGAAGGTGGATTCTTAACCACTGGACCATCACAGGAGTCCTTGGGCCAGCTTTTTTCTTGCTGTCAGACTGGGAGCGATGGCTTAGCGCTCTTTATGTGAAAGAGTTGAAATCAACACTCCTTATTTCCACTTTTTACTGTCGCCTGATAAGTGTGATTTATTTACGCTTCTGCACACAAGTGCCTCAGGAAGATGGTCTGCAAGCGCCTTCTTCCGGTCTGTGGTTTGCCCTCTGCAGGGCGGCCCCGTCTGCAGCAGAGTCTTTGGTTCTGATGAAGCGCCGTCTCTGCTTTTTCTTTCCTCCTGTGCTTTTGGTGTCATTTCTAAGACGCCGTTGCCTCACTTGAGGCCACAGGCCTGTGCCCTCATTTTTGTTCTAAGTGTTTTGTAGCCTTCTCCCTTGTGCTTGAGGCTCGGGTCCATTTTGAGTTAGTTTTATGCACAGTTTCAGGTGGGGCCCAGCCTGACTGTTTTGCGTGTGGACACACGTTGTCCAAGTGCTGGTTGGGCTCATCTTTCCCCCATTGAATTGCTTGGCACCATTTTCAAAAACGAATTGACCGTGACGGAGGGGCTTGTTTGTGGACTTGCACGTCTAGCCCCCGGATCCGTGTGTCTGTCCTGCCGGGTCCGCCCTGCCGTGACGACCGGAGCTTGGGTGAGTTCCTGGGTCAGCAAGTGCGGGTCCTCCAAACTGTTCTAATTTTGCAAGACGTTTCAGCTCCTATGGGTCCCTTGCATCCCCAGGGCATTCTGAAGGGCTTAAGAATTCTGTCTGAGTTGCTCAGCAGGTCATTTGTGACAGAGTTAAGGATTGGCGCCTGGTCTGGGTGCCCGAGCCCTGTCGCTGCCCACCTTGGTGACATCTGGGGTCAGGTGCTGTGGGCACTGGCATTGGTAGGGCCTGTGGGTGTCTGCCCCGAGGACTGTGTGCAGGGAACCGCCACTGGCACAGTGGTCAGGGTGTGGGGTGTTTGGGGGGGAAGCAAAGCTGAGTTTCCGTGGAGTCCAGGGAGAGCCGCCTGACCTGCAGGGACCTGAGTGTGGGTTATGCCCTGTGCCCAGCAGTCATCAGCAAGGAGCCCCAGAGGGTCATGCGTATCTGTAGCCTCCTGAGTCTGCATGGCAAAGGCTCCAAACGCCCGAGCAGGCCAAGGGACCATGCACGTGTGCCGCTAGGAGGAGAGGGGCTCCGGAGCTGGACGAGCCGCGCCCCAGCGCCCCGCTGACCGCACATGCGCACTGCACGCACCTCGGGCAGGCGCGGCCCTGGGGCGCGGCGCCGCCCGCACCGTCCACCTCTGATGGCGCTCCGCCCTCCTAGCGGCTCCTCCGGCCGGTTCTCTCTCCTGGGAGAGCCGGGGCAAGGGAGGCTGCGAGACGGAGCCCAGCTCCTCCCCGCCCGCCGACCCCCGGCCGGCGGACAGTCCCTCTGCGCCTGTCGCCCGCCCCAGCCTCGCTCCCCTTCTCCCGCATCCTGCGCTTCCCTTGGTCTCCGGGCATCGGGGGTCATCTCCTGCCTTGACCTCGCCCCCGCCTCTGAGTAGCCCTTGCCTTCAGTCCAGCGCTGACTCAGGCCAGAGTCTTTGCCCCTGTCCAGTCGTCATCGGCGCTATCAGGGAGGACGACCCCGTTTAAGCTGAAAAATCCCGAGTCAGTTTGCGTTTACTACCCCTAACCTCCTGAACATCGCAGCTCAGCCTGGCTTGCCTTATACGGGCTCAGAGCACTCAGGTCAGCGCCCAGTCGGCAGCCACCCGACACAGAGCCTCTTTTATAACTCATTGTTGACTTTATCAAATACTGAAAGTGGAAAAGGGCGCGTCCGGGTCCAGGCTGGGTGTCAGTGCGTCAGCTGTTCACCCTCGGGGTCGCGGGGCTGACCAGCAGCTGCGGCTGCCGTGCAGCATCGCATCGGAGGATCAGATCCCGTGTCGCCAGCCCGGAAAAGGTCCAGGTCAAAATCGGAAGTACCCTCTCTGCCGTCTCTTTGTCACTTTCACACCCCTCTCAAGTCAAGAGACTCCAGCCATGGTAGCTGGGGGCCGGCTCGATACTCGGTCCTCCTCGGTGAGTGCAGACTAGCGCCCTTCCTCCGCGCCACAGGCGTCGGGAGGAAAGCCCTGTGGGGTAGGGGCCGCGAGCCGCAGCCGGCGGCCCTGTCGATCAGCTGTGGGGGAGCCCGCATCACGCTCCATGGAGGCACCTGGCCCACCACTGGGTTAAGAGCTGTCCCCTCTCCCCTCCTGCCACAAGCCAGCTGGTCTCCGCAGGCCAGGCTCATGAGTTCAATGGGAAACAACAGGAACAGCATCCTCGGCCCACCTTGTGCTGTGCTCGGTCACTCAGGCGTGTCCGGCTCTTCCACCTCAGGGGTGTAGCCCACCAGGTTTCCCTGTCCATGGGATTATGAGGGAAGAAGGCTGGCATGGGTCGATATGGCCTCCTCTGGGGAATCTTCCAGACCCAGGGATCCAACCCATGTCTCTTGCGTCTCCTACATTGGCAGGCAGCTTCTTTAACACTGCTTGAAGCCCTCAGATCCCCGCAGATAAATGCAGACTCCAAAGTCTTTGACGGTGGCGCTTAGCAGCGCCATTCCACTCTAGAGGTGGGTTTGTTATTTCCTATCTAGGCTAGTTTCGGGAGAGAGGCTAGTTTCAGGAGCTTTCACTGGGCTTTTCCATGATAATGTTATTAGCTGCTACTCCACAGGTCAAGGAACTAAGAGAATTCGACCAGATGCCAAATATTAATACATCCATCTTGGTTATGCATACAGCCACCAGGGGGAGAAGCCGCCCCGGTGGGTTGTGTTGGGGGTCCACTGTAAGACAGCCGTGGGCCAAGTATCAGCTCACACCTGTATTCAGCAGCCCTCTGAACAGCCGAGTGTTTGCCTTCTCCCATGTGCAGACATGCAGGGAAGTGGCCGTGGATGCCTTCAGGAAGGGCTGGGGTGTCGCTGCCGTGTACCCTTGCTTGGGCCTTCCTGGCCAAGAGCTTGGCCCTCCTTCAGCCCACAGGTCCAGGTCTGAGATCTGGAAATGAGGAAAAGAATTGCAACTCTCCATCCAGGTGGCCGTCAGCCTGGGGCTCACGCACGCGCGATCTGAGTGTGTGCGTGCATGCAGGCACACGTGTGTGAGCACTGGCCATCCACCTCTGACCGTGAAGGCACCGTGATCGGTCGGACACCCTCAGCATCCCAGGCTCAGGTGGCCTGCCTGCCTCTCCAGCAGGAGGCCTGTTTCCACGGTTATACCCCCTAAGGGTGGCTGAGTTAGGTGAGGTCAAGGCGGTCGCCGTCCGGGATCCCATCATGGCCTCTGGGGGACTCGGTCCTGAGGCAGATCCTCCTGAACTACACGCGAACCACAGGGCTTCCCCAGGGCGCTGTGTCCCCAGCCAGCTCATTCCTTGTCTCCCTCGGGCCCTCCAGAAGAATGTGGTCATCTGGGGGGGTCTGTGGGTCTTTACTCTTGAGTGTGCTGGCTGCTCCAGCCGCCCACGTCTCTGAGCCTTTGACCCCATCCCAGCATCCCTCTAAGGCTGTTCTGAACCTTCTGACCGCTCCACCTGGGCCACCCTTCCAGGTTTCCAAATTGCAGTGTGTTAGGACGCACTCACGCCAGGGCTCCTGCAGGGGGTTAGCCCCAAGTTGTGCAGGGCAGACTCCCCCCTGTCCAGCCCCTCCCAGGCCTGTCCTTCCCTCTGGGCAAGCAGTGCCTCCCTCCCCAGCACGTCCAGCGCCTGCCTGCTGGGGCTATGCGTGGCTGCAGAGCCGGTGGGGCAGGGTGTGGGGGCAGTGCTGTTTCATCTGCAGGAATGGGAGGGGTCCCTCTTCTCTGGCCGGGGTGGGGCCCTCCCGCAGGCTCAGGAGTGCGGGGCATCAGGCTAACCTGCCCACTAACGTCCTCTCAGGCCCCTCCCACGTCCGAGGCCCACTTCTTCTGTCAGAGCCTCAGTTGGATGCAGGAAACTTCATGGCTGAGTCCAGCCCTCTTAAGTTCTGCGGCTTAGACATCTCGGCCTGGTCTCCCGCAAGCTGTCCGGGCCGCCGTGCAGGGCATCTCCACGCTGCGCCTTGGGCTACTCCTTGGCGGCCCTGAGTCTGAGGCTCGGATACCCAGGGGCCAACCACGACCCCCCCAGACCCACGGTCCCAGGGGCCAACCACGACCCCCCCAGACCCACGGTCCCAGGGGCCAACCTTGACCCCCCAGACCCACGGTCCCAGGGCCAGCCTACCAGCTGCACCCTCTCCCGACACTCTGAGGGTCTCAGGAACCGGGGTTCGCAGGCCAGGGGCCTGTGCCATGTCTTGGATTTGGTCACTGTGGGACCGACTCCAGCCCCCGGCCTGAGGCTCTGCTTCTCGAGGCCACCTCTGCTGCCCACCTTCTCAGGCAGGCCCTGGAAGCAGGTCCTCACTGGGTTTGTGACCAGGAGGACCCAGTGTGTGTGTGGGGTGTGAGGAGTGGCCTGGCGTGGCTCCTGGACGAGTCTGGCTCTGCAGACCCTGTGGCCGCCTCGAGACGGGGTCAGGCGTCCCTCTGTCCCTGGCTAAGTGGGGGTCACCAGGAGACCCCAGCTCCTGCGCGCTCTGGTTGCCTGGGGCAAGGTGGGCTCCGCAGAGCTGGGGCGGGAAAGGGCAGGCACGCGGGAGGAGCAGGCCGGGGATGCCCAGGAGCCTCCCCGAGGGACGTGCGGGACGCTGGCAGGCGCTCACTCTGGTGTCTTTCTGACCGGCAGGAGAATGACTACCTTCAGGACTGCCTCGACGCCATCCAGCAGGACTTCGTGGTTTTTAACCGAGAGAAGTGAGTGTGCGTGTTGGGGGCCGGTCAAGGGGGCAGAGAGGACTTTGGGGAGTGGGGCCAAGGCTTTCTGGCCACAGCAGACACATGGCCTCAGTGGGGCTGGGAAGCCTGACTCCCGCCCTCCTCAGAAGTCCTAGCAGCAGCCCTGGGGGGTGGGTGGAGGGAGGCCCCTGTGCAGACTTGTGGGGGAGGGGCTCCTCAGCACCTTAAGGGCCAAGCTTGGGCATTTTCCACTAAGGGCAGAGTCTCCGGGGCAGACCCTGGGCGCACCGCCCAGGTGAGGGGCCCCAGCTGTTACATCAACCTGAAACCCTCACTCAGCCACTCGGGCCGGGGCAGGAGGGACAGGGCTTGAGGGCAGGTAGATACGACAGCCTCAACGTGCTGAGCCACCTGCTCTGGTGGACCAGGGAGGCCCAGTGCCGTGGGGCCCAGGGGAGGAGGGGCCGGGTGAGATGCAGAGGACTTCCTGGAGGCGGCGGCCCTGGGTCTAAAAGCTGAACAGGGCTCACTGCTGCTCTGTCCTGCCTCAGGGTCCAGGATGACATATGGACCCTGGTTTAGGACACTGGCCACCACCCTGGAGGTCAAGGCCTGGGTGGTAACGGGACTCGGCCAAGCACTTTGTTCCAGAATTCCTGACCTGCCTCCTTTTAGCTTCTGGCTGGAAACCAGCTGAGACCCACCAGCCTACTGCCTCAAGCCCAAGGGCTGTGAAGAGCCCACAGAGGGGCCAGCTGGATGCCCCGTGTGCCCGCAAGCCCCGCTGAGCCAGTGTGGCCAGAGAGGCTTCTGCCCAGGCGGAGATGCCCAGCAGTGGTCCCTGTGGAGCTCCAGGCCGTGTTCCTGAGGGGGTGCACCCCAGGAGTCCCAGGACAGGCCCTGGGCCAGCGAGCCGCATCCCGGGCTGCTGGCAAGCCTGCATAAAGCCCCCATGTGTCTCCCCAGGCTGAAGCGGAACCAGGACCCCACGCCTGAGCCCAGGGACGCGGCGGAGGCCTTGGCGGACAGCAAAGGCGTGCGCCCAGCCCTGCCTGCCTGCAGCGCCATCTGCCCCTCGGCCGGGAGCAGCTAGGCCACCCCTGCCCGCTGCCTGTGGAGTCAGCTCAGGCCCCACCGGAGACCCGGGACCCCCAGAGGGACGGGGCGGCCAGAGGCCCAGCGTCAACTTTCCCAGAGAGCTGCGCAGCGTGTCCAGGCCCAGGCCCAGGTCGGCAGCTCCAGGCACCTGGCTGGACGGCACCGGATGGTCTGACCGCCGGGTCTGCCCTCTGGCCCTCGGGGGCATGTGGTGTCAAGAGGCTGCCATTGTGGCTGAAAGCGGGGAGCACAGAGGGTGGGCGCCCCCGCATGATGATGGAGGGGCCCACAGCTCCCGCCCAGGCTCTCCCCGGGCCTCTGGGGTCCTGCCCCGCCCGCTGTATATAGGCCGCCCCCGCCGCTGGGGCCCAGGGCCTGCCCGGTTCTTGTCCATCGCGGGGGACGGGCGCGGGCCTGAGAGTGTTTTATACACGTGCGTTCTGGTCGTTTCTGCCGTGTTTCTGTATAGTTTCCACCTCTGAGAAAAACAACATGAGAACCTCCTGGTGTCGGCTGGTTTGCTTGTCCCGTGCCTGCTGCGGGCAGAAAACGCTCGTCCGTGACCTAGGGCATTCCTGCCGGGGCGGAGCCTCCTGGAGCTCCGGTCTTCGGCCTGGGGAGGATGCCCATCTCCTGCCCCAGAAACCCTGAGGCCGCTGTTGGGTTGGGGTGGAGGTGCGGTCTGCTGGGGGGCAGGGGCAGAACCTTGAAAACAGCAGGGACCGGAATGCCCCAGGTTGGAGCAGCTCACGGGCCCCCCTTGCCTAGAGTGGGGAGCCCACCTGGGGCCCCAGGGCACTGCGGAGCCCGGGTCTGGAGGTGGGCAGTGCTGTGGGGTGCCCGGTGGTGGTACCAACCTCCAGAGGCTCTGGGTGGAGGCCTGCCGGTGCTGGAGGTGGGAGCCGGGCGGGGAGGCCTGGGGTTGTGCGGGAAAAAAGCCGTGCTTTGTGTGTGTGTGTGTGTGTGTGCACATCTCAGGCGCGTTTTGAGGCCCTAAGGGACAGAGTGCCTGTATCCTGAGTCAGTGGCCGGCCTGCGGGTGTGGCCTGGCCCCCTGATCGCCTTGTCTGTCCCTGGGGAAGGGGACGCGGTCTCAGTGCAGCCCAGGAATCCAGCACTGAGGCCACAGGGACCAAATCAACCTTAGCAGACGGACCACAGGGCAGACCTTCCGGGGGGCTGCCCAGTCCAGCACAGTGCCCAGAGCCCCGGGTTCAAAGTGGGGCCAAGGCTGGGCATGGAGGCTGGGGCCCCCCAGAGGGGCTGGCCACATGAACGGGGCTGCCCACCCTTCCTGGTGCTCTTAGGGTGGAGAGCGTCCCACAGCTGAGCATGGAGGCTGGGGCGCCCCAGGGGGGCTGGCCACGTGAGGGGGGCTGCCCGCCCTTCCTGGTGCTCTTAGGGTAGAGAGCGTCCCACACCTGGGGGACAGAGCTGGCAGGATTTTTAGGAGCAAGGCTGAGACCAGGAAGCCAGCCCAGCAGCTCCATCTTCTAGAAAGTTCTGGGGGCAGCGCCATCTGCGGGGCTGGATCAGAACCCCGGCCTGCTCTGCTTTAAGTGGGCAGCATGAGCTCCCCACACGCTGTACTGCCCCAAACCCTGCTGGGCAGCTTGTGCCCACCAACTAGATCATGGGTAGGGGTCCTCCCAGTGCCCCTCTCCTTCTGGGTGTCTGGCTGTCTGTGACCTGCAGGCCTGTGGTGGGCAGAGCCCCTGCCCACATCTCAGACCCAGCCGGCCCTGTAGTGGTCTGGCGGTCCGGCCTCCCAGCCGTCTAGAGGCAGGACCAGGTGCTGCAGGGTGTTCTCGAGGGTGCCACGCACGAGCCCCTGGGGGATGGCGTAGGGGCAGAGAAGTCAGGGCTCTCCACACGCCAGGGGCTTCCAGTCCAGATGCCTTTAATCAGCGCGGTTCCATGGGACTGGGGCCGCTGGGCTGCGGGTGGCATGCAGGTTCCTGACTACAGTGCCCTCGGCACACAGGATGGCTTCTCTAATCAACTACTAGGAACACACGTCGTAGGAGAAGGAAGCACTCGGCTCCGGGCCCCTGGGGCCCCTGGAGGAGGAAGGGCTCTACGGACGGCGTGGGGTCTGGTCCCTGGGAAGTCTGAGAAGTACAGCTGCCCGCAGGGCATCCCTGCGGGCCCCTGAAGTAACAGCAGCTCGGGCGGGGCTGGGACGGCAGCCGAGTTGGGCACGAGGGCACCATGCCCTCCGCCTTCCGTCCTGGGCGTCTCCAGAGGTCCCCGTCTTCCGAGGCCCCCAGGTTTGGGGCTCCTGAGCTGCCCCCGCCAGCATGCCCAGCCCCTCTGCCCGCCCTGGCAGTGAGACCTCGCCCATTCAGCCTCTCCCGCGGGGGCTCCCTGTAACGGGCCGTGGGAACCCAAGGGGAGAGGTGCTGGGGAGGGGAAGGGAAGGCCAAGCACCTTTCAGAGTGGGTTCAAGGAAGGAAGGGAACAAGGAGGGGGCCGGCCGCCCGCGGCAGCACCTAGGACAGCGACGTGATGTGGGAGCGGCCGCCAGGGGGCGCCATGATCTTCTGGGCCGTGCGCCGCGCGATGTGGTCGTCGGCCTGCGAGCCTGCGGGAGGGCGGGGTGGAGGCCGCGCTGGGGGACGGGCAGACTCAACGCCACACCCCAGGGGCCAGGGCTGCAGACCCCACGCTCCCCGACCTGGCGGCTCCCCCGGGCAGGTGCGCCCCCACCGAGGCCTCAGACGAGCAGGCTGGTGAGGCCAGGTGTGTCTGCGGCCGGAGCCTGCAGGTCAAGGCTGGCTGTCCAGGAAGCCTGTGCAGAGGGGCCCAGGCCAGGCCAGCCCCAGCGTCCCTCCTCCGGGTCTCGCCCTGCACGGGCCCTGGGATGAGAGAGGGCTGGCCCCAGCCTTCAGGACGAGGCTGGATCCCGGAGGCCGGCAGGGACTGGACATCAGGGGCTGGGTCGGCCCCCAGTGGGGCAGGGAGGCCTGGCTCTGTCTCTAGGGAGAGCCTGGCTCAGCGCCTCCCTGCAAATCCACACCCCCGACCCTGAAAGCAGAGGCTTGAGCTGGCAGCTACAGGTGAACCCCTGAGACCCCCAGCGCCGTTCCTTGGGCACCTCACATGAGATGCCAGGGCTGGGGGCTGGACACGGCCCTCGGGGCCCAGGTGCCAAGGAGACCCAGCAGCCCAGGCCCCACTCACCAGACAGGCTGAACCCCGACTGGTGCAGGTTGCGGAAGGGGGGCACGGAGATCTTCCCGGGGCAGGACGCGCGGGCCTGGGCCCCGGCCCCCGGCTTGGTGGGCGCCATCACCTCGTGGACCGGCCCGTCGTAGAGGCCTCGGGGCACGCCGTGGATCTCCGCCAGCTGGGGGCCGAAGCGCTGGGTGTGAGGGACACTGAGCCGGCCCCAGGCTCGAGGGCAGGGCCCCCCCACCCCCGGTGTCCACCCGTGTGTGTGGACACACACCTCCCTCCCCCGAGGCAGGCAGCATGCCCAGGGCAGGTCTGGGGGAGCTGGGGTGCGGGCAGCCTGAGACAGGAGTGCCGGCAGGTCAGGGTGGCCTCCACTCCCGCCCTGGGGAGGAGCCAGTGCCAGTCCCAGCCCTGCCCGGGGGCTGTCCCTCCAGATACAAGTTCAGACGATGTCATCCTAGACAAGCAGGAACGGGGCTGCGGTAAAGCCAACCCGCGTGTGTAGTGGCCACGCGTGCGTGTGCAGCTGGGCCTGTGTGCACGCGTGTGCACGCGTGAATCACTTGCAGTTGTGTGCAGGGCCTGGACAAACACCTGCACGCCTGCCGGACGCAGCGGGCCGCTGGCCGAGCCCCAGTGAGGGATGAGGGCTCACGGACGCTGTCTGAGCGTCCCGCTCTCCTTGCTGAATTCACTGAAGGGCAGGTCTGCTCCAGGGAAATGCTGGGCGACCTCTGCTAGGCTTGGTGGCCGTGCCCCCAGGGGCGGCCACTCGGGGTTTCCTTGGCCTCACACCCACACTCTCTGCAGTGACGTGGGCGGCCTGGTCACGAACGCGGGTGAGGATCCGCCCGGACCGGTGAGGCCACCATGCCTTTCCAACAGCAGGGCGGCCAGGGGCAGGCTGACCGCGAGGCCTGAGAGCCCTACCCGCCCACCCGCCCGGCTCAGGCTCACCCGGTTCCGGGCCTTTATCCTCTTGTAGACGAAGTCAGGGAAGGTCTTGCGCGGGATGAAGCGGCCGGTCCCGGGGGTGACGCACAGGGCCCCATCCTCCAGCACAATCCGGCCCTGACTGACAACCACACTGGGGGCTCCTCGGCACTCCAAGCCCTCAAAGATGTTGTACTCCACGTTCTGGGGGGACAGCGGCCCTCTGAGCCCTCGGGAGGCCTTAGCACTGCTCCGAGTCTCCAGGGCCAGGGCCCCGGCGGGAAGCGTCCACTCAGCCTGGGTTCGGGTTTCGGGGGGGCAGCTATGTCTGCACCCCTGGCTTCTTGGGCATGTCTCCCGAGGGCACAGAGTGGGTGAGCTCTCCCCACAGACAGGGTCCCCAGCCCCCGCCAGCCCTGCCCATCCCAGGATGTCCAGGATGGCCGCAGGGACCCCCCCAGACCCTGAGCTGGCCCCCATGTGGGACCGGCTTCTCTCACCAGGCTGTGGCTCTTGGCAGAGATGATTCTCGTGGCCCGGGGGTTCCATATGACCAGGTCGGCGTCGGAGCCCACGGCCACCCGCCCCTTCCTCGGGTAAAAGTTGAAGATTTTGGCCGCGTTCGTGCTGGTCACCGCAACGAACTCATTCTCGTCCATTTGCCCCGAGGCCTGAGAAGCCAGAAGGCGGGGTCAGGGGCGCCCCTCCCCGGCAACAGGCAGGGCCTGGTCTCCGGGCTCCCGTGTGGACACGGCTGCCCTCCAGGCTGAGGGCAGCGTGCCTCAGTCAGGCCTGCAGGTCTGGTCCTCCCCGGGCACTGAGCCCGTCTCCACGCTCGCTTTGTGGGCAAGTGAATGCTGATGATTCCACAATGACATCTGTCCCCAGAGGACGTGACTGGCCCCTGGCGGTGGCCAGGAGCCTGGGGTCAGGGCCTCGGCCCAAGGGGAGGGCTCAGGGCCAGGGCTGGGGGCGCGGGGGCGGAGGCCCTAGGTGAGACAGACATCTGGGGGAACCTCAGTCCTACTGGGGAGACGCTGTGGTGTCGGGACCCCCCGTGCCTGAGGCCAGTGTATCAGGACCAGGGCGGGGCCTGACGACACGGAGTCTCCTCTGGGGGACCAGGGCAGAATGTCTGCGGACCCCAGCGTGACCGGGCTCGGGGGAACAGCCTGCAGCCTGCCCGCCCCAAGCTCTGCTCCCCGCGGAGACTTTGCTCGTCCAGGGGCCTCCCTTTGTGGTCCCGCCAGCTCCTCCATGGGGGACCCCGCGGCCCTTCGTCTCACCCACCACACACTTCTCCCAGACCACGGCCATGCGCTCCTCTACGCCGTTGGTGCCCTCGGGGATGAGAGTGAAGTTGTCCCTGCCAACGGCCTTCTGGGCGGTGGTGAAGGTGCAGTGGGCGCTGCCAGTCACCTGGAGGTCCCCGCTGTGGAGAGCCGGGGTCACAGGGGCCCAGGGGGCTGTCCTCCCCGAGCACCCCCACCCCACGCCTGGCCACGGGGCGGAGTGTGCCTCCGGGGTGGGGCCAGGAGGTGGGCGCGGGCTCCCTGGACGGCAGGGTGGGGAAGAGCCCCGCAGCGGGGGGCCGCAGGACCAGGGGCTCCCTACCTGGACAGCAGGGCGGCGAGGTGGTCCGCGGTGCTAGGGTCCGGGCTGATGGGGGGCGACGTGACGAAGGCGGCAGCCTTGGCCCAGTTCTTGCTCCAGCAGTGCGAGCCGTCCGCGCCCAGGCCGGCGGTGATGGGCTCCCCGAACACCACCACCCCTGTGGCGAGGCGTGAGCGGCACCGCGGCTGCGGGACCCGCCCCCCACCCCCGACGCCAAGGGCTGGGCCAGGCCTCCCACCGCGCTGCCCCTCCATTTTCTGTGAGGAATGCTCCCCAACCCGGGGCACCTGGCCCGCCCGGGCCTCCTACGCTCCTCCTGCCGCTCTGCCCCTGCCTCACCCCGCCGGGGCACAGACACACCAGCCGCCCCGCCCGCCACGGACCTGCCTCCTCCGTGGCCTGGCCCCGAACCCACACCCGCCCCCACCCGGGAGGTGTCCAGGGAGCAGCAGCTCCGCCCGGGGGCCAGCTGGGCGAGGCTCTTCACATGACCCGAAGGTGCAGGCCTACTCACCACACCACACACACACACACACACACACACACAACCATACACACAGACACACATCATGTAAGCACACACACACACCCCACACACTCAGAGACACACACGGTATGGCTCGGACACGCACTTCTATGCAAACAGGGCCCTTAGCCCCACATGTGATTCAAGGCCCCCTGTCAGGCCCCACTGCTGTCTGGACACTAGGGAGGCTCAGGCTGCCCCCACAGGCCGTGCCCGCACCCCTCACACGAGAAGCCCCCTGAGGAGGCCGGCAGGCTTCCTGAGTCCCCGTGGGGCCGCCCTGTGCCACTCCAGGGGGCTGTGGACCCCTGAGCCCCTCCCCGCCCCAGCCAGCACCCACCTCGCCGCTTGGCCCGGGCGATCACGTCGGCCGCGGCCTTGCTCATGACCTTGGTGACGTACAGGGGGCAGCTGGCCTGCTTGGCGATGGTGACGGCACGGTACACGGCCTCGGCCTCCACCTGCAGACAGGCTGCTCAGGCCGCGCGAGGCTGGGGCTCCTGACCGCAGTGAGCCCGCGACGCCCCGGGCCACCCATGATGCCCAGCCCAGACGGGCACCCAGGGGCCAGGACCCCAGCCTGGGGCTCCAGCCCCGAATCTGTGCTGGCCCGCGCCACGCTGGAGCAGACCACCTACCCTCTGAGGCTCGCGTGCAGGCCTTAGCGCGGCCCACAGGCAGGGGGCCAGGAGCCCTGACTCGCGTCCAGGCGAGGACAGTGGGGTCACAGTCCTGCCCAGATGGGGGCCCAGCCTACCCCCGATGAAGGCCCATCGGGGCAACACAGGCTCACACCTACCTCCTCGGGGTGGCTGAGCACGTGGCCCTCGGGGCCGGTGATACCGAGTTCCAGCAGCCGCTTCTGCTCCTGAACACACAGCTTGTTTCAGCCTGGGAGCAGTGCAGGGCCCTGAGGGCCTTGCAGGGTGCGTCCACAGCCCAGAACGCCTGACCCTGAAACCCCAGAATCACCCACCTCCTGGCCCCACCCTAGAGGCACACTCCGCCCCATGGCCAGGCGTGGGGTGGGGGTGCTCGGGGAGGACAGGCCCCCTGGGCCCCTGTGACCCCGGCTCTCCGCAGCGGGGACCTCCAGGGGGGAGTAGAGGGGTTGCACTCTGAAGGGGGTGACTCCAGCTCCCCAAATTACGGATGCAGGAGCCCCAGGGCTGCGGAGGGCTGGATGCGCCCAGGGTCGCAGGCCTCCTCAGTGAGAAGGACAAGGCCCCCCAGCCCCCTACTGCTGCTTCCCCAGTGGGTGTGTGCAAGCGGTGTGCAGGCACGGGGGCATTCACGGCTGGGGTGTGCACGCATGGGGGCGGGCTTGGGGGCTCTGCACAGCCAGGGGTGGGGCCGTCTCAGGCTGGTTCACCCCCAGGTATGAGCACAGCACCGCTGGTGTGGAGGAACTCGGGGTGGAGAATGGGGGAGGAGGGGACCGGAACAAGCCCCTCCCACAGCACGCACCTCCCACGCTCCTGCACTAGGGATGTGCCTCCTCCTGGCCCAGAGCCCACCCCCTGCCCTGGAGACACACAGCACGCACTGCCCGGAACCCCACACGCCCCCCCTGAGTGTCCCCGCCTCTGGTGAGCTTGGGAGCTGGAGAGGCCAGTGGGTCCCAGGAAGCTTCTCTGCGGGTCTGGAACGTCAGGGTGGGGGCTGTGTGTGTGACCCGCCCCCCCAGACTCCCAGGTGGCCAGGAAGCTCCCCTGTGCCCCCTTCCACTGCCCGGCCCCTGTGGGCACTGAGGCTGGTGGGCAAACAGTGGGGGCAGAGGCCTGGGCTTGCGGGGAAGTGGGCAGAAGGGCCAGGGCCTCCCCCGGCAGCAGCCTCGACAGAGGACCAGGCCAGGGACTCCACAGGTGCGCCCATGGGCAGAAGGCACAGCGCTACAGGGCCCAGTCTTGGGCCAGAGAGCACGAGAACCCGCCTCAGCGCCCCCTCCCACCCCAGGAAGCAACACCTCAGTTTTGGAGAATTTAAGGTCAGACGTGTGAGGATGAGGGAAAGCCTGCTGTGGCCAAGAGCCCGCAGGCTCCCAGCACCCTCCTGCCTGACCTTCGCCCTGGGCTAGCTATCACCCGGGCCAGGTTACAGGCCCCCTCCCCCGGGGTCTATGGCTCTGCGCTCGCAAGGCCAGTCAGGGTCACCCCACCAGCCCCACCTCGTCCACGATGTCCCCGTTCTCCGCGTGCACTTGGGCCACGGCCCCCAGGTCCCGGATGACACTGAAGATCTCATACATCTGGGGAGACGCAGGCAGACCACGTGGGGCTGAGGCCACGCCCCCCAGCGCCCGCGGAGCCTGCCTGCCCACCCCGACCCTGGCTCCGGGCTCTACCTGGCCGTCTGTGCACTGGTGCTTGTCCTTGTACGCCATGAAGACCAGGAAGGAGTTCACACCTGGGGGAAGCAGGAGAGGTCGGATGCCAGGAACCTCCCTGGCGCCTGGGGTGCCAGGTGAGGGGGGCCTCTCCCAAGGGCCTCACCAGCTGGCCTGGCGGACCTTGGGCATCAGCCCCACATACTCCAGACCAGCCTAGACTGGGGCGGAGACATCCAAGCCCATCCAGCTCCTCGGATCTGAGGTCAGGAACCAACTGTTCCCTAGCAGCAAAGCAGGTGAGAACCCACACACCCTTCACTAATGCACCCCAAACCCACTATCACTTACCCCCCCAACCGCCCCTAATACCCCACCGCATCCATCACTCACCCCCATGGCCCCCAACACCCACCCTCATCCATCACTAACCCCCACGGCCCCTAACACCCCACCACACCATCACTAACCCCCCACGGCCCCTAATACCTCACCTTCATCCACCACTCAGCCCCCACTGCCCCAACACCCCCCACCCCATCACTAACCCTCACTGCCCCTAACACCCCCCACCCCATCACTAACCCTCACTGCCCCTAACACTCCCCACCCCATCACTAACCCTCACTGCCCCTAACACCCCCCACCCCATCACTAACCCTCACTGCCCCTAACACCCCCCACCCCATCACTCCCCCTCACTAGCGGCCCCCCATCACTGCCCCCTGCCCGGCAGCTCAGGAGTGGGGTGACGGCTGCAGGTTCCGGGTCTGCACCTCTGCTCTGAGCCGCCAGGCTGCAGGCCCCCAGGCCAGGTTGGGAAGGACCCAGGAGGCAGAGCTGCTCCCTGTTGAGGCCCCCGCCTGCCCCCGGGTGAGGGCTCCTACTTGCCAAAGGTCATGGGCCTGATGTCCATCACTCTGGAGGGAACCTCCCTGCCTCCGTCAAGTGTGCAGTGGAGCAGGCGCACCGCTTCCCAGGCTGAGAGACCAGTAGCCTCTTGGCCTAGCCCGGACTCTGACGCCTGCACCCCCGTCCCAGGTCCCATCCTTGCCGGCCCCTCTGACCCGACCCTTCCACTCCCGGCTGTGAGCTGAGACCACACTCAACGCTGATCACCAGAGGTCAGTTACAATGTCCACCTGACTTTCCTGCAAATCCACTATAAACTTTGATGTGGTCTTAGCTTCAAGACTTGATTTAAAAGAACATTTAAGCCTGTTTATAAGCCGTCCTGTTTCCGCTGAGGCAGCAGTAGAGGACTGGGCTTTAAGGCGCCTCCTTCTAGAGGGTCTTCAGGGCTAAGAAGGCTTATCATGCTTTTCCTTCCTCCAGGCCCAAGACACACGGGGATCATGCAGACAGCCGTGACCCTATGTCCGCTTGTGAAGAGTCAGCCCCAGGATGCGACCCGCAAGTGCGGGCACAGCTGACCTCTCGGCCCAGCAGACCTTCGAACAGCTCTTGTCCAACTTACCCCACGCCCGGCCACCTGCCCTGGAGTCGGACGGATGCAGCGTCCACCCGACCCCAGAAGTGCAGGCCCCGCAGCCGCCCCTCCGCCCGGCTGGCCTGCTGCTCACCCTTGTCCCTGACCAGGGCCTCCAGCTCCTCCCTGGTGCTCTCATGCCAGCGGGGGATGTCCACGTGCAGGGAATAGTCGCAGCAGGCCCCGCCGTCCGCTCGCTCCCGCCACTGCTCGTAGGCTGCCAGCAGGCTCACCCCCGCCTCGGGGAACACGTGGTCCACTGCGGGGACAGCGTGCTCAGCTGAGTCCCCCACTCTGGCCGCCAGAACCGCGTGGGTCTCCAAGGGACAGTGGCTTCACGCTCCCAGGAGACCAGGAGGCGTGTTTGAGAAAAGCAGAGGAGAGACCTCGAGCCTTATGTGGGGCTGGGGCTGCTGGGAACTGCCCATCCATCCTGCCCCTTGTTCCCAGCCTCTCCCTGAGCAGAGAGGAGGACCTCGCTCCCCAGCAGACGCCCCCTAAAGAGCCTGGCCAGAGTGAGGTGCGCCTGGCGGGCGGGGTGGGGTGCTGTCCACAGTGCTGAACCTGTGAGCCTGCCCACAGCGGCAAGTGGGGCTGGCTTCCCTCGCGCCTCCCTGACCACGCACACCGTGGAGGGTCCCCTCCCACCCTGGAGAACCAGGGCAAGCACAGGGACACTGCACTGTCCCCCTGGCCCCGCCGGCAGCCCCGCGGCCACGGCCTACACCCCACGCACAATCTCTGCCAGGCGCGGGGAGAGAGCTGGGAGGGTCAGCCGGTGGGAAGGCACGCCCACCCGGGGTTACAGGCAGACGTTGTGCCTGCCTGCACACCCCTCACGAGGGTTCCGCCACACGCCCAGGACGCCGTACTGCAGGCGCTCAAGGCTGCAGCCCTGCGGAGGCCAGCCCATGCCTGCAGCACCTCCATCCTCACAGCCTGTTGGACGCCTCAGCACCAGCAGGAGATGCAGCCAGGAGGGCATCCCACTCGGCTCAGGCCCCCTGCGACCAGCAGGACCACGGGCCTGAAACAAGAGCGCTCCCTCGTCAGACCCGGGGGCGGCCCACTGCTGGGTCTGGCCACTTGGTAGCTCACTAAGCCACACCGGGCTGGGGCCTGTGAAGCTGGCCCGAGTACCCGGCGCAGCCCTTCCCGGGAGGCAGTGGCAGCGCCTGCCGTGTGCTCACGTGCAGCCTGGCAACCAAGGTGCCCCTCTCACTCCACCCTCCCACCCCCTGCCTCCAGCCCGACTGTGCAGGGAAGCATGACGTTTAACCACGCGCTGCCTGAGGGCACCGCCAGGCCGCAGTGCAGCCGGGGTTGGACCAGGTCCAGCCCAAGCGGAGGCGCCCGCCCTCGGTGCTGTGGAGCTGATGGGTCTCAGGGAAGGAGAGGGGCTAAACGCTGGCTTCCTGTCTGGGCTCCTGAACTGACCACGAGCAAGTTCACGGTGGGAAGTGAACCCCTCACAAGCTGTGAACTGGGCTTCTCCGCCACGCACAGAGCTGAGGCACATCAGAACGGTGCTTGTGCCTGTATGGGGCCTCTGGGGGTTGTTGATCGGATAACAGTATTTTTGTCATCCTTTCTGTAAAACACCGCCTCCACCATCTTTAGCTCTTCTGGACACGAGTTTCTGCAAACCAAGCCTCAGAGAGAGTGAGGTTCAGGAGCAAATGTGTCTGACATTTCAGGCAATGCAACCCCTGAACTTGTCCAAGGCACTTGGGTCTTCCAAACCAGGACCTTGGCCAGCTGCTGGCTTCCCAGGAAATAATCAGCTATGGGCACATTCCAGCGGAAACCCCAGGAGCGCTCAGCGCTGGCCAAAGCGTCACACTCAGGCTGAGAAACTGGGCCGGGCACAGCCACTCAGCACCTCTCAGAGTGAGTGCAGTAGAGAGGGGCTGTGGCCGATTCATGTTGAGGTTTGACAGAAAACAGCAAAATTCTGTAAAGCAATTATCCTTCAAAAAATAAATTATATTTTTTTTAAAAGGAGAGAGAGAGAAAGAAAAACAGCCTGAGAAAACTCCACCAGGGAAAGCGCAAACCCGCCAGAGGCCCAGAGCTGGGACAGACCACCCCCCGCCCCCACGGACGACACTCACATATCATGGTTGTGCCCCCCGCCAGGGCGGCCTTGGTCCCCTGGCAGAAGTCGTCAGCAGGGGTCATGCCCAGGACGGGCATCAGCAGCCGCGTGTGGACGTCGACTCCACCTGGCAGGACCAGCAGGCCATGGGCATCAATAGTTCTGATGCCCCCAGGGACAATGAGGTTTTCTCCAATTTGCCTGAAAGCAACAGAGATCCGCTGGTTAGGAAGACCCCTGAGCGAATGTGAATGGGGCCCCTGGCAAGGCCACGGAGCTAGGACGCCTGCCCTTGGGCTCCCGTCCTGGAAGCGAAGGGCGATACAGCCAAGGCCTAACTGGACCCGCCCCTGACGCTGCTGGGGAACAAGCCAGCCCCAGGGGCTCCGGACAGCCAGCACGGAGGACCCCACCCTGAGCTGGTCACTGAGGTGTCCATGCGCGGCCTTGCTGACCAGAGGCTGGAGCTGCCTCACAGACATGAGCAGAGAAACGAAAAGGTGTGGTCAATAAGCATTTATTAAGCACCTACTGTGAACCCACAGGTACTGAAGCTGTGATAACAGAGAAATGGGAAGCCTCGTCCTGCTCTCCAAGGCCTTGCTGAAGGCACGAGAGGGGCTGGAGTTGTTTCCAGGGAACGAGGTTGTGGGAGAGAAAGAAACACGTGGATCTCGCCCAGAAGCAAGCTTCCGGGCAGCGTGTGAGCAAGGTGTACACAGGTGACCGCGAAGAGGCAAAAACTCACTTTATCAGGCCGTCCTCCACATACAGGTCAGCGTGAAAGGACTGGTCATCATTCACGATCTTCCCCCCTCTGATCAGGAGGCGGTCACTCTGTCCGAAACAAACAAATAAACGGGGGCAAGCTTGCTCCAAAGCGAGTGACCCAGCAGTACGCCGAGCACCAGCTTCCCTCTGAAGTCACGATGGAACGCGTGTCTGTATGTGTCCTTTGGACACGGTCTGTGCGTGTGAGACCAGCACAGGGCCTGCAGGGTAGCCACCCCACCCCGCGGCAGTGGCCCTCGGAGGCGGCTGCCCACAGTCCCTGCACGTGGCCCACACCCACAGTCAGGCGGTCTGGCCTCACCGAAGACGCGGGGCAAACGGCCAGCCAGCTTCCCATGTCACCGTGGCCAAGCCATCGCGTGGCCGCGCATCTGACCACGGGCATGCCGGCACGTGCGTTGCCCAATTCCTAAAGCCCATGCCGAGGGGGAGGCGGGCCACGTCTCGCTTGGCCCTGTGGGCCTGGAAGGCCGGCCCTCCCTGTCCACCCGCAGAGGCGGCTCCAGCTGGGAGCCGGGCCAAGCTCCTTTCAGAATCTCCGCGGCCTGTGGCGGTGCCGGGAGGCGGGGGTTAGGGCCTCGGCAGGCAGGGCCTTCCCGTGGGAGGGCCGCATCCCAGTGAGTGGAGACAGATGCCACACACGCAGCCGTCACAGGCGGTGACACTCGTAAGCACACAGAGGGACCTGTCGGGCTGCAGCAGGAACCGAGAAGGGCCGCTCTGAGGAGCTGATATGGCCGTGACTCAGGCCCAAGGCCAGCGAGCAGCCTGCGAAAAGGCCCGGGGCAGAGAAGAGCCTGGCTGATACAGGATGGGGGGTGGCAGGCTAGGGTGGGACGTGCTGGGCCTGGGGGGTCAGCGGGCCACCACTGGTGCCTCAAGCTGTGTCTAAGTGCCTACAGAGAGATCACAGTGGCCTGGGTAGAAAGTGGTCCTCATGTTCAAGGACAGACACAGGTCATGGTTGCAGTGGTGTCCGTGTGTCTGGATGAGATGCGGGGGGCCCCTGGCTGGGATTATGGGGTGGATGAGAGAGGGACTCCAGAGAGGCTGAGAGTCAGGGGGCAGGAGCTGATGACATAGGGGCTATGGGGGTGCAGGCCAGGAAGACACTGGGGCGCTCGCAGCTCTGGTCGCCCCAAGGAGGTGAACGGTGTCAGGAAGTGCGGCTGTTAGGGGCACCCCATGGCACGGAGCTGGGCCGCGATCGGTCCACTTCTGACGGTTGGGACGGAGGGGAGATGGGGGGCTGGTCACGGGCTGTGGAGGGTGCGGGGTGACGGCCAGGCCTCAGTGGAGCAAAATGGCGAGAAACACAGAAAGGAAGGCAGTGGCTGAGAGCAGGATGACGGGTGAGGACCCAGCCCTGCGGCACCTGCCCCACGAACTTGAGCCTCACACTCCCTGGAGCTCGGGCAGCCGGAACCACAGCTCTTTCACGGGGGTCTGGCCCCGGCCCGGGGCTCCTGGGTGCCCACCCAGAGGCCAGGGTGGGACTCCAGCTGGGAGCTCTGGTTCTAAATCCAGCGTCAGCCTGAAGCCAGGACGGAAGTGTGCAGGGCACTTAGCAGCTCTCTCAGGCTGCTGAGGGGATAAATAATTCACGGCTTATGAGCCAGAGCGCATCACTCTATTCTTATTAACCTCTAACAGTTTGGGATGAATTCTCAGATTTCTATTGACTCAAAGTAGAACCTCCGCCCCACAGTCTACAGAAGGGTGGCTGACAGGCCACAGGCCAGACGTGATCCCCAGCTGTACAGTCTGCCCAGCCCTATGCATCTCGTGTTGGCTGAAAGACATCATAAGAGGACTATATGGAGACTCATAAAAATTATATGAAATTCACATTTCAACGCCCATAGCTCAACTTTACTGGAACCGCCGCACCCGTTCCTCCCCAAGTCACCTAGATGGCTCTCATGCTGGGCTGGGGAGCCGCACCAGAAACAGTGAGGGCCTCACAGCTGAGAATACCTCCTGGGTGCCCCGCCGCCAGCTCTGGTCTACCCCGTGGACCGGCCCCAGCTGCCAGGACCTCTCTCCACTGGGTCCTCAGGGGCTCACTGCCCAGCCCCCTGGGCCCCAGGCCTGGCCCTGACCGGTCATATTGCAAGGACCCACCTCGCCCAGCTCCCGAGCCAGCGGCAGAGCCTGGCTACCTCCTCCTGCAGGGTTCCCACTCCACTCAAACACGCCCAAGCAGAGGAAGGGGAAGGCTTTGGGCAGGAAGACTGTGGTCTGAGTCCCCACTCAACCCCCAGTTTTCAGACTTGGGCACCTTCCCAGGTTTGGAGCCAAGAGGGGAATGCAGCAGCCCTCAGGACCGGGCTGACAGTCTCCTGACCTGGCCATCTGGCCTCTGACCCTCCCAGAGGTGGCACCACCCTCCGCACCCTGTCCAGCCCCGGTGGGCTTCCTGCATCAGGTCAGAATCTGGGCCAGTCCTGAGGCAGGACTCCCTCCTTCCTCCCTGAGTGTCTCAGGATGTGAACTGGCAACCCCACCGCACCCTCCCCTGAAGCCAAGCGCAGAGCTGGGGCTCAATCCACGGGCTCCCAGGGCAGGCTGCCCCCGGGCCCCCAGGCACTTCCCTCCCTCTCGCCCTCCCCCTCTCCCTCCCTGCGCTGGGCTCCCGGCTGCCTGGAGGGGCGGCTTTGTTTCCTGGCAGCCCTGGGTGGACAGTCGGACTTCCCCAGCCTGGGGCGTGTGGTGTTAGAGGGTCTTCTCCAGGGAGCCGAGCTGCCTGGGTGCTCGCTCAGTGACGAGGGAGCACTCTCACTACCACCCTGGCCGGGGGCCTCCAAACTCCGGCTCCAAGGAGGGCTCCAGGCGGCCAGGGGCTCCGGGGGCTCCCGGGGCTGGGGCTGAGCGCCGGCCTCAGCTGCTTTGTCTGGGACAAAGAGCTCCCGGTGCGGCGGGGGCGGCACAGGGGGCGGCCGAGGGGCGGGCTGCGCGGGAATGGCATCTCTGCACCCGAGGCCGGCGGCTGGACCACCCGTGTCAACAAAGGGCCGCGCTGCCCGCCAACTCCGAGCGGAGCTTCCAGAGAGGCCCCGCGGGGTTGAGGGGGGGAGGCGCATCTGCGCTTTAGGAAGCGGGTCTCCCCGCCCCCACCCATCCCCAGGCCCGAGCCCTCCCCGGGCGCAGAGGGGGGTCTCAGGGGAGCCGGCTCCCTGAGGGTGTCCAGCGCGGTGCTCGAGGGCCCCCCGGCTGCGCGGGAAGGAGCTGGGCAGGAGGTGGCAGCGCCGGGACAGGGCGCAAGGTGAGGCGGGGGCGGGGGGGCTCGGACGCCGAGGGAAGGGGACCCGGCGCGGGGCCGGGAAGGTCCTCCCGTGGCCCGGAGGCCGGGCCCCGCCCGGAGCAGGGGGCGGGAGGCGCCGGGCTGGCCGGGAGCTGGCAGCGGGGCTCACCGTGATCCGGGGGGTGCTCTTTTTGCCCTGGAAGGACATTCTGCTCCTCGCGCCGGCGCCGCCGTCTCCGCTGGCTCGGGCGGGGCGGGGCGGGCCTGGGGGTCCCCGGCGGGGGATGCACCAGCTAGGCCTCGCGGGGGAGCCCGCGGAGCCCGGGTGTGTACGCGGGGGCGGCGGGCGTCCAAGTGCGAGCGCGCCGGGCCGCGCAGCTTGGCGGCCGGCCCCGCCCTCGGCCCCGCCCCCGGCCCGCAGCTGCTCCTGGGTTCTCAAGCCCCGCCCCGCCCCGGCTCCGAGAGGCTGCCGCCGACTCCGGCTGGGCCCGCGCTGAGGCCGCTGACCAGCCCCGGCGGAGGCGGCAGGCGAACTCTTGCAGGCGGAGTGGGGTGGGGGTGGAAAGACGGTTGCCACCGGTCCTGGCCAGTGTGTGGGCAAAGTTCCCCGCAACGCCCCCGCCCGGGGTGGACAGGGAGAGGGGTCCGGTAATGATCTGCCAGGCCCCGCCTCGCCCCTGGCCAGCCGGAGGCCCGCCACCAGCTCCCTGATGACCCAGGGCGCCCAGGGCCGCGGGGACCGCGTCTAGTCCCAAGTCCAGGCTGAGGATCTCAGGGAGCTGGACTCCGTCCTGAAAGACGTTTCAGGCCAAAGCTCGGCTCCTTCGAGGATTTGCCAGGGCAGGGCTGGGAGCGCCAGACCCTGGGGCCGGACAGTGAGGACACCTCCCTGTGAGACTGTCCAGGGCCAGCCCTGCGAGCCTTGAGGACAGGAGGGGGGCTGCAGGGACGCAGAGGGGACAGAAAGAGACCAGGGGACACAGAGAGAGAGCGGTGCGAGCCCAGGACAAGCAGAGCAGGGGAGCCCAGACCGCGGGGGTGCGGGCTGGGGAGGGGCGGAGGATGGGGAGGTCCAGGCTTAGCTCGGCCATCGGGAGGAAGAGGCCCCGCGGCCAGCGCTCTCGTCCCCAGGGAGGGGCTGGAGGCTCTCCGAAGAGGACGGGCCCCTGGATGGAGCCCGGAGTGGCCTCTGGGGTAAATGCGCTGCGCCTCAAGGGCAGAGCCCGCGTCCCCTGCTCACCGGCCCCGCCGCCTGCAGCCCCCGCACCGCGGCCACTACCTGCTGTGAGCCGTGGGCCTGGGCCATGCTGGGCCCCTCTTGGAGACTCGCCGCGGCCCCCAGGCCGTCTCCACCTGGCTCGCTGGGACTCCCCGGGTAGCCGCTTGGCCCGCTGTAGGGCCCTCCGCCTCTCGGACCCCGGTGGCTGCCTCCCAGCGCGTCCAGCGACAGGGTCTTGTTCTCAAAGGCGTCCTCCACGCAAAGGAAGACTCCGCAGAGCCGGGGGCGGGCCCGGGGGCTGCCCGTGTCCCGCGCCCCCATGCAGGCTGGCAGAGCCCCTGTGGGCTCCTGTGGCCGCCTCGCTGCCATTGCGGGAGCGGGCGAGGGGCGGCCGGTCCCGGAGCCTCTAGTGGCGGGGCCTGAGCGCTGCGCATAGACGGGGCGGACCCGGGCCCGGCGCTCTCCTCGCGCCTTCCCCCCTGCCCGCCCTCCACCCCCGACCCCCAGCCCCAAGCCTTGGCGGGCGCCCCGGCGGAGCCGGTGCTGTCCACGCGGCGGGTGCTGAAAGCGCCGGGTCTGGGCTGAGGGCGCGCTTTCTGCCCAAGCAAAGCCGCTTCGCAACGGGGTTCTGACCTCCCTTTCAATCTGCGGAAGGACCGAAGGAGAAGAGGCATGGGAAAAAAAAAAACAAAACAAAACAAAACAGTTTTTCGAAACTTCAGCCACATTTCCAGGCCCTGTGGACGATCCCAAGTCAGGCAAGGAGGCTCTGACTCAAACGTTTGGCGAGTTGAAAGGGCAGAGCAGGGGTGGTGGTGGGGTGCGGGGGAGGTGGGGATGATGCGACGACGCAAGCTGATCCTGACTGCCCGTAAAAACAGACTCCGGGCCTTTCTCTGGTGCTCCGGTGGTTGCGAATCTGCCTTGCAAGGCGAGGGACACGGTTCCGTCCCTGGTAGGGGAACTGAGACCCCATGTGCTGCAGAGCAACCAGGACCCTGTGACGCAACTAAGACACAACGCAGCCAAAGAGATAAACACTTATTTTTTAAAAAGCAAGTTCCGAGTTTGGGGGGGACCTGGCAGGAGGACTCCCAGCCTGCCCAGCCTCCCAGGACAGTGCTGTCACTCCATCAAGCCCCGCGGGGGACTGGTTTCTAAGGAAAAGACATCCCAGCCTTTGCTTCTGTTAGAACAGCCGCAGCTGGAATTTCAAAGCATAAGCTGGGACAGCAGGAGGCATAAGAACCCTGCAGAGCCCAGTCAACACTTCCTGCCCCTCGTCCCAGCCCCACCTCGGGTTCCCACTTTCCCAAAGAGATCCAACAGCCTGTGCTCACCTGTGTGGGGTCACTGCTACTGAAACATGTTCTTATTTACTCCCAGAAATTCACCGTTCTCAGGGACTTGACTTCTCCCTTGCTTCTCATTTGACAAACAGCCGAAGAGCAGGCCTCCCCTGTGGCTGACCTCAGGTGACCTCAGAGCCTGTCCTCCAGATGAGCACCCCCCCCCCATGACTTAGGACGAGGCTGTATGTGACACCCTGGATCTCCCTTCCCAATGCACAGAAGGCGCAGCTCTCCTTTCTGGTGTGGGCAGACGCACTATCATTCAGAGAGTGGACACTGAACACAGAAGTGGCTACTGCAGCCGCTAAGTCCAGACTTTAATACTTTGTGATATGGAGAACTTTGATATTCTAAGATTTGAAACAATCTTTATTAAAAACTGTACAATAATTTACAAACAAGTAAAAATTCTCTGGTATATATCATAGGAATCACAATAAAAAAATATGTGTAAAATTCTGTAGTTGATCACCATACAAACCCATTTTAGGCCTCTGAATACTGTTTAGCACTGAACAGAGTATCATGTGTTTAGAGTGTGGTTATTAAGGAATTGCTTCAGGGAACACAAACACCGCCTGGCGCATCGCCATGAGAAAACAAGTCCTCATTCGTGTTTGCATAAATTTACAATAAAGCTTTTAAAAAATACACAGTAAACAAATATACGATTTGATACCTATATGTACAGCTTGATTTTCCTGAGCCTGAACGTAAATCCATTACTGTGTTAAAACATACAGTCCATCTTAAGGTCAGTGACGCAGTGATGGTCAGTGTAGATTAATGTCCAACACCTCCAAACCCACTCCCGGCACGCCTTCCTTCCTGACTGCCGGCACTGGTGTTCACAGCCGCGTAAGGCACTCAGGGTGTCCTGAAGGCTACAGGTTCCTCGAGGGCTGAGCACTTTAAGGAAAAGCCACGGTCCTTCAGCAACTGGAGCTTGAGACCATGGGAATGAGGTACACACACTGTGTCAACAAGGAAGCTGCAGTTTACATGGATTCTGGTTTGGACAAACGAAAGCACGTGTGTGTGTTTCTGGATACTGTGCACACTGTGTATGGTGATAACTGTTGGGCCTCACACATCTCAGTTACACAGCAAACATTTCTGTTTCAACCTCTTCGTGACACTTCCTCTACTTGAAGAGCTAAATAGTGAGCCCAAATATTCAATTCAACCCAGTCCACTGGTTTTGAATAAAAGGTACATTCTAGTATTTAGAAAATGCATATTATTTTAAAATACTTGAAGTCTTCAGATGCTCAGTGGATTGGCAGGAATTAGTGACAAACACTCATATTTGTCTCTTTTTTCTCCTTCTTTCTTTTCTCTTCTCTCTCTTTCTCTCTCTCTTTTTTTTCAAAAGCCCAAACCCTGAAATGCTGGATTTTGTAAGCAGATGAACAGAAGGTGCCTATAATACATGAACAAAAACAATGGTATCTGAAGAGAAGACTTGGCATTTCAACTCAGTGTGTGCTTTGGGGAACATGCAGTTTCGAAATGCAGTTTGGTACATGGATTACTTAAAACATTCACTGAGCCATTTTCCCTTTCCAATGCACATCCTTTTTACATACAGATAATAATGACTTCAAAAGCACTGGTATGTATTTGCATGCTTCTCTTTCCTGTGGAGTTTGCCTCCTTTTAAAAATTACAAAGCTGTGATTGAGAGTCTGGGATGTGTGGGCATATGAAGTGCTCCAGACATGTGTACAAGGTGAAAATCATGATGCCCAAATAAACACAAGGGGTTTCAAAATGCACACTTCAGGGTCCCAGCCAGCCAGCCTCCATCACTGCTGTTCCTGGGCAGGCCCTCGGGGAGTGGAACCGTGGAGCGTTTCTCTATGCCTGCATCACACACTCCATCAGACTTCACTCTGGGGGCTCATCCATGGCTCCACAGCGGCGTTCATTTGTGCAGGCCTATTGTTTGCCATTTGATTCTGAGCACAACAAACGTGCCCAGACGACACAGTCATTAGTACAAGACAAAGAATGCAGGGAGGGCTAAACCAGACTTTGGACTTGAGACACAGACCCTGACTTCAAGCTCAGATGGAAAGGCAGTGAACTGGCCCCATTTCTTGTCCAAGTGAATATGTAACTGCGGCTTTAATGACAGAAAGGATGCCTGCTTCCTGGACAAGTGTTGATTAATCGTGCATTACCCAGCGGAAAACCTGCACCCACCAGAGAAAAGCCACGTCTGTCTGATCCTATAGTCTTTCTCTCGATTCATCCTGGGGAATCGAGCCTGGTCTGGCTGCCTCTGCCACCCGCACCCGAGTTGAACGTTTCTTCTGACACAAATATGAAGTGAACCTAACACTTGCAGACAACGCAAGCGACCTTCCTCTGCTCCTGGGCAATGCAGAGTGTGCTTCTTCTATACGGTGTTGTCTGTTACGGTCTCACCCGGCTCATTACCCAGTACGTCAATCTATAAGTGCCTCAAAAGAGCTCAACCCTGAGTGTCCTCTTCTGACACAGCACGTGTGTGTGCACACGCAGACTCACGCACACGCACACACACAGCGTTACTGACAGCACAACCTCAGATCTCAAGGGTGCGAGGTCAACAGAAGGACCACCTCCAAGCCACAGGTCAGGCTGTGCCCAAGTGCAGGAAGTCTCTCCCAGCCTGTGGACCACGACGCTCACAAGGAGTGGAACTCACGCTTTAAACTGGCTCCATCGACGTGCTGCTTCTCCTCTGAAAGAGAGTGAAGACAGATGCTTTCTGTTAGTGTGAGATATCTGAGCCGCTGGCGGGGACTCTGGGTGGGGAAAAGGTCTGGAGAAATGACAGATGCTGGCTCCACAGGTGGACAGTCTGGCCCAAACACAGTGCCACGCTGAGCCTCTGCCTGGAGATGCTAAGGCTCTTCCCGGGAGCTGGGAGGCCACAGAGGTCAAGTGCCTCATGAGGTCACATGCAGACGTGGCCTCAGAGCTCCCTCCTACACTGCCATTTATTTCTGAGTTTTTGCTTTTTCTCAGTACTTAGAAAGTGGGCCTCTGTTATATGCCTATTCTTTCTTTTCACCTTTTACATCTTTATATTCGGAAGAAGTTAAGAAGCTGCTTCCCAGGATCCACATCTAACAAGAAGGGTGGGCCCTGGAGCGGCAGCCTGGGTGGGGGGAGGGGTGAGGGAGGAGGGGGAGGGGAAGGAGGAGGGAGAAGGACCCTCTCTCTTTTCAGATGGAAAGACCGAAGCCCCGAGACACCGAGGGATCTCCCGAGGTTGCACCTCCGGGCTGACCAGAGCAAGGGCCCCGACCACCTGCTCACGGGCCTCCACCACGTCACTGCCTCCCTGAGTTAGGATGATAACTGTCTGGGGTGTGAGCCACACACAAATAAATACTGAACAGGAATCTTGTGGAAAATAAAGTCACCCTCCAGCTTGAAGGGACAGGGTGACGGCATCCAGTTCCCTGAGGTCATGGGCTCCCTCTCCTGAGCCCGCCTGCCCTGCTGCCCTTACGACCACAGCACGGCGTCCAGGACGGGCGCCCTCTGCTCTCACCAGGGCTGCGGCACTGCACGCGCACACACACACACGTGGATGCACACACACGCACACGTGTGCACACACATGCACATACACGCACACATGTGCACGCACACACAGAGGCGTGGTTGCTTCCAGGCATCCAGACCTCCCCTCCCTCCTGATGCACACACACGCACACGTGTGCACACACATGCACATACACGCACACGTGCACACGCACACACAGAGGCGTGGTTTGCTTCCAGGCCTCTAGACCTCTCCTCCCTCCTGACCTCCAGTCCTCTTGGGCACATGGTGTCCTCCACTCCTCCTTTCTCTGGCCACTGGCCCAACTTCCAGACTGTCCCCGTCAGCCCGAGATCTCACCGACACTGAAGCTGCGCCAGGCCCCGGACAGGCGAGTGTGGGTCCTCTCCAGGGTCTGCCCTGGGTCTCCTGACCTGGGGCCTCCTTGGTCAGGAGCACCTCTGTGGGCAGGAACTGAGCCACTGTTAGCACAGGGGCCTACCCACCAGGTTCGCCCTGGACTGGCCCCTGGGAACCCAGCTTTTGAAACTCTCTCAGAGTGAACAGGTCCTGCTCATGGGCTGGCTGAGACTGTTTGTACAAATGGTGTGATTTCTGGCAAGCATCTGCTTCCTTCCGAGGCTGGTATTTTACGGGCAGGGGGTGCCCACATGAGTAGCCCCAATAAAAGCCCTGAGCTCTGAGCCTTAGATGAACCACCCCCCCACCGCAAGCTCCCCAGCAGAGACACCACACACACAGCCGCGTTTCCATGGCCAGGGGAGCGCACTCCACGTGGCCTGCACAGAAGAGAGAATGTGTAGGGAGCCTCCTCCTCCTCCTGTAGGGAGTCTCCCAGCCCTGCAGAGCCAGCCACATCCCTGCAGGACACTGCTGCATGGTCTGAGCTGGGCTCCACTCGGGGCTGCGTCCTAAGACTCCTGGTGGGTCCCTGGGCCTGCGGGGGGCTCTTGGGGACCTGGGAGCCCTCCCGTCCGCTGTTTTCCAGAAGCCCAGGGGCTGTGAGGTGCAGATCAGGGAGGCGTGGTCTTTGCCTCCGTGAGCACACCTGTCCACTTGCTGGGTCATCATTTGATTGACCGTGTGTTAGGGGCCAGGGCAGTCTGGGTGTGTCTTGAGGTCCACACCAAAGGCCTGTCCACACCGTAGTGAGCCAGGTACAGCCCCATGTGCAACGCTTCACAGAGAGGGGACAGAGCAGTGCGTGAGCACAGGCGAGGATGAGCATCGTGGGGGAGTGGGGACACAGGGTGTATCGCTCCCAGCCCAGCAGGGCAGTGATGTCTCGATCAGGGTGGGCACCCAGAACGGCAGCCTCACCCTTCCTTCTGGAGGGAGGGCTTGTGATATAATTTTTATACTGGGCTGCACTGTAGGATGGGTGATATGGATTCAAGTGGTCATTCAAGTTATCATTCAGGAAGAATGATAACCAACATCATTAAAGTGGGTTTATGTTGTAGTCACCAAGATGGATGAAGGAGAGACGAGGGGACAAGAGGGCATGGGCTGGACACGACCCAGCCGGCAGCAGGGCTGTCTCTATTGTTGGCACCCAGCCTAGTGGGCACAGAGACGTCAGAACCCTGCTCAAAGCTGCAGAAGCAGAACTCTCACCAGTAACACCCGTCGGCAAACACACGCAAGTGCCTTCACACACACGGGTTAGGAAACAGCACGCGGATTTATGTCAAATTAGAGCCCGAGCCGCCTGCCTCTCAACTGTTGGGAAACGTGAAGTTGTTGGCAGGGTGACCAACCTTTCTGGGGTTGGAACCCACTGCAGGCGGGTGGCCTCATGTTGCCCAGAAATGCGCGCAAGGCAAGTGAACCCAGATCCAAACACAGGGTGGGCCAGGAAGAGGCCCAGGGCTCACGTGGCAGGGGCGAGGCCCTGCAGCCCAGATCTTTGCTCTCTGCCCCAAACATCACCCTACTCCAGGTCCCAGGCCCTCAGAAGTAAGCCGCGCAAATACACGTACAATCAGCTTATGGGACAGCAGAGGACGGGTTAAAGCCAGAAACCCTCCGCGTGAACGCTACTTCTCTGGGAACCGCAGCCTAGCATTTCCAGCAGCGACAGAGCACGTGTTTGGGGCCGAGGGCTTCCTTCCCAAGGCTCCTACTTGGGCGAAATAGGAAGAAACAGATAGCCTCGCCCAGACTCGGTTGAGCATCCCCCTGCCGCCCGGGCAGCTCTCCGCAGGGCCTTTTCATCAGCCACACAGAGGGGGACGGGGCTTCTGCCAGCGCCCCCGGGGCCATCGACCAGGCCCTTCTCCCTGCGCCCCACAGGCAAGAGCCCGCTGCAGGCGGGCCGGTCCGCTCCGGCCCAGGACGGTCTGTGCTCACACCATGCCTGGCTCATCAACTTGACTGGGACAGACCTCCTGTCTCTAACCCCCAGACTGCCGGCCTGACCCCCACCCCACCCCCGCCTGCACTTGCTCTGACTGGGCAGGCTGCCTGTCCAGATCCCATATGGCTGCCCCATGCACGTGCCCGGCACACACACAGACCCACACACACAACCACACACAGACCTGCACACACAGACCCGCACACACAACTACACACAGACCCGCACACACAACCACATGCACAGACGCACACACACAACCACACACAGACCTGCACACACAGACCCGCACACACAACTACACACAGACCTGCACACACAACCACACACAGACCCGCACACACACAACCACACACAGACCTGCACAACCAACCACACAGACCCGCACACACAACTACACACAGACCTGCACACACAGACCCGCACACACAACCACACACAGACCCACAAAACCACATGCACAGACCTGCAAATACACAGCCACACACAGACCCATACACAACCACACAGACCCCCACACACACACAACCACACACAGACCCACACACACACCACACTCACAGACCTGCACAACCACATGCACAGACTCGTACACACAACCATACTCACAGACCTGCACACACACAACCACACACAGACCAATACACACACAACCTCACACAGAGACCCACACACATACTACACTCAGACCATACACACACAACCACATACAGACTCAAACACACAACTATATACAGAACTGCATATACAACCACACACAGACCTGCACACACAACCACACACAGACCCGCACACACAACTACACACAGACCTGCACACACACAACCACACACAGACCCGCGCACACAACCACATACACAGGCCCACACACACAACCACACACAGACCTGCACATACAACCACACACAGACCTGCACATACAACCACACACAGACCCGCACACACAATCACACACAGACCCGCACACACACAACCACACACAGGCCTGCACACACAACCACACAGACCCGCACACACAACTACACATAGACCCGCACACACACAACCACACAGACCCGCACACACAACTACACACAGACCCACGCACACAACCATATGCACAGACCCACACACACAACCACACACAGACCTGCACACACAGACCCGCACACACAACTACACACAGACCTGCACACACAACCACACACAGACCCGCACACACACAACCACATACAGACCTGCACAAACAACCACACAGACCCGCACACACAATTACACACAGACCCATGCACACAACCACATGCACAGACCCACACACACAACCACACACAGACCTGCACACACAGACCCGCACACACTACACACAGACCTGCACACACACAACCACACACAGACCCGCACACACAACCACATACACAGGCCCACACACACAACCACACACAGACCTGCACACACAGACCCACACACACTACACACAGACCTGCACACACACAACCACACACAGACCCGCACACACAACCACATACACAGGCCCACACACACAACCACACACAGACCTGCACACACACAACCACACGCACAGACCTGCAAATACACAGCCATACACAGAACCCCCACACACACAACCACACGCAGATCCACACACACACCACACTCACAGACCTGCACACACAACCACATGCACAGACTCATACACACAACCATACTCACAGACCTGCACACACACAACCACACACAGACCAATACACACACAACCTCACACAGAGATCCACACACATACTACACTCAGACCATATACACACAACCACATACAGACTCAAACACACAACTGTATACAGAACTGCATACACAACCACACACAGACCTGCACATACAACCACACACAGACCCGCACACACAACCACACACAGACCCGCACACACAACCACACACAGACCTGCACACACAACCACATGCACAGACCTACACACACACAACCACATGCACAGACCCACACACACAACCACACACAGACCCGCACACACAACCACACACAGACCCGCACACACAACCACACACAGACCCACACACACAACCACATGCACAGACCTACACACACACAACCATACTCAAAGACCTGCACACACGCAACCCTGGGTTCCTGGTTTGTTTTCCATCCGGGTGACCAGGAGCTGCTCTCGCAGCCCGAGAAGGGGCGTCTGGCTCTCCCCAGGCGCCACCTGCTCTAACAGCACCCTCTGTCAATAATGGCCTCGTGCTCACGCTCTGAGAGGGCCCACACTGCTTAAACCGAGACGGCAACGTGACAAGCGCTAGACAGCTGGCTGTGGGCCGGACGCTGCCACTGGACAGTGCAGATCAGGCAGCCGAGTGCAGAGCCGGGGCGGGGAGCCCGCGGCCTCCGGTCAGCTCTCCCACTTCTCCCTGAGACCCTGTGCAGACGTCCCAGCATCATGAGAGAACAGCTTTTGCCGTCAGGTAAACACAAAATTCTAAACAGGGAGGAAAAAGCTGCTCCAAAGCCAACGGGAACTGGAGGAGTCCGTCAGTATCCCTTGATATCAAGGCTTCCCGTTTGGGATGACCCCTAATGACCACAGGTGGACATCCAGAAGAAAGTCCGGCACCAGCACACCAGCAAACTTCCCGCGAATGTTCGCGGCGGCGAAACCCAGACGTCCATCCCCAGGGTGGTGGAGTCCCACGAGGGCCTCCCGGAGCGGGACACGGAGACACACGGGTCACCGGGCAGCTGAGTCTAGGCACCGTGAAATGGAGTGTGCTGCGTGTCCAAACGCATGACGCCTCTTACAAGGACGTCTAAAGCAATGACAATCACAGCTTGCAGAACCCTACACGCCCGCCACAAAGCGCTGTACAGGGCACGGCCCCAGGGGTCAGAAGGCAGTTACCTCCGAAGGGAGAGGCAGGTATGGGAGGGGGTGGGAGGTTAGACGTCAGTGAAGCCAGGGATGTGATGAGAAACACCCGCTGGGCCGAGCCCAGCGGCAGGAGGGAGCCAGTGTCAGGACGCATGCAAGTCTGTGCAGCAAAGGGGAAGAAAACTCCGTGACAAGCGCTGCAGAGAGTGTGAGTGTGTGTGTGTGTGTGTGCTCCGTGACAAGGGCTGCAGAGAGTGTGTGTGTGTGTGTGTGTGTGCGCTCCATGACAAGGGCTGCAGAGAGTGTGTGTGTGTGTGTGTGTGCGCGCTCCGTGACAAGGGTTGCAGAGAGTGTGTGTGTGTGTGTGTGTGTGTGCTCCGTGACAAGGGCTGCAGAGAGTGTGTGTGTGCGTGTGTGTGTGTGCTCCGTGACAAGGGCTGCAGTGTGTGTGTGTGCTCCGTGACAAGGGCTGCAGAGAGTGAGTGTGTGTGTGTGTGCGCAGGCCTGTGAGTCAGCACACAGGACGGCGGTGCCCTATGGGCACCTTGGCCGCCATGCTCCTGGCAGGGCTGGTCAGCTGCCGTCCATCAGACAACCACACGTGTGGCCACAGCCCCAGGCCTGCTCCCTCCTCCACCTCGGGGCTGAAGCCCAGGCTGACGAAGCCAGCCAGACAGGGCCCCTCTGGGCCGGGTCTGGGGGCTCCATCACCCGTGGGCTGTCCCCGAGTTCAGCTCCCCCATCCCCAGCACAAACGGCCTGGGAGCTGCTGTTCACACTTGGGTGAACCTTCTGGGAGGCACGTAAACAGCTCAGCTTGTACTTCTTTCCTTAAACACGAAACAACATACTGAAATTAAAAAGACAACTTCATCAGGTTATGATGGAGACTGTTACGGACATGGCTCAAATGAAGGCTTCCTCTCACGTGTGTCCACAATGCCTGTTAACTGTGGGTGTTTGCTGAGCAAGATCGACTCCTCCCTGAATCCCAACAACGACAGCAGCCATCACTTCCGGTCGCCGGGTCTCAGCGCAGCGTGGGCAGGCTCACAGGAGCGAGGCTCAGCGGCGTGCAGGGCCTGCTCCGAGAGAGCTGTGAATCTGCCCTGCTGACAGTTGAGCCTCACATCTCCGGCTTCCAGACCCTGAGCTGGGCAGACGAGGCGCCTGGAGCCCCCGCCCCACGCCCAGGACCCAGAGGGCACGCCGGCAGATAGCAGCTCTGACGCCCTGCCTCCCCGAGTTCAGTGACTCAGAGGCGGGGAGGACACTCCAGCCAGGACCAGGCTGACTGCAGAGTGGGCTTGGTCCAGCCAAGCAGAAGGCATTTTACTCAAAGACAGGGGGAGTTCTTACAGCGGGGGTGGGAGGAGACGACCACTTGCAAAAAGTATGCTTCGACCAAGACCATGCACCAAGTGCAAACACAAACTGGAAACGGGTCACGGACACGAATGTGAGACACAAAGCCACACAATCCCGGAAGGAAACGCTGGGGAAGATACGGCGACTTCCAATCCGGCAAGGTTTTCTTGGGCCCAATACCACACACCCTATTAAAGTTGACAAATTATAGATTTTTACCTAAGAACTTCACTTCAAAAAATACTCTCAAAAGAACAAAAAAAAAAAAAAGAGAAAATATCTGACCAAGGGGCTATGTCTGAAACATAAAGGAGTCTTAAAATTCAGTAATAAGAAAACATAGATTGAATTTTTAAAAATGGGCAAATTATTTCAATGGGCAGTTCACTGAAGAAGATACGTGGGAAAATACCCAACGTCATCAGTCACTGGTGGTGGCGGTTTAGCTGCTCAGTCGTGTCCGACTCTGTGACCCCACGGACTGCAGCCCACCAGGCTCCTCTGTTCACAGGATTCTCCAGGCAAGAACACTGGAGTGAGTTGCCATTTCCTCCTGCAGGAGATCTTCTCGACCCAGGGATCAAACCCATGTCTCCTGCACGGCAGGCAAATTCTTTACTAACTGAGTACCAGGGAAGCCCTCATTAGTCATTAGATAAACGAAAATCAAATTCAAGATAATGACCACTTTGCCCTCATCAGTACGAACGCCCCCACCCCCAAAAGACTGACCAAGTCAAGCACTGGAGAAACTGCGGAGCAGCAGGAGCTCACACGGCTCAGCCACCAGAGACCCACGTCTCCAGGGAGCGGGTCCCCGGCAGGGCAAGGGGAGGGCGGGCCTGGGCCTGGAGTGGTGGCCTGGAATTGAAAGCATCACTGTGAATTTCTGGTTTTATGACAGACACACAGATGGCAGATGGACACACAGATGACAGATGCCGAATGCCAGATAGGAGACAGGGGCCAGAGGACAGACAGCAGACGGAGCAGACGGCGGGTTACAGACGGGGGGCAGGCAATAGGTGCCAGACGGAGGGTGGGGCGGAGAGACGGCAGACAGACGGCAGGTTACAGACAGGGCACAGGCAATGGGTGGTGCCTAGGTGCACAGATACACAGTTAGATGACAGAAGCAGAAACGCACAAAGCGGACCGGCTACTCCTGCGTTAGTGCACAGGTGGGTTCCCACGCTCTGCCCAAGAGGGCCCAGAAACGCTGCGAGCACACCTAGCCCAGAGGGGCTGGTTCCCCAACGCCACTCCCAACAGAGGGAACCAGGCTCTTTGGAGAAGCAGCTGTTTCAGGCTTGGGGCAGGGAAAACACAAGATAAGCCTGAGCATCCTGCAGGGATGGAAAGTAAGAAAGGGCTCGAGACACAGGGGCTCAAGGGTCACAGGCACCAACCTGATGGAAGCTCAGTCATTTACCCCGCCACGGCCCGAGCAGGATCAGAATTAAAGAGAGTGTCGATGATAACCCACAGGACAAACTAAATGCCCACGAGCCCATACTGCTGCATGGAATTGGATGAAGAAAGAGATGAGAGGGGACAGGTCTTCACCAGAGAAAAACTCTGATGAAATAATAGAAGGCACATGGGACTAGCAAGCCGCGAGAACCACCAAGGCAGGAAAGACCCACCGATGTCGGCTAGATTATCGGGTCAGTGTTTAAGGAGGATCAACGTATTTGCCTGGTGTCAAAGCGTCTCTCTCCAACACTATTTATAGTTACACACGACGTCTTTTCAGTGGAAAACCTGGGAGAACCTTGATCACCGTTCCACTTGGAGGGGCATGGTATATGGACGCCACGCACCCTGACGGACATGCTCAGAAGGCGCATCACTTGGGGGCAGTGTCGCCAAGAACACCTAACCTCAGTCCCATCAGAGGAGCACGCCAGACAAGTCACACTGGAGAGCAACCCACAGAACAACCAACCAGCTCCTACTGAAGTGCCAAAGTCGGGGACACTGAGGAAAACTGGGGCGGACCAGGGGACGACTCGACATGGGCGGGGGATGCTCCTGAAGCAAAAAAATGCTTGTCTGGACAGAGAGGGTGGACCCGCTGAGCTTGGATAGAGTGCGCTGTGACGACATGAGATGGGGACGTCTGGGGAAGCTGGGTGAAGGGGCAGGAACTTTATACCATCTGTGCAACTTTTCTTTAAGTCTGAAACTATTTTAAAATAGAAGACTTTTTAAAAAGCTGATGGGAGACGGGGGACGCTTGCTTAGTAATCTGGTAACTTGCGTTGCACATACTGTTCCAAATGTGCATGGAACCAGCCCCTCCCAGCGACATCTCCAGTGCAGAAAGCCCCAAGGCCCTTGTCTGCTCCCTGGCTGAGAGGGGCCCTCGCTGTCTAGGGGGAATGTGTCAGTAGTCGGGGCCGGGAAGGGCGATAACAACACAGAACATCCTGGATTTAGACGTCAGCACTCTGCTGACAGCCTCAGACTCACCCTGGAGACTGGCGAGCCAGAAGGTGATGGGGGAACCCCCGCAGGGGTCAACGTTTCCCACGAGCTGCTGTCCGCAGCTGCAGATGCGCAGCCCCCAGCTCTGCACCTACAAAGCAGTCCCCTCCCCCTCGACTGAGAAAATCACATTTTCTCGGTGTGCCCGCCCCCGGCACCCCCGTGAAGGGAAGCGTAGGCTGCGGGACCCTTCTCTCTGAATGTCCGCTACTTCTGCTCAGGGTGAGGACGGCTTGGTGCCAACTGCTTCATGCAATATCCTACATTGGCTGGTGACCCAGACCTCTCCCCCTGGTCTCTGGATGGCGGTGCTGGGTGGAGGGAAAATGTGCTTGTTCGTGGGTCCTTGGGAGTGAGACCCTGGCCCCCACTGCGTGCCACCACCCCACAGCCCCAATTCCATCCCCACATGGTGATGCCCACCGCCCAGCACCAAGGCCATCCCAACACGAGCATCCTGGGAGCAAGAGTTGTTCAAGTACCGTCTGGGTCTCTCTCCAGATGTCCAAGGGAGCCTCCATCAACACTCAGGTCCTGGATGCCGCCTGGGCCCCAGGGAGGCCGTGCCTGCCCAGCACCCCCATGACCGACCCTCACCTCAGGCATCCGGTCATCTGTACCCGGCCCTAGCCTCCTCCACAGGTGAGACCTGCCCACAGTTCTGGGGCACCGACTGGCCTTCCAAGCCCTGGCAGGTCCCCCGTGCCCCGCACACGGCAGACAGGCTGCAGAGCTCGGCTGGCTCTCCTAGGGGAGGCTGTTGGGAAGATCCCCAAGGGGCAGAGGCGATCCCGCCACCCGCGGGATCTTCCAGGGACTCTGCACCATCCATTTTGACACAGCATTGCTGCGGCCGTGTATTCATTGTCCTTCACTGGCTACAGGTGACCTCTGAAGCCAGGCCGTGACAGTGGGCTGTCCTCGTCAAGCACTTGCCTTCACACAACACGGTGCAGCCCACGTACCTCAAGGGACCCTGAGCTCCAGGGACCCCAAGGTCAGGGACCCTGAGCTCCAGGGACCCCAAACTCCAGGGACCCTGAGGTCCAGGGACCCCAAGGTCAGGGACCCTAAGCTCCAGGGACCCCAAGCTCCAGGGACCCCAATCTCCAGGGACCCTGAGGTCCAGGGACCCCAAGGTCAGGGACCCTAAGCTCCAGGGACCCCGAGCTCCAGGGACCCTAAGCTCCAGGGACCCCGAGCTCCAGGGACTGGGCCTTGAAGGGTTGTTCGGGTTGCAGGGCCCATGTGTGGACCAGGACGGGGGACCAGCCTCCTCCACTGTAGAACCAGCCTTCCAAGTGGCCTTTCCCAGCCAGAGGCTGTGCCCATGCGTCCCCAGCCGGGCCCAGGCCCCGCACCAGGCTGACTGCACGTGGCTTTGAGAGACGGGCTTCCTTAGAGAGACGGGCTTCCTTAGAGGAACCGTGTGAAAGAGCCGAGTGTCTTAAGGCCCCTTCTAGGGAGCGGGCGGTGGTCTCTGGCCTCTGCTCTGCCTGACTCCCTTCTCTACATGGGGATGAGTCTCGAGGGCCCTGCAGCCTCACTGCCAGAGGTTCAGCTGGCTCTGTGATGGGAAGGGGTAGGGGAGACGGGGCCCCTTATCGCTCCTACAGACCCAGAAAACAGAACTGCCCCCCAAGCCACCCCATGTCACCCAGAAACACGTGGAGAGAAAAGCTCCCCAGGAGCGCCTGCCCATCAAGATCCTGACCCTGCCATGGGGATGACCCGCTGGCCGCCCCGAGGGCACTTCCAAGCCCTGGAGTGGGGGAGGTGATGCCCTGGGGACACAGGGAGGCCTGCTGAGCTGGGAGTCATGCCGGAGAGAGAGGCTGTGCCACAAGGAAAGGTTTCGGACTTTCTGGGCCCAGCCAGACGGGGTGGGCCGGGAGGTCGAAGGGCCTGGGGTACAGGGTGGGGCTGGGAGGGCAGGAGGGGCTGGGGCCCTCTTCTGCTGGGAGCTGAGCTGAGGCCACCGCTGTGGCTCAGGGACATGCCCTGTGACCACGCACGGGCCCCTTGGCTGGCCTTGTTGGAGGGTGTCCTGGATCAGGGCAGAGAACACCCACAATACAGGCAGCACCTCTGGGACCACCCCGTGCCCACCGTGCCCTCACCCGCCTGCACAGACACCAGGGCTCCCGCTGCAGGGCCAGCGTCCCAGCAAACTGAACCTTCAGAGGGGGCCGACCTCCCCCCACCCCAGGAGGCAGGATACCGCAGACCCGAAGGTGAGTGGGCGCCCCACTGGGTGGGAGGGAAGGTGTCCCTCCAGGGATGGTGGCTGAGTCTCACCTGCTGCCAGCTGGGCGTCGGGCCCCCTTCTCAACCGCAGACCTACAGGCTCTGTGGTCCTCGCTGGACACTGCCCCTGGAGCAGGAAGGCTGCAGCTCTGGACCAGGCGGCTTCGGCCGCACTAGGCCTGCCTCTGTGGCGTCCGGGTCTGCGCCACCCGAGACAGCCTCTGGCCCCTGCGTCTCCAGTGAGGCCGGGCTCTGTCCAGCCACCCCGCCCTTCTCGTCCCAGCTCCCTCCACCGGCTCCTCGGTCCTTGCTCTGGCCAGTCCTTCGGCGCGGCTCAGGGTGGGGGGCACCCACAGCTCCATTCCCACTGGCGACAGCGTCTAACACGGCAGGGTGGCTGCACGCGTCGGTCGGCAAGCGCCCAGGACCCCGGCAAGCGGGCTGCAGCGTCTTCGCAGCTGGCCCAGGCGACCCGGGGAACCACGCTGGAGACGCTCCATGAGCCACCCAGGTGCCCTGAACAAAGGTCCCCGTCATGGCAGCAGCCCCGACGTGGCGTGCTGCGGGCCGCCTGCGTTGTTTCTGGGAGTCCGTCCTCTCCTCCAACTCCTGTTGCGGTCACTGAGGGAACCAGGGGAGGCGGGGGCCGGGGCCCCTGCACAGAAGCGGCCTGTGCACCCGCCAGCAGGGGCCCCGCGTGTCCCCATAACTGGGGCCGGGGGCTGTGTCCCAAGCGAGGACCTGGGGTCCGCAGCCAAGACCAGGCCCCTTCAGAGAAGCCCGGTCGGAGAATGAGTTCTAATTCCGGCTCATCAAAGTGAACAGTCCCCTCGGAGGTGCTCAGAGACCCCCTCTCTCCCTCCTCCTCGACGGCAGGGGGTCTGCAGAGGCCGGCTCCCCCCGAGTCTTCAGGGACGGGCGCCCGCTGCTCTCCGGTAAAGCTGGAGGAAAGGGGGGCTGGAGGGAAAGAGACGCAGGACACAGATCAGGGAGGTGGCAGGGTGAGAGGGAAGGGGCTGGAGGGACAAGGGTGCCGGGAAGGATGGCTCTGCTCCAGAGGAAAGGCCCTCTGGCAGGAGTTGGGGGGGGGGGTGCCCACAGACAGAGACGGGATGACGAGGTCTTGTTTGGGAAGGAGACAGTGGTCAAGCTTTCACATGCACCTCGGGCTGAAAGTTGCAGGGACGATGTCACAGCCTAGGATGACTGTGACGTCCTGAGTGAGCCCAGCTTGTCGGGAAGGTGGGGGTCCTGGCCGAATCTCTAGTGTCACCCCAGATCGAACTCGATACGCAAAGGACAAAAGTCACCAGCCCCCCAGTGCTGCCTCCAGCCGAGCTGCCCGGAGCAGAGAACAGGGAGCGTGTGCACGCATCTCTCCCCCAGGAGGTCCCCAGGGGACCCTCTCCAGGAAGGCGAGCACCCATTGCCCTCTGATGACGGCAGACCCTCCCTACTAGGACCCATGTAGGCCCAGGGTGTCGCCTCGAGGGAGCCCCCCTGCTTACGGAAAATGGGGGCTCTGCTGGTCCCTGGGACGTGGACAAGAGATACTCACCACGCCAGAGTGCCCGGGCGAGCTACGACCACAGAATGAAAGCTAAGGAGAAAAACAAGAACAAAAATAGGAACTGAAAAGCAAAGGGGGGGGCGGGGACACGGAAGGAGAGAAAGAGAAGAGAGTTGGTAGAGTTTCTGGCAAGAACGAGCGCGTGACCGCAGACAGGGCGACGTGGCGCAGCCGGCCGGGGGTCGGGAGCGGGTCCTGGCGCGCTGTGTCCAGCGGGTCAAGGGCTGAGCTGCGAGGGGCTGTGAGGACACCTGGGTCGGAAGTGACCACGCTGTCTGTCCCCGGGGACCGTGCTGTGGGGCCCCACGCCGTCCAGAGGGCGGGCTGGAGGCGACGGTCGGGAGGGAGCCTCTGCCGGTCACCTTGCCTCTGGGTTGGGGGATGGGGACCAGCCCATCTGGCCCTGTCGCCGAGCTGATGCTGAGGATGCTAACCGGCTATAGTGATGATGGGAGTCTTACGGGTGGAAACATGGGCCAAGTGCCAGGCAAACACCAGCACTCTGGGCCAATATTTTGGTCTCAGTCCCATTATCAGTGATAAACCACAGCCAACACACTGAATAGATTTCACACTCAGAAACCCTCCTTTTGGGTTGGGGGAGGGGCCTGGCCACTTTAGACACAAGAGAAAATCTGGCCGCAGTACAGCTGCTTGGAAAAGCGGAGCCCCTTCAGCTGGATTAAAAGAGTAAACACCCAATTTAAAAAATTCGAGCATTAAATGCAAACAAATGCTCTCACTTTAAGATGGAAAAGGAGGCAGAGACAGCACCACCCTGAGGCTGTGCACTCCCCTCCCCCCCCACTCCCCCCCCAACCCCGCGCCTGGTGCCTGTCTGCCCCCACCCAGGGGGCAGGCGTGGCTTTGCTCCCAGGCTCCTCTCCGCCTGGCAAGTCGTGCCCCGCCCCTAGGGCTCCAGCGGCCTGTCTCGGGCTCCGGATTTGCAAGTTACCACCAAGACTGTTCGGCAGATGGCGGTAGAGTGCCCACGGAAGGGACCGTTTTTGTCCTCAGGAGGGTGGGCAGGGCAGGCAGGGACCAGCTCCAGGGGCTGCCGGGCGGAGGGGCCCTCGGTCCTTGCGCTAGTGGCTCAGTGGCGTCCACCTCTGCGACCCCCTGGACTGTAGCCCGCCAGGCTCCTCGGCACGGGGTTTCCCAGGCCAGAATATGGAGTGGGTTGCCATCTCCTCCTCCAGGGGATCTCCCCAACCCAGGGACTGAACCCACTTCTCCTGCATTGCAGGCAGGTTCTCTATTGCTGAGCCACCAGGAAAGCCCACCAGAAGCCACTGAAACATCCTAAGTCACATAAAACAAAATTTAAATTAAAAATAAAATAAAACATCTAACTGTCCTAGAGCTCAGGGAACCCCACAGGAAGAGCCAGGATTGTCCCCATGGACGCTCCATCCGCCTTGTTGGAACTCACAGAGCCAGGGGTTGGGGGAAGAGCTGGACGGTTCTCCCTGACCTCGAGTCACATGGCCCCAAACCAGCTGTACCCCAGCACCCAGAGCTTCCCAGCTCAGGAACCACAGTAAAGGGCTCTCACGAAAGGGCCCCAGTCACTGGTCCACAGGTACCCCCGAGGCTGGGACACTGAGGCCGTGAGAGGCATGGTCCTGGGGGTGGCATGGCTGGGTCATCGAGGTCAGGGTGTTCCCAGACCCCGCACTCCAGCCCCTGGTTCGGAGCCTCTTTGCCCAGCAACACCCCAGCCTCAGACCAGTGCTGCGGGGCACCGGGAGCTACCGCCCTCCTCTGTGAGTCGGCCCCGAAGTTCACGCTGACTTTACTCACCTTTTCCTCCAGTTCCTTTATTTGCCTCTTCTGGGCTTCTATTCTTTCTTCTAATTCTTTAATTCTCTGCAATGTTCAAAGGAGGAAAATCCTCAAGAATCAGAATATTTGGGAAACCAAGTGGGAAAAGATCTTTCAGGATTTTCACCGATGCACTTGGTGGGCAAATCCCACAGAGCAGCTGTCACAGCGTCTGGGTGGGGCCTTGGGCTGCCTTCCCCACTGACTTCTGGGGCCTTGGCTGAAACATGCCTGCCTCAGTTTCTCTGACACAGCTTCTCCGACACAGCTTCTCTGAGTCTGCTCTTTGCTCCAACAAAAGAGAGGGCACCCCCTCCCCAGCCTCGGCCATACTCCCACCTCCGGCAGCTTCAGATCACAAGTCACTATGCTAGAGCCCAAGGAAACGGTAAAGGCCTGATTCATGGTCCTTCCCAGACGTCGCTACAGCAGCGCAAGGGTCAGCCTGAAGGGTCGCGGAGCCAGTCGGGGGAGGACGTTGCTGGCAAGGCTGACCGCACAGCTGGAAAGCATAGTCTTCATTGTGGTGCACAGAGTCGGTCAGATGGACGCGTGTGTCCACGCCCGACCTGCATGCCTGGCCCGGACCCTGGATGAACCTGGGCTCTGACACTGCCCGTCTGAAGGGAGTGAGGGGTCCTCACACTGACCACCTCGGATCTGACAGCAAGGGTGCTGGTAGCCAACAGTCCTCTGGTGAGACGTCATCCCTGACACTCATAGGACACCTGGGTCCACTAGGTTATCTGAACACGGAACACAGCCACGCGGCTCCTTCCAGGCCACACTGCCCGCACGGGGGACTGGAGGCAAGTCTCACACACCAAGGCTGCTGGTCTGGTGTGTCCCTCATCCCCCCTTAGAAATGGACTGGCCAGACTGGCCCAAGGCCACGTGCCTGAAGGTCAGGAGAACATCCCCAAGTCCCAGGCCCAGGAACTGCTCGCTGTCCCCCAGACAACACCTTCTTCAGACCTTACCACTGAGGGAGGAGTCAGGGAAGAGACTGGTATCAGGGGCCCCTGAAGGGGGATGTACCACCCAGAGGCCTGGGCAGGACGGCCCAACAGGCTCGTCTGGAACAGGCAGTCTGGGAGGGCCCCCATGGCCAAGGCTGGTGAAGAGGTTGGCCACTGTACGTGTGGTCATTGCAAGGGCACCTGGGAGGGCCCAGCCAGTGGAAGGCCCTGGCCAGGCAGATACGGTCCTTGGGGGCCTGGCCATCAGAAGGCGAGGGCATAAGAAGGACTGCCCCAGCCGGCCACCCCTGGCCCTGCGATGCCCTGCCCCTCCCGTAGGCCCCACCTCGCAGTGCCCCGCCCCGCGGCACCACGCCCCTCACGTAGGCCCCGCCCCAAGGCACCACGCCCCTCTCGTAGGCCCCACCCCCGCGGCACCGCGCCTCTCCCGCACCTGCTGCGCCAGTTGCAAAAGCTCCATGCGCTCCCGCAGGATCTGGGCGTCCCGCTCCCGCAGCTCGCTCATGACCTGGCGCTTCCACTGCTCCACCGCCACCCCGAGCTTCTCGCGCTCCTCCTCGGATAGCAGCTCAGCCACTTTGGCCCCGGCCTCCTGCTGCAGGGCATCGTACAACATGGCTTCCAGCTCCAGGATGCGCTGGGGGCGGGAGGGGACATGTCAGGCCTCGCCTTCTTCCCGGGGACTGTCTGGGGCCGAGGCACCCCGCCTGGGAGCCAGGGCACCTCCGGACCAGCCCAAAGAGGGGACTGCTGCCTCCTGGACCAGTTAAAGGATGTTCTGGAGGGTGGAGCCAGTCCAGGAGTACTTATGTCAAGAGCATCCCTTCCATGCGATGTTTAAGGTGCAATGAAACATTAGGGATGCTGGGGTCAGCAGAATTCAAAGGTGGAGTAGGAGGTCGGCCAAACGGGCGGTGGTCTGGGCAGGCATCCCTTGAGGAAAGACAACAAAGGCTTCTTCCTTTGCTCACAACTTCGCCAAACCCTGGGCTTCTGAGTCGCTAAAAAGGAGGAAGGGCGGTCCCCACGGGTTTGTCTGCAGTAACACAGAGGGGCCAGGCTGCCGGCTCTGTGGCCCCACTGCCGCCTGTGCGGGTGACTCGTGCCCCCAAAGCGGCGTCAAGTCCTAAGCCCTGGAATCTGTGGACACGGGTCATTTGGAAACAGGGTCTCAGCAGATGTCAGCCAGCGCATCTGAGGCCAGACTGGGTTAGGGGCCTCCATCCACTGACTCACGACCTGAGAAGGAGAGGGGACTGGTGGCAGTCATGGCAGGTGAGGGGAGCCAAGTGATGGCACAGCAGAGGCTGGGGCAGCGCGGGCACAGGCCCGGAGCACCCGAGGCCCCAGGAGCTGGAGCGGGCACAGGCCCGGAGCACCCGAGGCCCCGGGAGCTGGAGCGGGCACAGGCCCGGAGCACCCGAGGCCCCGGGAGCTGGAGCGGGCACAGGCCCGGAGCACCCGAGGCCCCGGGAGCTGGAGCGGGCAGGCGGGCCTCCCGAGTCCTCTGACGGAGCGTGGCCCGGCCAGCACCTTGGGGTCAGGCTTCGGGCCTTCAGACTATGGTGCACACACCTGCCCCCCGTCGCCTCCCTTCTCTTCTGTCTGTCTCCCTCCCTGCTGCTTGCACACGTGGCCTCACCTTCACTTCAAGCCCCCAGGTGCCCAGCCTCTGCCTAGCTCACAGCTTCCTGTCCTCCTCTGTCCGTGGTGCACCTATCGACGCCCCGCCCACAGTGCCTGGGTGGGCCACGCTGGCCTAGGCTTCATTGCACAAAGCCCTCCAGCCCCCACTTCCAGGCAGCAGGCACCCTCGTCAGCCCTGGCTCATGGTGAGGATGCTGAGGCGGGCTGCAGAGACCCCTGGGTGGACCACCTGCACAGGGCCTGCTGAGGGAGAGACACTGGGGGTTCCAGCCCCAGCCCTCGCACCCCCAGGGGCTCCATCACAGAGAACCTGAAATGCTGCCCGTCCCCGGTTCAGTCACTCAGTCACGTCCGCCTCTTTGCGACTCCACGGACTGCAGCACGCCAGGCTTCCCTTTCCTTCACCATCTCCCAGAGCTTGCTTGCTCAAACTCCTGCAGTACCACCCCTGAGCTGTCCCCAGAAGCCAAAACACAGACCTCGTTATAAATGACCGAGGACTCAGCAGTTCAATCTGGAGCACTTTCAAAGCTTGTTCCTCAGGAAATTTCATAGATACAATCTTGAAACAGCCAAATTCTTCCCATCAAAAATGTACCCTCCCGAGAAACAGAATATCTCCCGTCCTATCAGCAAATAAGGATATCACAGTCATCAGTGACTGCAGTCCTCCAGTGTGAGCCCTGAGGGAACTCGGGGAGGAAAGAACGCCTGCCATCCAGCAGCTGTCAGCCTGCAGCCGCTCCCCACGGTGAACCCGAAGGAAGCTCAGGAAGTGAAAAGCACAGGACAGCGGCCCGGGACAGCTGAGGTGCGCATGAAAGGAGTGGCTGCAGTGAGCCCAGACTCTTGCATCTTCCCAGACACAGAAGGGCACTACATTCCTTGACTTAGATTATCTTGTTTTCTTAATGCACAATAATCTTCTGATGTTCAGACTACCTGCTCTTTGTTGCAAAACTGAATCTGCCTGTGATGTGGGAGACCTGGGTTTGATCCCCAGGTTGGGAAGATCCCCTGGAGAAGGGAGAGGCTACCCACTCCAGTGTTCTGGCCTAGAGAATTCCATGGACTGTATAGTCCATGTGGTCATAAAGAGTCGGACACGACTGAGTGACTTTCACTCGCCTCCTCTGAGCTGTTCTCTCAGAGTCACTTGAGATGCTGCCTGCTGGGCTTAAGTCCTAAAAATTTCCACTGAATAAAACATAACTGTTAACTTCTAGGCTGTGACTATTTTTCAGGTCAACGTTCCTCACAAATGAATGTTTCCTCTTCAGGCAAAATGACTACTGGGCGTGCTTTTGGCTGAGTAGACGTTTTAGGAAATGGGGGGAAAGAGCCCTTTGTTCATGTTATTGTTCTTGACAGGCGCAAAATCAACTGTCCCCAGTCAGCTGTCACGGCTAGCTCACACCACACATCAGCTGCCACTTCTTAGAGCTTAGTGCGTTTAAGATAAGCTACGGCTTGCAAATAAAGGCAGCTGAGTGTGGGGCTTAGCACGCACATCACAGTGACTTCACCCCAAGCCTGTGGGCAGAGATGGGCTGGCCTTGCTCACGTGATGCAGCTGCTTGAGCCATGGCCACCCAGATGCCCAGAAGCTGGCTCTGTGCCCAGGGCCTGCCCTAGGGTGAGGACCGCCCTTCCCCCTGAAATCCCAGGTGTGGCTCCAGTGCTCAGAGCAGGGAGGGTGTGGAAGCTGGCAGGGCCCCCTGCCAAGGCATCCCAAGGTGGGTAGGTGCCTCCTCCTGCACAGGGTTCCGTGAGTGGCAGATAAAATGGCTAATTGTCCAGCAGGAAGTGCAGGCTTAACTCTGGCATCAAGGAAACCAGGGTTGGGGACTGCCCTGGTGGTCCAGAGGTTAAGCATCCGCCTTCCAATTCAGAGGATGCAGGTTTGATCCCTGGCCGGGGAACTAAGATCGCACATGTTGTGGGGTGACGAGAGAAGCCTTCCAGCAGCAACACGGGGAGCCCGGGTGCCGCAGGAGGACCCAGTGGGGCCACAAGAGAAAAGAAAGCCAGGGGGCAGCACGGTGTGCAGCCCGCCTGCCAACACTGGAGAGGGGGGCCCGGACAGCGGCACCCGGGGCACAGCCTGACAGTCACCCCACGAGGAGGCCAGCGTCTCTGCAGCCCCACGGCGCCCCTCGGGGCTGTGAGCCGGAGCCCCAACCCACCGCCCCAGGGTGACGCTGTCTGCTCCTCCAGCCACCTCGTGGGCCACGGGACAGCACCCCGCTCACAGCGTAGTCTGCAGGCAGGGGACAGAGGCCCACGCTGCCTGCAAGGGCTGCCCTGCCCGTGACACTGACCTACAGGTGTGGCTTACTGTTGCAGAGGAAGCGTGGGCCCCGCTCCTGCAGGAAGCACCTCTGTTGAGCCCAGTTTGAGGAGCTGAGTGTGACACTGACTCGGGGGCCACCTTGAAACAGAAAGGCTGCCTGAGGTGCAAATGAAGTTTCTTCCCACGTCCTCCAGCTCACTTCAGTGAGGACTCACTGACAGCAACGGAGACAAGTTGGCTCTTGGGGTCGACCCCACACGGGGCCTCCCTTCAGGTTTGTCTGGGGACAGGTCTCCTGCAGAGCAGGCGGGTGTGCCAAGGGCAGGTGAGCAGCTCGTGATGCCGGTGGACAGGGAGAGATGAGGGACAGACACTCGGCCATGTTCCTCTCATTCATAAATGCATCGTTTCAACAAATTCTGTTTTCTCAGCTCAGTTCAAATACCCACTTGACCTCTGCTCATTTGCCTGCACTCCTGGGGCCAAGGGTGGCCAAAGGGGCAGTAAGGCGTCCTCGGAACTCGCTGGGCAAGGGGTCTCCGGCAGGAGAAATTCAGAGAGTGAGCCAGTCACACAGGGCGCAGGCCCTTCCCAGGCAGGCCTGGGTCCACGTGGCCCCTGAGGCACCACGCGGGCCGTGGGACACCATCCCCGTTTCTGCCCAAAGCCCGCACGGCTTTCACCTTGTGAGCCTGGTCCAAGCACTGCTTCCGGTAGTCGAGCTCCTCGTCCAGGTAGCCCTTCTGCTTACTGAACAGTTCCTGGAACACAAGGGGACCCGCGTCTGGGCCTCGTGTGTGGGACGTGGTGGCGCTGGGCTGCGGGGCCGGGCGTGCACCCACCTTCTCGCTCTCTAGGTCCACCATCTTCCGCTGCAGGGCCGACTCCATCTCCTCGATCTGCTGGAGCCACTGGGCACAGACAGAAGGTCCCGGCGGCCGCGAGCCCCGCGTCACCCCTGGGTCAGCAGAGCCCGCCTCCCCGGCCCCAGGGAGACGGCCTGGGGCCGTGGCCCGTCCTTCCTGCTCTTCCTTGGGGAGGGAGGGCTCAGCCCCAGCGGGAGTCAGAGCTGGGCGGGCGTCATGGGCTCATGTGCCCACCGTGCAGGCCAGGCCCGGGCCCCACCTCTCAGCCCCGCCTGGCGTCCAGGGAGCCTGCCCTCACACACCCCCGGGAGAGGAGCGGTGTCAGGAGGCCTGTGCTCCCAGGAGCTGGCCTCTGAGCTCCTATTTATGGGCACAGACCTCCACGCCCTGCTGGAGGCCTGTGGGACGGGGTGCTCGCTGCAGGCCTACCAGCGGGTTCTGGCTACAGGTGGGGCGGGGGCGGGGGGAACTAGCAGCAGGTGGGTGGTCCTGGGAGCAGAGAAGCGGAGGGCGGGGGGCCCAGGAGGGCAGCCCCCAGAGGAGGGTCGCGGCAGGGCAAACAGAGGCAGACCAGGCAATGGCAGCGTGGCTGCTGGGCTGCCCAGCCGCGTGGGGTTTGGGCAGAAACGGGGAAGGTGTCCCACGGCCCGCGTGGTGCCTCAGGGGCCACGTGGACTCAGGCCTGCCTGGGAAGGGCCTGCACCCGGTGTGACCGGCTCACCCTCTGAATTTCTCTAACAGACCCACCGTGACCCCAGCCTCTGGGGAAATCGGGGCCGAGCTGGCCTTGGGGAGACCTGCCTGGTGGGTGTTGTCTGACTCATGTGTGTGCCAGGCCTCCCGAGCAGCCAGGCTTAGTGGACCCCGGCCCCCGCCGGCTTCCATCCCACCCCCTTGGGCCCCCCCCCTCTCCCAGGAAGAGCATTTCCTCTGAACTGAGCCAGAAGGGACCCGGCCCTCCCCCGAGCGCGTCCAGTTACCTTCTCGGCCAAGGTCAGGACTGTCCTGGCTTGGATGACGACCACTTGCTCCTCATTGGTTAGATTCTGCATTCAAGAGCGGAATTCTCACATGGCCAGCGGGGCGCCTTCCGGGGTGGGGGTGATGGGCGCTGGGTGGGGGTGAGTGCCTGGCACTGGGTGGGTGGGGCGGTGGGTGATGGGCGCTGGGTGGGCAGGTGGGAGGTGGGTGATAGGTGCTGGGTGGGTGGGTGACGGGTGCTGGGTGGGGGTGGGTGATGGGCGCTTAGTGTGGGGGTGAGTGCCTGGCACTGGGTGGGTGGGGCGGTGGGTGATGGGCGCTGGGTGGGCAGGTGGGTGGTGGTGATAGGTGCTGGGTGGGGGGGTGATGGGCGCTCAGTGTGGGGGTGAGTGCCTGGCGCTGGGTGGGCAGGTGGGAGGTGGGTGATGGGCGCTGGGTGGGCGGGGGGTGGTGGTGATAGGTGCCGGGTGGGGGGTGATGGGCGCTTAGTGTGGGGGTGAGTGCCTGGCGCTGGGTGGGCAGGTGGGAGGTGGGTGATGGGCGCTGGGTGGGTGGGTGATAGGTGCTGGGTGGGGGGTGATGGGCGCTCAGTGTGGGGGTGAGTGCCTGGCGCTGGGTGGGCAGGTGGGCGGTGGGTGATGGGCGCTGGGTGGGCGGGGGGAGGTGGTGATCGGTGCCGGGCGGGGGGTGATGGGCGCTGGGTGGGCGGGGGGAGGTGGTGGTAGGTGCCGGGCGGGGGGTGACGGGTGCTCGGTGGGCATGGGGAAGATGGGGTCACAGCTGAATGTCACTGTCACTAACAGGCCCTTCCGGGAGACTCTAACCCCCTTCGCTCTCGGCCTTGCTGACTCCCACTGAGCCTCTGGCTTGCCCCTCTGGCCCTCTCACTGCAGGCGACCATGCCTAAGTGGGCAGGGAGCAGGATGGGACGGTGGGTGGCGGAAAGAGCAGCCAGGCTTCTGCACTCTGTCCGGATTCTTACTCAAAGCCAGCTCTCCTCACGTGCGGCCTGAATTATTAAAGCACCGCTTACACACGTGAAGCGAAGATCAAACGTCCCTGCTGCTCCGCCTTCTCCCTGCGTGTTTTATTCATGCCTCATCCCAGTGGGCCCACCTGGGTGGTCCTTCTGGGAGGGTGACCCTGGCCTTGGGGCCGGCAGGCTTCCTCAGAGGATGTCCCATCTGCATGAGCACCAGGGGCTGGAGGGGGTGAGCCGGGCTGTCCCCACTGCTGGGCCCAGCTGGGGGCTGCCGGGGGGTGGCGGAGAGCAGAGACAAGGGGCAAGGAGTCTGCTGGGATAGCTGAGTTGAGCGATCCCTGGCTCCTTCGGGAGCCGCTGGGGTCGCTGGCACACGGAACTGGCAGTGCGTCCTCTGTCCCTGCCTCTGAGGCCGCACGATGGCTCCAGGGCACGTGACCCTGGCGCTCCTGGGAGGGCAGCTGCGGGGCTGGGGACTGGGCAGGCCTGGGCTCATCCTCGCTGGCCAACACGGCAGCTCTGTGCCCCTGGGTGGTGCCCTGTGGGGCCTCAGTCTCTTCAGCTGTGAACTGAAAGGCTCGCTGGAGCCCCTGGTGGGGCTGGTGCTCAGGCTGAGCCCGGAGCACACGGCGAGGATGGCCACCCTGCTGTGGCCTGCTGCCTCCGCTGCCCGCAGCCGGGGTGGAGCGGGGAGTCCCAGCCCGGGGTCGGGGCACAGCAGGCATGGCCAGGAGGGCCTCCCTGTGGAAGCCGCCCTACCCTCCCACCTAAAGGGCAGGGCAGGGGGCAGGGAGGAGGGATTCCTATCAGCGCAGGGCCCTGAACATGCGGGAGCTGCTGGGAGAACTGGCCCTGAGCGTGTGCACGAGTGCCTGGGTTTTGGTGTACATGCGTGAGTGTGTGAGTGAGTGTGTGTGTGTGTGTGTGCTTGCACGCATTTTTTCCTCCATCTCTCACGTGAAGTGCACCTATCCTAGAGCTTTGATCTCTCTTGAGCACAGTGAGCAGGACGTGGAGCCCAGGGTGCTTCACAGGAGACTGTGTACTTGTGAGGGGACATTCTGGGGTGTGCACTGGGGCCTCTGCCAGCACAGATGGTCACCCTCCCCAGGCGGGGGCTTAACAAGTACAGGAGGGGGCGTGGGGGGTGAACAGAGAACAGATGGAAGGGTGGCGGAGGATGGATTCAGAGACGATGGATGAAGGGACGATGGATGCAGGGGCGATGGGTGAGGGACGATGGGTGAGGGACGATGGGTGAGGGACGATGGGTGGAGGGTGGATGGAGGGGTGCAGTCACTTATCCAGCAATTCATATTCTTTTGAGGAATTTGCTGTAGAGATTGGGACTCTGCCCTAAGTGAGATTCGGAGATTGTTCATAGGCTCTGCTCCTCCGCCAAAACTAGGTGGGAAGCCCTGAGTTCGAGCAGTCTAAGTTGGACACGACTGAGCGCTGAGCCACTGAACTGAACTGAAGGCACCTTAAGGACCCCCAGCCCCCAGCCCCACCAAGGATGTGGAAGAACTTCAAGACCGACAGGGATTCAGAAACTGAGGACACAGGGCTAGAAGCATCTCTGCTGGAGGAATCGGGTACACTGTGAGAAAGAACGGAATTTCTCGTAAACGCCAGAGGGCTGGTCAGCAGCTCTGGAGGCGGGTGCGCCCGGGGCAGGGGCCGGGCACCGCGGGACTCACAGGGGCCCTGGGCCGTGCAGGGCGGCGCGCGGGGAGGCATGCACAAGTCAGGAGAGCGACCTACACTTACGGCGTTGTCCCCCAGCAGGTCCAGCTTCTTCATCAGCTCTGAGACCAGGATGTCCTAGAAGCAGAGACACAGCCGTGCTGGACCAGGCGCGCGGGGCGGGGCGCGCGGGGCGGGGCGGGGCGGGGCCGGCGGGGCGGGGCCAGGGCGTTACCGTCACGCCTTCCGCCTCGCAGTACGCCTGCAGGGGGCTCTTCCCGTCCACGAAGGGGGTGTGGTGGAAGGTGATGGCGGGAGACTTCCTCTCCCTCTCCTAAGACAGACAGCAGAAGGCTGGGCACACGGGGGTCCTCTCCCTCCTGGGAGGGCAATGCGGGGGCCCCCCGGGGACACCGTGAGAATGCGAAGCCCACTGAACAGTTAACGTGGTCTTTGTGAAAATGAGACCCTGGCTGCCGCAGCCGTGGCCACACCCTTCGGACCTGCCCAGGGCACAGCCTGAGTGGACACTGGCGGGAGCAAGTGGGGACCTCCGAGCCCAGATGGCCCTGGGGACTGGCTCCCGCCAGGGGAGCCCCGTCGTCGGATGCCCCGAGGGACTGGGGCAAAGGGAGGGCCCGGAGCTGTACGTGGGCGCGCCTGCTCTGCTTTTTGTTTTCCTCCAAGTGACACGGCAGGACTCACAGCCTGGGTAGCACCAGCTCGGGACAGCTCCCTGCCACAGCCACCCCTGCCCCCACCCCTGCCCCTGCCCCCCTACCCCATCCCCTGCCCCTGCCCCCCACCCCTGCCCCACCCCCCTACTCCATCCCCTGCCCCTGCCCCCCACCCCATCCCCTGCCCCTGCCCCTGCCCCTGCCCCCCACCCCTGCCCCTGCCCCTGCACCCCCTACCCCATCCCTTGCCCCTGCCCCCCAGTGCCCCCCACCTCCAGCTCCAGGATCCGGAACTCCAGCAGCTCGTTCTGGTCCTTCGCATCCTGGACGTCGTGTTTTAACCGAGCTTCTTCTGTCTCCATTTGTTTAATCTATAAAATAAATCACAGGAGGCATCCTGGAGGCCACTGGAGGCCAAACCGGGCTTCCCTGACAGCTGCTGGCATTGCAGGGACAGCTGACTGGCCCAGGGCCCCCATCCGAGCCCTCCCTCCAAGGTGAGTCCACACAGGGCCTTGTGGCAGAGACTGGGTGGGTCCCTAGCAGGTGGGCAGCAGGTGGGCAGGCGGGGATTCCTGTCTTCCCGGGAAAGCAGCGGGCCTCTCAGACAGACGGGGTGGGGCAGGTATACCTTTTCCACAAGCTCCTGATTTCTCCGAAACAGCGCTTGCTTCTCTTCAATCCACTTCATATCCTTGAAAAGTAAATTGAAGCCGAGAAATAAATGCACTGAAGGACACGCTGTGATTTACATCACGGTTCAGCAGGACAGAGGATGTGACGAAAGGACTCAACACCCAGCTTCTGAAGTAACCGAGAGTGGAGCACCTGTCCCGTGGCTGATGAAAACCCAGGTTCACCCCTTTTCTTGGAGGGTCTCAGATAGAGGTGGATGGCACCCAGGCTCGTGTGAGCCAAGGCCAGGAGCCCGCATGGATATCACAGGTCCAGGGGACCCTGGCACGTAGCCAGTGGGAGCCAGGAGGTTGAGCTGGTGTGGAGAGGACAGGTGCGGTCCTGGGTGACCTGGGTCCTGGGTGATTCGGGGCCTCCGGCACTCTGGTGAGGCTGTGGCAGTGAGGCAGGGCAGTCACTCAGGTTCTTGCACTGTCTGTCCGTCCAGCCATGCACCGGGCAGTCGATACCCCAGGGCCTCTGTGGGTCTGCACCGCACTCGGCTGTGAGCCAGGCCATCTCTAACCCATACCCTCACAGCCCCCATAGACATCTTCCAGCATCGTCCTGTGTCAGGACCATCCACAGGTCGGGGGCTGTGCAGAGAACACGAATGGGGGCCCTTCCCTGGGATCTGAGGAGCCCAGAGGGGCTGGCCGTCCCAGGGACTAAGGGGAGTGGTGGAAAGCCCTAGGGCCTGGGTTCCCGGCCCTGAGCGAGGAGGCGGATGGGGCCTCCGGTCAAGCCCAGAGAGGCTTGGTCAGGAGAATTCGCGCCTCGTCCCCAGCTTACTGTGGAATTCTTCCAAATACACGTTGCTTCTGCTTTTAAATCTTTTACTGAGGTGTGATGTAAAACACAGCAGAGAGAGCTGGGGAGCGTTTTCAGTGTGCAGATGAAGAGTCCTCACCCATGCACACACCCGAAGACCTCCGCCCCCCCAGGTGCACGGCAGGGAGGCCCCGGGGCCCAGGCCCGCACGCTCACCTGGCCCTGCCCAGCCAGGGTCTTCTGCAGGTCCTCGATGCGTGCCTGCGCCCGCTGCACGTCCGCCTGCAGCTGCTCACGGGTCTGTAGGATGGGAGGAGGCGAACATCAAACTTTCCCTAAGAGCCAGGCGGCCCCCAGACCTGACACCCAGGACACTGTCTGCCAGTAAGGGGTGCTCAGGCGGCCCCCAGACCTGACACCCAGGACACTGTCTGCCAGTAAGGGGTGCTCAGGCGGCCCCTCAGACCTGACTTCCAGGACACTGTCTGCCAGCAAGGGGTGCTCAGGCGGCCCCCAGACCTGACTCCCAGGACACTGTCTGCCAGCAAGGGGTGCTCAGGCGGCCCCCAGACCTGACTCCCAGGACACTGTCTGCCAGCAAGGGGTGCTCTCGAATAAAGGGGGAACTTGGAGGCTTAGCGACTTCGCTTAGATTACACGGTATGATCTGTGGGTTCATTTGGGGGATTATCTGGGGAGATCCTCATTTACAGGATGAAAGAGGAGGCTTGAGCGGCTGGGTGCTGGCCTAAGGGGGTTGGCTTAGTCCTGGGGACGACAAAGACCAGGACACATACAGCCGGGTGGCCGAGCGACCTGCCCGGCACAGCCCCCAGGCACCTCCCTTCCCTTCTGGAGCCTCTGGCCGCCCTGGGTTCACCTCCTTTTCCAGACTTCGCTTTCCCTTTCTTCCCCAGAGCCCGTCCTCCTAAAGCCCCGGGCTCCCTGCTGCATGAACGGCTCCTGCCCAGCCCTCCCGGCTTCCACGGGCTCCGCCCTCCCTGTAGTTCACCTGCTGTTGCAGGGGCTGGGCGCAGGGCACTTCATCTCAATGGGTGCCCTGGCTCCTGGGAATGGCTTTCAGGGCAAATGGACAAGAGCAGTGAGATGCCTCACTCAGGAGGGCAGGGCAGCCCGCCTTGGCCCGGGTCCACCCGCTGCCGAGTGACCGCCAGAGCAGCGTCCCCCGGGCCTGACCGTGACCGCAGGAGGGGAGGGCCCGGCCCGGAAGGCGCACGTGTCCCTGCCGAGGCCGGGGGGCAAGCGGGGAGCCTGGCAGAGGCCGGAACGTCGTGGAGTGGAAGTCAGTTAGACCTTAACTTCTCGCTCTGCGTCCAGCGTCCCTCCGACCTGCTCCTGCAGCAGCGCGTAGGCCCGCTGCAGAGCCTGGTACTCCATGGTTAGCTGGCGGAACCGCAGCTCTGTCTCCTCCTTGGCCATGCCCTGGAGAGGCGCACGGAGACGCTGCGTCAGCCACGCCCTTGCCCGGGAGCACCCGGGAGACAGGCCCTGACCCCTGGGGCGAATGGCCGAGCGGGCTGCTCGGGTGAGCCTCCTGGGCCAGGGACTCAGCTGGGGCCCACCTGCCACGGTCCTGACCCTGCACCCTGGGTGCTGGTGCCTACCCACTGCTGGGTGGTTCAGACTCCCCCCTTGAGAGGGTGGGAGCGCTCTGTACCACTCTGCAGAGGGGACCCGGTACAGTGATGTGAAGCAGATAGGGGTGTGTGTGTGAAGGTGGTTCAGGAACAGCCAGGCAGGCCTGTCCTGAAGCCCCATGAGAGGTTACCTCCTCCAGGTCGTCGTCTGGGGTGCACGGGGTCTGGTCTGTCCTGTCTGTTTGGTAAGAGATGGAAGAACCGTCGGACTCCAGAGAAGCCTCTTCATCATATCCAAAGAAGGTCTCCACGACAACCGGCTTCTGACCAAAAGGGACTGTGTTAATCCAAACCCAGACCACTGGCTGGCAGAGCTGCCAGCTCTGTAGGGGCCGCCTCTGCCGCCCAGCGCACTCGGGTGTCTATCCTGGACTGCCCCCGGTGCTGCTCAGGCCGCCAACCTCGACCAAGGCCTCCACTATCTTACCTGGGCTGGTAGAGGGCAGAGTGGGACAAGGCCCTCCTAACGGCCTTTCTAGGGGCCAGACAAACCTGTATTTGTGCCTAGGAGTATCTACCAGCCTGTATGAGGATCACTGTTGGCTGTTCCAAAACCAAACCAAAAAACGTATTTTGTAAAAAGCAAGTTAGATCCTTTGGGAATATTCTGGGAATGTTTCCCAAATCTCATTTAATAAAAATCACAGGTTTATCAAAAAGGACTATGCCTCAAAGAAACACCCCAGGTCTATCAAGTCCCCAAGGGGCGGTTTTTGCAGGGGTCTGCCGGGGAAGGACACAGGGAGGCTGCCTGCAGTCCTGGCTGGATGCGGGCGCCAGCGGCGGGAGGGCCAGGCCCCTGGCTAACTCCTCCTCCTCGTTATTACTGTTGTGAACCCACATCTCCTCTTGGAAATTTAAAGGAAACCAGGTTGGGTTTTTTAATTTAAAATACAGAGTACTCGCTCTGGGTCATGTTTTGCTTACTTCATAATAACAATTTTTAGAAGTAAGGAAACCATTTTCTCTTCACCTCTGAAGAAAAAGTTTCTTTCCTGTTAAATGACTTTTTAAAAATACACATTTCATGTACTCGTTTACCTTGGGGAGTTTCGCCATTTTCTTTCTTTGTTTCCGATATCTTAAAAGCTTATCACGTTCCTGCAAAAACCAGTTGAGATTTTTTGAGTCATTGATGGGCTCTGCCAGGTTTAAATGCACAGGTTAGTATTTCCAGGTCATCATCTGAGCGGATGGGGTGGTCTCAGGACCAGCCAGTGGTCTGCAGTGTTCACCAGTTCAGGGCAGTTTGCTCTGAGAGTTTGGATGGTGCATCTTCCCAGCCTGGGCGGGAACAGGAACCGAGGCCTGGGTGTCTCTGAGCTCACTGTCTGGGGCTTCCTCCCCATCTGGGGTGGGGCCCTGCGGGGCAGGGGGTTGACGGGCACACACTGAAATGGAAATTTGAGAAGGACGGAGGGCCCAGCCCTCTCCACTCGCCCGGAGTGGACCTCTACAGGGTGACGTCCACACGGTGGAGACAGGCCTGCTCTCTCCAGAGCGCTAGGCTGCGTTTGTGGGACCATGTAGGAGCCAGCCAGGCCGTGGGGGCTGAGTGCCCTGGGGTGGGAGGGGGACCCAGTTCTGAACCAAAAATACCACCTGGGACACTGGCCGTTTCCCTGGCATCTGTGCAACCCTAACTAACGGGTGGGCTCTCTCGGTTACCACGGCGAGGTTTCTGGGCAGGCAGCACTGGGACCAGGGAACCACTCCCGCCCGAGTGTGCGGCTGCTTCCAGCTGCACCGGGAGGAACCATAGGTGTAGGGGCCCCGGGAAGTGGGAGGAGCTGTAGGCGGGGACAGTGAGGGCGTGGGAGGGGCCGTAGGAGGGGATGCTGGGGAGGTGGGAGGGGCTAGGAGGGGACGCTGAGGGAAATGGGAGGGGCTGTAGGCGGGGACGCTGAGGGGGTGGGAGGGGCCGTAGGTGGGGACGCTGAGGGGTGGGAGGGGCCGTAGGTGGGGACGCTGAGGGGTGGGAGGGGCCGTAGGTGGGGACGTGGATGGAGTGGGAGGGGCTGTAAGCAGAGACAGTGAAGAGTGGGAGGGGCTATAGGTGGGGACAGTGAGGGGTGGGAGGGGCTGAAGGAGGGGACGCTGAGGGAAGTTGAGGGGATATAGGAGCGGCTGGTGAGGAGGGCAGTGGGAGGGATGCAGGTGAGATGCTGAGGGCACTTACTAACACGCTCTTCACGTAGCCAGCGGTCTCCAGGGTCTGGAAGAGAGGAGGCGTCTTGGAGACTTAGGGGCACAGACCTTGCCCGCGCAAGCCCCAGGGTCCCGCCGGCCCCCAGTCTCTCCGCTTCCCTATGCAGATTCCCGTGGCTCTCCTCAGACCCTTCCCTGAGAGGGCAGGCCTTCCCTGGGCTTGGTCCTTCCTCCCTAGGCTGACGCCGCAAGGGGAAGAGCCTTCAGAGGCAGGGGCCGGAGTGCATTTGTAGCCAGGGTGCTTTCGTTTTCCTCTGCCCCTCGTATTCCTATTATTGAGGGGATGGACGGTCACTGGCCACTGAAGGGACCAGAGCACTGACCTCAGGCCCCGCCGGAAGGCTGGGTGGCCAGAGCCCATCCTGACCACTGGGCGGGAAATGACGGAGAGCTCCGCTGCTGTCCTCTCTTCAGCCCCCACCCCCATCCCCGCCACCACCAAGGGCACAGAACGACCCAAGCAGCTGGTTCTCAACTGGTCTGACCTTGGAGTCAGTCTAGGTCCTACAGAGGACTAGCAGATGCCCTAATGAGGGTAACTGGACGGCAATCTGAGGAAGGACTATTGGAAAATTTGTGCTGGGGGCGGGGGATGCAGGGAGAGGGGGATGTCGATGGAGGTTGGCTCCCCAGATAGGCATGCCCACACTCCATCCCCAGACCTGGGGCTGTGGCCTTGTTTGGAAATGAGGTCTGTGCAATGTGGCTAGGTTACGGATCTTGGGAGGAGACCATCCTGGGTGGGGATGGGCGGTGCCCAGAGAAGGGGAGGGGGCTCGGAAGATGGCTGAGATCAAAGGAACGTGGTTGGCGGCCATCGAAACCTTCCTGTCCTCCCCAGCACCCCTGGCGGGAGCCTGGCCCTACCCCACCCTGACTCTGGATCCTGCCTCCAGCACAGTAAGAGGCCCAGGGTGGACACAGGCGTTGTTGCTGCTCTGACAGCCCCAGTCCTGAAGGGGAGGAAGCGGAGGGATTTGGAGGGGCAGGAGCCAACCCCTGGGAAGAGACTCGGCCTGTGTCCTGGGTCCCGGGGTGCCTTGTGGGCATCAGAGCGGGGCAGGTCTGAGAGGGGGCCAGCGGGTGGGCGGCGCCCAGCGGTCACCTTGGAGAGCTCGTCTATGAGGTGCTGCTGCTCAACAATCTGCAACTTCAAGAAGTCCACCTCCCGCTCGTCCTGACTCTGATCCAGGTCGTTCAAGGAGCTGGGTCTCCGTATGATCCCTGCTCTCTGCCTCTGAAAACCAGACGGACCACAAAACATGTGGAGTTAGGTGCCCAACCACTGAAGGGCAGCTGAGGTCTCCTCACCCCGCCTGCCTGCACCTCAGAAACCCTGTCACTGGTCACCCCCGGGCCTCCCTGTCGGCGAGCTCCCAGGCCCACCGACACCAGTGAAACGAAAGCCTTGATCTTGCTATTAGACCTCACGTAGAAGAGGCTAGTTACAAAAGAATGGCCTCCTTACCATCTCTATGTTCTCCTGGGTGACAAATTTTAACTTGTTTTCCATCCGACGTAAACTGTGGGACAGATCTTCGTTCTTCCGAGTAAGGCGTTTGTTTTTGTCCAGCAATGGCTTGTACTGACTTTCAGCTTCCCTTACACGCTTCAACTGAAAGACGAGATTAATTATGTATTATGATGTTTAAAAGCATCACAGAGAACCAGCAGCCTCCAAACAGAGGTGTTGACACAATCAGAACAAGCCTTGTGTTCCATGGAGGTCGGCGGTCTGGCCGTGCACCCTGTTCTGTTTGAAAGAGCTATGGGGAAACGGCCCAGTCCGTGAGCCTTCCGCCACCTGGGAGAGCTCACGTCCCAGCAGCCAGGTCACTGGCGGACCTCTGTGGCCATAAGGACTGACGGTGAGGGCGCCTCTAGCAGGCGAGGTCGTCACACGTCTCAGATGACACACAGAACAGAGACACGTGCCCCAGTGACCCAGGGCAGGGATCAGCCAACCAGCGCCTCAGCCCGTGTCTGGTCCCCTACCTCATGTTGTTAATAAAGTTTTATTGGAAACGGCTTGTCACCATCACTCTTCTTTTCCATGGGAATCTTTGGAAGTGGATGCCCCAGCTCCCCCTCCACGGCAGGCATAGGCCCACAGAATTCAGAGGCCTGAGGCCACCCACCAGTTCGTTCCGCTCCTCCGACAGCAGGGCATTGCGGTCCTCGAGTTTCCGGATGATCGCGCTCAGCTCCGCAATCTTAAGTTGGAAACGCCGAGCATCCTTTTCATCCAACTGCTGTTCCTAAAACAAAAATCAACTGCAAATAACTGTTCGTAGACACAGACACAAAAGCCATGGCAAGCCCCAGCACGCCGCAGAAACCAAGGCACGCCTGCGTCACAATGACCCGTGACTCTAATGCCTGGGGGAACTGCGGGCTGCACGCTGGGGACAGAGAGCAGGAGCAGAACTGCCCAGAGTGCAGACGCGGGGGCGAGGGCGTGCGGATGCAGATGCCGCAGGTGGGCAAGACGCTGAGAAAACCCCAGAAGCAAGCACCATGCTTCACGTGGCCGCTGCTGGCTGCAGCTTTCAAGGCGGGGGAGGACTGCCCTGCACCGTAGCGGGGGCCTCACTTTCCTCGAATTATAATGTGAGCCCAGGAAATGACGTTCAGCTTAAGACTTTCGAAAGTGAGATTCCCAGGAAGAGTGGTCCCTCAAATTGAGTTTTTAAAAGGTCACTTTGAGAGCCACTGGAACTTACTAAAAAAAAATCAATGAAACCATTTGATCTGGTTTCAGACTCTCTGGAGTTAATGGGATCTGTCGGGTGCCAGAGCTGGTTTTAACCCAGTTAAGCCATTTATATAACAAGATTATAAAATGTCATGCTCCATTCTTGAACAATCACTGCCCTAGGGCTGGCTCGGCTCAAACGCAGCTCTGTCCTCAAAGCAAACAGACGCAAGTCCGGGAAGGACCGGGTGACAGTTCCTCATTCAGCAGGTGCAGGAGAGGCGGGGGGGCCGACCTGGAAGGACTGTGTGGAGGGTCTGTGGAATGGACCCTTTCCAGACTCCTGGGACCCCGCAGAGGGCTCTGAATGAGGAGCGGTGAGAGGAGATGGGTGGGGTCACAGCCCCGCGTGGTCACGCAGCCCGAGGCTCGGACAGTGGCGTGGTCACAAGGAAAGTGGATGCCGGGCAGCTGGTCACAAGTACAGAAACCACGGTGGGAGGGTCAGGGCCAGCAGAGGGCAGAGCCTGCGTACGGTGATGGAGCTGCCGGGCTACCTCCCCCAGCAGCAAAGGAGGGCCCCTTAGCAACCTGGGGCTGGCGGTGGAGGCGGGCACAACTGGAAGCCTGAAGCTCAAGGCCCATGGGAGGGACAGGGGAAGGCAAGGCCAGTACTACGCTGCGGCAGCAAGGAGGGAAGAGAGAAGTCTCTGGGCCCTTTCAGCCAAGCCAGAGAAGCCGAGGGTCCCCCTGGCCTGTGGGCTGCAGACATGGGCAGAGTCCCCGAGGCTTGGGCTCGGGACTCCCCAGGGAGCTGCCCACGGGACCATGAGCCGCGCGCGGGGCAGTCTGGGCTCTGGGTCGGCCGGGCGAGCGTGGGAGGTGCTTACAGGGCTTCCCGAGTGGTCTGAGGCGTCTCCTGCACCGCTTGCGTGAGGAAGCTCCCGCCTGGGGCTGCCCGGGTGCCGGTCGGTCTCTTTGACCTGGGACAGCTGCTCGTCTAGAGCCTCTTTTTGGAGCTGGAGTCTCTGAGCATGCCCGGCTTGAACCCCTAACTCTCTCTCCAGCACGAAGACTGCTCTGTCTTTAAATTTTATCTCCTCCATCTACAAGGAGAACAGAACACAATCACACACGCAGGCAGGTGAGATGCAGTTACTATAGAGACAGGCAGTGACTCGAGCACAGGCGTCGGGAGGGGCCCCTGCTGAGCAGCCCTGCCAGCCTCTGGCTCTGAGGCCCGGAGCAAAGCCTGGGCTGAGGGCCTCGTGCCCCGCCCAGGCCGCTCACGGCTCTGCGGCTCCGACCAGGCGGGGCGGCTGAGGCCGCCTTCCCGGACTCCGCACAGCCTGCCCGGCCTCCCGGGCTCCTGGCAGGCCTCCCCTCTCCCCGATGGCCTGCAGGGGCTCCTCAGCCAGCGGGGCCCGCAGAGACCACCTCCACCGCCCGCCTTGCGCTGAGCGCTGGGCAGAGCAGAGCCACCCAGTCCCCCATACCCCGTCAACAGGATGAGCGAAGCTCGTGTTAAAACCGGCAGCTGTGGCTGTGGAGGAAAAGGAGCTGTGGGGCCCAAAGCCCTCGTGGCCTCTGTCTCTCCGCTCTGCGGACACCCGGCCTGGGAAGGCTGGATGATAGACAGGGCCAATGCACATGGCCTCCTGCACCGGCCTCTCCTGGCTCCGAGGAGTGGACGGAAGGCAGGGTTCTGCCTGACTGCAGGCAGAGCTACATTTCAAATTCTGCTTCCTCTAAGCTAAGCCTCGGGTTGGGGGGTGGTCCCTGAACCAGCAGGATCCAGACTGGCAGGGAACCAGGGTGGTAGTGGGGGGTCCACAGCCCTGTCCACTCTCCCTAACATGCTCAAGCTCCTGACAGCGTCTGGCCTTCCAGACCCCTCCCAGAGGCCACAGGGGTGTCCCTGAGCGAAGGGCAGGCTGGTACCCTGGAGGAGGAGCAGGCAGAATGCCCCCATGCAGCCCCGTCGGTGCTGGGGATGTCCAAGCAGCATCAGATTCACAAGAGGACTCGATTTAAGACACATCCCACACAGCAGGGAAGCGCAGGCTGCGCTGCTGCTTTGCTTGCTGTGCAGGGTTTGAATAAGTTAATAAATCAGCCATCTGCTGAAGTCAGCTTGGAACAAAGAGTCGCCATATCTAATTAGCCCAGATCACAGAATTCACGGGCAAGCGATGCGCCGAGCAGAGGAAAAGAAACCCTCAGCCGCTAAACCCCACTGCCGGAGCACAGGGCAGAGTGGAGAGAGGAAGCCCGCTCAGTTAGCAGAAACCAGCAGGCGGGTGGAAGCACGGCCCGCCAATACGCGGCTGGCCTCACATTTAGCCCCTTGCACAGACACCTTGGAAACATCTCTGTTCCTTCATCAGGAAGCATGGAAGCAAGGGTCTCCACACACAGGCCCTCTCAAATCAGTGATTTCAGCAGACGGTTTAGACCAGAAAGCTGACTTCCAGGAGAAGTCATCACACGCGCCACGTAGCATGCTCAAGTCAGACGCGGAGCTCTGTGATCCGCCCACAGTGGGATGTGCGCCAGCTTCCCCTGAGGGCGGGGCTGGATCTCTGAGGATGAAAACGCCTCCGAGATCAGTGTCCGCAGGGGCCTTGTGCTCCGCGCCTCATTGCGCCTGAATGCCGAGGGTCTCAACCCGGGTCACGCTCCTGCATCTCCCGGCCCTGCTGTTTGGACTCAGAGGCCTGTCTGTGGAGGCAGCGTGGGTGGGTGCATGGCGGGGTCGGCCAGCTGAGGGGGGATGCCCTTTGCCACGTGAGGCCCCCACCTCACTCTGGGGGCTGCTTCCAGCTAGGGGTGCAAATTCAAACCCAGGTAACCGGACGGCCAGGGAAGGCTCAGTGGGCAGCTCCACCTCTGGGGGCTACAACCTTGCACGCACGGCCGCCTTCCTGCAGGTCTTCCTGCTGTGCCCAGTAGGGGCTGTGGGGTCCTGGAGGGCCCGGCTGCAGAGAGCAGGGGTCACGACCCATCCCTGCCTGTGTCGCCAGCCACACCCACGTCCACAACCCAGTGGACCCCGCCCTCCCTGGAGCCCAGGACGGGGGCTTTCAAAGCTGACACAGAGTCGATCAGGACCGGTCAGTTGGCCCTGGCCACCTGCCCTCACCCAGACTGTAGCAGTGGCTTCCAGTGGGCCTCCCGTGCCCACTCATGCCCCACCCCCGGCCTCACAACACAGCCAGGGAATCAGATCTCACCACTTCCATGCGTCCCCAGGTACCAAGAGCAAGATTCAGAGTCCTTGCTGGAGGCCGCCTGCTTCCAGAGGGGCTGCCTGGCCCCCCCAGCCCCACTCCCTGTTGCGTGGGTATGAAAACCCGGGGGTCCTGGACAATGGGTCCTGAGAGAAGGGCACAGGAGGCGCTGAGGCAGGAGCACCGCCCCTGCCGGAGGGAGAGGGCGCCCTTCTCGGACCATCACCCCACCCCCAGCACAGGGCAGGCTCAGAGTGGGTGCACAGAAGCAGAGCCGCAGGGGAGCCTGGGACCCACACTTACCAGCACCAGGTGGGGTGAGGCACGCTGACATGCTCTAACCACCCCCCTCCCCGAGCTGAGGCTCCCTCCAGCTCCTACGCCCCACAACGCCCATCAGGGATCACCATCAAGCCCAGTGCAGCAGCCCCCCCCCACCCCGGGGACCCTCCCTGCCCAGCACCGGACAGGCGAGCACACAGCTGCCTCAGGAGGACCGCTCCCCAGAGAGTGAACAAGCAGCGGAGTGTGAGGCAGTGCCTGGTCTCGCCCTTCCTTCTTGGGTTTATAGGATTTTTAGTAGCCATCTGAGCTGGTATTTTAGTGAGTGCCCGATAGACATCCTCTCCTGATTCCAGAATGGCACAGCTCGAAGGTGCCCGGAGCTGCTCCTGGGCTGAGAGTCCGGCCCCTCCCCGCCCGCGGCAGGCAGCCTGGTCCTCAGGGCAGGTCACCAGCCTGGTACGGACGGGACGCAGGGCACGGGCCTGAGCTCAGTGAGGAAGTCAGAGTGGACGGCTGCTTGGCTTCCACTTTGATAGGAGCCACCCCCCACCCCAGACCGAGCTCTCCAGAGACACCGTGCAGCTGTCCGGGGCCGCCTGAGGGTCCAGATCCCCTTCTGTAAAGTCCGGGGAGCCGGGCGGCAGAGCCATGGGCGCCGCGAGAACAGCGGGTGTGGCCTCACGTGGGGTGTCACCTCCTAAGGTCCCCGGATGCTCTGATGTGAGCCCCCAGGGAGAAGCCCCAGGGAGTCCCTTTTCAGGAGGGGCCAGCTTGCACCCCAATTGGCCTCCTGGGTTCTGTCTGGGTGTACTGGCTGGCTACCCATCGCCACGCAGCTTCTGTCTGAGACCTCCGTGACCTCACCTCTGGCCAGCACCCAGCGTCCTGGGGCCAAAACAGGGACCTAACTGTCCACAGCTGGTCTGGCTCCGCCCAGTCAGCCCACTCCTGCCCACGCCTGGTCCTGTGGGGGCTCAGCCTCAACCTCACCAGGGCCAGCCCACTGTCCACTGGCTCTGAGACGTGGCCACAGATGACCACAGAATCCCCTTCAGAACTTGTGAGCTGCACTTTGGAAGACCCCAAACAGGCCAGAGCCCCAGGGTAAGGGCCAGAGTGGCTTGGACGAGCAGGCAGGACCCAGCCCGAAATGCCAGCCGCAGTGGACACACTGCTGCCCGAGAGCCTCTTGCTTTTGGCCACTTGGGGGTTGTCATGTTCTTTGCAAAGTGGCCGCTGCGTGTTGAGGTCCACTCTCTCTGGCCCCCTCCCTGCTGGGCCAGCTGCTGGCACGGCTGTCCAGGCAGGCTCCCTGCCCCCACGTGCAGGAATTCAGCCCCGGGTTTGCTGAACGCAAACACACTCAGCATCACGCTGGGCAGAGCCCCTGTGCTCGGGGTGCTGGCTGCATGTGGACACGGAGGCCTGGACCTCCCCTCACGCTCCTTAGCTTCCCGTTCAGGCGGCCCCTGGCCACCATGCTCCGCCCTTGGCCTGGGCCACAGCAGGGCTCCCGGCTCCCCCTTACTCGGCTGCAGCCCTGTGTGTGCACTGGCCCCTGTACAGCTGCTCCCGGCTGCAAGTGCCCTCACACGCCGGGTTCTGAGTCCAGCACTGGGCAGTGCCAGGGACAGGGAGGAGGGGACCGCCTGTCCCACAGGCCACTGCTCCACGGAGCACCAGTTGACCCCAGACCCCCCAGAGCCATGGGCCCTCCTCCCAGGCCCAGGGAAATTGTCACCACCCCCCGGGAGGGCCCGTGCCATAGCCCGGGAAATAGCAACGCTTGGCTTGATGGCTGTAAGGAACTGCGATTATCAAACATCGTCCGAGGTGTTCACAGCCAGGTCTCTCCACGGCGGGGCCCTGAGACCCTCGCCAGCACAGTCACCCCCAGTGAGGAGTAAGTGGACCTCACCGCGAGGCCATTGTCCTCAGCTCTGGGCCCACATCCCTCCTCTGGCCCTAAGCCCCCTGACCCCCACTGGTCCCACATGGTGGCTCAGGGCTGGCCCTGCCCCTGCACAGCCCCCAGCCCGCTCCCTCTCCCGGCCAGGCCTGACCCAGGCAGCCTCTGGACCACATCCACCTGCCACTTTTGCCCCCACTCCCCCCTTTCCAACCTCCCTCTGAAAATTCCCCAGCCACCCCATTCCAGCCGAGACCTCCCCATCCCCCCAGTCACCCCAGAAGTGTTCACACAGTGGGGCCGGGCGTCGACCTGAGTTCACTACCAGGTCCAGGGCCAGGACCTCACACCAGCAGGAACCTGAACAGGAAGGCTGAGCAGGTGCTGGGCCTCCATTGGCTGAGAGGAGGGGGCTCACGGGAGGTGAGAACTGGTGTTCACTCTGACCCCGTTCTCCGAGCTCCTCCTGTGTGCTGGGCCTGCGGCTGAGACTTCACGTGTGTTTTTCATTATTTGCTGACATGGCACAGAAACAGAGCATCGATTCATACTGATATATGAGGAAGCTGTTAACGGAGTAGATCCTAAGAGTTCTCATCGTAAGGAAAATTCTTTCAAAATTTTCTCTTGATTTTTTTCCTTTTTGTCTCTACATGAGCTGATGGTGCAGACTGGTTGGTTCTATCGCTGTCACTTCCCACTCTTTGCGAGCCCATGAACCGCAGCACGCCAGGCCTCCCTGTCCTCCACCATCTCCCGGAGCTTGCTCAAACCCATGTCCATCGAGTCGGTGATGCCATCCAGCCATCTCATCCTCTGTCGTCCCCTTCTCCTCCTGCCTTCAATCTTTCCCAGCATCAGGGTCTTTTCCAATGAGTCAGTTCTTCACATCAGGTGGCCAAAGGATTGAAACTTCAGCTCAGCATCAGTCCTTCCAATGAACACCCAGGACTGATTTCCTTTAGGATGGACTGGTTGGCTCTCCTTGCTGTCCAAGGGACTCTCAAGAGTCTTCTCCAACACCACAGTTCAAAAGCATTAATTATTCAGCGCTCAGCTTTCCTTATGGTCCAACTCTCACATCCATACAGGACTACTAGAAAACCATAGCTTTGACTAGACAGACTTTTTGTTGGCAAAGTGATGTCTCTGCTTTTTAATATGCTGCCTAGGTGGGTCATAGCTCTTCTTCTAAGGAGCAAGCGCCTTTTAGTTTCATGGCTGCAGTCACCATCCACAGTGATTTTGGAGCCCAGAAAAATAAAACCAGTTACTTCACCTTTCCCCCATCTATTCATCATGAAGTGATGGGACGAGAGGCCATAATTTCAGTTTTTTGAATGTTGAGCTTTAAGCCAACTTTTTCACTCTCCTCCTCCACTTTCATCAAGAGGCTCTTTAGCTCCTCTTCACGTTCTGCCATAAGGGTGGTGTCACCTGCATATCTGAGGTTGTTGCTGTTTCCCCCAGCAATCTTGGCTCCAGCTGTGATTCAGCCAGCCTGGCATTTTGCATGATGTAATCTGCATGTGAGTTAAATAAACAGGGTAACAGTATATAGCTTTGTCATACCCTTTTCCCAATTTTGAACCAGTCTGTTTTTCCTTATCTGGTTCTAACTGTTGCTTCTTGGCCCACATACAGGTTTCTTAGGAGGCAGGTAGGGTGGTCTGGTGTTCCCACCTCTTGAAGAATTTTCTACAGTTCGTTGTGATCCACGCAAAGGCTTTAGCATAGTGACTGAAGCAAAAGCAGATGCTTTTCTGGAATCCCCTGGCTTTCTTTTTGATTCACTGAAGGTTGGCAATTTGCTCTCTGCTCCCTCTGCTTTTTTTAAACCCAGCTGGTCCATCTGGAAGTTCTCGGTCATGTACTGCTGAAGCCTAGCTTGGAGGATTTTGAGCGTGACCGTGCTAGCATGTGAAATGAGCACAGCTGTGCGGCAGTGTGAACATTCTTTGGCGTCGCCTTTCTCTGAGATTGGAAAGAAGATTGACCTTTTCCAGTCCTGTGGACGCAGCTGAGTTTCAAGTTTGCTGACACTGCACAGAAACACAGCACTGATTTATGCTGGTGCACATGTGAGCTGTTCACAGAGGTCTCAGGAGTTCTCACCGCAAGAAAACATTGTTTCAGATTTTCTTTTGGCTTTTCCCCTTGTTGCCTCTATGTGAGCTCGGGGATACTAACCAGACTCACGGAGGGAGTCGTTTCACGCACGGGTTAGTCAGACCACCATGCTGTTTACACCTACACAGTGATGTAAGGTAATTCTGTTAATTATATCCCAGAAAAGCTGAAAAATTACCTTGTGTATTCTGTGACATGATTGGGCTTTGGGAACAGTGGCTGAGGTTGACGGAGGTGGGGCTGGGGACGCTGGGTCCTGATGCCCGTCTGGGCAGCGCCTCATGGACCGGCCTCCAACAGCGACGCCTGGTGGAAGGGGCGGGAAGTGCAGTGGGTGGAATGTGAGCTCCGCCCCGTTCCCTGCCCGCTGGACTAAGAGGGAGGCGGAGCTGTGGGCCTCGGGGCAGGGGTGGGGGGTCTCAGAGAGGAAGCACTAGTCTTCTCGCTGTCAGGCGTGTGTGTCATCAGTGATACACATATAATGTGTGTGTGTGTGTGTGTGTGTGTGTGCTTAGTAACTCAGTTGTATCCAACTCTTTTGTGACCCCACGGACTGTTGCCTGCCAGCCTCCTCTGTCCATGGGATTTTCCAGGCAGGAATACTGGAGTGGCTTGCCATTTCCTTCTCCAGGGGATCTTCCCCACGCAGGGACTGAACCTGGGTCTCCTGTACTGGCACGTGGATTCTTTACCATCTGAACCACCAGGGAAACTCATATGTGTATGTGTGTGTGTTTGTGTGTGAAATACATATATATGTACATACACATATACATGAAACTAAAGGAGATTCCCCACGAGGATTATGGATTCTAAAGGGAATAACTGCAAAAGACTCTAAAATAAGCAAAACACAAAATTAGTTCCTTTTCTAAGAGCGCTGGAGCCTTGGAAAGCTGTCTGATCCCACAGAGGTGCGTGCCTTCGTCTGTGGCTAGGCCATCCTATGACTCTGAGGAGACAGGTGTTTACCTGGAGAAAACTGTTAGCAATGCAAACACTTCCTCCAGGTCAGTTCAGTTCAGTCGCTCAGTTGTGCCCAACTGTTTGTTACCCCATGGAGTGCAGCACGCCAGGCCTCCCTGTCCATCACCAACTCCTGGAGTTTACTCAAACTCAAGTCCATTGAGTCGGTGATGCCAACAAACCATCTCATCCTCTGTCGTCCCCTTCTCCTCCTGCCTTCAATCTTTCCCAGCATCAGGGTCTTTTCCAATGAGTCAGCTCTTCACATCAGTTGGTCAAAATACTGGAGTTTCAGCTTCAGCATCAGTCCTTCCAATGAACACCCAGGACTGATCTCCTTTAGGATGGACTGGTTGGATCTCCTTGCAGTCCAAGGGACTCTCAAGAGTCTTCTCCAACACCACAGTTCAAAAGCATCAATTCTTTGATGCTCAGCTTTCTTTATAGTCCAACTCTCACATCCATACATGACTACTGGAAAAACCATAGCCTTGACTAGACGGACCTTTGTTGGTAAAGTAATGTCTCTGCTTTTGAATATGCTGTCTAAGTTGGTCAAAACTTTCCTTCCAAGGAGTAAGCGTCTTTTAATTTCATGGCTGCAATCACCAACTGCAGTGATTTTGGAGCCCAAAAAATAAAGTCTGACACTGTTTCCACTTTTTGCCCATCTATTTGCCATAAAGTGATGGGACCAGATGCCATGATCTTAGTTTTCTCAATGTTGAGCTTTAAACCAACTTTTTCACTCTCCTCTTTCACTTTCATCAAGAAGCTCTTTAGTTCTTCTTCACTTTCTGCTATAAGGGTGGTATCGTCTGCATATCTGAGGTTATTGATATTTCTCCCAGCAATCTTGATTCGAGCTTGTGCTTCTTCCAGCCCAGCGTTTCTCATGATGTACTCTGCATACAAGTTAAATAAGCAGGGTGATGATATACAACCTTGACGTTACTCCTTTTCCTATTTGGAGCCAGTCTGTTGTTCCATGTCCAGTTCTAACTGTTGCTTCCTGACCTGCATACAGATTTCTCAAGAGGCAGGTCAGGTGGTCTGGTATTTCCGTCTCTTTAAGAATTTTCCACAGTTTATTGTGATCCACACAGTCAAAGGCTTTGGCATAGTCAATAAGGCAGAGATAGATGTTTTTCTGGAACTCTCTTGCTTTTTCGATGATCCAGTGGATGTTTGTGGCCTTGCAAAGGATCTTTGCCAGATGGGGAACAGAAATCAATTCAGATCAAATCCTGTTCGAATCAGTTGTAGCATTTACTTGTTTCTCATTAGTCACTGATTTCAATAAAAATTTTGACATGTATTCAGAGCATATTTTTACAACCATCATGATTATACCCTCTGTTACAACTTGTCCTCCAACAGTTAGCTATGATCCCGATAAAAATTTCAATGTTTTTTTTTTTAGGAAAAATGATTCTAAGGTTTCCATGGAAGCCTGAAGGAATCTTCAAGAACACAGTGGGAGGACTTGCTACTCAGAAATTCAGCTGATGGTAAGACTGGAGTGTTTCCTATAAAATAGGCTTGAAATGGGATAGATGATGAAAAAACACCCTCTCATTTAAGAATACTTCATGCATGGCAGAGGACTGGGGGACAAATGGTCTTTCTAAGAGCTGTTCTGTGACATTCCCGGCTGTCCAGTGGTTAGAACCCAGGGCTGCCACTGCAGGAGGCGTGGGCTTGGTCCCAGATTGGGGGCTGCTGCTGCTGCTGCTGCTGCTAAGTCGCTTCAGTCGTGTCCGACTCTGCTGCATAGACGGCAGCCCACCAGGCTCCCCCGTCCCTGGGATTCTCCAGGCAAGAACACTGGAGTGGGTTGCCATTTCCTTCTCCAATGCGTGAAAGTGAAAAGTCAAAGTGAAGTCACTTAGTCGTGTCCGACTCTTCGTGACCCCATGGACTGCAGCCCACCAGGCTCCTCCATTCATGGGGTTTTCCAGGCAAGAGGACTGGAGTGGAGTGCCATTGCCTTCTCCAGATTGGGGGTTAGTGGGTCGGAACTAAGATTCTGGGTTAGTGGGTGGGAACTAAGATTCTCCACATCACGCTCCATGGCCAAAAGAAATTTAAAAAGAATTGCTAGAACAACTGTATGTCCATATGGAAAAAAACGTAAGTGGGCTCTGCCTTACACATCTCACACAGAGACACTCACACACACACTCAGAGACACACACACACACTCATACACACACACTGCAGCAGGGTGAAGACCTATACATGAAGATGAAACTATAAATGTTTAAAAACATAAATCTTCATGCTTCAGAATAAAAGAATTTCTTAAACAAGACACAATGAGCACCAACCCTAAAGGAAAAGCCTAATAAGTCAGACTGCTCTAGAATCTAAACCTTCAGCTCACAAGCATCATCACTGGGGACACAGAAAGCCCGCAGAGGAGGGGAGACACTTGCTCGCATTTTTACGTAAGCTTTAGAGTCGGCTCGCCCCTGCCTGCAAAGCAGCCTTCCGGGGTTCTCCTTCCGGAGTCTCCTGCGTTGACTCTTCATGCTAATTTGGGGAGAAGTGCCCCCACAATGATCCTGGTTCTCCAGTCCACGGGCGTCTCCACTTGGCTCATCCGCAGCTCCTCTCAGCCGCGTTGTGTATCCACAGTTTCAGTGTACGAGTCTTGCACGCCTTTTGTTAAACTTACCCCCGAATCTTTGACTGTATTTTCGCGCCACTATGAGTGGAATTTTTAAAGGTTCGTCCTGGACGGTTGCTTGTGTATAAAATATGACTGCGTTTCCTGTACTGTTTCTGTATTTTGCAACCCTGCCGAACTCATTCAATAGCTCATTTAGGGAATTCCTTAGAGTTTTTTACCTACCAAGTCATGTCACCCACAGAAGACAGTTTTATTTTTTTCCTTTCCAGTCTGATGGTTTTAAATTTCGTCCTTTTGCCTTAGTGCCCTGACTTGAATTCCTCAGTGGAAAAAGACAAAAAAAAAAAAAAAAAGATGAAAGGAAAAATGTCCCCGAGAAAATGGCAGAACCTCTCCCAGTTCACCTTAAGGTAAAGCCCTTGTCACTCAGGGGGACCCTCCAACGTGAGAGACAGCAGCTGGGATGAGACACGGCACAAGAGGCTCTGAAGTACACAGACAATGAAAGGGACAGAGACAAAGCTGTAAGCTAAATGCAAGCATTATATTTCTTATATAAGAAATATAAGTATTATATTATTCTCAGGGAAATAAGATGACATTACATCTATGAGTAAGAGGGGAATGACCAAACTTTCAGAGCACAAACATTTGGAGGATTAAATTATGAAGGCAGAAACAAAAATATTAAACAGAAAAGTTAGATGAGAAAGTCTAGGGCATTCCTTAGAAAGCAGAACCGAAAGCCAAGGGTGGAGAGAAAAGGAAGAGAGTCAGCGTATCAAGTCCGAGCCCCAACATCTGGCCAATGGGGGTTCTAGAAGGAAGAGAGGAGAAGGAAAAGGAGGAGACAGAAGGACAAAGCGTACCCGAGCCGAGAGACATGAGTTTCCAGGTGGAAAGTGTCCCTGACCGCCTGGTAAGCTGGGTGAGCCAACGCTCACAGTGAAGGCACATTAGCCTAAATCAGCGAAGCTCCGCGCACAGGGACAGCATTCCATAACTTCTGGGGCAGGATGAGGCAGGACCAGGGATCAGAAGAATATCATGTAGTTTCTTAAGAGCAACACTCAGAGTCAGAAGACAATGCAGAAATCCTTTCGAATGCTACTTAAAGTTTTCCAAACTCTAACACCACATCGAGTTACAGCATCCACTGTGAGTGCGGTTAGACTGAAAACTCCATGCACACAAAGTCTCACAAAATGCATTTCCCTCCAATGGCACCCCACTCCAGTACTCTTGCCTGGAAAGTCCCATGGACGGAGGAGCTTGGTAGGCTGCAGTCCATGGGGTCGCTAAGAGTCGGCACGGCTGAGCGACTTCACTTTAGCTTTTCACTTTCATGCACTGGAGAAGGCAATGGCACCCCACTCCAGTGTTCTTGCCTGGAGAATCCCAGAGACAGAGGAGCCTAGTGGGCTGCTGTCTATGGGGTCGCACAGAGTCAGACACGACTGAAGCGACTTAGCAGCAGTAGCAGTCTCCATAAAACGGTTAGAGAATGTACTTTCCCCCAGATGAGAAACATTCCTCCAAGAAAGAGGAAGGTAAGGGAGGGGTCTAACACAGGAGGGAGGGACGGTTTCCCGGGTTGGTGACAAAGGGAATTCAGGATTCAGGCCGCTTTAGGAAAGCAGTCTGTCCAGGGGAGATGTGAAGAGCGAGCGCTCCAGGAAGGATGTCTCAGAACACAGACATGGGCAGGATTCCTAATGCTTTACTGTACTGACTGGGGATTCCTTCCTCCGGAAATTCAGGGGTGTTGCAAAGAGTTGGACTCGACTGAAGCAACTTAACACCCATTCACTTAAAAATTAAGCACATGAAAAAAATTAATTTGAAGGAAAATTTAAGTGTGTACAAGAGAGGTTGTGGGCCACGGTGGGTCTTTCGTGAACGTCCACAAAGCAACTGTAACACGAATAGTAAACACTCATTTCAGCCCAGACAGAGCAGCAAGCCTGTCCCGACAGCCTTCTCCCTGGTTTGCGCCCCACCTCCCAGGCACAGGAACCAGAGCAGGAAGGGCCCGGGGAGTGGGCGTCTGGGCACCTGTTCCCTCGGCTCCTTGACTGGGCCGAGTGCCCCCAGAGCCACCCTCTCGTCCAAGGCCCTCGCCCACAGGGGCAGCACCTGCCCTGGCTCCTTCCCTGGGACCACAGCCAGGCCCCACTGGGGCCCCGGGGGCTCCACAAAGCTGCCCTCCCTGTGTGGGGTGTGCTGTGTGGCCTGCTGAGAATGGGACTTGGGGGCGGGGGGCTAATGGGGAAACAGAGGAAGAGCTGAACCTGAGAATCAAGAAGGGAAGGTGCAGGCGCATTCCTGAGGGTTTGGAATGAAACTCGGAAGAATCAGCTAGAACTGCAAGTGGGCCCCTCTGGGGAGCCCAGGTCAAGTTTGAGGACTACGGTTGGTCCTCTCATGACCCTGTGGTTAAGGAAATTGGGCCATGAGCCTCCACGATGAACACCGAGGCCAATCGAGGTGATGGAGAGAGTGTACATTTGGGCAGTGGGTGCTGACCTGGTGCCAACACATGGCCCAAAGATGAATGCAGGGTTGAAAGGGATAGTGCAGAGCAGGGGACATTCCGGAAAAGGAGAGGGGGCCACCCAGGGTGGGGGTGTCTGGGCCCCACAGGCACAGCGTGACAGAGCTGTGCTTGCTCACAGCCCCTAGCTCTGCGCCCTGCATCCAGAGCGACTTCAACGCTTCTGGGAAATCAACATGGTGGTCTTGGAACTCAGAAGCCCAGGAGGCTGGGAGAGGTGGCCTGGGTGCACGGCCATGCTGGAGGAAAGCTGGCTGCATCCCCAATGGGCATCCAGGGGTCCTCAGTGTGGCCAGCTGCAAAGACAGCTGCGTCCCGATGAAGTGCCTGGCAGGAGAGATGGGCTCATTTCCCCCCAGTGGCCAAGGAAGTCCAGGCTCCAAGGAATGAGGAGAATCGAGTGGAACCCCCCACAACTTCTGAGCGTTCTCCACAGTCTCTCCTCACAGGGGCTCGGGAGCATCGGGCAGCTGCTCTTGGGAGCCAGGGGATGCAGAGTTCCTGACCTGCGTAGAGCCACTCCTTCCCAGACTGCACAGCTCAGGCACGCTGGGATGGCCCTGGGCGGGACCCTTGCCTGTGGGCCTCTGGTCGCCCCTCTCTGGGTCCAGCGAGCTCACAGACTGCAGACCCTCCTGGTTATGGAGCTGGGGCTCATGTCATCCAACTGGCCCCTGCACACCTTGAGCTTAACCTGGGGCTGCAAGACGGGGGACCTTTCATAAACCCTTTCTTGGGGGAAAGAGGAGGGCCCTTCTGACCAAGCTGGAAATGGGAAGGAAAGCTGAGTGGGGTAGAGCGGGGAAGACTGCGGCCTCCTGGGCCCTGGGCCACCCACTGGTGAGTTCTGCACCGCATCCTGCTGTTTTCAGCAGCCTGGCCTCTCTGGAGTCCGCAAACCAAGAGCAGAGGTGCGAGGCGCCCTGTGCGGGCGGAACCCACCTGAGAGCAAAGTCCAAGCGCTGCCCAGCCTGCCATGCACCATGCGGCCCTCCCACAACCCAACCCCGCCCCGCCCCGCCCCGCCCCGCCCCGCCCCGCCCCGCCCCGCCCCGCCCCGCCCCGCCCCGCCCCGCCCCGCCCCGCCCCATCCCAGCCCCGCCCCGCCCCGCCCCGCCCCGCCCCGCCCCATCCCAGCCCCGCCCCGCCCCGCCCCATCCCAGCCCCGCCCCGCCCCATCCCAGCCCCGCCCCGCCCCATCCCAGCCCCGCCCCGCCCCATCCCAGCCCCGCCCCGCCCCATCCCAGCCCCGCCCCCTTCACAGCCCCGCCCCGCTCCCACGCCCTGCCCAGCCCCGCCCCTTCACAGCCCCTCCCACGCCCTGCCCAGCCCCGCCCCAGCCCCGCCCCTTCACAGCCCCTCCCACGCCCTGCCCAGCCCCGCCCCAGCCCCGCCCCAGCCCCGCCCCTTCACAGCCCTGCCCCGCTCCCATGCCCTGCCCAGCCCCGCCCCTTCACAGCCCCGCCCCGTCCCGCCCCCTTCACAGCCTCGCCCCGCCCCCGCCGCGCGCACGTACCAGCCGGCGGATCTCGCGCTCGCACTCCTTCTTGATGCGGGAGATCTCCTCCTGGTGCAGGTGGTACACGCTCCTGATCTCCGCGGCCTTGATCTTGTCGGCGCGGATGACCAGGGTCAGCGCCTCCTCCACCTGCCTCTTGGCGCCCTTCAGCTCCGAGATCTCTTGCTGCATCTTCACCTTCTCCACCTCGAAGCCCTTCTTGGCCTCCTCCTTGGCCTCGGACAGCAGCACGGTGCGCGCCCTGTCGGGGCCGCCGTCGCGCACGGCGTGCAGCAGCGCCTGCAGCCGCTGGTTCTCGCTGTCCTTGGTCCTGATGACGCGCAGCAGCTCGGCCTCATGCTGCCGCAGCAGCGCCTCCCGCAGCGCCTGCAGCTCCTTCATCTTCTCCTCGTGCAGCTTGGTCCTGAGCTCGGTGAGCAGGACGGCGCTCTTGTGCTGCTCGTGCTCCCGCACCTGCCTGAGCTCCTGGTTCTTCTCCCTCTCCACCCGGCCGACCTGCGGCACAGAGAGGCACGGTCGGCCCGGAGCCAGACTGCCGGGACACCGAGCGCAGCGTTCGGAAAGGCTGTGTGCTCTTGCAGAGTTGGGAGCTACCATAAGGTCTCGTTAAAACACGGGTTGAAAACAGTCAAGCCTCGTGGGTTAGCAGCGTGATATTATGCACCCAGGAGGCTCCAACCCTGGAAGCAAGAGGGCAGACGCACGGGTGTCCGGAAACCTGCGTGCTCAGGAGGCTGAAACCAGCACCTCTCAAACTAATCCGCCAAGGAGGGGCCACGGCCGTCGGGGGCAGGGGGTGGGGGCTCCTGCCCCCCGGACGGCTTCAGCCCAAACGACGGGAGTCTCACTTACCTTCTATGACACTCTCAGCAAAGGGAGGAACCAGCGCAGGCCGGGTGGGGGCGGGGCGGGGCGGGCGCCGGGTGTGGGGGCGGGGTTGGGGGCCCACCTTGCTCTTTTCCTGCTGCAGCTCGATCTGGATCTCAGTGAGCTTGGCCCGCAGGTCCTCGTTGGCAGCCTGCAGGGCGGCGAGGACCTCCGCCTTGTCCCCCTTGCTCCGGCCGCCGGCGCCCTTCTTGGACATGGTGAGGGTGGCCCGAGGGGCAGCCGCGCGTCTGGGCCGATCGCCTGCCTGTGGTTCCTCTACATCTTCTCACTCACCTGAGGGGAAGCGCGCTGTGAGCAGACCGCACGGGCCTGGGGGTCCCACGAGCGGGGTGCGCGGGGATACATCTGCTGGCCCGAGTCTGCGGCCGGACTGCCCACCGTGTCACAGCCTGCAGGGGCCGCCTGCCCTCCGCCCACACCCCTCTCCATGGAAGCACATTCCTCCTGCCTCTCGGGTAACAGACTCTGGGGACCAAAGTTAGGGCCCAACTTCTCACAGGGTGTGTGGCAGGCGGATGGCGGGAGCGGGTGTGAAACACGAGCTTCTCTGACACGAACGGAGGGGCGTCTGGGACCCCTGGGGCCCATGAACCAGCTTGGAAGGGGTCACACCCTCAGCCCAGGAGACCGAGCCGACTCGGCGGGCGCACGCGCACCCTGGACCGCCTGGGCACTGGGCCCCACCCTGGCTTTTTCACCCGTCACCCCGCCTGGATGCCTGAACCCGCTGGCCCAGGCCTGGGACGGCCCCCACTCCCCCGAATCCCAGCGCCCAGCACCCAGTGTGAGACTGGGAGAGCCCACTAGCTTTGCCTGGATTAAAAGGCAGAGGGGTTCTGGGTCTGCTCCCCTTGCTGCCTGGCCCCCCGCACCTGCCTCCTCACCGAGACACAGAAGTGTCCCAAGGTGTCCCCAAGGCCTCCATCCTGTGCTCATACATCCACCAGGCGCACGGCTGAGGCTCTTCCAGGCCAGGCCTGGGAGTCCTGCAGGACCATGGGTTCCCGCTGGCCTCCTGGAGCTCCGGGTGGGGGGCTCGACGACCCCAGCTCTCAGCCTTCTGTAAGCAGGGGCCTGGCCCCACGGTTGCCCTGCAGTGTCCCCAGCCGCCTGGCCACCCTCCATAGGACCCCTGTGACCATTTCTGGTCTGTTCTCTGCAGTTGCCTTTAAGCAACAGTTACCAGACCACCTTCCCGGCCCCAGAAACCCCCGCCACCGTGTGTCCGCCTCAGCTCACAGGGAATTCGGAGCCCCTGTGCAACTGGCCGGCTGCCGTCCACCCCAGCTAGCATTTCTGCAATGTTTTCTGAAAACAGGCGTGCTATGTTTTACTTATTCTAAAATGAAACTCCGCAGGCCTTTCCTGGACAGAGAGGCAGCCTCACCGGCCATCTGAGAGGAGAGGAAGGGCAGGGTGAGATGAGGGAGAGGTCCGGGGCGGTGCCCACACTGGCCGGCAGCAGAGGGGCCCTCCCCGCTCCCCGGCCCCCCAGCCAGCCTGGCCCACCCAGCCGCTGGCTCGTCCAAACACAGTCCGCCCGCATTTCCTCCCACAGGCTCACACGGACTCGGGCTGCCTGGTACCCCTGCCTGCCGCCTGGACCCCGGGGCGCTGAGCAGCCTCTACCCAGGCCCTGGCCCCCCCGGCACCTAGAGCTTCCGTTCGATGAAATAACAGGCCTCGAGCCCCTGCCCGGCAGCCCCCTAAAGGCGAGGTCCTGCCTTTCCCAGCATGCATTCGGGCACAAACGGGAAGGGCGCTGATGTCACTCTTCATGGCAACGAGTGTGGGCAGACGGGCTCTCCCCAGAGCCCGCCGGGGGCGTGCGGGCTGTGCCGATGCCCACCCCGGGGCCGGGACTCCAGGGCCCCGCCTGCGCCCGGGCTGGGCCCCCAGGCGCGCTTGACGGGACGATTCCCGGAGAGCAGCTGGGGGTCCCCTCTCCCCACGCCCTACTCGCGCTGAGCGCATGCACGTTGAGCCTCGGGAGGGAGCGCCGCGGCGGCTCCGCCCACACCCGAGGAGAGGCGCGCACGCCGGGGGCACCGAGCCTGCGCGTGCCCCCGGGGCCCCTGCCCACCGCACGTGCTCCTCTGCACCCGCGGCCTGGCGCGCGCACGCCCACACCCCGAGAAGCGCCAGCTGCCACGGTGGCCTCTGCCCCCGGGCGCCGTCACGCTCCCCCACGTCCTTCCTGTTACCTGGGAGATGGACGGGGTGGGCGGAGGGCCGACAGAGGCCTTGGGAGGGCGAGGTCCAGCGGGCACCGCGGAGCCTCCCCCTCGGGGATGCCAGGGGCTCTGGCTCCCACACGGCAACCTGGATGGTGCCCGGGGCTGTGGCTCACTCTCTGAACAGCTGCTCAGAGCTTGGCCAGTGGGGTTCAGGCCTGAGCAGGACCCCGGGGAGGGGGCCTCTGCTGGACAGGGCCCTCGGGACCGATCCCAGGTTGCCCGGGTCAGCGCGGGGGCTGGATCTAGCGGGGTCGGCCCCTCCGCACTCCCGAGGGTCTCCTGTGGCCGAGACCCTCTGGCCCGCCTCTGAAGCCCACGCCGCCCATCCCGGACGGCCCTTCACGGATCCTTCGGGGACGACAGGGCACAGAGCCCCGGGCTGAGTGGTCAGGGTGAGGGTGGGGGCGGGGGCGCAGCAGCAGCTTGTGACCTGCGGTTCACGAGTATGGGGGCTCCCCGCCTCCACCTCCACCACCTCGCACCACCCCGGCCGCGCTCGGACCGCCCTCCCAGAACCCACCCCTTCTCCTGTGCAGCCCTGCACACGCCTCCCTGGCTTGACCGTCTGGCTGGCCTCACTAACTCCCAGGAGGCCCCCATGACCTCGGGGCCCAGTGCACGGCAGGCCCTCGGTCTCCGGGGAAGGCCCGGTTCCCTGGGAGCAGGGCTGAGTTGCATTGGGCCGCGCCAGGTGGACGGAGCCGTCCTTTCACTTGGAGCCACCGCCTGCGCCGCCTGAACCTCAATGCAGAACAGACTCAGTCAGGCCTCCGGCCGCCTGCTCACGAGGCTCGAGGCCGGGGGTGACGTGCTGGTGGGAAGGGGCTGTGGGGCACGACCTGGAGGCAGCCCCGCGATGAGGACGCACCTGAGCACCTCGGCACGCGGTTCGTGGTGAGAGCCTGCCTCGCGGTGCCGGCGCCTTCGTCTTGAGGTTGAATCAGACCCTCCGCGGCCGGCGTGACCTCTGCGCCTGCGCGGGAAGCCCAGGGACCGGAGGAGGGCGGGCAACTCGCCGGGTCCTCTCACTCTCCCCGCGCCAGACGGGCATCCACATGAGGCCCCAGTCAACCGTGTGCGCCTCGCTATGGTCCTTAAATGATCAGGTCGCTAGTGCAGTCTGCCCGCTCCCATCTCGGGGTCTCCGGGGAGGTGATAAAGCAAGCAGAAGAGCGCCCCTCAGGTCTCTGAGTGAGTTGTTTTGTGTTCGGAGGGTTTAGAGCGAAACACAGCTTGCGGCCCAGGGCGTGTTGGCAGCGCGGTTGGGTCACCTTGGAGTCTGGACACATTGCCCCACCTCGGTCCTGCCGGCCTCCATCCAGCTTTCTCCACGTGGAGCCTGCGGGCTGGTGCGCAGGTAGAAGGGAACCGCCAACACGCAGGCGTCACCAGGGTGACGCCCTAGTAAGGGGTGAGTGAGCAGGGTCACAAAGGGGCTCCCACCTTGCAGAGCCGGTCATGTTTGCAGGGAAGCTCTCTGGGTTAAGAGGCTGACCCAAAGCCAGCAAAGGATGCGTTTGATGCTTCTGGTCTGGTCAGTTCTGTGCAAACCCAAGGCCATGGTTGGGGGGGACGCTCTCTGTCATATCCCACAGGGACCCCTTAAGTACAGGCCATCGGACAAATGCCTGGAGGAGGGGGAAGGTGCAGCCGTGACGGCGGTGGGCAGTCATGGGGGCTGTAGGCTGCTGGGAGCAACCCCCAGGAGGGGGCGGTTCGAAGGCACCTCCTCCCGGACTTCAGACACACTGGTTCCGGAGCACGGTCTTTCAGCAAACTCACAGCACGGAGCATCTGCCTGAGGGACACACGTCCTACTGGACACGGCCTGGAAGCCGTCAGGGCGGGCGCACTCCTGCGGCGAGGCCCTCGCTGGTAGCGGCAAGCCTCTCGCTGCAAATCCGATGAAACGTGCGCAGAACAGGCTTGTCTGACTGCGCTAGGCTGACGCGACCCTTAGAAACACGTGCAGTGTTTTAATGAGTCTCTGGAGAGAGATTAGAATTCTTGAGGGTTTGGGCTGTGACCTCTATTTCTAACCACAGCATTCTCAAAGAAGTCACATGTGTGCTGATCTTGTGCACACCCCGATCGGAAGTAGAGTTTGAAGAAAATGGGGTGGCGGCCTTTGACCGGAAGGAAAGGGAACTTTCCAGTTCCCTCCCCGGGTTCTGGCGGCAGCCGCAGTGGAGAGCGGGAGGAGCCGGGAGGGCAGGGCTGCACACAGCCAGGTGGTCCCTTTTCCCTGTCCGCCTGCCAGGCACACGACCTCCCAGGGGTTTCTAGAAGGTTGTTCTCAAGCCCCCAAAGCATGAGCCTTCCCCAAGAAAGCCTATTAAACAGGTCCGGGCTCTCCAGGAGGAAGAAGGCCCAGGGGTCCACCCGGTGGGTGGAGACCCTGATCCTGGCCATCAGCAGGGAGGGGATCCAGCTCTGGGGGAGGAGCTCTGGGGAGGGAGCCCCTCTCAACCCAAATGTCCCAGGTGGGGTTGGAGGTCACAGGAGAGGAAGAGCCAGACGGGGCTCCGGGCTGGCGACCACCGGCGGGTGAGACGGTCAGCCCACCTGAGCCTGAGAGCTGGGGCTTTTCCAGTGTGGGATGTCCCCCCACGGTGACCATCACACTGGACAGGGGAGGTCCTCTAATGGAGAAGACGCCCGGGCTTCTCATGACGCCCGCGGCTCTCATCCGCAAGACCTCTGCCGTGACTTCAACACCCTCATATTTCCATCAGGTTGGCCCTGAGTCATCACTCCTAGCCTACAGAACTGAGCCCACCCCACGGTCCCTGTGTGTTGAAAGGAGACGTGTGTGACTCAAGCTGCAGCTCTGACTCACCTGTGAAGGAGTTAAAGGCTGAAGTTTCCTAGAGGTGCTGTGATTTATTCTTAAATAAACTTCAAGATGAGTGCCAATTCAGATGCAGCCTTGTGAGCTGATACAGAGAGACCCCGGCGTGCCCCCATGCAGCTCCCACAGGGGAAGCATCTTGAGACACCAGGAATCATGACCAAGACGCTGGCTTCCGGGACGTCACCGCAGAGACCATCCTGTCTCCATCTCCGCCCCCACCTTCATCCCCGCCTCAGCCCCTGGCAACCACCAATCTGCCCTCCACTTCTGTAACCTTGTCATTTCCGGAATGTTACAGAAATGAAGTCGTCTAGCACAGGACCTTTTGGAATCAGCGTTCCTCACTCACTGTAATTCTGGAGATCCGTCCAAGTTGTGTGCGGAGAGTTCACGCTCATTCGTGTCGACTGTGGTGGGTGTAGCACTCACAGTGTGGACACGGTATCCACTCACCCACTGAGGGACAACTGGTCGGTTATTGCAGATCATGCTGCTATAAATGTTCATGTCCAGGTTGTTGTGTGAACCTCGGTCTTCATTTCTCTGACACAAATGCCTAGAAGTGCAATTTCTGGTCAGACACAGTTGATCGTGTAGTTATTTAAGAAACGGCAAACCGCTTTCCAGAGAGGCTGCACCATGTGACTCTCCCCCGACCAGCGTGTGAGGGGTCCAGTTTCTCAGCATCCTTGCCAGCATTTGGTGTTGCTGCTTTTTTTTGTTTAAATTATTTTAGCCATTCTGATAAGTGGTATCTCATTGCGGTTTTATTTCTTTTAACCTACTTTTTAAACTGAAGTATAGTTGATTTACAATGTTGTGCTATTTTCTGCTGTAAGCAAAGTGACTCAGTCTTATATATATATATATATTCTGCACCACACACATGCATTCTTTTCATATTATGGTTTACCACAGGGTGTTGAATGTAGTTCCCTGTACTCTATAGTAGGACCTCGTTACTTATCCATTCTACGTGGAATAGTTTGCGTTTGCTAATCCCAAACTCCCAGTCTGTCCCTCCTCTCCTTGTCTCTCTGTTTATGAGTCTGTTTCTGTTCCTTAGGTAAGTTCATTTGCGCCATCTTTTATATCCCACATATAAGTAAGAGAGAGCACACTGCTCTTTGTCATTTTCTTACTTCATTCACCATGACAATCTCTCAGTCCACCTGCTTGCTGCGAACGGCATGGTTTCCTGCTGTTCTGCGGTTGAGTGATAGTCCACTGTATATATGTACACGTCTTCTTTAGCTACTCATCTGCTGATGGACAGTTGGGTAGATTCCACGCCTTGGCTACTGTGAATAGTCCTGCTATGAACACTGGGTGCATGTATCTTTTGAATTATAGTTTTGTCCAGATGTATGCCCAGGAGTGAGGTAGTTGGATCATATGGTAATTCTATTTCTAGTTTTCTGATGACTCTCCACACTGTGGTCCCTTGTGGCTGCACTAATTTACATCCCCCGACAGGGTAGGAGGGCTGCTTTATCTCCATACCCTCTTTAGCATTTATTGTTTGTGGACTTTTTGATGACGGCCATTCTGATCAGTGTGAGGTGATACCTCATTGTAGTTTTGACTTGCATTTCTCTAATAATTAGTGACATTGAGCATCTTTTCACGTGCCTATTGGCCAGCTGTATGTCTTAGGAGAAATGTCTATTTAAGTCTTCTGCCCATAGTTTGGTTGGGCTGTTTATTTTTGCTGTTTTGTTGAGTTGTATGTGCTTATTGATATTTTGGAAATTAAGGTCTTGTTGGTTGCATTGTTTGCAAATATCTCCTCTGTTTAGGGTTTCTCTTGCAGTTCGAAAGCTTGTAAGTTTGCTGAGTCCCCACTAGTTTATTTTTGTTTTTATTTCCACTGCCTTGGGAGACTGACCTAGGAAAACATGGGTGCGATTTATGCCTCGCTGTGGCTTTGACCTGCATGTCCCTCACCACCGCTGGTAACCATTGCCGTGCTTGCCTGCCATCTGTGCACCCTCAGCGAGCTGTCTGCTGCTGACCCTCTGGCCAGAGAGGGCGGGCTCTCCTTGGGGCCGCTTCTCTCTGTGCCCATCCATCCATCTGACTTACTGGCCTCTTCAACTCCAACTCCAGGAGAAAACCCAGGGAGCTCACCGCTGTGTCTTCCTGGGTCTTGAGGTCCCTAGTTGCCCTGCCCTCTTCACTCCACCTTTGAGCCTCTTTATGTTTGTTTTAGACCAGTGTCCAGAGATTTTATTGTGCTAATGGGAGGAACAGGGAAAAGTATGTCTGCTCTGTCTTCTGGAGGCAGAAGGCCACAACTTCATGATCAAAGAAAAAAATCTTAGACTTGTGTTTTTTACTATTTCAGTTAGAATTTAAATCATAAGCATGATTTAAAATTTGCTGGCTCAAGTCTCAGGATCGAAGACAGACACTCTACTAAATGACTGCAGGGAATTCCCTGCAGGTCCAGTGCTCAGGACGCTGGTTTCACTGCTAAGGGCCCAGGGTCAGTCCCTGGTTGGAGGACTAAGATCCTGCAAACCGTGTACCGAGTGGCCAAACTTAAATGAATAGATGAATGTCGGTGGACACCACCCGCCTGTTTGAGTAAAGGGTCCCCAGCACTGCCCTCGAGTGAGCGGCTCTTGGAGACACGTGCCGTGTGAGCTGCTCTGACTCAGTCCTGGGAGGACGCCCCTCCTGAGACACTGGGGCTGCAGCAGCTACGCCTCTGCAACGTGAACCACTGAGCCTCCTCAGGTGTCAGCGCGAGAGTTTTGAAAAGAACAGAAGTGAGTTTATGCACAGCTTTGCTTCTGCCAAACCCATCACCTGGCTGGTCAGCGTTTAAAAATGGAGACGTCAAACAACCAGATTTCCAAGAGAGACTCTCGGGATCACCAGCCAAAGCCCCAGTTGTTCAGATGAGGAAACTGAGGCCTGGAGGGGGCGTGTCCCCGGAGGAGAGCCGGCTCCAGACCTACCCACCCCCTAACGGCAGGCGGCACCACGTGGCCTGGTCGGGTCCCCTAGGGGGCTTGTGATCAGAGGCAGCAGGAGAGACCCCAGAGGGCGACCTCTGGACTGAGCCAAACAGGCCGAGCCTGAAAGTCACTCCATGCTTCTGACTCGGGAAGCTCAAAGGAACCACCTCAAGAGCAACAAACTCTTCCAGAGGGGCTCAACCGTGCCCAGCACGGCGCTCAAATACATGCAAAGGAACACAAAGAATTCAGCCCAACAGTATACAATCACAGTGTCTGACATTCAATCAAACGTTTCCAGACCTGCAAAGAAGTAGGGAAATGGGAGTCTTAATGAGAGGAAAAGGATAAAGAAATGTGGGCACGAGGCGCACGCAGGGATTAGCAGACCAGGATATCAGAACAGCCGGAGCTCATAAAGCCACAGTTGCCGCAGCGCAGGGGCGACAGCAGCCTGTCAGGAAGAGAAAGAGAATAGACCCCACAGACCCACATCAATAACATAGAGCTTAAAACGCCATGTCTGAGGCAGGAAAATGCCTTGTGTGGCACTAACAGCAGAGTCACTCATCCCAGAGGAAAGGTCATAGACCTTAAACATGGTACCAAGTTGTCTAAGCTAGAACAGTGATTGGAAACCCACTGCCATTCATTTCAAAAATACGTCAACAACCTCTTCTTCAGTAAAATCTTTACATTATTCCTCTTCCCTTTGAAATTCTACCGACTACACAGAATAAGGTTATATATTATCCCCATTAGGATACTGGTTTTTTTTTTGATTGAAGGCTTCCACTGATCACCCTATCATATCTTTACAGGACAAGAAAATGTATGTAAATGGAAATTTACAGTTTTTACTGTGACCTTCAGCACTGAGGTTATAAAACGTCTTCCAGGTTGAGTGATCATTGCAATTATTATTGCTCTGCCGCTGCTGCTGCTGCTGAGTCGCATCAGTTGTGTCCGACTCTGTGCGACCCCATAGACAGCAGCCCACCAGGCTCCCCCATCCCTGGGATTCTCCAGGCAAGAACACTGGAGTGGGTTGCCGTTTCCTTCTCCAGTGCATGAAAGTGAAAAGTGAAAGTGAAGTCGCTCAGTCGTGTCCGACTCTTAGCGACCCCATGGACTGAAGCCTACCAGGCTCCTCCATCCATGGGATTTTCCAGGCAAGAGTACTGGAGTGGGGTGCCATTGCCTTCTCCAATTATTGCTCTATACTGGTTCAAATAGTACAAATATACTACAAATTCTGATAAATTATTAAGAAGTAAAATTGTAAGAGAAATACATCTCTGAATAAGCTGAAGGGGGCTGGCGATCTGAGTGTTTCAGTTAAACTTCCTCTCCTCCCTGGGTTTGGTGTCCCAGAGCTCTCCACTTGCGGAAGGTGGAGTCTGCCTTGCTTTGCAGGGGGCCGGGAGGTGAGGAGGGGCCTATGGGCAGCACCCCACCCTGGAAAGCCTTCTAAGTGTACACAGTTGGTGCAGTGGTCACTGCTTGAAGACCACTATCCCCCCCGCTGCACAACCAAACCAGTGGGCCTGCGGGCATCACAGGTACGTCACGGTCCCTGGGCCTGCCAGGGGCCTCCTGTTCTGACCCTGCCCTGGGCGCTGATCCTGGATGGTCCCAGGAAGGGTGCCCAGAGTTCCCAAAAGCCCAGAACAGGCTGCCCAGGATGGGAGGGCCTGGGCCCTAGAGGGGAGTGGGGGCTGCAAGGAAGAGGACGTTCTGGGAGAAACTGGCGGACGACACCCGGCTCAGGCCCCAGGGCAGTGGCCTGGCCACATTCTGCGCCTACCTCCACTGAGGCCCCGCAGAGACCACACAGATCCCGGAGCGAGGAACAGATCCTGCCACCATGCACTGATGGTTCTGACTGATCTGCCCTGGACCAACTTGAAATGGGCCTGGGAGGGATGAGGCAAATGCTTCTCCAATGGGAAAACAGTCTCTTTAGTCTAAATTACACAGTTTTACTAAGCAGGAAACACTTAGCTTCATGAATGGCCAATGAAAAAGATCACACAGCTCAGAAAGAGGCCCCGTGTTACATCTAAGGATAGAAAGCGTCATATTCACCAGCAAGGGGAGGGGACCGCTCACAAGCACTGGGGTGAGTAGCCGGCTGTTCGTGAATGAGAAATAAACCTGTGGAACACTGCCTTTCTGACATGAAAGTCTAAATGGATTAAGAGAATTAAAGGCAAAAAATCAAATCACTAAAACTATTGGGGAGATGCAGAAAGGAGCATTTCTAAAGTCTCCGGAAAGAGGATTTTTTAGGCTTAAAGGAGATAAAAGGAGCCCACAAGAGGCAATGGCACCCCACTCCAGTTCTCTTGCCTGGAAAATCCCATGGGCGGAGGAGCCTGGTGGGCTGCAGTCCATGGGGTCGTGAAGAGTCGGACACGACTGAGCAACTTCACTTTCATTTTCACTTTCATGCATTGGAGAAGGAAATGGCAACCTACTCCAGTCTTCTTGCCTGGAGAATCCCAGGGACGGAGGAGCCTGGTGAGCTGCCTTCTGTGGGGTCGCACAGAGTTGGACAGGACTGAGGTGACTTAGCAGCAACAGGAGGCAAGCTCAACAGATTCCACCACACAAAATCCTCACCTCGCTTTATCACCAGTGAGATGCAGTTAAGAAGCTAAAAACAAGTGGAAACATCATTTGCGATAAACACGACAGCAAAGCTCGTGTCTTTACTATGTTAGGAGATTGTGAAACTCAACAGTAACACTAAGATCTCACAAGATAAACAGGCAACTGTCAAAAGACATAACTGGCAAAAAAAGGGAATGAAAAGTGATTTTTCAAACATAGGAGAAAATTGCCTCCGCTTAAGATGTGGAAAGTCGTGAGAAAAGTCCCTCCTGTCGTGAAAAACAGCCAAGGGCCACAGAATCTGCCAAATTACGTGCTTCTTTGGGCCCAAGAAGAGGTTCCGAGAGAACCAAAGGGCGACAAGCCGGCCCCAGGGGACCCGGGCGCCTGAGCTGGCTCACCGTGGGGAGAGCTCAGAGGAAGAGCTCAGCTCCAACAGCAGCGCATCTCTGCGGGCTGGATGGGGGCCAGCACACCAGCCTGGAGTCGCTGGGCCCAGATGTGAGGCAGGCAGAGGGCAGGACGGATGCCCCACCTTCAGCCACTTCTACAGGCACAGCGAACGCCTCGGACGCTGGGAGAAGACCGGCAAGGCCTCTAGTCCTCAGGGTCACGGGGACAGGGTGGGAGGAAGCCCCTGCTTCCCCCTGCCCTGGGGTAGGAGTGGAGGGCCCTGGGGAGGGAGACAGAAGCCCTGGGGGTCGGGATCCTGCAGGGATGCAAGCAGGGCTGGGGGATGGGGAGGGGGCGGGAAGGCCGAGGAGAACCCCCAGGCACATGGGCCTCAACTCCTAAGGCTGGACCAGAAGAATGAGACCCCCTCCCCCAAACAAGCCTGCGCAGGTACAAGCAGCAGCGATCCAGGGCTGGGCAAGGAGCGCCGCTTCAGAGAGAGACTCTTTCAAGATGCGAGTAGGCTCAGTGTCCGACACCAAGGGCGGAGCGGGAACACACAGCGACCACCCCTCCTGGCCCCGGGCACCACACTGCACGGCAGCTCGAGGCCAGCATGGCTGGGGGTAACGCACCCTGACGCGCTTCCCTGCTGCTCAGTTCGGTTCAGTTCAGTTCAGTGGCTTAGTCATGTCTGACCCCATGCGGGGGTCCCTCAAACCCAGGCACTAACCCACGAAGACAGGTGCCCATTTCTGGCGTGCATGTTCCCTCGGTTCCACTGCTCTTCCACAGACAATGCCTGACATTCAACAAGAAATTATGTGACTCAGAAGAGAGGAAAACAGCCCATTGTCAACAAACAGAGCAATCAGAACTAGCTTTAGAGGTGCTACATTGTTGCAACTACCAGACAGAAAACTTAGGAATCAGATGAAAATAGCTACAATATTTACACGCTTAAAGCCCCAAGAAGTTCACGAGAGAAAGTTAAAGATCTAAATGGAGAGCTACACTCTGTGGATCACAAAACTTCATATTGTTACGATGTTAATTTCCCCAAAATTGAAATAGAGGTCAAATGCAGCCTCAAAATCCCAACGGACTTTGTTCTGTAAACATTGAAACGCTGTTTATAAACAGATGTGGAAAAGCAAAGGGTCTACATTTGCAGTTCGGGAAAATGTGACAGGCAATTTTGGAAAATAACAAATTTGGAGTTGGAAATTATCACCAGGACTCCCAGGCTGCGATAAAGCTACAGTAATACATGCACAATATATGGTGTTAGTGTATATGCCGCTTGCTCAGTCTGTGTCCTTTGCAACCTTTTGTGCTGTAGCCCGAAAGGCTCCTCTGTCCACGGGATGCTCCAGGCAAGAACACTGGAGTGGGTTGCCATGCCCTCCTCCATGGGACCTTCCTGACCCAGGGATTGAACCCAAGTCTCTTGCATCTTTTGCTTTGGCGGGCGGGTTCTTTACCCCTAGAGCCATCTGGGAGGGCCCATATATGTAAATATATATACATATAATATTAAGTGATGTGTAAGTAATGTACGATGCAAAGACACACAGATCAGTGAAGCAGAACCAAAAAAGAGCCCCATGTATTATCTGGACAATTAATATTTGACAAAAGGTATAAGAAAATTCGGTGGAGAAAAGACAGTCTTTTCAACAAATGGTGCTGTAACAGTTATGCATCTATATGCTGAAACAAACAAAAAAGGGAAAAAGAAAACCCACAGCCCCACAGCTCAGTTCATGTCTGGAAACCCAGTAGAAATAAATCATGGAACTAATGTGAAACTAGAACCACAGAATTTCCAGCTGAAAAAAGACAAAAATTTCCATGATCTTGGATTAGAAAAAAACATTCTTAGAGAGCAAAAAAAGGCACAAATATCATATAAGAAAATGTTGACAAATTAGACTTCATAAAAATGTAAAATTAGTCTTTGAAAGGTATGGTTAAGGAAATAAGAAGACAAGCCAAGGCTGGGAGAACATATTTACAAAACACACATCTGATAAAGGTCTGTCTCCAGCATATATATATATATATATTACGTCTCAAAATTCATTAAGAAGAAGACAACTCATCCAATTTAAAAACTAGCAAAAGATTTTAAACACTTGTCACCAAAGCGCTTCCCTGATAGCTCAGTTGGTAAAGAATCCACCTCCAATGCAGGAGGCCCAGGGCTGATTCCTGGGCGGGGAAGATCCCCTGGAGAAGGGATAGGCCGCCCACTTCAGTATTCTTGGGCTTCCCTTGTGGCTCAGCTGGTAAAGACTCCGCCTGCAATGCAGGAGACCTGGGTTCGATCCCTGGGTTTGGGAAGATCCCCTGGAGAAGGGAAAGGCTACCCACTTCAGTATTTTGCCCTGGAGAATTCCATGGACCATATTGTCCATGGGGTCACAAAGAGACACGACTAAGCGACTTTCACTTTCACTTTTCACTTTCACCAAAGCGAGTGAACAGATAGCAAATAAGCAAATGAGAAGACGGGCCTCCTCTCCTCAGGGACTCGCAGGTGAGGGCCAGCACCGCACGCCCGCCCCCACGGAGCGGCGGGCAATGGAGCCGGGGCCTCCTGCAGGTGCTGGCGGGCGTGAACTCGGGCTCAGCCACTCTGGGCTTTGCAACTGGGTCAGACAGGCGGGAGCCGCCCCACCCGGCATGCCGCCAGGCCTGACCCCACGGACACTCGCCTGTAAGGGTCTCAGGGAGCACTTGCCGCGGGGAGAAGTGGAGCGATGGGCTCGGAGGAGCCCCCAGATTCCACCCCCGCCCCCCAGCCCCACATCTGCTAAACGCCTCGGAAGGTCCTTCCAGCCTTGGGTTTTGCCTCTGCACCACCCTGAGACCAGAGCAGGACACAGTCATGGCTGCTATTTAATAAAACCCTGAGATGCGTGTATCAGCTGCCACGCTGGGGCCTGCCCTCAGACGAGCCTCAGACTGAATGTGCGAGACCCTGGCAAACGCCCCTCGGTGCTTTAGGAATAGCTCACCCTTCCTGCACACGGTCCACCTCCAAACGGCGCAGGAGCCGCAGAAAGGTCAGTCTGGGGGACCTCAGTGTGGGTCCGAGGTCCTTCCTGTTCCCAGTCACCCTGTAACCCAAGAGGGCGCGGGAGCTCAGGCGACCTCCAGCAGTGGACGTTGGGGGCACCTGTGGGAGAGTCTTCTGGGGGCGCTGCCCAGCCTCCTCCCGGGCCACGTCCCCTCAGCTCCACCACCGCTGCACTCGCATAGAGCTCTCCACATGCAGGAAGACCCAGGCGGCTCTTCGAAGCCAAAGCCACAGTGGGCCAGCCCAGCACCCACTCGCAGAGCCCTGGCAGAGGGCAGAGGCGCCCGACCCGGGGGCCGCACTCGCCCAGCAGGGAGCAGAGCACAGCTCCAACGTCAGAGCCGCCAGCCGCAGAGCACGCGGTCCCCGGGACCCACAGGGTCTCTTGGCCTTGAGCCTTCAAGACCTTCCGGCTGAGTCCCAGCCTCCAGGCTACCTGGGACAGAGTCCCCAGCGTGGAATGCCTTCCCTCCCCAGGTGTGGGCCTGGCTCCACTCTGAGGCCAGGCTGCCTTCGACCCCGTCCTCGACCCCCTGCTTGCTGCCCCTGGTGTGGGTCACCACAGCCTCTCCCCACCTGTTAGCCACGCCACCCGAGGTGGCCTCTTCCTGAGGTGTCAAAGGGACAGCAAGCGCCAGCCCAGCACCACGGCCTTGGGAGGGCGGTGCAGGGCAGCCCCCGGCCCGGGCTCTGGAGCACAGCTCGTCGTGGGCTGGGGACCACAGCCAGTGCCTCTGAGCCAGGAACCGCACCCCGCAGGCTCAGGAAGGAAGACGGGGTGACATCCTCTAAGCGGCAACCTGTTGCTGTGATCTGAGGCCCGGGCTTTTCAGTCCCTTACTGAAGAGGGCCGCCTCGGGGTCCGAGTGGAGAATTGGCAGCACCACCTGCTCTATGTCCGGCTCGATCGTTGGAAACTAAGGAACTCTGCTGTGTGCTCAGTCCTGTCTGACTCCTCACAACCCCACGGACTGTAGCCCACCAGGCTCCTCTGTCCATGGGATTCTCCAGGCAGGAACAATGGAGTGGGTTGCCATGGCCTCCTCCAGGGGATCTTCCGGACCCAGGAACTGAACCTGAGTCTCTAACGTCCCCTGCATTGGCAGGTGGCTCGCTGACCACCAGCATCAGCTGGGAAGTCTAAAGAGCAGTGAAAACCCGCACGGGGTGGGACCGCTCTGAACGGAAGCCCACAGTCCGATCAGCGGCGAGGGCACGTGCAGGCTCTCTGCTCGTCTCAGGGCAGGGGTCCCTGGTCTGGGGCTGATGCAGAGCTCATCCTACCCCCTACCACAGGGCTGCGCCCGGTGGTCCCACATTGTCAGGCAAGGTCTCCAGGTGGTGGGTCTACCCACCACCGTCTGCATGGGGACAGGACCCAGTGTGACGTGTGCGGCATTTGGATTTCATAAGCAAGCCGTCAAGTCCTCCCAGAGCCGAGGACGGAGGGCTTGGACATGCTGCACCACGTGGTCCTTGACCTCTACCAGGCAGGTGTTACCGACTTTCTAAAACCCCAGGGCAGCTCAGAGGCTGACCCCGGGTCAGTGGTGCCGTCGAAACGAGCTGAAGTCTCGCCGTGGCTGGCTTTACTCGGAAAGCACTGAGCACATCTGGGCAAAGGCCCAGCGCCACCTCGAGCATCTTCAAATCTGCAGCTCGGACCTGAGCTTTGCATGAACGGCAGAGTCAAAGGCAATAGTGTTTGCAGCTGCAGTCCACGTACACAGCTTCACGGCGAGCCCACTCACAATCCAACACGTGTCAGAACCATTTACGTTTGGCCTCTGACGGCCTTTCCACCGAGCCCGACCAGCTCCACTCAACTACTGATGTTCTCTGCACTGGAGGGACCAAGGCACGCATAACAACACCCGCTTCTTTCAAGGAAAAGTGCTGGAAATCAGGTAATAAGCTGCTGTCACCCCCAAACACGTGAGCCCCTTGCAGGAGAAAGGATGTCTGTGATTCTTGATTACGTTTTAAAGAGAAGACCCCATCCCTCCACAGGGCAGACAGATGGCAAGGGGGGAGCCATAAGCATGCCTGTTATTAAAAAAAAAAAAAAAAAAAAAACCTGGCCCAGGAGCCTCCCTCAGGCCACCCCACCCCCAGGACGAGGGAGCTGGGTGCTCGCCACACCCGGCTCGGAGACGCACAGCCCCCACCCCCTCCACCCCCATGGCTGCCCCCACCCGCCTCCACACACCCCCATGGCCGCTGGGAGACCGGCTGCTCTGAGCAGGGATCCGACAGCCGGCGCCCCAGGCCCAGCCATCCCCCAGATGCCGCAGGAGCAGAGCGAGTAGAGGGCAGGTGGGGCCCTCGTCCTCTGTGATGCCCTTTGCACACGTAAGACTTATCTGGCCCCTGCCCCCCGTGAACTTTCCAGCTACATCCGTGTGCACGCTGAACACAGGAGCCAGCTCACACGGGAGACCCGTGCAGAAAGCCCTCAGCCCCACCTGAACACGGCAAAGCCCCCGCAGCGATCAAAGCAAAGCACTTACAGCAGAGCCCCTCCGGTCCGCGGCCTCTCCTCCGCCTTCCTCTGACCCCGGGACGCTCTCTGCCGCCTGTGCAATCGGCTCCCCGGGTTCTGTGACTCAGCAAAGCACGGCTCCTCTTTTCAGATGGAATTTACCACGCGGTGACTACATCCAGGGGGAGGGACCAGCTCCTGCCATTTCCAAGCAGGATCGCAAGCAATCCAGAGCAGCTCAGAGATGCTCCAGGCAAACGGCCGCTCCATTCAGAGGCCTCGGGGAGGAGGCGGTGGGGAAGCTCTGCCTGGCCTGCCGGCAGCTTCTCTGTGTTCACGCAGCAGGAACCCTAGACTCGGTGTGTCTGGCCACATCCTCCCGGGAACTGCCACAGCGCTCCCCTCCGTGTCCAGCGCTCCAGGACAGCGCCCGGCCCCCTTACCTTTAGAGAACCTCCCCTAGATTCCATGCAGCTGTAAGGCCAGTAATATAAATGGGGAAGGAAATGGCACCCACTCCAGCATTCTTGCCGGAGAAATCCCACGGACAGAGGAGCCTGGAAGACTCCAGTCCATGGGGTCATGAGAGTTGGACACAACTTCGCAACTAAATAATAACAACAGGATATGAGTGAACTTCCAGCTTGAGGGTGTTCCTGGTGAGGTGATAGAAGGCATTAGGATCCGTTAAGCTCTGAAGAATGGAAACATAGAGATGAATACAATGCAGCCGGGCCCACCCGGGCAACGGATGAGCACACGGCTTGCCCTCTCTCAGCCTGGCCCTGTCCTGTCACGAACCCGATGGAAGCAAGGTGGTGCTTAGAACAGGCAGGGCCTCAGGGCTGTCCGAGCTTCAGGGCACTCGGAGTCCAGCTGCTCCGACTGATCAAGGAGGCAGGACTGGGCTGCCGGGGGCATCACACGCTGCCCTGCCGGACAGATCCTGCGGCCGTGCTGGAGTCCAGGCGGGAAACCAAGCTGCCAAGAAGTCAGGTAATTTGCCCAGGTCACCCCGCTGGCAAGTGCTGGGGCCATGATCCAAGGTGGGCCTGGAGAGAGGAGGGCGGCTCTGGGGCCGAGACCCAGACCCCACGCCCTGCCGAGGGGCACACGGGGCCCGGACGCAGGATCGCCCGCTCTGTGGGGTCTGCTCAGGCCCAGCTCAGGGCGGCGTCCTTCCAGGTGGGAGGCAGACCCCATGTGCTCTAACTGGGAAACGGGACTTCGAAGAATGCATCCTGAGGAAATAATAACGGTGCTTCTGTAGATTTTATGTAACAAATACTTTCACAGCACTTAGCCTGTGCCAGGCACTGTAAATAGAACCCAATTAGGGATGATCATGACAACATTGCCGTAACACACCAGAGAAACCTCCTCAGTGGAAGCCTGGGCGTCTGTGCCCCATCGCTGAGTCGTGTCTGCCTCTTTGTGACCCTGTGGACTGTAGCCCGTCAGGCTCCTCTGTCCATGGAATTCTCTAGGCAAGAACACTGGAGTGGGTGCCGTTTCCTCCTCCAGTGGATCTTCCTGAAAGCCCAACGACAGATGAGTTACACGAAGCACGGGTGAGCACGGGCCGCGGCGCAGCGGCACCACGCAGCACGGCCTGAGGCTCTGTACCGACGGGGAGACGGGGAACAACGCGCCGCTGAGTGTTACAAGCCTGCTGTGCAAAGTGTGTACAGTACGATCACGCTTCTATTGTTAAAAATAAGCATGTGCATTAAGCACAGACGCACAGAGCAATGGAATAGAACAGAGAGCTGAGAAATAGAACGGAGAGCTCGCACACATGTTCAAGCCATTTTTGACAAGGGTGCCAGGACCATCCATTAGAGAGAGGACAGTCTTTTCAACAAATAGTGCCAGAAAATCCGAGTATCCACCTGGGAGAGAATGAAGTTGGACCTCACCTCACACCACATGCAAAGATCGACTCAAAATGAAGGAAGGACCTAAACATAGGATCTAAAACAATACAACCTTTAGAAGAAAATACAGGACAAAAAGCTTCACAGCGTTGGACTTAAAAGTGATTTCTTGGCTATCAGGCAACAGAAGGAAAGACAGACAAATTGGACTTCGTGAACCTTTTTTAAAATTTGTGCATCAAATGACACTATGCACAGAGTGAAAAGGAAGCCCCCAGAATGGAAGGACACATCTGGGAGTCCTGCATCTGATGAAGGGCTAGTATCTGGACTACACGGAGAACTCCTGAAACTCAACAGCAAGAAATAGCCAGACTGAAAAGTGGACGGAGGCTTACCGTCTGTGGGAACTTGAATGGGACTTGTACCCTGCTGTTGTGTGAACTCGTGTAAGTCTTAATCACGCCAAGTTGGCCCACAGTGCTCATCGGCTCTGTCCTGTCCTCCTACTTTTCTGCCTATTCATTCTGTTAATTTTTGAGAGTTTGATATTGAAGCTCTGACTGAAAATCTTAGTTCATCTACTTAAACAGATGTAATGTACAGCGGAGCTACATGTAACTTTGTTCTGTATTTTCAAAGTCTCCTGTAAATGTGTTACTATACGCTCATAATTTAAAAGATAAAAAAATTAAAAATAAAAAAGTTGAGAAAGAATGGGAAAGGGCTTACACAGGCATTTCTCTAAAGGTGGACAGACAGCCAATAAGCCCGTGGAAGGACGCTCAGCGTCACTGATTGTCAGGGGAAGGGAAAGCTGCTCAGTCACGTTTGGCTCTTTGTGACTCCTTGGGCTAATACAGTCCAGGAAATTCTCCAGGTCAGAATACTGGACTGGCTAGCCTTTACTTCTCCAGGGGATCTTCCTAATCCAGGGATCGAATCCCGGTCTCCTGATGCAGGCGGATTCTTCACCAGCTGAGCCACAAGGGAAGGCCGAGAATACTGGAGTGGGTAGCCTATCCTTTCTCCAGCGGATCTTCCTGACCCGGGAGTCAAACTGGGTTATCCTGCTTTGCAGGTGGATTCTTTACCAACTGAGCTATCAGCGAAACCCAAGATATCACCCCACATCCATAAGGATGGATACTATTTAAAAAATGAAGCAATAAACAAATGCTGGCAAGGATGTGGTGAAACTGGAACCCCTGAGCACTCGTGGCAAGAATGTAAGATGACTCAGTAGCTGGAACACAGCGTGATGGTTCCTCAAAGAAGTAGAGTTACCACGTGATCCAGCAATTCCATCTCTAGGTATACACCCAAATGAACTGAATGCGGGGTCTGGAGATATTGTGTCTCTGTGTTCAGAGCAGCACAGTTCACAAGAGCGAAAAGGTGGAAATGCCCCCGGACGCATGAGCGCATGAGCAAAAGGTGATGTGTACACACAACTGAATATTATTCCAGCTTCAAAAGGAGGGAAATTCCACAGTATGCTACAACGCAGATGCACCTTGAGGACACGAGGCTATGTGAGACCATCCAAACCCAAAAAGACACATCACAGACTCTCACTCGTATGAGGTCCCTAAAGGCAGCCAGGCTCAGAGAGCAAGTCCATGGGCCTCCAGGGGCTGGGAGGGGGCGGGGGAGGGGCTACTGTTTAGAGGGAGTGGCTTTCATCTTGAGAGATGCAAAGGGCCGTGCAGATGGGGGTGGTGACTTGCACAGCAATGTGGGCGTGCGTTACCACTGGACTGCGCACTTACCCGGCGGGCCAGCGGTTAGGACGGGGTGCTTTCATTGCTGGGGTCTGATCCCTGGCCAGGAAACTAAGATCCTACAAGCCATGTGGTGTGGCCAGAAAATAAATGGAGTGGTTACGATGGTAATTTAATATTCGATGCATTTTAGCACAATAAGAACGGGGGAAACGTGTGCATATATATACATATTTGCGTGTGTTGAGGTCACAGAAGCATAAAAGGCCTGAAAGTGCGCGCCAAAGCAGGACATGTCTCTCCAGGGGTCAGGGGAGCTGCTCTCAGGGGAGCTGATCTCAGGGGAGCTGACTTTTGGACTGTACCTTCCCGAATTGTATGTACCTTGTAATGTGAATATATGTTTGTTTTTGGATTCAGAAAATATTGGCTTTCATTTTCAAACACACCTATACACACGCGTTTTATGTCACGCTGCGAATTCGCGCCCTGCCCACAGTCCCCCCGAAATCAGGGGCGAGGAACCAATGGCCTCTCCAAAGAGCCCACGCTGACTGCGGGGCGAGGAAAGCGTTACTGAGGACCGATGAATTTAGGAAACTTCAAAAGAAGTTTGTTTATTTAAATAGCACCTGTTTTTCTAATCCTGAAAGTAAAATGTGCTAATTATAGTGAATTTGGAAAGTAAAGGAATACATGAATAAGAAAATGACCGTCTTTCTTTGAGGAGCTGAAGTTTGGTTGCTGGCTTCAACCTGGGCTCTTGGAGATCCCCCGGGCTCTTGGAGATCCTGGAAACCATGGCTGAGCATTCAGGACAGAACGTGAGGGGAACATAGAGGGGCCAAGAGGCCACAGGGCGCAGCGTCCAGTTCCTCCAAGTGAGACCCGACCACGCAGCTCCCAGCAAACCCGAGGCCGCGGGCCTGACTGCCGGCTGCCCGCCCGGCTTCCACCTTTCCTGCCCAGGGCTGCGATGCCTGCTCCTCGGAAGCGCTGGGCTGCTTCACGATTCTTCCCAGTCCGGGCCTGCCGTGCGCTGTCTGAGCTCCAGACACCTGCCCTCCCCTGCACCTCTATCCCCAGGCCTGGCGCTCTCACAGCCAGCTCGTCTGCCACCGACCCCCGAGCCCGCTCTGCCTGCTGCAGCGCTGACCCCCCCCCCCCAGTGCTCCGAGGTCCCGCCCCTCCCCGACACGAGCGTGTGCCCGTCGTCACCATCGCGGCTGCGCGTGTCTTGAAAAACAGAATCGGTATCACACTGCTCGCACCCTTTTGCACTTTCTCTTTCAATCAACGCTACTTCCTCCAAGCTTACACGCTGGGCGTGTGCGTCTGCATTTGTTCGCACTGAATCCCCTATGTAGGAATACAGCACATCGCACACTCACCCCCACCCCACCCCTCAACGGAGAATAAACAGTCTGTTCCTCCAGAAAGGGCTACCGTGGACACCCTCGTGCACGTCTGAGGCCCACCTGCCCAGACATCTTCTAGCAGGGGTGGCAGGGGGTGACCTGGGGAGCGGAGGCCCCCGACTCACTGCTGAGAGGTAATGAACCGCTCTTGGAGCAGCACCCAGACCACGTAAGATGACCACCCCCGGCGCCTCACCTCGCCGACAGCCACTCTGCAGGGCCGGCAGGAGAGCTTACTGTTGCCCTGCCTTGCGGTTCCCTGACATACACATGCATTTCCCTGACACATGAGCTCGTCTTTGACGAGCGGATCGCGGGCCAGGTCTGTGCACCGCGCTCATCTGACCCTTCTCCCACCCTCTGTCTCTCCCGCGTCGGTCACCCTTCATTGCTTAGAGGGAGCCCATTACACACTCTGGTCAGTATCCTTTGTTGATGGTGTAATGTAACCAATGTATCTCTTTTTTCCCAGGATGTTTTTGCTTCTTACTGAAGAAATGCTTTCCTAACGCATGAAGACTTCCTCCCAGGTTTCCTTCTGAACATCTCACCGACGTGCTTCTCGCGGGGAAGCTGGCTGAGCATGCCGTCCTCTGCTGCTCGGCCAGGTTGGCCTGGTCCACCCTGGCCTCTCGTGTCCGCAGACTCTCAGCTGCCTGTTCCCTGGTGCTGGCCTCTTGGTTAATCTCCGCCCTGAAGCCCTTTTCCTCCGCCTTGTTGTTCTTCAAGTTTTGCCTCTCTTGGCCATTTATTTCTCTTTGTTAATTTGTCCAGAGCAATGAAAACCTGGTTGGACTTTGGTTGAAATCACACTGAACTTATGGATTGACCGAGAGAGAATCAACACCTCTTTGACACTGAAATCTTCTTCTACGTGGACATAGTACAGTTCTCCACTTACCTACGACTTCTAGAAACGTCTTTGTGGTGTCATTTTCTCTGAAAGGTTTTGCACAACTTTTGACACACTCACTCCTCATGCCAAGCATTGGAAATGCGTGCTACCCTCACAAGAGGCATTTGCGTGTATTGTGTCCCTGCCCGTGGGTCACCAGTGAGAAGGGGTGGATAGGAACACCGTGGATTTCTTCATATCCACCTTGTGCCAGCGACTCACTGCAATTCCTTTAGTGTCCACGGGAGGGCGGTTCTGTCTCTTCCTTTCCGATCTTCGTACTTCCAAGCGACTCCTCCTGTGTTCTTGTGCTGGGGGGATCCTCCACACACTGCCGAGAGGGAGTAGCGACATTAGCATCCTTCTCTTGTGTTCTTTCTTGAAGAGAAACGCTTGGTCTGTCATCGCAAACCACATTCGCCGCAGGATTCTGGAAGGTTCCCTTTATCAGGTGAAACAGGGCATCCGTACTCCAAATTTGCTAAGTGGCCGGGTTTTTAAATTTGCAGCTGGGTGCTGCACTTTATCAAACCCTTCTACTGGGTCTGTCAGAACAGTCACACTGCTTTCTCCCTGATCTTCCGGCGCCAGCCTGTGTCTGCTTCTGCCCACCCCCTCCAGGGTCACTTGCGGGGACCCACCTTCCCATTCCTCCTGACCGGGAGCTGGGGTCACATCATTCCAAGCCTCAATCTAGGGCGAGGCATGGTCTGGGCTCTTCAGGGTCTCCTGAGATGTCTCCCCGCTGGAGGGAGCAGACTCACGAGGTCCGGGTCACCTCGCGGGGCCGCTGGGTCCTTCAGCCCACGCTCAGGAAGGGTCTGAGCGTCGTGGGAGCCCAGTCCATCCAGCTGCGTTTTGCCTGCTCTCTGCTTTCCCACGAAGATGCAGCCCCCTGCCCTGGGAAAACACCCTTCTCCCTGCCAGCAGCAGCTGCAGTCCTGGCTCCCAGTGGGGTGGGGGGCAGAGGCGGCAGCTGAAACTTCCTCTCCCGGCTCCCAGGTCGACTGACCACTCTCCCCTCCTTCTTTCTCTCCACCCTCCCCCGTAAAATGAGCCGGGAGAATTCCGGTTGCTTCCACAACGCGTTCAAGGGCGTGGAGGAGGGAGAGTCTCCCTCACGGGCCGCCTCGCCGGCAGCTCCATTTACCTCAAGCAGCAGCCCTGCCCCAGCACACACAGCTTTGAAAACGTCTGCTTCCCCAGCCCCTCTGGCTCTGGGGTGAGGTCAGATTTCTCCTGGGAGCTGAGCCCTGTGGGTGAGCCTGGCGGGAGGGGCAGGTGGGTGGGCAGAGGTGGAGCCTGGGGACCCTAGCCCGGCCCCCTGCTCTGAGCCGCAGCTCCAAGAGCCCACTGCTGGCGGCCACCATGTCCACCCTGAGGCCGCTCTTGCAGCTCTCCGAAGCCTGGCAGCTCCATCCCTGAGGTTAGACGGTCTGAGGGGCTGCTCTCCAGGCTGGGAAGGGACAGACACAGAGGCCAGCACCTCTGGCCCCCCTCCCAGGATGGCTTGATCATCCATGTGCTGCCACGTACAACGCCGTCTTTATTTAGAAACACGTGAATGCTGGAGTTTTCAGAGTCCCTCCTGGTGTGCACGGGGGACCATTCACACTTTCATCCTCAGTAAACCTCCCTCCCTAGAAGGAGAGAGACTCAGTTGATCTCAGCTCACACTGGAGATGGGACACCCCCTCCCACGGGCCCAGGGTGAGCCCGCACCCAGGCTACCACCTGGCCTGCTCCTGGAAACCGATCTCTGTGTCCCCCGGTCCTGGCGGCACCAGACGCTTCCAGAAGAAAGCTCTCGGGGAGGAAGGACTCTCCTCCTGCCCACAGGGAGGGTCAGCAAAACTGAAGTGTGTTCTGTGTTCTAGCCTGGGCACCGCCACTGAACACCACACGAGACAGAAGCTAAGGCCTTTTCATTGGCGGCTGAACAAGTCCTCAGGATCAGGCAGGAGAGAGCTGTCACCCAGGAGTGTGGACCTGAGCCATTCCCACCCCAAGAGCCCGGGGGGACAAGCTCCCCGAGACCGAGGACGCCGGCCTGTGAGTACGGAGCCGCAGAAGGGGCCCCCGAGCTGGCTGGGCAGCTGGTCGTGGCGGAATCCTGGCCAGAGCTTTGCTTCCGAGTGGGCCTCCCGTCAGGACCAATCGCAACCTCCCAGCAGCCCGCGTCCCGCCCCACTGCTTCTCATGCGATCCTGTTCCCCTTCCCACACTCGCAGCCACAGGGCAGCCTGTGCGGCACGTGGTGGGCACGGTCTTGGAAGCACCTCCGTAGCTCTACCTGGTGGGTCCCACATTTCCAAGCTTCAATTCCTGGGCGCGTGTGGGGCGCTCCCCCAGGAAACAGAGGGAACTCAGCCTCGCGCCCTCCGCCCTCCCGAGGCCGCACACACCACACACCTGGGGCACCGGCACACCTGTGCCCCCGTGCAGGTAACACAGCCATGCGCCTCAGCTAGTTCCAGAGTCCCTGTCAACCGGGACGTCAGAAATGAGCACCTGTGGGTCCAGTGGTTAAGACTCTCGCTCCCAATGCAGGGGCCGCAGGTTCAATCCCGGGTTGGGGAGCGAAGATTCCACAGGCCACGCAGCCAAATTAAAAAGAGAGAGAGCAGGCGGGAGGGAGGGAGGCTTGGGGGGAGGAGACACGTGCGTGCGTGCAGCTGACTCACACCTCTCTACAGAAACTAACGCAACATCATAAAGCAATTACCCTCCAATTAAAAACAAAACCAGCTTGCTCTCGTAATCTTATAATTTGGAAGTAAAACATGATTATATATAAAATAATAATAAAAAGAGAGAAAGAAGCTAATTTCTCGGCCCCCATGTTCCGTTTCCACCCACAGCTGCCGAGCAGGTCCCTCACCCAGGGGGCAGCCCTGCGCCTGGAGTCACTCCCGGTCTGCAGCCAAGCAGCCCATGTCCCCCGCCTGCCGCTCTCATGAGGGTCTGAAGCCCACACTCCCCATCAGGCAGCCCCGAGGCCCTGCGATCCAGGGAAGAGTGGGTGCGGCTTACATGCAGGGGTTTAGCACGTAGCTGGCTGAGCCCCTACCTGGCCTGCAAGTGGCTGGAGCGTGGTCCTGCTGTTGGGGCATCCCTGGGTGCCCCCCTCCCCATGCCTGTCTGCCAAGGACACAGCCCACTGTGCCCAGCGCTAATTGGCTCATTTAATCTGAAGCCATGGCAAAGAATAGGCGCATTCACTCTGGGCCAGTGAGGTGGACGTTGTCCCAGGCTGGGACTGGACAGATGCCCCTGTCATGGGGTTAAAAACACTGGACACAGCTGCCCTTGTTCCTGCCGTGGGTGCCCAGCCCCAGGCCCCAGAGCCGGTCACGCGGGGAAGAGGGCAGGGAGGACACATGAGCACCGGGGGGGAGAGCGACCCCGGCAAACGTTGCAAAGGCCCCAGGACTCCGCACGCACAGGGCAGGGGAGGGGCCCCGCAGCCACGCTGGTGCCCCAGGACGGCTGTTTCCCGGGCACCCCTGAACCCCTCTGGCAGGAAAGGGGTTCCTGCTCCAAAGACTACATCCCAAATCACGAGCCCCACATCCAGACCCTGAGAAGACGGTCACGAGACCGAAACCCAGTGCCGAGAAAATACAGGAGAGACTGATGCGCAAAGCACCGCTCAGGGCAGCTCTGCTCAGCCGCCCAGGGTGCCCGACTCTGCCACCCCACGAACCGCGGCACGCCAGGCCTCCCTGTCCATCGCCAGCTCCCGGAGTTCACTCAGACCCACGTCCACTGAGTCAGTGATGCCATCAGCCATCTCATCCTCTGTCGTCCCCTTCTCCTTCCGCCTTCAACCTTTCCCAGCGTCAGAGTCTTTCCAAATGAGTCAGTTCTTCACATCAGGTGGCCAAAGTATTGGAGTCTCAGCTTCAGCATCAGTCCTTCCAATGGACAGTCAGGACTGATTTCCTTTAGGATGCACTGGTTGGATCTCCTTGCAGTCCCCTCTCCATAGATGCCAAAGAACACCGCAGAAAACTGTACCGACCATCTCAATGCTAAGATCGTGTTCATCCCACTGAACCACGTGGTCACAGCTGCGGAGAGGCCCTTGGGTATGGAAGGGCTTCTGTCCCATCCTGCCATCACCTGTCTTCTCACCCACCCCCATCTCGGTCTGGGAAAACCTTCTGTCTGCAGGCAGCTCTGCTGAAGACCCACAGTTCAGCTCAGTGGCTCAGCCGTGTCCAACTCTTTGCAACCCCATGAATCGCAGCACGCCAGGCCTCCCTGTCCATCACCAACTCCCGGAGTTCACTCAGACTCACGTCCATCGAGTCAGTGATGCCATCCAGCCATCTCATCCTCTGTCGTCCCCTTCTCCTCCTGCCCCCAATCCCTCCTAGCATCAGAGTATTTTCCAGTGAATCAACTCTTCACATGAGGTGGCCAAAGTATTGGAGTTTCAGCTTCAGGATCAGTCCTTCCAATGAACACCAAGGACTGATTTCATCTAGGATGGACTGGTTGGATCTCCTTGCAGTCCAAGGAACACTCAAGAGTCTTCTCCAACACCACAGTTCAAAAGCATCCAGTTTCACGCAAAGTTTGGTGGAGGTGGTGTCCCGAAGGAGGCATGGAAACAGGTCACTGGACAGTGCTCCTGCCTGTGGAGCCCCTCCAGCAGCGCCCCCTCCGCACCTGCCAAGCTCAACCGGTGTCTGCTCTTGGGCGGAAGCTCCATGAAACCGTGGTGCCCTCTTGGGTGCCCCCCACTAGCTCCTGGCTGCACATGGTCTGGGGGTCCCGGCTCAAGGGCCGAGGCCCAGGGGGGACACACGTTGCGTGGAGGGGCTTCCCCCAATTCGGAGCATTTTCACCTACAGGAACTGCCATGCAGCAGAACCCTTGGAGTCAGCTGGTTTTGACCTGGAACATCCGCTCTCGCATCGGCGAGCGACGGGGATCAGCCCGGGGGTCCGAGAGGGGGCTCTAGTCCAGCTGTGGGCGTTGGCCACGAGGTCGGTCCTCCAGGAGACATGCGGCAGAGGGAGCGGGCAGGTCAGGAGTGGCTCCTGGCGAAGGCCCACCAGCAGACTCTCCTTTCTTTTGTTTTAACAGATGCATAGAATTGTATCGATTTATTAAACTAGACCATGCTGGGTCTTCCTGCTGCGCGGGCTTTTCTCCAGTCGGGGTGAGCGGGGGTTACTCTCCAGTCGGGGTGAGCGGGGGTTACTCTCCAGTCGGGGAGAGCGGGGGTTACTCTCCAGTCGGGGAGAGCGGGGGTTACTCTCCAGTCGGGGAGAGCGGGGGTTACTCTCCAGTCGGGGAGAGTGGGGGTTACTCTCCAGTCGGGGAGAGTGGGGGTTACTCTCCAGTCGGGGAGAGTGAGGGTTACTCTCTAGTCGGGGAGAGTGGGGGTTACTCTCCAGTCGGGGTGTGTGGGCTCCCCTGCACCCGGGGTGAGCGGGGTTCCCTCCAGTCGGGGCAAGTGAGGGTTACTCTCCAGTCGGGGTGAGCGGGGGTTACTCTCCAGTCGGGGAGAGTGGGGGTTACTCTCCAGTCGGGGTGTGTGGGCTCCCCTGCACCCGGGGTGAGCGGGGTTCCCTCCAGTCGGGGTGAGCTGGGTTACCCTCCAGTCGGGGCAAGTGAGGGTTACTCTCCAGTCGGGGTGAGCGGGGGTTACTCTCCAGTCGGGGAGAGTGGGGGTTACTCTCCAGTCGGGGAGAGTGGGGGTTACTCTCCAGTCGGGGAGAGTGGGGGTTACTCTCCAGTCGGGGAGAGTGGGGGTTACTCTCCAGTCAGGGTGTGTGGGCTCCCCTGCACCCGGGGTGAGCGGGGTTCCCTCCAGTCGGGGTGAGCTGGGTTACCCTCCAGTCGGGGCAAGTGAGGGTTACTCTCCAGTCGGAGTGAGTGGGGGTTACTCTCCAGTCGGGGTGAGCGGGGGTTACTTTCTAGTCGGGGTGAGCGGGGTTCCCTCCAGTTGGGGTGAGTGAGGGTTACTCTCCAGTTGGGGTGAACGGGGATTACTCTCTAGTCAGGGTGAGCGGGGTTCCCTGCAGCCGGGGTGAGCGGGCTCCCCTGTAGCTGGGGTGAGCAGGCTTCCCTGCAGCCGGGGTGAGCGGGGGTTACTCTCTAGTCGTGGTGAGCGGGGGTTACACTCTAGTTGGGGTGAGCGGGGTTCCTTCCAGTTGGGGTGAGTGAGGGTTACTCTCCAGTTGGGGTGAGCGGGGTTCCCTGCAGCCGGGGTGAGCGGGCTCCCCTTGCTGTGGCTCACGGGCCTCGGGCACTCAGGCTTCAGTGGCTGCAGCTTGTGGGCTCAGTAGTGGCCGTTCCTGGGTTTTGGAGCCAAAGCTCAACGGTCGTGGCGCATGGGCTTAGCTGCTCCATGGCATGTGGGATCTTCCCGGGCCAGAGATCGAACCTGTGTCTCCTGCATTGGCAGGCAGACTCTTTACCGCTCAGCCCTCTGGGGAGCCCCAGACTTTAATTTCTGACTTTATCTGCTGCTTTTAGAAAAGAGTCCCTCTGTCCCTTCAAGGTATTTTAAAAAGGCCCTCCTCTCTCTTACCACATGGAATGAGAGGGTGGGCAGACCTGGTGGGCAGAGAACCAGGAAGCAGCTTGTTTTCCCCTGCTGACCAGGGTCCCAAGTGCAGATGGAATCTTTTTTAAAAAAGAGAGAGAGACAGTGAAGCCGGAGCAGGCATTAATTAACACTCAGGCGGCCGGCTCGCAGGGCTGGGACCCAGCAGTGGTGCAGCAGCTTGCTGACGGCAGGTGCGCTGACACGTCCTTCAGTCTCCTTCCAAACCTGACTTCATCACGGCCTGCGGGCTTCTTGGCAAAGCTTTGCTTTAATCTCTTCCCAAATGTTGCCAGGAAAAAAAAAAAAAAGATGTTGTTTTCTAATTGATTCACGCCATTTCTCAAGCCGACTGCTCTAAGCAGTGCTTCTCAAGACAAGTCACGCATACGTGCGAGCGGCCATGTGACCTCCCCACGGCGTCATGGGGACGTGCTCACCGGCACACCGTTCCCGCTGGAGCAAGAACCAGCACCTACCAGGGAAGAGTCTGCCCTTCCCACCTGCCACTCTGGCTCCGGGAGGAAGAACGGGCAAAGTAGACGGCCACGGTTCCAGGGAGTCTGCCTCAGGTGGCCCAAAGCAGCTGACGCCCTGCAACCCAGGCGGAGGGCTTGCCTGCCGTCCTCAGTGAAGGTGGGGGTCCAGGACTCCGGAGGGCCTGGTTTGGAGCCTGAGGAAGAGGGTGCTGTCCGCGGTGCTGAGCTCTTCCACCTCTTCCCAACCTCACTCCCTGACCACGCCCAGGGGCGAGCTGACCCCACCCGAGTGGATGCTGCAGTCAGCGCCGCTGGTCCCTGACTCACACCTGGTTTTGCACATCGGCCCCGAAGTGGCTCTGTCTGGACTCGTCCATGCCCCACCTGCCCGCCCAGTCAGCTCTCCTACCCTGTGTCCGCCAGTGCCCTAAGCTCTGGCTGGGCCTCCTGGTTGGTCTGCGCATGTTGGATGAGAGGCAACAGGAACATTAGCCCAGAAGCTGCTCGCTGAGCTTGTCCATGTGGGAAGCTCCCTGTGGGCTCTCACAGAGCCACTCCCCTTTCTGAAGCTCTTGCTGGACAGCCCCTCCTGGGCACGCCCCTCACATTACCTGGACTCTCCCCAGAAGCCCTGCTGGTCTCTCCAAGCCGTGGCTGACGCAGCGCTGGCGCTGGGGTGAGGAGCTATTTCAGGGCGCACACACCACACCCCTTCCAAGCTCACAGGGTGCGGGCTCCTGGTCCACCCAAGGTCGTTTCAAGCGTGGCCTTGAAGCCGTGACAACACGACCTCAAGCTTGAGCCCCATTCCACAGCCAGCTCTCTGCTCAGGGCTCCAGCCTAGACAGAAGCCATCACCTCCAAACTCTGTGACACTCCACGGGGGTGAGAGAGGCTGTCCGAACCTTTTCCAGGTAACGGTGGGCTGGTCAGGTAAGAACTCACTCACTTCCCATCTAGAGGCAACAAAGATCCTGAGAGGCCAAATTCCAGGGCCCGTCTGGACAGAGAGACAACACATTATGGAAAGACCAAGGCAGCTTTCACCTACAGCCAACAGCTTCTGGGAGGAGAAGGAGAATGGACCTGCTCCAGGCCTGGGGGTGTGGGGTCTCCCTGGATACCCTCCCAGGGCTAAGAGAGGCCCAAAGGGCTAACAGTCGGGAGCAACCGTTGGGGGCCACTCAAGAACCGTGCTCACCCCTACTGCCCCCCCCATCCCAGTCCACGGGGCTCAGACGGTCTGCCACGGACGGAGCAGCAGCTGCAGCAGACACCTAGCCCTGAGGACCCTGGACTGCAGAGGCCTCGCACGACACGTGACCAGCGGGCAAGGGCGTCCAGGCGGGCAAGGGCGTCCAGGCGGGCAAGCAGTCCCTCTGAGAAGGGCTTGCTGACCTGAGGCCTCAGGGACAGGGATGAACATGCAGCTCACGACGCCAGGGAGGCCAGGGGCAGGTGAGCAAGAGCCAAGCTTGAAGACGGGCAAAAGGCCCACAGCTCCTTCAGACGCAGAATCGACAGCTCTGATTCAGAGCACCCGCTCTTTCTGCATTTTAGATAGATTTCAATTTTTGGAGCAGCTTTGGGTTCACAGCACAACTGATCAGAGCAGAGTCCCCAGACACCCCGCCCCCACTAAAGTCTCATTCTTTTTTTTTTTTTTTTGGCCCCATCACGCAGGATCGCAGTTCCCTGACCAGGGACTGAACCCAGCCCGAGGCAGTGAGAGCGCTGAGTCCTAACCACTGGACCGCCAGGGAATTCCACGGTTCTATTTCTGCTTTTTTTTAAAGAAATAAGTTAGAACCTTGCATGGAGTCAAACAATGACACATGAGGTCCCAGCCCTGAATAGAGCAGACAGCAGTCTTGAAACACAAGCATAAAGCTGGACTTTAGACTCGACAGGGGCCTGGTGGTGCAGGAATGAATGGGCGATGGAAGACGACCCAGAAGTGGGCACAGAGGCGAGAGAGGCAGAGACAGGAGGAGAAGGTCTCTCGGGAGGAAAAGGGAGGGAAAATCTCGGACGCACAATCTGTGCAGGTGTGACTGAGAAGGCTCTGAAATTGATGAAAGACAACAGTCCAAAGCGTCAACGTATGTTGAGATCTAGACGCATCACGATGAAACTTGAGGAAAAAAGAAACCAAGAGAGAATAATAAAACCTGCCAGAGGAAAAAAGCTTCTGTTCAAAGGAAGGACAGTTAGACAATGGACCAACTTCTCATCAGAACCGCAGAAGCCACAGGACAGTGGAAGAATGGAGCAAATGTGCTTAAAAAAAAGCCAAACAGGAATTCTGTCCCCAGTGTGAACACACTCACCTCATTCTTCCTTTTCTTTAAAATTGTTTTGGCTGTGCTGCCCAGCATGTGGGCGTCAGCTCCCCAACCAGGGCTCAAACGCAGGCCTCGTGCACTGGAATCACAGAGTCTTAGACACTGGACTGCCAGGCGAGCCCTTTCACACTCACTCTTGAAAGAAAAACATTTTCATACCAAAAAAAAAAAAAAAAGAGAGAGAGAGAGAGAGAAATTGAGAGTGATGACAACACTGAAGAAAGGAGAGTGAAGGATTAGCCCCAGGATGCCTGGTCCCAGATGGACCTTCGAGAGGCCAGGGGAACAGAAAGGCGGCAAAGTGCTAAACCCGAGGAGCTGCAGAAGCTAGCGATGACCCCCAGGGCTGCTACAAAGCAGAGAGAGAAAAGCTAAGTGCCAGCTGATGTATGGCAACACCAGTACAATATTGTAGAGTGATCAACCTCCAATTAAAAGAAATAAATTTATATATTAAAAAAGCTAAATGCCAGACAGCAAAACACCAAAGCTGCTAGAGGGAGAGACTGAGGTGAACTAAGTATTCCAGGTCCGTGTGTGATCTGGGAGGAGGGTCTGGCTCACTGCAACCTTGGTAAGGTGACGGTGCTGCCAGACCTCCCCAGTGACTCAGCGGTAAAGAACCTGCCTCCCAGTGCAGGAGACCCGGACTTGATCCCCGGGTTGGGAAGATCCCCTGGAGAAGGAAATGGCAACTCACTCCAGTATCCTTGCCTGGAGAATGCCATGGACAGAGGAGCCTGGCGGGATGCAGTCCACGGGGTCACAGAGAGTCAGACATGACTGAGGATGCATGCACACGAAAATAACAGAAATCAGAATATACCAGGTTTAAAGAGAAGACAGGGGGAAAACCCGGCCAGCGCAAATGAAGGCAAGAAAGGAGCAAAAGAGGTGCAAACAGAACACATAAAATCAAAGAGATTCCAGCGCAAACGCATCAATCGGGCTGTTAAGCGGAAGCGAAGAAACACACTTCTGAGCTGAGGCAAAGTGGCATCATTTTCGAAGTTCCCCGAATCTCCTCTCAACACAAAAGGTAGCGACCAGCAAAGTAAGACATCAAACGTCTTCCCCGAAAAGACGACGAAGCGCTGCCTCTCTTAACGATCACTACTATTGCCTCAACAAGGGCTTCCCTGGTGGCTCAGAGGGTAAAGCATCTGCCTGCCATCCGGGAGACCTGGGTTTGATCCCCGGGTCGGGAAGATGCCCTGGAGAAGGACGATGGCAACCCACTCCAGGATCCTTGTCTGGAAAATTCTATGGACGGAGGAGCCTGGTGGACTATAGTCCATGGGATCGCAAAGAGTTGGGCGTGACGGAGCAGCCTCGCTTCACATTGCCTGAACAAGGTGCCTGAACACGCCCAGGTGTAGGACAGCCTTCTTACCTCCCTGGGGCCACGTGGTCAGGAACGTGGGCAAAGCTGAGAGGGGGTGGGGGTCATTCCTGCCCCTGGCAGTGTCTGGAGAGGCTGCACCCCCACCAGCCGCCAGCTCCTACTGCCTAGGTTCTGAGGGGTCTGCTTTGGGCAGAGGATGAGAGTGCAGGGTCCCTCGGCCACTACCCGTGAGGTGGCTGTGCCTCAGGGTGGGCACCCCCCCGAGCGAGCCTGCCGAGAGGGCTCTGCAGGGGCTGCTGGCTCCCCAACACCCAGCCCAGCGCCTCGCAGCATCACCACAACACCCCACAGGGGCCCAGACTCAGCTTCAATCCGCCGCCCTTATCTCCAAACCACCCCCACCCCCACTAAGAAGCAGCACAGGGACCAGGTGGGACGGAGACAGGACTGGGGACTCAGAGACCGCCAGCGAGGGTGAACCCCGAGATGGAGAGGGCCCCCTGGGGCGGAGGCTTGGAGGGACAGCCAGCCTGGACCAGAGGATAAACGCACTTGCAGCTCACACAAGAAAAGCAGCAACTACGGAGGACAGCCCTGCCTCACGCAGAGCTCAGCGGTGAACGGCAGAAAAGGGAAGGCACAGGCACCCGTGTGCCCAGGTGCCCAGGTGTGCCCGACTCTGCGACCCCGTGGACGACAGCGCGCCAGGCTCCTCTGTCCACAGGGTTCTCCAGGCAAGAACACTGCAGTGGGGTGCCACGCCCTCCTCCAGGGGCTCTTCCCACCCAGGGATCGAACCCGCGTCTCAGCATCCCCTGCACCGGTAGGCAGATTCTCTTACCACTGAGCCACCTGGGAAGCCTGTACATGCACCTTATATCATAGGCCAAAAGCTAATATATAAGGAACTTCAGAAAATTGAGAGGAAAAATCCAAACAGGCCCGGGGGGTGGGGGGAGGAAAAAATAGGCAAGAGCTTTGAATAAACTGCTCACATAAAATGAAATGCAAATAGTCTTTAAATGCATGAAAAGATGCTCAGCTTCACTCATGGTGAGAGAAATGCAAATAAAGTACACTGCATCACCGTCTCTCCCCTACCTGGCAAGCCCCCAGAAATTTGACAACACTGTCTCTTTCGAGGCTGTGAGAACCAGGCTGGTCGAATGCCACACGACAGTGGGACTCCTGGGGAGGGGGTTTTGGCAACAGACAGCCACAGTCATTTCACACAGTCATTTCACTTTTGGCCTAGAAATTCCACTTCTAAGAAGCTCGTTAAGATATCCTCAAAAATGTAGGAAAGCCATGTGCGCGCAGGGATAGTCACAGAACTGTCTCTAGCAGCAAAACACGGGAAACAGCCCAGATGTTCGGGGACTGAGAGCTCAGTGACGAGGCTAAGACCCAGCCCCCTGGGGAGGGCTGCATGGCGGGGAACAAGGATCAGGCAATCTCCACACCCAGTGACGCCGAGATCTGGCTCAGACTGGGCACAGCAATAGCACAGCCGGGCACAGTGGGTTACTTCTCCCCTGAAACAGGACGGGGAGGCAGCAGTACACAGGCTCGGCTGTATGATGGCCAAGTGGAAACATTAGTTAAAGACGACTCTAAAGCACTCCCTCCCCTGGCGCTCTGGGGGTTAAGAACCGGCCTGCCAATGTCGGGGGCTCGAGTTTGGCCCCTGGCCTGGGAGGATGACGCCACGTGCTCCGGGTCAGGTAAGCCCGCGCATCTCAGTGGGTGAGCCGGAGCCGGAGAGCCTGCGCTCCCCAAGAGAAGCGACCGCGATGAGCAGCCCCGTCCGCCGTAACTAGAGAAAGCCTGCGTGCAGTGGCAAAGGCCCAGTGCAGCCAAACAGACGCTACCAGCAGAGGAGAGAGAAGGCGGCCGAAAAGACAAGGTGGAGTCGGTCCGCTCGGAGCAGACTTCAGCTCAGAGCTCTGTGTGTTTAGCACAGAACTAAAACAAAATTAAATCGGCATGAAGGGAAAGTAAAGCCAGTCCCGAAAAGTGAAGGCAAAATGAAACAAATGAGCTTGGTGAATTAAAGACAAAAAGACAAGCTAAGAAATCAGCCTTTTTTAAACCAACCAGAGTGTTTTAACACATTGATATTATTTTGAAACAAGGAGAGCAAAGTGAAGACGTAATCTTACGCAAGTCATTAGGAGCCAAGAATCTCAGCCGAAGAGAAAGGAGATGGAAAAATAAAGAAAGAATTATCTGCAGTTTTAAATTTGAATTAAAAATTTCAGTATAAAACCATGATACATTTTATCTTAAAATCATTTCTAGTCTTGTCCTCTGGCGATCTGGGAAGTCGAGACCAACGCAGAAGTCATGAGCTCCCCTGCATCCAGCTGCCTGGGGTCTTAGATTTCACTGAAAAGACCAGGAGCGCTCAGAGAGAGTGGTGATTCCAGCCTCTGCAGCACACGGGCCAGGTGAGCCTCTCAGACCAGAGCTGGAGGAGACGGTCCAGGACTGCAGGGATCTGGTCAGAAGGGTGCAGCGAGAACATGCGGGAAAAGATGCCTGGACGTGGGGGCCGGCAAGTCTCTTAGAAAAGACACAAAGAGAAATAACCACACACACACATATACAACATACAGACACGCACGAAACCTGATCAACTACACTTTATCAAATGTAGAACTTCTGCTCACCAAAGGTCCACTTAAGAAAACCGGGAATTCCCTGGGCGTCCAGGGGTTAGGACTCTGTGCCTTCTCTGCTGAGGTGTGGATTCAACGCCTGTCGGGGAACTGAGACCCCACAAGCTGCCTGGCGCAGACGAAACAAAACACGGGAAAGAAGGGGAAGGCCGTGGCACAGAGCCAATACTGAGAGTGGAAATCCAGGGAAACTTTCCACGCACGGAAACAGACCCGGAACCTAGGCATCCAGGCACGGAAACAGACCCGGAACCTAGGCATCCAGGCACGGAAACAGACCCGGAACCTAGGCATCCAGACACGGAAACAGACCCGGAACCTAGGCATCCAGACACGGAAACAGACCCGGAACCTAGGCATCCAGACACGGAAACAGACCCGGAACCTAGGCATCCAGGCACGGAAACAGACCCGGAACCTAGGCATCCAGGCACGGAAACAGACCCGGAACCTAGGCATCCAGACACGGAAACAGACCCGGAACCTAGGCATCCAGACACGGAAACAGACCCGGAACCTAGGCATCCAGACACGGAAACAGACCCGGAACCTAGGCATCCAGACACGGAAACAGACCCGGAACCTAGGCATCCAGGCACGGAAACAGACCCGGAACCTAGGCATCCAGGCACGGAAACAGACCCGGAACCTAGGCATCCAGACACGGAAACAGACCTGGAATCTATGCATCCAGGCACGGAAACAGACCCGGAACCTAGGCATCCAGGCACAGAAACAGACCCGGAACCTAGGCATCCAGACACGGAAACAGACCTGGAACCTAGGCATCCAGGCACGGAAACAGACCTGGAACCTAGGCATCCAGGCACAGAAACAGACCTGGAACCTAGGCATCCAGGCACGGAAACAGACCTGAAACCTAGGCATCCAGGCACGGAAACAGACCTGGAATCTATGCATCTCAAAGCGGGTGGGATGTGCCTAGAAAGATAAACTCGGACCAGTCAGCTTTGAAACATTTCCAGCAAAACTGCTACACTTCAAAGCCAGAGGCAAAATCCTCAAGGCCTCCAGGCAGAGAGCAGAGTCGGATGTGACCAGTGTCACGTAAAACCAACACAGAGACAAAGAAAGAGTGGAGAACAGGTTTTGAAAAGTGAAAGCGGCACACACAGAACCTCAGTGAAGGAGACTGTGAACCAAGGACTCTGGAACTAGCCAAGCCGAGAACATCTTGTCGTTCCAGGAAGCAAGAGAGAAATGAGAGGAAAATAAAATGTAACTTTAAAAAAAAGAAGAAAGAAAAAGATGGGGCTGTTGGGAGCCCACCATGAAGCCAGGGCTGGGCTGTCTGGATCCTAACCCACAGAGCAAAGCCATCCCTGTGTGCCCACAGATAGGGACAGACAAATGGCGGGCTACAGGTAAACAGACTAGGCGAGGACAAGGCTTCCCCCGAGGAGAATCCCACCGGTGAGGAGAAAGGGACGCAGGGCCTGCGGGCCCGGCAGCAAACAGCGCGGCCGCAGCTCAGATGCAGGACGTCAGGTGCTGCGCTGGTGAGTCAGGACCCAGGGACCAGGGTTTGCACATCTCAGAGCATCTCCCCAACGTGTGCACCGACCAAGAAAGGAAACCAGCACGGCAGCTCAACACTGCTGTCAACGAGCTGAGAGGACACAGCGACCTCCAGGCGCGTCCATGAAGCCAGGCGCGGGCACCGGAGGGCGGGGGGTGCAGTGGGAGGTGTCTGGCTAAAAATGCCCTTCACACTCCCATCCCCAGAAGGAGCAGGAAACTCACATCGAGGAGTACAGTGGCCCAGGGGGTGAAGAGTCTGCCTGCCACGCAGGAGACCCCGGTTCAGTCCCGGGCTGGGAAGATCCGCTGGAGAAGGCAATAGCAACCCACTCCAGTGCTCTTGCCTGGAGAGTCCCATGGACGGAGGAGCCTGGCGGGCTACAGTCCGTGAGGCTGCAGAGTCAGACAGGACTGAGGCACTTTCACTTTACAAAGTAACTAGTCGGCACACAGTTCATAAAAGTATCAGCTTCATAAGAGACAAGGCAAGGCTCCGGAGGGTCACAGACGGCAGGAGACCCAGGTAACAGAATGGGGTTGGGGGCGGTCCTGTGTAGATCCCGGGACAGAAAAGGGGGGTCAGCGGGGAGCTGGGGCTGCGTGAGGAGGCCTGTCTCTCGGTGAACCGCACAGGAGTGCCAGTGACTGTCTCAGTTCTGAGCACAAAGATGTTACATGAAGATGTTAACGTCAGGGGAACCTGAAGAACTGGGTGCTTTTGGGGCACTTTTCGGTAAGTCCAAAATTAGTTACATGAAAAACTTCAAAAAAGTGTATCTTAAACACGTACACCAAAGGAGGCTCCTCAGAGAAGGGGTGAGCTCTGCTCAGCTGCGTCTCCAAACCCGTGCAAGGCAGAGTCAGGCAGAAAGTTCCTCGACCTCACCCGCCCCTGATCACCTCCCAAAGACCCCATCTCCACAGCTCATCACCTTAGGGCGCAAGGCTTCAAATATGAACTTGGGGGGATGTAATTCAGTTCACGGCAGTACTGTGAGCGTGCGGGTGTTACCCGTGCAGGTGTTAACCGGGAGCAGTATTGATTATCTGGATCATCCTTATCTCTGATTTCAGAATTTCCTTTCTAATCAGGGAGGGTCAAGCGCTCACCTGGCATGCCTGTGAAGACGTGGGAGGGGCCCATTGCACGTGGGGAGACTTGCACAGAGGGTCCCCGAGATCCTGCAGGAGCTGAGGGGACCCAGTGCTCATCTGAGTCTCGGAGGAGGTCAGTAAGGGAGGCCCTGGCCTGCGGGGTCTTAGCTGGACACTGCCGTAGGGGACCTGGCCAGCCTGACTGCCCAGCACCACGGAGGGAGCGGGGGCCCCGGCAGCTTGCACGGAGCACACCCATGTGATGGCCTGAAGACGCCTATTCCGTGGGCCAGTGGGCCGAGAGGCTTGACCCCTTCACTGAGGTCAGCCACAGGCAGGTCACCCTCAACAGGAAATGCTGGCTGGGCCTTAAGGACAAGCCCTCACACCTTTGCCCTGGACTATGCCTGGGACAGCATGGTACTGGGGCTAAGTCCAGCTCACAGCTGACTGAGCCTTGATAGGAAGGGTCCAGGCCCGGGGCCCCGCCACGGGGCAGGGGCAGCGTGCAGGCCAGGCAACTCTGCTGGGAGAGGGGATCTTCAGAGCCCCGGGCCAGGCAGGGCGGAAGGGAGGGCGCAGGCCGAGGGAGGGTGGAGGCCCAGGTGGAGGTCCTGTCTCTGGACTGTGCCTGAGAGACGCGGGGCACGCTGCTCGTCTCTGACTTGAACAAGGGCCTCCCGTGCCCTGGGCTCAGGCCCCTCGCTTCCAGAAGGTGCACTGCGAGACAGTCCCGCATGTTCCAGCTCCTGAGGACGTGCCCCGAGCCTGGCTCCCCGGCCGCACCGGCCCCCGCGCGGGCCTCTCCTGGGCCCTGCAGCGCCCTCCTCTCAGGGTGACACCTGTGCAGAGAAGGAGAAGCCGGGCGGCGCCTGGCATGCAGCAGGGCTGGGCAGTGAGTGGCATCTTGAGCGTGGCGTCCCTCTTTCTCACTTTTTTCTCTCTTGTGACGGTTTTTATGGTTGTGCCATGCTCACAGTTGCCCAGACCTTGCAAGTATCAAGAATGAAAACTTAGGGTCCCGAAATCCTAGACCCGGAGACTTGCTGATGGCGGCGCCACCAACTGCCTCCTGAAGGCGCACCAACCTTCTGGTGAGGTATTCTGGAGAAAGTGAAAGTGTTAGCTGCTCAGTCATGTCTGACTCTTTGCGACCCCCAGGGACCATATAGCCCGCCAGGCTCCTCTGTCCATGGGATTCTCCAGGCAAGAATACTGGAGTGGGTTGCCATGCCCTCCTCCAGGGGATCTTCTTCCCAGAGATGGAATCCAGGTCTCACACTGTAGGCAGATTCTCCACCGTTTTAGCTACCCTGGAAACACTTTAATACAAGGGAGAAACGTTGCTCCTAATACAAGACGGTCTATCTGCCATAACTGAGGGGGAAATACTGCAGGTATTACTAGTTGCCAAATCGAGTCTTAACTCAGGAACACAAATCAGCTGTCAGAGATGCACAAAGGGCTAGGAGGGTCCCAAGCCCCTGTGTTTACTCCACTCTGAGCCGAGCAGACACCCTGCCAGGCACCTTTCCCTCCCCCTCCCCAGGCGGGCAGTGGTCCTCCCAGCAGGTGGGCAGTGGTCCTGCACCAAGGTGGGCGGTGGTCCTCCCAGCCCCTGACAGCCCTGCTCCCTGGAGGAGCACTTCCCATTGCCGCTGTCCTGCAGCTCAGAGCCAGGACCTGCGGCGTCACCCAGGCCCCCGATACCTGCAGACAAGGAGCGGCAGAGAAGCTCCCACGCGCTCAGGCAGCGCAGGAAGAGGAAAAGGAATCGGAACCTAAGATGCGCAGCAGGAAGGAGCTGCTGAGAAGCGGATTCGCTTCTCCCAAGACGCAAGGTCAAAGGGAGGGGCAGGTTTTTCTAGGAAAACTGGAGGCCGGCGCCTCCTCTCTGGCTCCTGACAACCAATCAAACCCTTCATTCCGTAGCTTCCGATTCTGTGAGCATCCGACAGCTGCGTCGCCACCCCCGGAAACGGGAACGCAAGAGGTTAAAAACTGGACAGCAAAAAAAAAAAAAAAAAAAAAATCGCCGGGGCCGCGCCTTCCCGAGGCGGGCGACACAGGAACGGCGGAGTCGAGGCCCCCAGCGGCCACCTGCGCTCCCACCGGGGCCCCGAGGCCGTGGCGCAGTGGGGCCTGTGCACCTGCCGCCGCGCGCCGCCGGCTCCCAGGAAACAAGCACAGCCCAGAGCGCTGGCCGAGGGCCCGCGGGGTCTCCTGGAGACGCAGAAAGGACCCCTGCCCCCAGCGAGGGCGCCTCGGGGGCGCAGGACCCCGGCCCGCGGGATGTCACTCCGCCACCCTGCCAACTTCGGGCCACCCCCGGAGCCCCTCCGGGTCACCCCAAGGCCACCCCCGACCAATCCTGGGCCACCTTACGGCCACCTGCAGACCACTCCCATCTCAGCCCCGGTCCACCTCCGGGCCGTCTCCCGGCTGCGGGCGGGGACGAGCGTGCGCTGCCGGCCCGCCACCGCGCAGCCACCCTGCCGCGCAAGGCGCGGGGGACTCACGGTGCCAGGCGCGGGCGCAGCGCGGAGGCCCGGCAGGGTCGCGGCGGCGCACAGGGCCGGGGGCCGCCGGGGCTGCTCACCGAGGCTCCCCGCAGGCGGGTGGCTCCCGGGCTCCGGGCGGCGGCGTCCGATGGCCCGGCTCAGCCATTGCAGTGGCGCTGCGGCGGGCGGGGGGCGCGCGTCACCGCGGGCGGGCGCCCCAAACCCCGGCGCTCTCCGCCCTCCCCGCCGCGGCGCGCGGGCCCGCCACACCCCCGCCGCACCTCCTCGCCTCCTTTTCTGCCCCTCTGGGTCCTTTCAGGGGCAGGTCTGCGGTCTGTTAAGATCGGGAGACCTCGTGGCCGAAAATAACCCGGCTGCGGAGGGAGGGCTCCGTGCGGCCCGCACGCCGCAGCCAGACGCGCGGGTTCTTGGGGACGGTCGGGGGAGATCGCTCACCAGCACTTCAGTCGGAGAGCAGCCGCACGTGTGTTTAACCGTTAACGCTCGGCAGCCCGTCTCCAAATGCTGCCCGTCTCCGCTCGGAGGAAGTGGTTTTTGGAGCCTCGCGGGGAGCAAATGAGCCCTGGCTCCGGGCTCGGATCCCCAAATCCACGGTTAGGACGCGCCTCCGGGGCCCCCTGGCGCCAGGACCCCCGCCGCCGCCGCTCCATCCTCCGGGGGCCCCTCTGCAGAGCGGGGAGCGGCCTCACCCCCACTTCTTGGAGTTGCTGGAGAAAGCACAGTTACCAAACGTGGCAGGAAGGAAGAGTGAATCGTGTTTACGGAAGCCTGTGTACAGGGGAAAGCTCCCCGGTGGGACGCGTTCCTTCCCGGAATGCCAGGACGTACGACCGGCTGATGCCACCGTCCGGAGCTCAGACGTCGAATGCGGGCCCTAAAGTGTGCCGGAGACGGGGCCTCCCCCTCAGTGTCCCGGCCGAGCTTTCTGGGCACAGGACCGCCGGTGCGGTTTATCGGCTGCTGGCTGAGAACACGTTTGAGAGACAGAAGCTTGGGCCCTCAGGTCCCCGGTCTGAATGACAGACACCGGGGAGGCCGGGGTCTCCCTGCCGGAGAGGAGAGTGTCAGGCCCCTTGGTTCCTTGGTGAGAAGCGATCGTGGTGGGGGTGGGGGGGTGGGGGGCGGTAGGGTTAGTGTGAACTGAAGAGGGCACTCAGGAAGCCTCCCGACAGGAGGGAAAGCCAGGCCCAGATAAGCGTCCCCTCGGGGAGGTCCCTGGAGAGGAAGTGGCGACCCACTCCAGTATTCTCTCCTGGAGAATCCCATGGACAGAGGAGCCTGGTGGGCTGCAGTCTGTGGGGTCACAGAGAGTCGGACACGACCGAGTGACTGACACACGCGCACGCAGGTCCCATGGGGTGCAGCAGGCTGGAGCCCCAGGGTGGGACCCCACACCCCCCACCACTCCGTGCTGGTCTCACCGTCCGCAGGCTGTGCGCTGGGTGGCAGCAGCAACCAGACTGGCCTTGGCGGGGAGACCCAGGCTGGTGACCCGCAGACGGTCTGCATCTGCGCCTCCACTGGCGCTTGTCACGGGCTTTTTGTGCAGAGAGTGGGCTGGCTGGACAAGGCAGCTGGCCGACACGGGCAGAAAGGGCCATCGTCTCACCTGACTGTCCAGCACACCCTGCGCAGCAGGACATCCAGTGAGATGCGTGCGGGATGCCTGAAGTCCATCCATTCCCAATACTTCTTCCCCAGACCTCCTTAACCCTGACCGCCCAAACCCGTTCCTTCAGTCCCTGACCATCAGTGTAGACAAATATCTCAGTCAACTCTCCCCCCACCCCCAAGGAAAAGCAGGGCCGTAACCAAATCTACGGCTTGAAAGTGGCCCACTGGGTAGACCTCCCGTCCCTGCCGTCACTGGGGCCAGTCGAGCCCGGCTGGGAAGCCATCAGTCCTTTTCCAGCCGCAGCGTGACTACAGCAGACTCTGTTTTCATTGGTCAGCAGGCTGATTTAGGGAAATCCCCATGAAACCAGGGGCTCAGTCGGTAAAGAATCTGCCTGCAACGCAGGAGACCTGGGTTCGATCCCGGGTGGGGACTAGCCCCTGAAGAAGAGAATGGCAACCCACTCTACCAGTATTCTTGCCTGGAAAATCCCATGGACAGAAGAGCCTGGCAGGATACAGTCCACAGGGTCCCCAGAATCGGACACGGTTTAGCGACTAAACCACCACCACCACCAGCAGAAAACCAGATGCAAGTGGAGGGTGGGGAGAGGGCGCCTCCACGGGAAGCCGCCGCTCCTGCAGCTTACCTGGGCGTTAAGTGAGCTTGAGGGCAAACTCAGGTTACTCGGCTGGGGCTACCGCCCACAGAACAGGAGTGTGTTTTCTCACAGTGCTGGAGCCTGGAAGCCCAAGGTCAAGATCCCCACAGGGCTGGTTTCTGGCGGGGCCTCTCTGGTGAGGGTTAGTGTTGGCTAGGGTCAGCGTCCAGTGATTCCCTGAAGGTCTGACTGTCTTCCCCTCCCCCGGGCTCAGCGGGGGGATGTGGCTGCAGTCTTTCCAGAAAGGCTGAGAGGAAGGTTGCTGCTGTGTTTTTTTTTAACACCCTGGGGCTAGCACAGGATCCTTCCCCAGGAATGCCCGACTTCCCTTAATTAGGACTCCGGGTCTTCGAGCTGATTCAGGTCTGATCACTGAGCGAGGGCCGTGACTTCTACGCAGTGACTCAGGGGCTGGCTGTGCTAAGGACCCAGCTCGCTGCTTCAGTTAAATGGACCGAGGTGGCCCTCAGTGGGTTTCCTATCGACTTCAGCCCTGGGAACCACGTGGCGTTCACTGCCCCCCGAGGCTGCTGTGGGTCACGTCTCTCTCTAACGACCACCCAGCTCTTCTGCCGGCCGAGGGAATGCAGCCCATTCTGCACTTGGTGGGGAAGAGCTGGCAGGGGTCCCCTGCGCTGCAAGGTCCAAACCGTCCCCTGGCATCAGGAAGCCCCTGCCTCGCTGACCCGCAGAGAACAGCCCCTACCTGCCCCGCTTCCCCCAGGGTCAGGCGCTTGTCTCACCAATGTCTGCACGTGGTAAGTCTATCCAAGACGCCCGGCTCCTAAAGGAAGTGCTCTCATCTCAACTTCATTCCACACTGAGTCCCACTCAGATTGCTCCGGCTAGCCCAGGGAATTCTGCTTATTCATGAGCAAGCAAATCCATGTTGAGAAATCAAGCCCAATTTAGCAAACCTATTTTTAAAAGGGCTGGAAGCTGAAAGTCTGCTGAAAAAATGGCAGTTGTAGGGTAGATAAGTAGTTTCAATGTCTCTGCTCATGGATACTTAGTCATAACAAAGGGGAAAGAGAGCGCCTACAGGAGAGAAGCAGGCAGACGCCAAATCAACCCGGAAATGGAAGTTACACCTGCAGACCAAGCGCCTCAGACTAGGAGAGCCGAGGAAAGCACAGCTCGGCAGGTTCACATCCGAATCCAACTGTGAGCGACTGTCGACAAACCCACACCGGGGACGTCTCCGCAAACTAGCTGCTGGCCTCGAACGCAAGGCCGTGAAAGCCAGAAGCCGAGGGACTATGCCAAACAAAGGAGGCTGAAGAGCAGTGGTGGCCGCTCAGGGCCCGGGCCTGTTTCCCCCAGAAGAGCATGTTTAGGGGCGTGCGGACTTGGAATAGCAAGTAGCATGTCCACGTGAAACCCCCGAGTTTGATAGCTACTCTGCAGTTAGGTGAGAGCCTGTCTTTGTTTTCAGGAAATACACGCTAAAGCATTGGGGTGGAGGGTTGATGCTCAGAAATGACTCTCAAATGGTTCAGAAATAACATATATATGCACATGTGCATGTGAATGGAGAGAGATAAAGCAAAGTGGTAAAATATCAGCATGTGGGGAATCTGAGCAGCAACTTTTTTGTAATATTAGTGCAATTTTCAGCAAGTCTAAAACTATGTCAAATTTAAAAGATTTATATATACATGGAAAACGGATTCACTTTTCTGTACACCTGAACTAACACAGCTTTGTAAGTCAACTATACTTCAATAAATTTTAAAAAAGAGCGTAAATGAAAGTTTTTCACAGTTATACTGCTCCCACCATGACCTAGTGCCCGTATATTACATTTCCACACACACTCCCCACCATTCTGTCACAATACATTAGCAGAGTCTGCAGTTTCTTTAATGCGCAAATGTGGCTCTTCTCAGGCTTGACTTTTTCAACTTATCTTGCTGAAATGCAGTTGGCTTACAATACTGGGTTAGCTCCTGGTGCGCAGCAAAGTGATGGAGTGATGCACACTGCGTGCACTGGTTTGAGTCTGCTGACCGCAGACTCCCCACCCGTCTCTCCCCCACTCCCTCCTTCCTGGCCACAAGTCTGTTCTCAAGCTCTCTGTGAGTCTGTCGCCACTTCGTACATAAGCTCATTGGTTTAGATTCCACGTATAAGTGATATCACAGAATGTTTGTTTCCTCTGTGACTTCCTTCGCTCAGCACGATCATCTCTAGTTTCATCCACATTGTTGCAAACGGCACTCTTTCTTTATTATGATTATTTTTGGCTGAGTATTAGTCCATGAGGCCTTCCCAGGGGACACTAGTGGTAAAGAATCCACCTGCCAACACAGGAGACGTAAGAGACGCGGGTTGGATCCCTGGGCTGGGAGGACACCCTGGAGAAGGGACGGCACCCGCTGCAGTGTTCTTGCCTGGAGGACCCCACGGACGGAGGAGCCCGGAGGGGCTTAGCCGGCACACACAGGCACACTGCCCCACGGTACGCGCACCACGTCTTCATCCGCTCATCCGCCGACGGCCGCTCAGGTCGTCTCCGCGTCTTGGCTATTGAGACTGGTGCCGCTGTGGATGTGAAGACGCGCGCGTTTGAATCGCAGTGTTTCTCTGTTTATCTGTGGCTGGCCTGAGACTCTGTGGCTGCACTGGGCTTTCTCTCGGGGTGAGCGGGGGCTACTCTCTGGGTGTGGGGTTCTCCCTGCAGTGAGAAAACTGACTCAGAAAAAAATGAATCTTTTAGAACATGAATGAAAAAAGTCTTCCCCCAAATAAAACTCCGAGCGCAGGTGGCTTTATCGGCAATTTCCACCTAATGTGAAAGGGACAAAAGATAAGCCCTTACACGAGCTCCTTCAGGGAACGGGGGAAAGGCTAACAATCCCCACTCCTTTCACGGGAGCAGCAAGACCTGATGAGAACAGCGGGAGAGGTGCCCTGATGGTCCAGTGATCAAGACTGCGTGTCTTCACTGCCGTAGGCCTGGGTTCAATCCCCGGTTGGGGAACAAAGACCCCACACGCTGAGGCGTGCATCTGAACAAAACAAACAAGAGCAGCGAGAGGCAGGGAAGCCACAAGTCAGTGTCCCACTAGTGACCGAGCGAGTGTGAGTGGGGGACTGGATGCAGGGAATGCAGCCGGATGAAATCCAGCGCCGATTCATAATTTTAAAAATCTAAGCAAATTTGAATTTGAAGAGAATTTTTCAAGATGGTGAGGATTATATAAAAAAAAAAAGAAAGAAAGAAAGAAAGAAAAGCAAAGGCCACCTTGAGGACCATCACAGTGGAGTGAGCATCACAATAAAATAAAGGACGAGAAATAAGCGTGCTCACAGCCAGAGAATCTATTCTACACTCTGCCCGGGCCCTAGACGCCATAGTCCTGGGTAATGATAGTCGTGTACACGAGTTTTAAAAGAAAGAAAGGCTCTTTCTTTTCTCCAGCACCTTGTGTGTACTCTGGCTTCTCTTCAGATCGTATGAATCCTTCACCTTTTACAGGGTGTCACACAAAATCCAAAACTAAGCCAGATCCAACGTTGCTCACGTGTCTGAGGTGCTGCAAGCGCAGAGCAAGTGAGGCGCGTGCTGTCAGCATCAGGACAGCGGCCGCCTTTGGGGCAGGGGCCTGCAGAGGGCTCACGGGGAGGCACGCTCCCTTCCGGACTGGGGTCCTGGGCTCACGAGTGTTTATTTTACAATTATTCTTTACGTTTCACACATACAACCTATAGATTTTCCCATTTTGCAAGAAATACCCTGGTTTTTTAAAATGCCAGTGGAAAACCAGGGATCTCCCACATGAGCAAATAATTACCAGAGTGGAGGGAAGCATACGAATGACCCCTCTCCCTCCCTTTTTCCGACACTGAACTGAATCCAGAGGGGGTGCCCTGCCTCCAGCCGTACCCCTGTGCCTTCCTGAGTCCCAGCCCAGAGTCCTTTCAACGCAGGAAGTACTGATGTGTTATTGTGAAGAATCCCCTGGCTGAAACCCAAGAGTTCAAATGCCAGCATCTTTAGACGGACGGCCACGCTGTAGCAGCGGCACCTGGGGGCAGAGGCCCCTCTGCCTCCTGGGGGTCCTGGTGGGGCTGTGGGAGGCGGGCTCTGTGCCCGAGGCTGCTGGAGCACTTCGTCCCCGCAGGGCCCCGGCTGCGGGCCCTGGGCTTCGACAGCTGGTCCAGGCAGCCACTGCTGGTGGGTGGGAAGCTTTCAGGTGTGTTCCGATGGAAAAGCTAATGTGCTGGCCGCGCGCTATCCAGCAAGACAGATCGTGGCTGAATCCAAGCACCCAGGACGAGGTCTGGCCCATCCTCTTGGCTCTGTGCTCCGTCTGGCGTCTGCCCACGTGCGGGCTCTTCCAGGTGGCAGGAGGTTGGGCACTGCAGTCCCTCGACAACCGCCACCCCGGACCACTCCCCACGGGTCTGGGGCAACACCTGTGAGCTAGGCTGAGCCACTCAGAGACCAGAGAGTATTTCCAGAAGAAACCCAGGAGGGGCAAAGACAGCGGGGACCATCCACTGGGATGACTTGGAAGGAGCCCCGTCTGCTCCAACACCACACTTCAGCGGCTCTGGGCGATCCATTCTTCAGTGTAACTCATTGAAACTGACTCAGACTCGGTGAGTCAGCCCCTTGGGGGTCCTGGGGGCCGCACCGTAGCGTCACACACTTGAGACCCCCTTTCTGAGCGAAAAGCACCAGGCTGTCTGGTTGTTCTGACACTGGGCAGGTGCTCGTGGAGGATGGACAAGGTACCAGATGCCATTTCAGCCTCTGTCCTCAGGGAGCTCATGTTCCGGGGGGAGGGGGGGACAGGAAGATGTTAAATCATCAGCTTGTAAGGCTTTGGAGAGAAGTTCACGCAGGTAAAGCGAGTGAGGAGACCCAGCGATGGTGGTGGGGGGCGGGGGTATGTGTGTTCCTGTTTCACTAAGGAGGTCGGCTGGCCTGATGAGGCCACATCTGAGTGAGCAGGAAGAAAGAGAGAGCAGGGCTGGGCTCTGGGGCGGGGGGGGGGGGGCGGCGCACCCTAACAGCAGCAGGCAGTGCGGAGACCTGAGCGTGGCCGCCGTGTGCCGGGACGGCTGCAGTCGTCGGAGCCGACCCGTGTGAGCACCACTGAGGCGCTGTGGGCCCGCCAAGAGCTCGCGCTCAGACTGAACACCCCGGGGCGCCCCAGACGCCCGCCAGGGCTGGGACCAGGTGGGCAGCAGCCTCACAGAGCTGCCGCTCCGGGCTTCCACTTCCTCACCTGGACATGGACCTGCTGCCTGCTGCTCGCTCCTCCCGTCAGCGGCAGGGGGCTGGCTGCACCTGCCCTCTGCAGGCCCCAGGCCACCAGCAGCGGCACTTCCCCCACCCAGCACCCGAGGGCCCATCATTCAGCCTTTAGCCGGCTCGGTCTGTCACCGTGACCTTCCCCCGCCGCACAGTCCGTCCGTCCATCCCGGCCTGGACAGCTAGGGCTGAGCCGTGCTGACCTCAGACTTGACCAGGCCCACTCCCAGCTCCTCCCAGCCCGTCTTTCCCACAGCAGTGAACTCCCCTTGCTGTGCACACTGCAAGCTTGTGGTCCCGGGAAATTCCCTTCTTTTCTCATCCCTGTGTCGAATCCATCAAGGAATCCCGTTGGCTCTGTCTTAGAACCACTGTGCCTTCAGGCCTGACAGTTTCTACCCTTCCAACCAGCCCAGGGCCAGGCCGCCATCCTGGGCTCTTGCCGCCCCCTGAGGAGTGGTCCGCTCCCACCCTTGCCCCTGGAGTATGTTCATGCCATGCCTCTGCCCAGTGGCTGCCTCTGGCCTCCGAAGCCCCCCTCCCACCCATTTGGTCCTGCCTCTGCCCAGTGCGCCCAGGCAGCTCCCCCGGGGCCTCTGCACCAGCTGTCCCTTTTCCTGCCAGCGGCTGACTGACTCCCTCCCTTGCTTCCTCCTGGCCTCAGGGAACCCCCAGCCGTGTCCTTGCCGCGCCGTGTCTGTCTCCGCTGCACAGTCCAGCCCGAGACGTGCTGCGCTCCCCTGAGCGTGTGTCTTCATGTGTCTCTCCCCACGAGGCACAGGCTGTCTCAGTCCTGCTCACGCTGTGTCCAGACCTAGGGCAGTGCCCGCCAGGGAGCAGGACAGACCCGCGCGAGGACCAGTGCAAACAGCGGGCACGCTTTTCCGCATCCTCTCCAGCCTTCCTGGTCCTTCAGCACCCTGTGCATCTTCCACAAATGCAGACCTGAGCACACCCATGCCCTACGGCAGGCACCATAAGCACCTCCTGGACATCTTACTATGAAAATTCCCAAACACACAGGAAGGGTGAAAGAAGGGCCCGTGAGCCTCCACACGCTCACCGTCTGGAATCGCCTCCCCAGCGCGCTCCAGGGCCCCGTCCAAGAGACAGCGTCCTCCAACACTGTTCACCATAGACTAGCTCAGCCTGGAGAGTCACATAGACAATCTTGTGTAAGGGTTCCAGAGGGCTGCACAGATCAACAGTCTGTCCCTAACACTGCACGGGATGCTTGTGTGAATTCACCACGGTTTGTTTCTCGGCTCCTGTGGAGGGCCAGCTGGGGTCCTCCCACCTGGGGTCTGTTATGAATAAACAAACCGCTGTCAACATCCTTGCACCAGCTCCCGGTCCGGGCGCTTGCCGGATTCTGCGTCTTGGACAGCAGGGGGCGTCCGTGAGCCAATGGATGGAAACCCGATTCTCCCCCAGAGGAGGAAGCACCCTTGGTACCACCATCCCTCAAAGGGGATCGCAGGCGGAAGTCAAACCCTAAACTTGTCAGACCTAAGTCATCAGAAGCCAGTTGTCTCACGGATGTCACGGGTGCCCCACGCGTGGAGGGGTCCTCCTGGTCCAGCGAGGGAGGCCGCCTGGGAGAACGGGGCCAGGATGGCAGGCCCCAGGACCTGGCGCGGATGTGCCCACGGGTGTCGTCTCGCCAGGCCCCGGACGTACATCCTCCCCACGTGCTCTGCAGCGGGGATCCTCGGGGAGTCCCCAGGGGGCCCCCGGGGCTCCCGCGTTTGCCGTGACCTCTGTATTTCTGGGTGAGCGTCTGTCGCTCCTGGGGCGTGTCCTGAGCTTGAAGGCCCTGGAGAAGTTCCATCTGGACGAGAGAAGTGAGGCTTGGAGTGTGACGCAGAAAGGCTGTTTTATGAGAACTATTTTTGTCTACTTCTGGCTGTCCTGGATCTTCATGGCTGCGTTCGGGGAAATGGACTGACTGAAACTGCCCACCCTGGACAAGCATCACAGTGACTATTCGCATGAGTGATTTTACGACAGGAGGTCCTGGTAAGGAACAGGGAACTAACAAGCCGCCAAAACTGAAGAGCTCGGGAAAGGTCAAAAGATGCTACAGGTCCTACCACCTCCCAGAACCCTCCTCACTGGCATCCACCTTGGCTGAGCGACGCATGCACCACCAGGACGGGCTCTGAGTCAGATTGACTGGCCAAACACAACCCGGAAACTGACCCCATCACCGTGAGCCCCAAGACCGCGAGCCACGTGGCGGAGCAGGCCTCCTGGGCTCCCTCACCCTGCTGCTCTCTACCCGGCGCCCCTTCCCAATAAAGGCTCCTGCTTTGTCAGCATGCGTGTCTCCTCAAACAACTCATTTCTGAGTGTTAGACAAGGGCCCACTCTCAGGCCCTGGATGGGGTCTCCCTCCCAGCAACAGCAGGATGCGGCTTTTCTGTAGCTGTGGCGAGCAGGGGCCACTCTAGCTTCAACAGTATGTGAACTGAGAACCTCCAGGTGGACAAGCACCAGCTCTCTGCCCACCCACCTCCTGCTCGGCAGGCTCCTGAGCCGCGCTCCAGACTCGGCAGATAGCATCCCTCCAGCCGACCAGGCTGGAGAAGGCAATGGCACCCCACTCCAGTACTCTTGCCTGGAGAATCCCATGGACCGAGAAGCCTGGTGGGCTACAGTCCACGGGGTCGCTAAGAGTCGGACACGACTGAGCGACTTTACTTTCACTTTTCACTTTCATGCACTGGAGAAGGAAATGGCAACCCACTCCAGCATTCTTGCCTGGAGAATACCAGGGACAGAGGAGCCTGTTGTGTGCCATCTATGGGGTTGCACAGAGTCAGACACGACTTGACGCGACTTAGCAGCAGCTAACCTGGCACCGAGTCAGCCCTGTCCTCTGCTACTCGGGTTCGACATCCGCTCTGGAACGGGGACCTCATGGCCTTCCCTGCAGCCCTGCTGGGCCCCTTGGGGTGCCCCAGAGACAGCCCCAGGCCTCCCCACTGCCAGGGGCGCAGGGAGTCGGCTGGGCTGAGAAAGAGGGCTCTGGCTGAGGGCTCTGCCTGGCTGGTGCGCCCAGGGGCTCCCACGGGGGGCGGGGGCAGGGCCCTGCCTGCTGCTCCAGGACCGTCCAGCTCTGGGCCCCGGTCTCATGATGTGGTTCCACTGCCCCAGGCCGTGGTCCCAGGCCTTTCACACTGGTCCCCTTGGCTGCAGCGCTGCCCACACAGGCCCTGTCTTTTTAGGGATGACAGTGTGGTAAGACCAGGCCTTGAAGCAGGCAGGCCTGCTCTCAAACTCTGGCTCGTTCATAGACCTCTCCGAGTCTCAGTCTCCTTGTAACACTGTGTCCCCCTTGGGCAGTGGCCAGTGGAGGGCATTACCCCGCAGACCTCTGCCTTCAAGGGACGTCTAAGCATTTTTTATGCACACGACGGCCTGACCCTGGGGCTGCTCCCAGCCCAGTCTTTCGAGCATTTGAGAGCCGTCAGTCCAGCCCCTCACAGTTCCCCCGACCCACAGCCTCTCCCCCTGGGCCCCTGGCATGCTGCGGGCGTGGGAGGGTTTGGGGGCTGAGCGCCTGTTGGAGGCCACCTGCTGGGCCTGCGGGCTGGGGGGGGGGGCGGGTGTGTGTGTGCGTGCATGCCTGTGTGTGCCCCCGCCCCGAGCTCAGAAGCAGCTGCGCCAGCGCTTCAGAAAAGAGGCGGACAGCCCGCCCCGCCGAGCCCCCGGGACCTCGCTCTAGGCCTGGCAGGGACGTGGCTCCGCTCCAGGCACCCTTTCCTGTTTTGAATGTTTAATGCCAGGGCAGGCGGGGCCCCTAATCAAGGCGCAGCCTCTCCTTGGAAAGGATCCCATTCCTCAACCGCCTGGACGGGAGCTGGGACACGCCAGACCCCGTGAAGGCACGCTGTTTACAGCTCCTAGAGTGTCATCATGCCGGCCGTTCCTAAAAGCAGCTTGGCGCGGCACGCAGACATCACGGGGACCTCGTGGAAAAGCCCAGGCTTTCCTGGAAGAGTATGGGAAGCAGAACAGCACAATCAGAGCCCAGCTCTGAGCCCCGAGCGGCATCTCCGTGAGGACGCCTGGCAGGAATCCTAGAAGGCGAAGGATAAGCCCTCCCCAAAGGTTCTGGCCCCCACGGTCAGGGTCAAGCATGTCCATCTGGCCGCCTCCCCTCTGGCAACACCCAGGGCCCTAGGGGAACCAGTGACTTGCGTATCCTTCCCTGGAGCAGCTCCTCCCTGTCCTGGTGAAGCCACACGTGAGGCTTTTTCATCATTTCCAGGTTACACAGAACGTCCTCCACCGGCTTTGGCCAGTTCAGTTCAGTTCAGTCACTCAGTCGTGTCCGATTCTTTGCGACCCCATGGACTGCAGCACGTCAGGCCTCCCTGTCCATCACCAACTCCTGGAGCTTGCTCAGACTCATGTCCATCAAGTCAGTGATGCCATCCAACCATCTCATCCTCTGTCATCCCCTTCTCTTGCCTCAATCTTTCCCAGCATCAGGGTCTTTTCCAATGAGTCAGTTCTTCGCATCAGGTGGCCAAAGTATTGGAGTTTCAGCTTCAGCATCAGTCCTTCCAATGAATATTCATGACTGATTTCCTTTAGGATGGACTGGTGTGACCTCCTTGCAGTGCAAGGGCCTCTCAAGTCTTCTCCAACACCACAGCTCAAAAGCATCAATTCTTCTGTGCTCAGCTTTCTTTACAGTCCAGCTCTCACACCTATACATGACTTCTGGAAAAACCATAGCTTTGAGTAGATGACCTTTGTCGGCAAAGTAATGTCTCTGCTTTTTAATGTGCTATCTAGGTCGGCCATAGCTTTTCTTCCAAGGAGTAAGCGTCTTTTCATTTCATGGCTGCAGTCACCATCTGTAGTGATTTTGGAGACCAAGAAAAGAAGTCTGTCACTGTTTCCACTGTTTCCCCATCTATTTGCCATGAAGTGATGAGACTGGATGCCATTGCCTTAGTTTTTTGAATGTTGAGTTTTAAGCCAGCTTTTTCACTCTCCTCTTTCACTTTCATCAAGAGGCTCTCTAGTTCCTCTTCACTTCTGCCGTAAGGGTAGTGTCTGCTGCATATCTGAGGTTGTTGATTTTATTTAGGTTTTCTCTTTAGGTCTTTTTAAAAATAATAAAGTATCTATTTCTGATTCCATGAACTTTAGACAGCACCTTCTGGTGTCCACTGCCCTAGAAGGGAAAACAGAGCCTCAACACTTCCCGTTGCCCTTCTCCCAGCCCCCTAGTCTGCCATACCTGTCAGGGTGCCTGACTGAGGAGGCCTGCCCTGCCCACCTCCTCCTCTCCCCTTCATTGAGGCCAGCTTGAGAAGGGCTTTTGTTAACATCCTGAGCTGTGTTCTCAAGCTGGGGTGCAGCTGGGTACGTGTGAACACTTATCAGGGAGGGAGAGGCAGATAGTTTGAAGGAAATCAATTTCTTTCCAAAAATTGATCTGCCTTTGAACAGTTTCTGCCGACCCCCTTTGACCATCATCTCTTCCCACTCCAATCCATTAGTCGCTGTGGGGTTTTGCCCTGAGCTGTGTAAACTTTCAGGAGCTCCCGAGGGACAATTTGAAAGGTGTTCCTTTTTGCTGACAATGAGAATGTTCGTAGGAGCTGATGACTTCTTCAGCAAGTCAGAGAAATTCTAATTCTTTAAGTCCCAACAGACTTGAAGAGAGCTCAATTAGCATAATTTTTTGGTGAAAGATCAACATGTGACCTTTGGCATATAACTCACGGGGTTCAGAGAACTGAGTGTCAGGACTGTTAACACTCGAACAAGCCTACAGTGCTTTCTGCTCCCACTTGTTTATTTATGTGACCGAGGCTTCTCAGGAGTTACAGCCGTAAAAAGGAAAATTCTAAATTGAATGCTGCTGCATCTGTCTCATTCTCAATAATTACTCACCAAGACTTGAGACTTGTTATCATGTTGACCATCAGAATGACAAGCTGATCAAAAAGAAATTTTGAAAGAGCCTTAGGGTCCTAAGAAATATTTTTTATTACATTTAAATGTACGTCCATGGTCATCTGACAGAAAAAAGACAGGGCGATCAATGAAAGACTTTCAAAAGTAAAACAGTATATTCTGTGTGTGCTCAGCTGTGTCCAACTCTTTTTGACCCCGCCAGGTTCCTCTGTTTATGAGATTTCCCAGGCAAGAATACTGGAGTGGGTTGCCATCCCTTCTCCAAAGGATGTTCCTAACCCAGGGATGGAGCCCACACTTCCTGCGCTGGCAGAGCCACAGCAGAAGCAGAAAAGATTACGTTACGATAAACGTGTGAGGAGAAGGTGAAGTCCAAGAAGAAAAATGAAAGATACGAGATTTCCTGCTAAAGAAGGATAATTACCGATGCACATTTAAACTGAGTGATGAGAAAATCGAATTGTTTTGGTAGTTAGTAGCCACTGTATACCTTTAAAAGTGGGATGAGTAATTTCCCTACTGGTCCAGTGGCGAAGACTCTGAACTCCCAGTGCAGAGGGCCCTGGTTCGAGCCCTGATGAGGGAACCAGATCCCATGTGCTATAACTAAGAGTTCACATGCTGCAAATAAAGCTCTTTCATGCTCCAACTAAGACCAAGTGCAGCCAAATAAATATTTTTCAAAAAGTGTTATAACTTGACCTGCCTCTTGAGAAATCTGTATGCAGGTCAGGAAGCAACAGTTAGAATTGGACATGGAACAACAGACTGGTTCCAAATAGGGAAAGGAGTACATCAAGTCTGTATATTGTCACCTTACTTATTTAACTTCTATGCAGAGTACATCATGAGAAATGCTGGGCTGGATGAAGCACAAACTGGAATCAAGATTGCTGGAAGAAGTATCAATAACCTCAGATATGCAGATAACACCACCCTTATGGCAGAAAGTGAAGAACTAAAGAGCCTCTTGATGAAAGAGGAGAGTGAAAAAGTTGGCTTAAAACTCAATATTCAGAAAACTAAAATCATGGCATCCAGTCCATCACTTCATGGGAAATAGATGGGGAAACATTAAAAACAGTGACAAACTTTATTTTGGGGGGCTCCAAAATCACTGCAGATGGTGACTGCAGCCATGAAATTAAAAGATGCTTCTTCCTTGGAAAGAAAGTTATGACCAACCTAGACAGCATATTAAAAAGCAGAGACATTACTTTGTCAACAAAGGTCCATCTAGTCAAAGCTATATGGTTTTTTCATAGTCATATATGGATGGATGTGAGAATTGGTCTATAAAGAAAGCTGAGCGCTGAAGAATTGATGCTTTTGAACTGTGGTGTTGAAGAAGACTCTTGAGAGTTCCTTGAATAGCAAGGAGATCCAACCAGTCCATCCTAAAGGAAATCAGTCCTGAATAGTCACTGGAAGGACTGATGCTGAAGCTGAAACTCCAATACTTTGGCTGGCTACCTCATGTGAAGAACTGACTCACTGGAAAAGACCCTGATGCTGGGAAAGATTGAAGTCAGGAGGAGAAGGGAACTATAGAGGATGAGAAGGTTGGATGGCATCACTGACTCAATGGACATAAGTTTGAGTAAGCTCTGGGAGTTGGTGATGGACAGGGAGGCCTGGTGTGCTGCAGTCCATGGGGTCACAAAGAGTAGGACACGACTGAGTGATTGAACTCAATTGATAAAAAGTTTGATTAAAAATACAGTATGTCAGAAATAACATCCTTCACAAGCATTTACATTTATGATGCAAAACTCAGATGTCCACTTGAAGTATGAAAGGAAGAATTTTCGAAAGCTTTTCAGGGACTACAGGAGTAAACGTTTGGTGAGCACTGCCTCAGAAGCCAGACTGCTTTTCCAGGGCAGGGCAGTCAGAGCAGGACAGGGAAGCCTCTTCAGTCGCTGAGCCCGCTTTTCCATTCCCCACTTCTGTTTTTCTGGAACCACCAGCTCTGACTTGGGGCTCCTTGGGCTTCCCAGGGCAGACTATGGTGTGCTGTGCCCAGTTGCTCAGTCGTGTCCCACTCTGTGCGGCCCCGTGGACTGCAGCCCGCCAGGCTCCTCTGTCCATGGGATTCTCCAGGCAAGAGTACTGGAGTGGGTTGCCATGCCCTCCTCCAGGGGCTCTTCCCGACCCAGGGATGGAACCCACGTCTCTTAAGCCTGGAATGGCAGGCAGGTTCTTTGCCACCCCAGAAACTACCCCACCCCTAACTTTAACCCTCGCAAAGGCAGGTTACTTTACAAGGATCCTGTCAATCTCTAGGCCTCGGGCCTCCCCCTCCCTCTCATGGCAGCCTCCCAGTGACAGAACTCGGTGGGCGTTGTGGAGGGCTCCACACTGGCAGGGAAAACCAGGTGCAATAAGAAACATTTTCATCTGAACACTTCCAGGTAACTGCCTATGAAGACTTCAGAGGGCTTAGAGAATCCAGATTCTAGCGAGCTCATCAGGCTGTGAGAACACACACACTCTCTATCAGAGGCTTCCCTGGTGGCTCAGCCAGTGAAAAAGCGACCTGGAGTGCGGGAGACCCGCGTTCGATCCCTGGGTTGCGAAGATCCCCTGGAGGAGAAACGGCAACCCAATCCGGTATTCTTACCTGGAGAGTCCCATGGACAGCGGAGCCTGGCGGACTACAGTCCACGGGGTCACAGAGTGGGACACGACTGCGGGACTAAGCACACACCAGTAAGCAACCGAACAAAATATAACACTGGTTCCAAACAGGAAAAGGAGTGCGTCACGGATGTGTACTGTCACCCTGCTTGCTTAACTTCTCTGCAGAGCACATCATGAGAGACGCTGGGCTGGAAGAAGCATAAGCTGGAATCAAGATTGCCGGGAGAAATATCAATAACCTCAGATATGCAGATGACACCACCCTTATGGCAGAAAGTGAAGAGGAACTAAAAAGCTTCTTGATGAAAGTGGAGAGTGAAAAAGTTGGCTTAAAGCTCAACATTCAGAAAACGAAGATCATGGCATCCGGTCCCATCACTTCATGGGAAATAGACGGGGAAACAGTGGAAACAGTGTCAGACTTTATTTTTTTGGGCTCCAAAATCACTGCAGATGGTGACTGCAGCCATGAAATTAAAAGACGCTTACTCTTTGGAAGAAAAGTTATGACCAACCTAGATATCATATTCAAAAGGAGAGACATTACTTTGCCAACAAAGGTCTGTCTAGTCAAGGCTACCAGTGGTCATGTAAAGATGTGAGAGTTGGACTGTGAAGAAAGCTGAGCGCCAAAGAATTGATGCTTTCGAACTGTGGTGTTGGAGAAGACTCTTGAGAGTCCCTTGGACTGCAAGGAGATCCAACCAGTCCATTCTGAAGATCAGCCCTGGGATTTCTTTGGAAGGAATGATGCTAAAGCTGAAACTCCAGTACTTTGGCCACCTCATGCGAAGAGTTGAATCATTGGAAAAGACTCATGCTGGGAGGATTGGGGGCAGGAGAAGGGGACGACAGAGGATGAGATGGCTGGATGGCATCACTGACTCGATGGGTGTGAGTCTGAGTGAACTCCGGGAGATGGTGATGAACAGGGAGGCCTGGCGTGCTGCCATTCATGGGGTCACAAAGAGTCGGACACGACTGAGCGACTGAACTGAAGTGAACTGAATCACATTATAAAAATATATGAATAGGGATACATCTGAAAAAAGATGAGCAAGCCCTGTAAACTGAAGAAGGCTTGAGTCAGGAAACAAGGTGTTCAGGAACTGAAAGGCCCCACATGGGCAGCGTTCGAGGGCAGGCAGCTCCCTGGGGCGGAGGACCAGGCGGGGAGGGGCGCTGCGGGGGAGGCCGGACGAGCCGGAGGTCCGGGGGCTTTTTAATTTGTCCTCTGCTGGGCGCTGCTTGCTGCTACCCAGACCGTCCCCTCTAGCGTAGCGCAGCGCTGGGACAGGCTTTGGTGCATGCACGGTGAGCAGCTAGGATTGAGGGTCCAGCTGCAAGAAGGCAGGCGCTTCCCCGTCCGGACAGAGAGCCGGGAAGACCAACGGCCCTTAGGCGCGTCCTCACCCCGAAAGGAGACCCCCAGCGGAAAGCGGGCGCCCCGCGTCTGCACAGACTCAGGGCGGGCCCTCGGAGGCGGGGCTGGGGGCTGTGATTGGCCGCGTCTGGCTTCCTGCGGCCCGTCCTGAGGGACGGGGGCCCGCCCGTCACGGGGGCCGAAGGGCGGCCGCCGCAGACACCGTCCTACCGGCAGCCGGCCTGCGGGACGGCGGGTGGTCACCGCAGCTGAGGGCCGGCCCCTCCCGGCCTCGCACCGAGGGGCGGGGGCCACAGGCACCGGCCCGGCTCTCCCGGCAGCTTTACGGTCAGCCTGCCGGCCCCTCCTCGGCAACCAAGCCTCAGGCTGCCTCGCCCGGCCGAGCCGCCCCGCCAGGCCCCGTCCGCCGCCCGCCTCAGTTTCTAGGCGGCTCCCGCACGTCCCGCGCGTACCTGCCGGACTCCCGCGCCGCTCCCCGATTGCGCACGCGCGGAGCCCTCCCCCGCGCCCCGGCCGCGCACGCGCGGTCCGCTCCTCAGGCGCCCCCGCCCTGCCCCGCCCCCGCCTCGCGCACGCGTCGCACGCGCCGCACGCGCCCCGCGCCTCGCGCACGCGCAGGCCCCGCCCCGCGGCCAATGGGCGGCGCCGCTGCTTATCTGCTGTGCGTCGGCCGCCGGCGTCAGTCAGTCGGGGCCGCGGGCCGACGACGCTTCGTCCGCTGCCTGAGGTGCTCCGGCCCCTGCGCTCCCTTGGCGCGCCCGCAGACCCCGACCCGCCGGCCGCGGCGCCCTCGCCCCGCCGTCATGTCGCAGAGCGAGAGCCCCGGGCTGCAGGAGGAGAGCCTGCACGGTGAGCGGGGGCCCGGGCGAGGGGCCCGCGGCGACGGGGCGGCCTGCGGAGAGGACCCCCAGGCGGCCGGAGCCCGCGGGTGCTGGTCTTCCGAGGCGCAGCCCGGTGCTGGTTTCGGTGCCGGTACCCGCCCGGGGAGACTGGGGAGGACGCGCCCTGGGACTCGGGGCAGGGCGGCCTGAGGGGAAGCGGCGGGGGTCGCTCCTCCTTCACGATCGCTCGTCCGGGGTCGCGGGTCGGCCTGCCGGGGAACACGGGGCAGCTGGCCGCACTGCAGACTCCCGAGCGGACCCCCGCCCCCGGAACCGGACGGGGGGCGGCCTGGACCCCCGCCCCGGCCGCGGCTGGAGGAGGGGCCGAGCGCCGACCCTTCTCTGAAGCAAGAGTTAAGTGGAACGCGGGAGCGCGTAAATAAGGTTTGGAGAGGACCGTGGACACCGTAGAGAATTTTAAAGGTTCATTAAGATTTAAAAATCATCACACTGCCTGAATTTGAGCCACTAATTTTCTGTATTCTTTGAAACAGCATTTTACTCGCCAAGACTTGGCAAAATTCGTCGTATATTGTGAAACCGCAATCACAGCCTAAAAATCCTATAATCTTTTCTTAAATTTCGACATGGGTTATTTTCTTTGAGACAGTTTAAGGGACTGAATCTTTGCCTTATAAAAGATCTAAAGAGTGTTTGATGAACCGCCTTCAGATCAGTCCTGTTAGCGGACTACTCTGCCCCTACCGTGGCGCGTTCCCTTAGCGGCCACGTCGGGCCGAAGAGCCCGCAGTGTCCAGAGCGGCTTCATCGCTAGTCCTTGGTTGGCAGACCCAACTGCTGAGTCATTGGCAACGCAGGGTGCCAGCTCATGGGTTAAAAGGTTCGCTCCTCGGTTTTGTGTATTCTATAAAAAGACGGTTACACGGTGAGTGGAAACTGTCGAGGAGTCTTTGGGTCGCGGTCTGGGGTACGTGCAGCCGGGCACTCGCGCCTCTGGCCCGTGTGGGAGGGGTCACGTGGGCCCGGCCGCCCTGGGAAACCGAATCCGGGCGGGGATTGGTGGCTGGGCCGACACTTGCCCTGGGCTCGGTTTTGATTTGATTACCTCTTGTTTACCTCGGAAAGAACTGGGCGCAGTTGGTCGCTGAGGCCGAAGACAAAGGCCAGCGCTCTCCGCTCTGCTTGTCTCTGGCCAGATGCTTTCCCTGAGCCCTGCTGCCTCTGCTCCCTGGTCCGCTCTAGTTAAAGCTGGTGACGAGCAGCAAGATGTCCTAGATGCCTTTCCTGTCTCAGATAAACACCCCCTAACGTGCCCCGGGGGAAGGTGGAGTTCTGTAGTGTAATCTCGCAGCATCGTGGGCGGGTGTGCGAGACTTAGCCTCCCAGAGGTGCCCCCCAGTGCTGTGCTAGCAGGCGGCCCGGCTTACCCCAGATGGCCCGCACGGCTCACCTGCTGGTCTGTCTGCAGCCAGTCAGAGGGTTGTGTTGCTGCAGGCCCCCACCGTGGGTGAAGGCGCGGTGCACGAAGAGGCACAGAACATGCAGGTCTCGCGTCCTGCACTTTGAGAGGGACGGGGTTTCTGGCAGGGAGACCCGGGCCTACCCTGTGCGTTTCAGATGGCCACAGTGAGGCCGTGAGGCAAGGCAGAGCACACGGCAGGCAGGTGACAGCAGTTAGGGCTCTTCGGGTGCCAGGCTCCTCCGGCTTCGGTGGCAGAAGGCGGCAGACAGGCAGAGGGAAGGGGTGCCCACCAGTTCCTGCCCAGATGCCAAGCCTCTCGTTCCTGTACCGCCTCAAGAAACTTAAAAACCGGGATTTCTTAAGTCCCACCTCTCCTAGGGAAGAAGCCTTCCGATGCGGGTGGTCCTTGCCTCCAGGCGTAGCCCTTGCGCTGCCCCAGGGCTGCCCTCCGGGTTCCACCTGTCCCAAAGACCCCAGCGTCTTGTAGGTCATGCCCCTGTAGTTTTCAACCCTGGCTGCCCACCGTCACCATTGTGGCTTTTTCAAAGTAAAGGTACCAGGGTTCTGTTGTAGCATTTCAAATCAGGATTTTCTGGCTGGTGGGTGAGACTGCTGGATAACAGGGAAAGCACCAGAGGTGGTTGTCATAGCCGGGGTTGTGACCTGTTGCCCCAGACTGGGGTGTGGGGTGCTCTGCGGGGGGTGCTGGAGAGGGATGTTGTCCTGGGGCCAGGAGCAGGGAGTCTCAGTGCAGGCAGGGACTGTGAGAAGCTCTGTGCAAAATAGGATAGAAAGTGTAGGTGCTGTGTTGAGGTTAGTTGATAGGGTAAGGCTCCACAAGTTAAGAAAGACAATTGGCATTGTCTGTTTTCAGGCTAGGGTGAACTGGAAGCTTTAGTCAACCATCCAGCCTGCCAAGCAGTGGCTCAGGGAACTGTTTAACACTCTACATGTGATCACAGCTTGTGCCCGGTTACTGGCAGTCGAGGTCAGCTGAATTCATGGCATTTGTGGCCCCGTCAGTAAGTGGTTCTGTCTGGGTCGTTCCTGTGGCCTCTCCAGAGCTTGAAGACGGGACAGCGTTGTGGTTACAGATCTTTTTGGGGCCCACGAATTGTCTCATTCAAGATGCGGGCTTTTCTTCTTTTGGGACCAAGTATCCTGGGGGTGGCAGGAGGTTTTATGTGAGAAATGGCCTGTCGTGCAGGCTTGTAGTTCTCTTCTGCAGTGGCGGGGCACTGGCCGAGGCTCCCCGCCCGTCTCATCTGCCCAGTCCCCCTGCCCCATGTCTTGTCACTGTGAATTACAGGTCAGTGTGGCCAGTGGCCTGAGTCAGGGCGAGACTCGCCTGGATCAGCAACCACCGCCCCTTTTCCCGCGGCCCGATTATCTCACAGGCTGTTTGGGGTTCTGAGGAAGCGGTCTGAGGTTGTAAAGCAGCTCGAGGGCTTCCCCGGTGCCTCGGCGGTAAAGAGCCCGCCTGCAGTGCAGGAGGCGTGGCGGGTGTCATCCGCGGGGACGATCCCTGGGCTGGGGCATCCGGGGAGGAAGCGGCAGCCCACCCCAGTGCTCTTGCCTGGAGAATCCCATGGACGGAGGAGCTGGCTATAGTCCACAGGGTCGCAGAGAGTGGGACCCGACCTAGTGACTAACAACGAAGCAACCTGAAGCCCCTCTTTCTTGCTTAGGAAGGTGAGTGAGCTTAGCTGCAGGTGAAAGAAGCTTAATGGCCCCTTGTCCTCGTTTTCCAGGGAGCTGCTCCCCTGTGTAGTTGCTGCAGGTTAATCATAAACTCTGGTCGGTTAGTGAACCACAGCCTCTGAGCTGTGCTGTAGACAGAGCTCCGCTGTAGACAGCCCGGGTGGAGGTCTTTCTAAAGGGTGCCCAGCACTTTCAGTGAGATGGTTCCGAAAAGCGTGCTTGTCTCCATGGAGTCTGGAGCGGAATCTAAACCTGCGCCTGAAGCTCCCTGTGTTGTTATTTTTTTTTTTAAGAACATCCTGCCTTGTGGCCGTGCTGGGCCTTAGCTGCTGCACCCGTGTCTTCCCTAGCTGCAGCGAGCAGGGCTCCTGGCCTTGCGGTGGGCGGGCTCCTCCCCTCGGCGTCTCCCCTTGTGGAGCACGGACCCCAGGGCCTCAGGAGCCGTGGTTCCTGGGCTCCGGCACACGGGCTGGGTAGTCGAGGCCCGTGGGCTTAGTTGCTTTGCGGGGATGTGGGATCTTCCTGGACCAGGGGCTGAACCTGTGTCCCTTGCATTGCAGAGTGGATTCTTAACCACTGGACCTCCAGCAAAGCCCTGAAACTGACAGTGTTGTGTGTCACTTATATTTTAATTTGAAAAATGTGTTTAATCTTTGTTCCTGGTTCCAGATCCACAGCTCGGCTCTAGGAACCCTTGGACTGTCTTGAGATCTTTGGAAAACACTTCAGTCTGTGCTAGTGAGGTGACTGCCTAGGCCCCCGGTAGCCTCAGGGTGGGGTGAGATGGGGATGGCCGGAAATCAGCACTTGCCCTCCCCAGGGCGCTGAGGTTGGGTTACAGGACACACCGGGAGAGGGCGCAGAACTGCCCTCGCCCACCACTGCCTGTGTGCCTGCCCTTCTGAGAAGGCCTTCGCGCAAGCACGGTATTGTCCTGACTTCTGTGACTTGTCCCAGGGAGTTGCTGACAAGGGAGGGTTGTGGGAACCCCTGAATTCTTGTTGTCAGGCGTTTGAGGTGTCCCCTGCGGGGATAGTCTGGGGGGACTGAGACCACTACAGGTAGTGTCAAAACCAAATTGCTGGGCCGCCCGTTGGAGCTGGAAAACTGGTTATTGATATAAAAGCCCCCCCCCACCCCCCAATTTCATGTCCGAGGTGGTGTCAGACGCCATATGTAAAGGCAGTCTGGGCAGCCAGGCCCGGAACTGGGCCCCCCAGAACCCAGCAGAGGGGACCTGCGCCTGGAGGAGGGCCTGGGGCTCCGGCCCTGTCGTGGGGCGAGCACGGGCTGGCAGTGTCCCCTCGCCCCGGAAAGGAGGGGGCTGTGAAGGCGTCCACACGGAGCCAATCTCAGTGAGCTTCGGGGCTTTCCTTCTGCTGACCTGCGGAGGCTGGGGGCGGGCAGTGTCCAGGGCGCCCCAGGCTCCAGGACACACCGTGGCCCGCCTGGTGTGGGCCAGGCCGGTGTGAGGAAACTGGAGGGGCTGAAGAGAAGATGGTGCGTCCGGTTGGCGGCTGTGACCATGTGGTCGGCAGCTCGTGGGAGGCTGCCTGTGCTGTGTGTGGACGTTTATTCCTGTGATCGGCCTTTCTCGATGACTGTGAGGTGTCTGCAGCCGGCAGCTGTCGGGGCAGGACTGTCAGAGGAGGGGTGAGGCGGGGGTCTGGACCTGGGGCCCGGGTGTCGGGTGGTGCCCCCAGGGGGTGCAGAGCAGCCCTGGGGCGGGGCCCTGGAGGGCCGGGGTCTGCCGCCGGCCTGGGTGCTCCCGGCCTGCACCCACCTGGGGAGGCCGGACCGTGACCCGCAGTGGACAGTCTGGGCCGGGAAGAGAGCTGTGCGAGCGGCCGGCTCGGGAGAGGCTGGGGCAGGGCGGCAGTGTCGTTAGTGAGCTGGGCAGTGGAGGGCCGGGCTGAGCCCACCGCGCCAGCGCACACGTGCAGGGGGCCCCGGAGCGAGGCGGTGCAGTGGACCTTCGTGGCCTCAGGTTTGACGGAATTAAAAGCAAGAGTGGTTCGTCCTCTCACCTGAAGATCTGGCTGGAAGGGCAGTCTCTCCTCAGTCGCCAGCATCACACTGGGGTGGAGACAGGCGTGTGCCGGCGGGCCCCGGTGGCCTAGTGGTCAGGCTGGACTCAGTGCTGCAGGCCTTCCCATGTGGCCAAAAAAAGGAAAGCTGCGAGTCTCGAATATTGAGCTCGATGCAGAAGGATGGGCCGCTCAGCGGAAGAGAGGAGTGGGCTTCAACAGCTCACGTGGAAAAGAAGGTCTCCCCTCGGCCAGCAGGCCTGTGGGAAAATGCCCAACCCCTGAGAAGGCAGCAGCGCTGAATAAGCCGGCCATCCTGCCCCCGCCCCCCCGACGTGCGCCCGCGGTGAGGACCAGCCCCTCACCGTGCCCACCGGCGCCCACGTCTCAGAGCTGGCTCCCAGGCGGGGGCGCAGAGGGCTGCTCTGCTGCTCAGGGTCGTGGTGGTCCCACATTGGATGCACAGCAGGGCTCCCCGCCCACACCCAGCGCCCCAAGTGGTTCAGATGTGAGAGCTTGTGGCAGCCGGCCGCGCAGCTGAGCGCGGAGGAGCGGGCAGCGGCGCCTTGTGGGGCCACCGGGCTGGGCCTCCGGTCCGAGCTGCAGGGGACCTTCGTGCTTCAGGAGCTCTCCGGTGTCCACCCCGTCCACCCGTGGACTCGCCACACTGCTCTCCTCCTGAGTTCGTCCTCGTGTCAGCCCCCACAGCACCCGGCCGGGAGCTGCAGCGCTGCCTCCCTGCCAGGACCCACTGGGGGCGGCTCCTGGATTGGGGACTCCTCCCCTCACTGGGGCCGGGAGGGGCTCGACCCGGTGAGCGGAGGGCCCGCCGGCTCAGGTGCCGTTGCCCTGGTGAATTTATCAAGTGCTAAGCCGTGGGAATTGGTCACTGATCTATGGGGCCTCGGGGTCAGAATGTGAGGCTGGAATGTTGAAATTTTAAAGCTTTCCTTAATTTCTAAGTCCCCGAGGTGCTGGTTGAGCCCTTTTTCTGCTGAGAGCTGAGTGCGGGCTTGTCCTGGCCACAGGGCCTCTGCTGACGGAGCAGATGGTTTGGGGTGCGGCTCCCGAGGGTCCCTGTGGAGGCTCACCGTGGACAGGGCCCGAGCCGGGCCTCGGGGCACTGCGGACAGATTCCCGCAGGGGCCCGTGGGAGTCTCTGGCACCTCTTGAAACAGACGGGGTGAGTTCTGTATCTTAGCAGCAGACTCCGGGATGGACGGAAAATTGCAACCCGGTCCTTCTCTCTTCCCCACCAGGCTCCTGGGTAGAGTTACACTTCGGCAGTAATGGGAGCGGGGGCAGTGTTCCCGACTCTGCTTCTATTTATAACGGCGACATGGAGAAGATCCTGCTGGACGCGCAGCACGAATCCGGCCGGAGCAGCTCCAAGAGCTCCCACTGTGACAGGTGGGTGAATGCACGCGTCACGGCGTGGCTCCGCAGGCCTGCCTGGCCTCCGTCAGCGCCCAGACGGCGGGCCCTTTGCTCTCGGGTCGGGGGACACCACCCGTGGGGTCCTGCCCCTGCTTCTGCCTGCTGGGCCTCGAGCTCAGCTGGGAAGGCAGGGGGCCGCTGTGACTGTTGGGCCCTGGTCCCCCCGGGTCTGGCTGCTGCCTGCTGCCTGCTGGGTGTCGAGCTCATCTGGGAAGGCAGGGGGCCGCTGTGACTGTTGGGTCCTGGCCCCCCCCCCCCCCGGGGCTGGCGGGAGTACTTCCTTCTCCCGGGACGCTGTCCCCTGTGTGTGGGGGTCTGTGTGTCCTGATGGGAAGGTGGACGTGTGCTGTTTCCCCCAAGCCCGCCCCGCTCACAGACCCCGCAGGACACTAACAGAGCTTCTGAGACAGACGCGCACAGCCTCGGAGAGAAGAACAGCTCCCAGGTAGGGTGCGCACGGTCTGCCTTTGTGATCTGTCGGAACCGGGTGCTGGGGGACCTGGCCTAAGAGCAGGACTTCTGCTTCCTCAGACCCTGTCTCAGCTGTGGGGGTGGGGCGTCTCCAGCACTTCACAGAGTGGACCGGAGGCAGCCGGGCCATTTGGTTCAGGGTGTGTGCCCAGGGCCCCCTCTGCCCCACACGCCCTCCGGGGACGCGGGGCGGGAGAGGTGGGGGCCCTTGGGGGTCTGGAGGCCTGCCCAGGGCCTCCCCACTGGGACGGCACTAGTTGCTTCCAGAAACCGTGCCTTGGGCTTCACTGACTCGCGCTTGTGTGGTTCGGGTTAGGAGCTGACCAGACTGGTGGAGGCTGAGCCTCGTTTTCTGACTTTCCTTTAAGAATCTCTGAGTTGCTGGGGCCGTAGCCCCGGCTGGGGGGAAGTCCATGAGAGCAGGGTGGGCTGTGGCCCGAGCTGCCTTGCTGAGACCTGGGCTGGGCCAGTGGCCAGTGCGGCCTCGCCAGGCCGTCTCCCTGCCTGCTGCCTCTTGTGATGCTCGGGGGTGTCGGGATCTAGGAACCTGGGGGCCCCTGCTTTCCTGGGGGCTCAGCTGGTAACGAATCCGCCTGCAGTGTAGGAGACCCCGGTTCCACTCCTGGGTCGGGAAGATCTCCTGGAGAAGGGAAAGGCCCCGCTCCCTTCCTCACTGTGAGAGCTGTGGGGACCGAGCTTCCGGCCGATGCCACTGGTCCCCGTGCTGCCTGCCGGGTGCCCCTCAGGCTCTCCCTCCCCAGGGGCTCAGCAGTCCTTGTGCTCGGGCTTCTCCAGGGTGCTGCCTGCCTGCTCCCAGATGTGCAGGGTCCAGCCCAGCTTTGCTGTGTCCAGGTGTTTGGTTGGTTTTGGTACCGTGTTCTAGAATATTTCCATAATTTCCCCCCCTGAATTTAAAGAGGAATTCTATGATCAGGCACAGAGTTTTTAAAATTCTAAGAAATGCATCTTTTTAAAGCTCTTTAATTAGCGTACTGTTAATAATGTGTATCTTTAAGGTCACTGAGACCAGGGGTGTGTGTGGGCTTCTGGTCCTCTCTTCTGCCAGACGCGGACGTGCACCTGCTCACTGCAGCCGTGTGCCGTCAGCTCAGGCACATTCCTGTTGCGGGCCTTTTCGGGGATTTCTGTTTTTCCTTTTACACCCAGGACCACAGCCGGCGTCTCTGTGGACGTCTGTCCCCACTGGCCGGTGCCCCCCTGGGGCAGTGCCTGCAGCTCAGGGCCGCTGGAGTCCGGCGGGCCCTCCACAGGGGGTGTGGCGGGGGGCGGCGAGCTTCCTGGGGTGGAGGCAGCGGGTTCACCGACCTCGTCTCCCGCAGTCCGAGGAAGACTACATGGAGAGGAGGAAAGAGGTCGAAAGCATCCTGAAGAAAAACTCAGACTGGATTTGGGATTGGTCCAGTCGGCCAGAGAACATCCCCCCAGCCAAGTGAGTCTGCGTCCGCGGGGGCCTCTGGGGCCGGGAGCCGGCGCCCGCTGACCGCCTCTCCCCGCAGGGAGCTCCTGCTCTTGAGGCACCCGAAGCGCGCCCCCACGCTCAGCATGCGCAACACGAGCGTCATGAAGAAGGGCGGCATCTTCTCCGCCGAGTTCCTCAAGGTCTTCCTGCCGTCGCTGCTGCTGTCCCACCTGCTGGCCATCGGGCTGGGGTGAGTGTTGCCCGTGCCGGCCGCGGGCGCAGGCTGGGGAGGCTCGCACGTGGAGGGTGCTGGTCTCCCCAGTCCTGACGCGGGTGGACGGGCTTCTCCTGGGCAGCCTTCTGGGCCCCCGGCTGTCAGGATGGGCTTCTGTTGCGGGCTGGGCCCCCAGGCTCGAGAACGGGGCAGAGCAGATGCCGGGCTCGCTGGCTTGGGGAGGCGGGAGCAGGGCCCCCACCCGTCCCCCTGAGCCCCGGCCCATGGCCTGCCCCCGCTCTGGGCTCTGCCCTGCCTTCCCCTTAGCACAGCGTGTGGACTGTGTGGGCCAGTGCCTCTGAGTCGGGCTGTCAGTCCTGCAGGGAGCTTTGTCCAGAACCAGCATTCAGGTCCTCTAGGGCCTGGCGGGGTTAGGCTTCAGCCTTCACTTTGGGATGGATTTCTGCAGGTGTGTCTGCCCTCTGAGACTTCACGGGGGTCAGGATCAAGCCCTCCTGTCCCGTTGCTCTGCGGAGACCCCCTACTGGCCTGCAGGCCCTTGATGTCCTCCCCCCCGCCCTCCTCCCGGACAGCCCCCCGACACCCCTCCGTTCTGGGCTCCCTGGGGCGTCCCGTGCAGCAGTGGTTTCTGTGAGATGTGCCGATAAACCTGGGGCTGTCAGCTGTCCTGTGGGCGACTGTCTGATCAGGTCAGAAAGTGAGGAGACAGGGAGCCTCTCAGCTCAGGAGGAGCTGGCCTTCGTGTGTGCCGAGTATGTGCGTTGCGAAGCTATTAGCACACAACTGGCCTTTTCTGAATTGGATGCTGAAATGCGTGCTGGTAAGAGTGACGCCCACGCATCCACTGAGTGCTGGCAGCCAGGCCCCTTCGGTGAATGAGCTGGGCCGGTCAGCTGCTGTCTCAGCAGCGCGCGCCCCTGGGAGGCGCACTGCCATGTGACGACCGCCTCCTTTTCTGTCAGGATCTACATCGGAAGGCGCCTGACCACGTCCACCAGCACGTTCTGATGCAGGCTGTAGCCCAGTGTCCCCACGCCGCGGGGGCCCGTGCCCCGCACAGCGCACAGAAGCAGCTGTCTCGGTCCTGGGCCGCTGCCCCGCGCGTCGTTTCTTCTGGCAGCGCCGCCTCCCTAACTCAGAGAGACAGACAGTAAACCACGCTCTCCCGCAGCCAGACTTGGGGATCGAGCGACAAGCATGTCATTGATTAATACCTACTGTAATAATTTGGTAGTAACCTTCCTCAGATATTATAAATATCAAAGTATAAATAATTTTAAAATCTCTAGTTATGTTGTATGCAGTATTTTAATGAATTACCTGCGACCTTGATCGCGTTAGACACTATTTTGAGGGAAGGGATGCTGCTGATGCTAGAAGGACTGCCTGAGGGGTTTACCTGAATAAACACGTGGCCTTACTCCCTGCTGCAGACGTTTCGGTGGACGCGTCCGTCCGCTGCAGACAGCCCTTAGCACTGAGTGTCTCTGCTGGCTCTGGTGCGCAGCCTGTAGAATCCAGGCCGTGACACGGGCAGCACCGAGCGGTCCCCACCCCGGGCAGTTGGGCAGCGCTGGACGGGCCCCCCGAGACTGTCAGCGCCGCCCCGGACAGCAGCCACTGGACAACCACTGTCTCCTCGCGTCTCCGGATCGCGGAGTTTAGTCTGTGTTCAGTTTTTTGTGCTCTTAGTATCAGCTTCATTCTAAACTATTCTGTCTACTTTAAAAGGCTGGAAATAGAAAAAAAATAAATGTTTGCCAAATCCTTGGTTATGGTATTAACATATGGTTTGAAACTAAACGGCATACAAGCTTTTTGGTGAAGCCAGGTGTATCCCCACTGCCGGGGGTTAAAGGATGCCCTTTCGTACACTGTATAAATAAACGCTGTTGTTTTTGCTTCCCTTTTCCACACTAAATTTCAGTTGTGTTCAATAAATGTAACATTCTAATTTTTAAAAACTTGGTTTATATTTAAACAATGACCTTGGAGGTAACCCGCAGGCCTTCCATCTGGAGGTGAGGCGTCAGCTTCTTTACACGACTAGTCTTAAAGAGGCGAAGCCTGCGTCCTGCTGACGTGTCCTGGCCAGGGGCATGTCTCACCGCGATGGGCATGGTTGAGGCTGTGCTCAGTGCCTCCTGTGAGGCCAGGGGTCCCCAGGGCCAGCTCATCTTGGAGAGCACGGGTGAGTTGGGCCGTGACAGAATGAGGCGGCTTCATGCAGCGAGGCTGCGAGGAGGTGCTCTGGGGTGAGGAGTTGTAAGCTCTTGAGGGTATCCTCCCTTTCTTCTCTGGAACACCAGTTTTAATCCATGATTGATTCCACTAACTTCCTTTTGGTTTCATTTTTTAAAACCGTGGTTCTCTCTTGTTTTCTGGCGGGATTATTTCTCTGTTCCTGCCCTCCCAGGTTGCATATCCTTTCTCCCAGCTCTGCCCACTGCCTGACGCTGTTGTGGACACAGCTGAGCTGCCAAACACGGTCACCAGGGTCCCTGAAGCCTCTCTCCCGTCACTGTGACGTTACAGTGAGCGTCTGGTCCATTTAAGGTGTGGGACTGTGTGTGAGTGTTCTCACTTTTTTGAACGAGACAGCACTGTGACAGCTCCCGTACACCCTCCTGTTAACGCAGATCACACTTCGTTCATTTTACTGACTGAAAAGCAGGTTCACAAAATACTCAACATCCTCCAGAAGATTTTCAAGCCTGTGCTCGGCTGTTTCCCGACCAGACTCTTGCCTGGCGCGCCTGCAGACTGTGGGCCCGCCCTGGTGGGAAGCGGGGTGCACCTTCAGTGGCACGTGTCTGGGCCACTTGTGGTTTAGCACTTGACAACGCGTGTGCACAAAGATGACGACTTGGGAGACGTGACAGGGTCCCCGAGCCGGTGCCGTGCGGCTGCCAGCATGAAATAAAGCGGTGAGGGAGCGTCCCAGTGCCCCGTTTTATAAGCAGCTGCTGGGTTTTCTGAGGCCCGGCCTTTAACCCCACCCCACCTCCGTTGGTGAGCAGGCCCACGTGGAGAGCTCGGGCAGCCACAGGGCCGGTCCATACCCCGCTGAGCTGCCCCGGGGGAAGGGCTGAGTCTGCTGAGCCCTAACTGCAGGCTGAGGGACAAAGTGTGTGCCAGTGATTGTCCCTGCAGAACGGGTGCGTTCGGATTGTGCTGGAGAAGACTCATGCAAGTGCCCTGGGCGGTGAGGAGATCCCGCCAGTCCGTCCCAAAGGAAATCAACCCTGAATATTGACTGGAAGGACTGATGCTGAAGCTCCAATACTTTGGCCACCTGATTTGAAGACTTGACTAGTTGGAAGAGGCTGAGGCTGGGAAATTCTGAAGGCAAAAGAAGAGGGTGGCAGGGGACGAGATGGTTAGACAGCATCACTGATTCCACGGAAATGAATGTGGACAAACTGGGAGACAGCTAAGGAGAGTGAAGGCTGGCGCGCTGCCGTTTCCTGGGGTCGCAGAGTCAGACGTGACAACGACTGAACGACGTGCAGAAAGCAGCCAGAGGCCGCGCATCTGCTCATTTGCGCCAGAAACTCGGGATCAATCTGCCAGAAATGAATGAGCCTGGCTGTCTGCACGGGTGGCGTGTGGCCAGGAGAGGGGGTGGGACCCTCTGAATAACCTCCTCGCAGGCCCACAGGGCTGCTCCATTTAGGGCCAAAGTCGTTAATTCAAGTCGGTGATAACAAGGGAAGCGCACTATTGAAATGGGAACGTTCCTACCGGTCCAGTGGTTGAAAACTGCCTGCCAGTGCAGGGGCCACGGGTTCGATCCCGGGTCTGGGAAGACCCCACGTGCTGTGGAGCGACTAAGGCCATGGGCCATGACTCCTGAGCCTGTGCTCAGCACACGTAGGCAAAGCTCACACGCAGCAGCTAAGGGCCAGTGCAGCCAAAATAAGGTGAACTTAAGTCCGATGAACCACAGGATTCTTACGTCGTCAGGAGGGGAAGAGGCTTGTATGGAATCAAAAGTGCCAACTGGCAAAGAAGCCTGGAGAGATTCCTGGGCATCTCTTAAATCTCATACTCCTCAAGAGCACTTCTGAGGGCCGCCAGCCCCAAACAGGGACCCTGCCTGGCCATGCACACCCCAGCTCAGGGCCCTCTGAGAGGCAGAAGGCTGGTTTCTTGTTCGGTGGGAAATGTGTCTCGAAGGAAATATGGGAAAAACTGTCCAATTACACAGGACAAATCCAGCTAAACATTTGAAAGTTATTAAAATTTTGGCGAAAATAGCGAAACAAATATATACAACCCCATTTTTCCAGAAATGCTTAAGGACTTAAGACAGTTGTTCAATATCTCAGATTTGTGAACTGCATCACAACCAACAGAGTAAAAGAACTACCTTTAAAGTAAGTGTATTAGGTTGGTGCAAAAGTAATTGTGATTTCAGACCATGAATTTTAAATCGTTATCAGTCACTCTTTGCAACCCCAGGGGCTGCAGCACGCCAGGCCTCCCTGTCCATCACCAACTCCTGGAGCTTGCTTAAACTCATGTCCATCAAGTCAGTGATGCCATCCAACCATCTCATCCTCTGTCAGCCCCTTCTCCTGCCTTCAGTCTTTCCCAGCTTTTCCAATCACTCAGTTCAGGTGGCCAAAGTATTGGAGTTTCAGCTTTAGCATCAGTCCTTCCAATGAACACTTAGGACTGATCTCCTTGCAGTCCGAGGGACTCTCAAGAATCTTCTCCAACAGCACGGTTCAAAAGCATCAATTCTTCAGCACTCAGCCTTCTTTATGGTCCAACTCTCACATCCATACCTGACTACTGGAAAATCCATAGCCTTGACCAGATGGACCTTTGTCGGCAAAGTAACGTCTCTGCTTTTGAATACGCTGTCTAGGCTGATCATAGCTTTTCTTCCAAGGAGCAATAAATAGTTATAGTTAATATTTCTGTAGCATAAAAATACATGTTTTGGGATCTGATGAACGCTTGGAAAATAGCTTCTGCCTCCCGCTGGTTGTGGAAATGCTTTCTCTGCAGAAAGTCGCTGAGCTGCTTGAAGAGGCAGAGTCTGTTGGTGAGAGGCAGGTGAATATGGTGAGGGAGGCAAAACTCCACAGCCCAGTCGCTCAGCTCCCGAAGCGCTGCTTGTGAGACGTGGTCGGGCGTCGCTGGGGAGACCTGGGCCCTTTCTGTTGACTGACGGTGGCTTGTGTTGCAGTTGTTGGTGTATTTCCTTGGTCTGCTGAGCCTGCTTCTCAGGTGGAATGGTTTCACTGGGATTCTGAAAGCTGTCTTGGATCAGAGGGGCAGCAGACCACGAGTGACCTGACCTATTTTTGGTGCAAGTGTGACTCTGGAAAGTGCTCTGGAGCTTCTCCTCAGTCCAGCCGCTGAGCTGGTCATTGCCAGTTGAATAAAATCCGCTTTTCACTGCCCGTCACAATCCAACTGAGACGTGGTTCTTAGGTTTTGCATACAGTAAGAGAAGACAGACAAGGCTTAAAAATGACCATTTATAAAAAAGTGTTTGGTCACCTCACGAGGCACCCACTTAGCCTTTTTACCTCTTCAATTTGCTTCAAATGCCAAATGACCGTAGCACAGTTGGCGCTTGAGTTCTGTGGCAGATTCTTATGTAGTTGTTAGCGGATCAGCGTGGATGATGGCCCTCCATTGCTGTCAGCTTCTGATGGTTGGCCACTGCACTCCGTCTTCAAGGCTCTCGTCTCCTTTGCAAACGAACCCCTGCTGCAGTGTATGCTCATTAGCCGTTCCTGGCCCAAACGCGCTGTAGACGTTGCGAGCTGTCGCCGCTGCTTTCTGACCCACTTTGAACCTGAATAAGAAAATTGCTGGAATTTGCTTTTTGTCTAACATCATTTCCCTAGTCTCAGACAAATATGAAATACACAGCAGTCAGTCATTAGCAGAAAAACAAAGCAAGAAATGATATATAACAACCACATCTAGGATGTATTCCAGTATCAAACGACAAATTTCAGCAAAGCTGCTGCTGCTGCTCAGTCGCTTCAGTCGTGTCCGACGCTGTGCGGCCCCACAGACGGCAGCCCACCAGGCTCCCCCGTCCCTGGGATTCTCCAGGCAAGAACGCTGGAGTGGGGTGCCATTTCCTTCTCCAGTGCATGAAAGTGAACAGTGAACGTGAAGTCGCTCAGTCGTGTCCGACTCTTAGCGACCCCATGGACTGCAGCCCACCAGGCTCCTCCGCCCATGGGATTCTCCAGGCAGGAGCACTGGAGTGGGCGCCGCTGCCTTCTCTGTTTCAACAATGCAAAAGCCGCAGTTATGTTTGCACCCACCTAATATGTTTTGGTTCTCAATTTGCAACTGAAATGTGCGCTGATGGGGCCTCCGCCAGCACAGTGAGCCCACGAGCAGTGTGTGGGCCCAGCCGCCCGCCCCCCGGAGGACTGGGGCCGCGGCTCCAGTGTGGAATTCCACAGAGCAAGCTCCAGGGACATTGTTACCGCTGTATTTTTTGAGGGGGGCAGGGGAAATCGTGATTTCTGACACCAAAGATCCTACTGTTAAACCATCAAGGGATAGAAATTAAAACGGTTTAATTTTTGCTGCCTTTAAGTGTGAAATCCAGAGTATAATTTTAGCATTTTAAAGAAGTATGTTATCCCTCCACTCCGCACCTAGTACTTTAAAAAAGGTTTAGAAAAAGCACGAAAGTTTTCAACGGCAGCGCATCTGCGGTGTGCTTTAAACCCCGTGTTAGCTTCTCAGCAGGAGTTCTGAGGCTGCTCCCTATGATCTTCTCTCTCAGCTGAGGCTTCGGCCAGTCCTCACCTGGTGGGTCAGCGGTACCAGTTCTGCAGAAACAAGGGTTGCAGAAGTTTGGGGATGCACACGCTCAGAGCCTTAGGCACTACCTACATTCCACTGTTCTGTCAACGAAGCGTAAAAGAGTTTTAAAGTCTTAATTCTGCATAATTATTTCATTACGTGCAATGAAAGCAAGTAAAAAGGTGATGCTTATTTTGGACTTAAAGACACTCTTTACAGTGCGTTGCTTTTATTAAGTGGCTGCGCCAGAAGGGGTGACGGTGGACACAGGAGTGGGGAGTGCAGCTGCCCGGGGCCACACCAGGGACACAGAGCCATCGAGGCTGCTGGGTGGGTGGCAGACGCGGCCACGTGGGTGGAGGCCCGGGGGATGGCAGGGGGGGAGGAGGGCTGGCAGGAGAGGCTGCACCTGACGACTCCTCTTGGGTGTGAGTGTCTGGTCTCTAAGCTGGAAGGCAGGCTCAGACCTGAATAAAGACGTCTGTGTTAGTCACGGCCTCGAGGCCTGCTTCCAGCTGGCTTCTCACCTGAGCAGCGACACCCAGGGCCCTGCTCCCCGGAGCAGAAGCTGGGGCCCCCGCTTGGAGCCCCAGGCAGTCTGTGCTGAGGAAGGAGGGCATCCCTGCTTCTCAGAGGCATGGCGGCCACCGAGCTCCGACAGCAAGCAGGTGTGATTCTGCAGACGCGGGGCCCTGTGTGCCATAGCTGACCTCGTCCTGGAAGGTGTACAGGTGGCGGCCGTAGCAATGATTCTTGGCCGGGTGCCCGTGTGTGCAGGGTCTTCCTGCTGGTCCAGGCTGCCCACGCTCACCTCACCCTTCTGCCTCCCGCCCACACATGCCCTGCGAGGCTGCAGGCTGGCCCAAGGCTTGCTGTTCACCCTGCAGGCCTCCGGTGTCTTGGCCCTCCGGGTGGACCGGTCGAACACCCAGGAGGAGCTGTTGTAGGGCCCGTGAGGACAGCGCTGCATGAAGGACGAGGACCTGACAGTGGCGAGGGGCCCTTCCTCCCGCCCCGCCGGGCCCGGATGAAGCGGCTCGCCGTCTCCAGACGTCAGACAGGAAAGGCTGATGGCCAGGAGAGAACCGTGCTGAGACTGCCCCACTGAGCCCCGTACACAGTCGCATCAGCAAGCACAGACACAGCAGAATCAAAGGGCGGACAGTGACGAGCCTGCACTTTCAATTCTATCAGTGTGTTTTTGAAAAAGGTAAAAACCTCGACTTTCTCCCTAGAATGTCTCCCATCTTCAGTGAATTCAGGGTCTCCTCAGCTGCACAGGGGGTGCTGAATCCACTGTGGGTTTTCAGGACGCAGCTCGTGTCCCGAGCAGTAGCCGGGGTCCCCTCCCAGTGTGGCGGCCACATGAGTGCCGTGCGCACGGCCCGGACCGGCCCCTTCCTGCACCGTGTACATGCCGCTGCGCGTGCCTCTGGAAGCAGGATTCTCGGAGCGCCAGGCTCTCTCGTTTCCGGGGGCATGTGTACACTGCCCTTCCTACGCGTGCCTGCCCGTCTGCACCTGTGAGCTCTGGTTTCAGGGGTTTTAACCCAGGGGAACCCTGGGCCCTGGCGCCCTGGGAAGGGCAAGTCCTCCGTGGCCCTGCATGCCCTCAGCGGGTCTGCTGAGAAAGCGCTTCGTGAGGCTCTGGGCCTGGGCCCGTCGCAGGCCCCAGCTGTGTGTTCCACCTTCTGAAGCCGGGCGGACCCCGAGCTCTTCGTGAGGCTCTGGGCCTGGGCCCATCGCAGCCCCAGCTGTGTGTTCCACCTTCTGAAGCCGGGCGGACCCCGAGCTCTAAGTGTTGCCGTGACGCCGAGCGCGCCAGGAGGGCGGCCCCGCCTGGCCTGGGACTCCCCTCAGGGCTCTGACAGTGCCCAGGCGGCTGTGCGAGGCCTGAGGGCGGAGTCCTGTCTCTGCCCCGGGTACCACACCGTCCACCCGCTGCTGGCACCACGTGGGGCACGTCAGCCTGTGAAGAGCAGGCGCCCATACCTGACACGTCTGTGCCCCATGTGCCTGGAGCGGCCCGCGGGGCGTGCTCCCCACATCAACACACGTACACACACACAGCCGCACTGGGGCTCACCAATGCTGGGGACGTGGTCCACCCCAGCCCGAGGTCTCTCACACACGCGTCTCCCTTGGGGCCTAACGCAGATGGGTGCCTTCTACAGATCCCAAGGGTCTCCGTCTCAAGAGCCAACCTCTGCGGGTCCAGTCACGGCTCCTCCCGCCGGGGCTCCTGGGTCCTGGGTCCTGCAGAGGCCCCGAGGCCAGTGCCGTGCCCTCTTCACTCCCCCTCCCTCTTCACACGCAAGGGATGGCGGCGTCACGGCCGGCAGTCCCGGGGTCTGTGCTGCAGGGCGCCTCAGGACGTCTGGCAGCCCCTCACCACCACTGGGAGGCCCTCAGTTCGGATACATGCACAAGCTCCACATGGCACACAGCCCCATCCCAGGCCCACGGCAGCGTCTCCTCCCATCCTAGGCCCACGGCAGCACCTCCTCCCATCTCACGGCAGCAGAGGCTTCAAATGTTATCAAACACAGACCTCTAGGCAGAACCAGCGCGGCTGTCGCTCCTAAGGCACGTGCCCACAGACGACCAGAGGCATAGAGACGGCTGTAGCCCTGGCAGAGAGGGGTGTCCCGCCAGCCCCGCACTGCCGTCCACGCACGCAGCATTCTCGGGTCTTGTCCTCCACTCGTCCCCAAGGCAAAGGCCATCCCACCCGCCCACATGACCTTCCTCACCTCCTCCTTTCACTCCTCTTGGAAATAATACAAAATAAGAAATTGTCATCCTCTAAGCATTTCAGACACAGCCAGTGTGAACCTAGCGCTGTGCTTGCTGTTCAGACACGGATGGAATCGCAGGCACGGCGAGAAATGTGCCCAGACCCCGTTTCCACTCGGGCGGCCGGGCCTGCGCCAGCCCTGGCCCTGGAGGCCTGGGTCCCCACGCCGGCCTCACCTGGTGGGGCCACTCCAGCAGCACTCAGTTATCGAAGATGCAGTCATTTTCGCAGAGTGGACACGGCTTGCTTCGCAGGTGCTCGTGGACCTTAATGGAAGCGCAGGAAGGTCGGGGCGGTGGCCCCCAAGGCCTCGCCCGGTGGGTCTCAACGGGCCGGCGCTCCGTGTCGAGGCCCCACACCTCCATCTGACAGGCAGTCCTGGCTCATCCCGTACTGACAGCTGCGGCTGAATTTCACGTCGGACACGGAGGAGATGATTTCTGAGAAGGACCTACTGCTGGGCTCTTCGAAAACCGGAAAACACAGTGTCTCCACTTCTGTTTAAAAGCCAGAGAACAACCCACTTTGCAGTGCAAGTGAGGCCCCCGGGCTCACCGGGCCCTGGCCTGAAACCTGGAGAGCCACCGGGCGCCCCGCAGACGCCTCGCACAGCCTGTGGCTCCCGGGGGCCAGGGTGTGGTATGCGCCGGCCGGCAGGCTCCACGCCAGGCACCACGAGAGGCCAACACGGGCCCAGGGCCCTCTGACTCCCGAGCCACGGGTCCTGCAGGGCCAGCCCTCGGCTAAGGACGGCGGGACTGCGGCCACTCCCACCTGCCACCGCCCGTCGGGAGAGGGGTTTCCTTCAGCGTTCGATGGGCGAGACTCACTGCAGCAAAACCCACCTACTACCTTCAGAAAGATTCTGAAGGCTTCCCGGGCAGACCTTTCTTTCCCCAGCACTTTTGCTTTATCAGCAATAACTCAAGTGCCTGTCTTACCCCCCACCCGCCCGTGCGCCAGACCCCAGCGCCTGTCCTGGCTCAGGGAGCTGTGAGCAAGGAGCTCTGTACTTGCTTTCATTTTCAGCTGCTGCTTTTTTAAAAAATATATGTATTACAAAGAACCTATATGTTTATTGACTCTGCATCTGAAGTTCATCCTAAGCAACCTAGCGGCAATACTGAGCGTTTACTGAGTGTTTACTCACATAAATAACTTGGCTGACAAATAAAACCATTCTTGGAATCTAAGCCTGTTTACTCAAGAGTGTTGTCTTGAAGACACAGGCCAAATGTGCAGGCTCTGCTGGAGCTGACCCACTTTACAGCGGGAGACGCTCTGGACGGACTGACCGATACACTGACTTCACTGCAGGACAGAGCGTCCAGAACAGGACAATCCACGGCACTCTGGGCCGGGATGCCGTCAGCGCTCAGCGCCCAGAGGCATGCTGGCAGAGTTCCCAGGACACACACCCTGTCATGACACACAGACTTCTTGGTTTTCTACAAAGTAGGGCCTGTTCCTTACGAGTAAAAATAACAAACCCAAAGCTCTTTTCCCCCAGAAGGACCTCAAGGCTCAGTGGGCTAAAGCCTGGACTTTCCTGAGGGAACTGGCTTCCAGGCCAGCAAAGCTTTGCAGGGACAGAGCCCATCCCAGGCGCAGAGACAGCCTTCGGCCTCAGCAGAGGTCCCCGTGCACAGAGGGGCTGGCCGGGGTGACCTGCAGGCCCCACCGCGGGTACCCAGGAAGCAGGGCCTCCGTGCAGGCAGGCACGCAGGCAATAGGAGGCACCGCGAGGTCTTTGGAGGTGGTGAGCGCCTGGACAAGGCGGGCTCTGAATGCGAGGTGTCTGAGCTCGCCAGCACTTACCCTTGGCGTGCCGGCAGCGGGGGCGGAGGACCGCGTGTCACAGGGGCAGACGGCCCTGTGCTGCTGCTGTAGACGCTGCCCTGGAGGGGGTCGGCCTCCGCCGTGGACGAGCACGCTGCCCTGGAGGGGGGCAGGCTCCGCCGCAGACGAGCACGCTGCCCTGGAGGGGGTCGGCCTCCGCCGCAGACGAGCGCGCTGCCCTGGAGGGGGGCAGGCTCCGCCGTGGACGTAGCAGGCAGCACTGGTAGTGATCAGGCTCCACTGTAGATGGGCTTGCGGCACTGGAGGGGGTCGGCCTCCGCTGTGGATGAGCAGGCAACACTGGAGGGGGTCGGGCTCTGCCACTGTGACCACCTCCGTCAGCTCCTCCATGTTGGCTGGCTTCTGTCCATGATGTCTGGAAGCGCATGGTTAAGGCAGGGCTCGCAGGCAGGAGGTTTAAGAGCTTAGGTGTTTGAAGGAGGCGATTACAGGCACTGTAATCTGCTACGTAAGAAGATGTACGTTAATGGACTAATCAGATCCAGCAACGCCTGCGGAGAGGGGGCTGCCTTCACCTCATTGTGACTGCTAGCCTTCTATGAAAGACTTTCAAAGCAACATAACACACATTAAAAGGAAGAAAAGCGGCCAAGTGCCCACTGCACTCGAGTCCCACATGAACAGCCACGAAATGGCGCAGACGCAGGAGCATTGCCAGACTCGAAAGGATCCCGACAGGGTCGAGGTATCCGATGTCAAGAGCGTGTTCTAAGCTATCAGAGCAAGGTCACATGGCAGGCTGCCAAACAGACACTGCTTGACTGAGAACACGAGGAGGAGTGGACCCGGCTGTGGGTCCGGCCAGGCGTGCAGGAACGGACGAGGAGGCTGACATACCTGGTGACCCTGCAGCAGCGTCTGCAGCCGTCAGACAGCACGCGCAGGGCCCCGAAGCACTGGAGCACGACGCTGCCCAGCACTCGGCTGCAGGCATCGCCAGGTGCCAAGCAGAGTGGGGACCAGGCCAGCCCAGAATCGGACTGAGAGGCCAGTGGGTTCCAGAGGACTGGTCAGCACAGGCCTTTGAGGACGCCCCCCCGCTGGGGGAGGAACCACCCCCAAAATGAGACAATGGTGACCCAGCTCAGGAGAGAGCTTGCCAAGGGGCATGGTTGGGCACTGGCTGAAAGTCAAGCGGGAGGCGAGGAGCCACAGGGCACCAGCTCCCCCCTGTGAGTGGATTCAAGGCACAAGAGTGCCAGCAGACCCCAGGAAGCGCATGCCAGTTCCCAGCTTTATGAGCCTGGTCACGAGACGGGCATCTGAATCCTGATGGGGGGACAGAATCTTTACGACAACCACGATAGATGCGACTGCATAAACAAACCCTTCACGCATGACAGTCCTCACAGATTACTGAGAGGAAACAATAGAGGACACAAAGCGTCACAGAAATGGACATCAGGTAACAGACGGCATCCTCACTCACCAATAATCGGAGAAGTGAGGCCAGTCTGGTTTCACAGAACCGGGAAGTAACTTTCTCAAGAGCTCTGACGTTCTGCTGAGAACACTCACCGTCTGCGGGGAGCACGCAGTCACACAGGCGGCTGGGGAGTCCAAGTGCAGAGGCTGGACAAGATGAGCTCATACGAAGTTTTCTCCTGGATGAAGACAATTTCCACGAGAAGCCTGTAATTATCCAGCATCCACTTTCTGGCTCTGGAGCCCAGAGTCCGTAGGGGTTCATGGGTCCCTGGCACATCAGCATTTCTCTAGACTGGGCTGTCTTGCTACTCGATACAGAGTAGAAATTTAGGAAATTAATTTTGAGAGAAAGCAAAAACGGAGAACTGGCTCTAGAAGGCCGCTGCCCAACTTAAAATCCACGCCTGGCGTCACTTTAAAGACACACCTGATGCTTACGTGACAGAGACAGACGTGCATTCCTCTGTGTGGTGACCGGTCAGCTTCTGGACAAAGCAGCGTCACTGCGAGCGCCAGCGAAAGTCTCAGGTCTGGGGAGTCACTGCCTTTGATAAGGATGGCATCGTCACCCAGTGGGACGCTGAGATTTCTGACACGGCCAGCACAGAGATCTGGACAGCCGCTCGGGGAGGGTAAAGCCACAGGAAGAAAGAGCAAAGCCCAGACCGCAAAGGCCTCGGGTGTTCAGGGGCAAGCACTTCAGGCAGAGGAGGTGGACCTGGGTTTATGACACAGATTTCTGATCGGGAAGGACACCCAGGTTGGGCTTCAGGGGAATCCACTTTCTCTGGGGTTCAGCTTTGCTGAGCACAGACCGATCGGACAAAGCCTTGGGTCTGGTCTTCTGAGAGGCTGGTGTGAGCGTGTTTTCTGACCAGAAGTAGACTCTTCATCTTAGTCAGCTGCTGCAGAGACTCTCCTCTCCGGCTGCTCCGTGGAAGGGTCGGAGCACAAGAGACCTGCGGCTGGGGCCTGCTCAAAGTGGGTGTCCTACCTCTGCATTACAGAGGAAAAGAGCATTCAAAGACATGCGGTGTAAACAGCTGTGATACACAACTTACCTACTAATGGAAGATAGACCCCGAAGTTGAAACGACTTGAAGAACGTCCCAGAAAGGGGGCCACACGGTAACGGAACTCTTGAGTGAAAGTGGCAGTGGTTCAGCCGTGTCCGGCTCTCTGCAGCCCCATGGACTACGGAGCCCATGGGATGCTCCAGGCCAGAACACTGGAGTGGGCGGCCTTTCCTTCTCCAGGGGAATCTTCCCAACCCAGGTCTCCCGCCTTGCAGGCAGATTCTTTACTAGCTGAGCCACAAGTGAAGCCCAACTCTTAAAGATCTGCACAAACATATATTTGTCAATTTACGATATCCTTCCTAAAAATAAGTTCTTACTTAGATGAGATGGTTGGATAGAATCACTGACTCAATAGACATGAATCTGGGCAAACTTCAGGCGATGCTGAGGACAGAGAAGCCTGGAGTGCTGCCGTTCCTAGGGTCACAAAGAATCAGACGTGATTTAGCGACTGAAGAGCAGCCAGAATGTACTGAATTCTGCCAGCTGGGTTTTTTTTTTTTTAATCTTCAGGAAGCCTTGGGAAAGAATAAAGCTTTTTGTTAGAAGTGTCACCTTTTAAATTAAATTATGTGAAATAACCAAATATGCTTAAATGAAACCAAAATAGTCTTATTGGACTAAAAGGGATGAAAAACGTATGTCACTTATACCCAGGGGGTGCACAATATTATATAATTAATGGCATCCAGCTCTGCCAGTGATTCTCACACTTAATTAAAATGGTGTGAATCTTTTAAGAGAAATTCCATGACAGCCAGCAGTGAGAAAAATTATTTTCATTAAGCTATGTAAATATGTATGAGTTTAAAATTAGAAATATCCACTGTAGCTTTTAGGAGAACTCTAAAATCAAAATAAACAAACTAAATACTAACAAAATAATACAACCAATAAAATTTTAATTTCCAACATGAATTTAATCTGATTACAGAAGCCAGGTAAAAGCAAACTATAGTTATTAAAATGTGAGGTGGCAAATGATGGTCTCAAGATTTAAAATATTTCTCCTATATGTAAGGCGCATCAGAAAAACAATGAGATTACGACATTTCTTTAAACGTGCAGATTCCCAGGTCAGTGCAAGTGGCTGTTAACAAAGCCAGAAACAGCCCCCACGATTAATAAAGCGATGTCTGTGTACAAACGCACTGGCGCACACAGGCCCCGAAGGCCCCCTTCCAACAATCGCTACGAACAGGCTTATCGTTTTGCTTGTTTCATACCTAGTGGCAAACACTAGAGCTTCAGTAATAGACGTGTTCATGGGCATCTGTCTTGTCGTTATAGATACCTGGGGCAGAACTAAAACTCGGAAAAGCAGGGTTAACGAATACAAACTACTACACACAAAACAGGGAAGAGCAGGATTTACTGTGTAGCACACCTATAGCCAGTATCTCGCGTCTTATAGTAATGACCTATAATGGAAAATAATCTGGGAAAAAATACACAGAACTGAATGACTTTGCTGTACATCTGAAACTAACATGGGATTGTAAATCAACTAGACTTCAAGAAACAAAACCCAAAACCCTCAAGATCAAAAACCTTACCATGTCCAGGGTGACAAGTGGCAGTCTCAACAGTACGTGTTCATAAGCAGCAGGAAGAGGAACCTTTCTCCATCGTTATAACGCTAGTCTTTCCCTCCTCTTAACTGGCCTTTGTATCATCACAAACGGCGCCTCCGCAGCGTGGAACGTTAATACAAGGCAGTGCAGAATAGAAGCCAGAGCCCCTCTGTGCTGCAAACCCGAGCCCTCAGCCCCGGGTCCCCAGACGCCAGCCACCCAGCGCCTTCCCAACATTTGCACCCCCGCAGTTTACACGGGGTCACTGACCTGTGCACTGCCTCTCACCCAACTCACCCAGCATTCCACAAGCTGCTTTCCGACGGGCACGGGCCCCTTAACCCACAGCATGGGTGTGACACACAGCGTTTGATTACATCATGACTGTGGCACACGTAAGCTTTTCCAGATATTACATTGCTGCAATGCACAACTCTAAATATGTCTTCATGAAATGCTGACATATTCCGGTAACGAAGCCATATACTCCCAACCCTTGCTTAAAGTTTGACAGATAACATGAAACTGCCCTCCAGAAAAATGAGTTCAAGATACTCTTTCAAGAAAGTAAAAGTCGCTCAATTGTTTCCGACTCTGCGACCCCACGGCCTACACATGGACTACACGTCCATGGGATTCTCCAGGCCAGAATACCGGAGCGGGCGGCCGTGCCCTTCTCCCGAGGGCCTTCCACACACAGGGACTGAACCCAGGTCTCCCACATCGCAGGCGGATTCTTTACCTGCTGAGCCACCAGGGAAGCCCGAGAACCCTGGAGTGGGTAGCCTATCCCTTCTCCAGCAGCTCTTCCTGATCCAGGAATCGAACTGAGGTCTCTTGCATTGCAGGCGGATTCTTTACTAGCTGAGCTACCAGGGAAGCCCACTCTTTCCAGAAATGTAAAGCAAAAATAAAACCTCATCACTGCTTTAATTAAAATGTTTATGCTCATTAATGCCCTTTCTTTGATGATCTGTATTAACTTTCTCACCCCTTTTAAAAAGTGAATGACATGCTTACAGATATGGTTAAAAATGAGGACTCATCATTTCTTTTTTTCACCTAAATTTTCCACATCTTTCTCAGGGAACTTACTACCTCTGGGGCAGGTACCCTCATGACTCACTAAGAAGCCACCGTGTATTAAGGTACTTCCTATGAGCCAGCACTCTACTAAGCGCAGCTCAAGATGCAGAATTCACACCCCTGCATTTCAGCTGTGGCTTCGGCTTTCCTGGTGGCTCAGACGGTAAAGCGTCTGCCTGCAGTGCGGGAGACCTGGGTTCGATTCCTGGGTCAGGAAGATCCCCTGGAGAAGGAAATGGCAATCCACTCCAGCACTCTTGCCTGGAAAATCCCATGGACGGAGGAGCCTGATAGGCTACAGTCCATGGGGTCGCAAAGAGTCGGACACGACTGAGCGACTTCACTTTCACTTTTCCATCTCTGGAGAGCTAGACGAAATGGGCTGGAGTCTGTTTCCAGCCTCAGCAACATCCTCACCAGGTGCCCTGAAGGTCCCAGACTCTCCTATTTCCATGGTCGCCCCTGACCTCCTGCTACTGTGAGTCGCTCTTCTTGGTCCACGCATTGTCCCTCTTCTGCACCGTTAACTGACCCAAACAAGCATCTCAGCTTTTTCTTAATTCCCAACAGCAGCAACAAAAAAAATCCGCTTTTACGAGACATATATACAGTATAGTTGAAAAATTAAAAATCAAAAAATATTCAGAGATTACTATTTATAATGCATAAAAAGCTTTTAAATAAAGATTTTTTAAAACCTCAGCAGAAAAATGGACAAGAGATACAATCTGACAATTCATGGAAGGAATGGAAATAGATCTCAATTGTATAACTGTAAGGAAATGCAAATTACAACATTAAAGTTGACATTAAAATAGCAACGATGAACAAGACGGAGGTTCTCGGCATGCGCAGTGAAGGTTTAGGTGAGCAGCGTCTCTGGAGCACAACCCGGGCCACTCGGAGGGGTAACGCCCAAGGCCTGAGTGAGTGTCCTGAGTCTTCCAGCCACAGACATGCCTGCAGGGCAGATGGAGGGACCGTCTCTTTAATACAGCAACTTCTGTAACAGCAAAATCTGGAACCCAGTCACAGAGGGCTTGTTAAATAAATCAGTAATTCATCCAACTAAATACTGTGGAACCATCAGAAAAGGTCCAATTGAGCTATGCAAGAAAGCATAGCTTTTTAAACCATTTTTAACCATGAAAATCCATGAAATCAGAAGGTGCTTGCTTCTTGGAAGGAAAGCTATGGCAAACCTAGCCGTGTATTAAAAAGCAGAGACATCACTTTGCCAACAAACATCTGTATAGTCAAAGCTATGGCTTTTCCAGTAGTCATGTATAGATGTGAGAGTTGCACCATAAAGACGGCTGAGCACTGGAGAACTGATGCTTTTGAACTGTGGTGTTAGAGAAGAATCCCGAGAGTACCTTGGACAGTAAGAAGATCAAACCAGTCACTCCTACAGGAAATCAACCCTGAATATTCACTGGAAGGACAGATGCTGAAGTTCCAATATTTTGGCCACCTGAAGCTAAGAGCTGACTCACTGGAAAAGACCTGGATGCTGGGAAAGATTGAGGGCAGGAGGAGAAGAGGGTGGCAGAGGAGAAGATAGCTGGATAGCATTAATGGACACGACTAAGCAAACTCCGGGAGACTGTGAAGGATGGAGGAGCCTGGTATGCTGCAGTCCAGGGCGGGTCATAAAGAGTCAGACATGACTGAGTGGCTAAGCAGCAGCAGCAGCAGCAGCTGGGTTCTGGCCCCAGAACAGCTGGGCTGGAACCCTGGCCTCGGCACCACCAGCCGTGTGTCCCGGGCCAGCGACCACACCTTCTGAGATCCACAGTGGGCACCTGTACACACAGCATCAGGAGCCCTCGCAGCTCCAGGGGCTGCGTGCAGGGCGGGTGGGCAGAGGGCACGCAGAGCTCAGAAGCAAGCCCGGCACCACACGCCTCACATCACCCACTAGGGACGCAGACGGGCAGCAGCAGAATGCCACCAAGAGCAGGATGCACAGTGTGCAAGGGACTTGGGAACCGCAGCTCACACACACCAGGCCCTGAAGCAAGAGCGCCCAGAGGCACGCGAACAGGAAATGGTCTAAAACATGCCTGCACCCTGCTCAGGGTGGTCACCTCTGGGGAGGGATGACGGGAACGCTTGCTATCACTTTTTACCCCTGCATCATTTGAGTTACTTTAAATAATGAACGCACTGCTTTGGTATTCTGAGACAAAACCAACAAATTCCAGGAAAGACGAGAGGCAACAGATAATCTCGAAACCTGCCCTGTTCTGTTCTTCCTATTGCTGGAGGCTAGCTTTAAAGCAGTCGTTCTCAAAGTGTGGTCTGTGGACCCCTGGGGGTTCCCCAGAAGCTCTCTGAGGTCTACGAGGGCAAAACGCTTTCCATAACACTGTGAACCCCGCCTCTGCCGTCTCCACTGTGTTGTCAGCTGCACGAACCACGAAAAGCAGCAGTGGCTGGAGCTGGCGCCCAGCACACGCCATAGTCCTGCTGTTCACCTCACCCACGGCACCAAGAAAGGGAAGAAGCCAGTTTTACTCAGGAACATCCTTGACGACCTGTCAAGCGAGTCGATTTTCTCAATCCCAGTGCCTGAGCGTGAGGCTTCTCAGGGTCTCTGTGGTCCTACAGTCCCAGTGCCTGAGCGTGAGGCTTCTCAGCGTCTGTGGTCCTTCGTGAGGCATGCACGCAGCGTGTCTGCTGCGTCCCGGGCGCCGCGATGGGCTCGAGGGGGAGTCGAGGCGCGGCTGCGCCGCTGCAGTCACTGTCCACAGAGCGCCACTCGTCTGAAACAGCAACGGAACAACGGCGCTTATTCAGACTTTGACATCTGGCGAAAATTTTCTTAAAAACGAACAAAGTGAGCTACTCTCTACACAGAAACTGGACAGGGTTTGCTGCTGATGATAAAATCCAAGCTTTTGAGAGAATCAGAACTCTTGCAAAGTGTTTCGACTACTACTACTTTGACAGCTTCCCACTTTCAAGACTTTTCTGATGAGATCAGTATTCGTTTTCTCGATCTTGGACAATGAAATATATCAACGTTTAGAAGATGTGAAGTACTCTTGCTTGGAGAATCCCAGGGATGGAGGAGCCTGGTGGGCTGCAGTCCATGGGGTTGCTAAGAGTCGGACACGACTGAGCGACTTCACTTTCACTTTTCACTTTCATGCATTGGAGAAGGAAATGGCAACCCACTCCAGCATTCTTGCCTGGAGAATCCCAGGGACGGGGGAGCCTGGTGGGAGGCCGTCTATGGGGTCACACAGAGTCGGACACGACTGAAGCGACTTAGCAGCAGCAGAAGATGTGAGTGAATACCAACACATCCAAAGACTAACTTAAAGAAGCCATCACCTGCCCACTTGTGTTGTGGTGCTGGTACTAAAGGGGAGCATTAGGGACTCCCTTGCCAGAACAGTGGCTAAGACGCCCCACTTCCATTGCAGGGGACATACGCTCAATCCCTGTTGGGGCAGCTAAGATCCTGTACGCCATGCAGCACGGTCAAAATACAAAACAAGTAAACAAACACAGTGGGAAACCCATAATCACACGAGAAAGCTGTTAAATCATCCCTCCCTTTTCTAACGACATGTAAGTATGAGGCCAAATTCTCACGCATTTCAATAAAACAACTGTTAACTGAGTGCAGAAGCAGATCCGGGAGCCCAGCTGCACCCTGTTAAGCCCACACTCAAAGCGCTTGCGCCGTGTAAGACAGAGGCACTGTCCTCTTCCGAGAAAGCTGTTTTTCACTAAAATATGTTAAGATGTAATAGATTATCACAGTGAAATAGTAAATATTTTCAGTTGTCCTAATTTCCAACACAGTAAATATTGATAGATATAACCCTCATGGTCTTCAAAAATTACTGAGAATATAAAACCAAGAGGTTTTTGAACCAAAAGGCTTTGAGAACCACTGGCTTAGCACAGGGCAGGCAACCACCACCTGAAATCAAAACCTGGCCCTTGCCGGTCGGTACATACCGACCCACGGCCCCACCCTCGCTGCTCTGGGCTCAGGGCACTCATGCCCCTGGGGCCTGCGGCTGCTTTCCTGAGGCATAGCTGAACTGAGCAGATGAGACACAGACCAGACAGGCCTGCAAAGTCTGGAAGACTTACGCTTGGGCACTTTAAAAAGAACTGAAAACCTTCTGAGTTAGAGTAAGCCCGCATTCCCAGCCTTTACTGCTGCAGTAACGCAGCCCTAAGCATTTCAGCCTCCACCCTCACCCCATCACCACCCATTTTCCAAAGGCCAGAGTGACCTTCCAAAAAGCTGATGTTGCGCCTCTCCTTGGCATCTGAAAGGTCCTCAGCACGGAACTCCAGGCGCCCCCTCCCACCTCGGGCCCTCCGCTCCTGCCAAACCCTCCAGGTCCTGCTGCCCGGAATGCACCCACCTCGCCCTCTCTGATTTCCACTCCAAGCCCTCACCCTGGGTGCTCTCCTTCTCCCGACACCCGGACTCCCTTTCACTCCCCACCCGAGTCTGTGTACCGGGCACACGGGTGCCTTCCCTCCACACACCCAGCCCTCAGTGTGGGGCAAGGGCCCATCTGCCGGCCAGTCCCTGTCTGAACGGAGTTTCCGAGGCGGACACTGGGTCTCTCCATCCCAACACAAGCAGCCCTTCATGACTCCGCTGCGAACTGTGCAGCTGAACCAAGCTAGAAGTCAGCCCCCATAACACCCTTCATTCTCCCAGGCCGGCTTCCTGGAGTAAGTTATCAGGTAACAGAGTGAGTTATGGAGAAGGAAACGGCCACCCACTCCAGTATTCTTGCCTGGAGAATCCCATGGACAGAGGAGCCTGTGGGCTACAGTCCATGGGGCTGTTAAGAGTCGGACACGACTCAGCGTCACCACCAGAGTAAGTTGTTCTCCTATGCAAGAGGGTCTCTTAAAAAAAAAATCAACATTTTCCTGTCATCAAAAAGAACACAACAAATGTCCAGGGTGTGGAGAAACGGGAGCCCCCGTGTCCTGTTGGGTGGGAATGTGAACTGGGGCAGCCGCTGTGGAAAACAGCATGGAGGAGTCTCAAAAAGCCACAGGTGGGCTCACCTCGTGGTCCGGCAATCCCACCACTGGGCACACACCTGAAAAGGACAAAGACATACATTAACGTGAAAAGATACATGCGCCCCAATGCTCACGGCAGCGTCACTACAATAGAGAAGAAATGGAAGCAACCCAGTGTCCATTCATAGGCGCACGGACAAAGACGATGTGGTGCATGCTTGCAGTGGCGATGACTCGGCCACGAAGAAGGTGGGTCTGCCGTCTGCAGCGACACAGATGGCCTTGGAGGGGACTGTGCTTAGTGAAAAGTCAGACGGTCACTGCACGTCATCATTTATACGTGGAATCCAAAAGCCACAAGCGAATGAAGGGGACAAAATGAAGGAGCTAACAGAACAAAGCAGAGGTCACGGGAGGACCTGGGGGGGGGGCGAGAGGCACAAGCTGTGCGGTGTAAACCAGCCTCAAGGGTGTACTGTGCAACCTGGGGAGTACAGTGAACGTTTAGTAATGACTGTAAACGGAAAGTAACCTTTAAAAACTGTATTAAAAACTGTTTTTAAAGACACCAGCATCTTCACAGTTACCAGTTACTGTGGGCCATTTGCCGAAGCTCTCCCTGCGTTCTCTGGAATCTAACAAGCCTGTAAGGGTCACCGGAAACAGCACCCCTGTTGCTACTCACGAGGAACAGACGGCAGGTAACCTGCCAGGTTAGCACAAAGCTAGTCAGAAAGCCGAGAGGGATTCGTACCAAAGTCTGTATCTTGATTAACACCAAGTAGAAGAGCAAGCCGAACCTGTAAGATAAAACTGGAGAACAAGCAGGACACAGCCAAGGCCAAACACCGTGACCTGCTAAGTGACAGGAAGGTCAGGCTCGGAGACAGAACACTGGGTGCGAAGAGTGGCTGGGCAGTGGCTCGCTGAGATGAGATGGGTCCAGTCTGAGATGCATTCAGATGGATGAGCAGGTGTGGAGGGAGGACAGGAAGCTAAAGCAGTGCAGAAATCTGCCACTTCAGTTTTTTTTTTTTTTTTTTTTTGGCCACCCCACTTGGCTTGCAGGATCTTAGTTCGCCGACCAGGGATTAAACCTGAGCCCCCAGCAGTGAAAGCCTGGAATGTCAACCACTAGACCACCAGGGAATTCCCGAGAAATTCCCCACTTTTTGAAAGCTTGCTGTATATTATTTTACTTTAACAAAAGACCTGCGTCAATAACCTGTCCTTGCTAACTGAAAGATACCCAAAGATTTTCACTTTAGCGAAAAAAAAAAAAAAAAAAAAAAACCTTCAGCAACTGTTTTGCAGAAAGTGATCACACAGGCAGCGAACCCTGAGCAGCCGGGGCTCGGCAAGCTCCATCTCCAGGAACCACACTCAGCACCTCAGCGTCAGGCCGGTGGAGCTCTGGACTGTGTCTGAGTGTCTGGGTTCCACCTCGGCTTCTCTGTGCTTCCATCAGCAACATGTGTCTTAAGCAACTGCCTCTTCCCTTCACACCACTTCAGCTTACAGAAGTCTCTGCAGATAGGATGGGCTCTGTAGACAGGCTCTTCCAGAGAGGATGGCAGGGGAAACAGGTATTCTACACTGGGTAAGAAACAGGAGCCAAGAGCAAGCGAGGGGAAAGATCATTAAATAATAACAAAAAAAGAGGTCAGGCCCCATGGAAGGGACCTGGGTGAGTGGAACGGGAGGTCAGGAAAAAATAAGAAACTGCTACTTTCACGTTTAAAAATAGGTACAACCAAACCCAAACACCTTAAAATACATGAGAATTAATGAACAGCTGGACCTAACACTCCAACACCACCTTACAAGTTCAAAAGCACTGCACTGTTTAATCTCAACAAAAATCTTATTATGTGATTTCCAGATAAGCAAGCTGAAGTCTAGAAAGGGCCTACAAACTTGATAAATAGCAGACACAAACTGAACCCAGAACTTCCCATCAAAACAAGAGATTTTAAAAGTCAAGGGATACGATCTGCCCCTGCCATGAACCCTGCGAACCTGCACCTGATTATGTAACTAGGATCTGTCCAGCTTCCTGGCGGCACAGCCTGACTGCAGACATGAAAACGAGCTGTGCTCAGCAGGCGCGGCGAACGCATCCATCTTAAGGAAACCATCTGTCTCTGATTTCCTAAAGGCAGAATCTCCTAAATGAAACTGCAAGAATGTTACCAGATTGTTTTCTTGTTTGATGGCCTTCCCTACAAGATGCTTTCCTGAAGGCTCTTTTTAGTGACACAGGTATAAATATTAAGTAAATGGGAATTCTAAAATGGAAGGTAGACACCAGACTGAAAACGATTCAAACAATCAGATAAGGTGTCCCACTGTGACTTAAAAAAAAAAAAAGATGAATGATAAAGACTGCATCTGTTTTTTCTTTCCACAGGAAACAACTCAATGCTCCAGAAATGATGACCTTGACTGAAAACGCATGCAACATCTCCTCTCATTTTAATGTCTGTGAAATCATATGTGTCTAACAGTCAGTGAAACATACTGAACATCCCTGCTATTGATGCCCAAACACTCTTAATTTTTGGTATCCTTCCCCAATTTAAATGTTCCTTTCTTTCATAATATCCATGGAAACCCATTTAGGAAGGCTGGCCATACCAGATTACCCAGATACCCATATGATTTATACAACTTCCCAGACTCAAGCTTGAGTTTAGCAGATGAACCTTTAATTTTGTTAAGCACTATTTCCTCAGAAAAAGATTAATGCCTAATTCAAAGGAACAGATTAGATAATGGATTAAGAAACTGATTATACAAAAAAATGTTTAAATCTGGGTAACAGTTCATAGAGTTTTGCCAAGAGAATGCACTGGTCATAGCAAACACCCTCTTCCAACAACGTAAGAGAAGACTCTACACATGGACATCACCAGACGGTCAACACCGAAATCAGACTGATTATATTCTTTGCAGCCAAAGATGCAGAAGCTCTATACAGTCAGCAAAAACAAGACTGGGAACTGACTGTGGCTCAGATCATGAACTTCTTATTGCCAAATTCAGACTTAAATTGAAGAAAGTGGGGGAAAACCACTAGACCATTCAGCTATGACCTAAATCAAATCCCTTACAGTGGAGGTGAAAAATAGATTTAAGGGAGTAGATCTGATAGAGTGCCTGATGAACTATGGATGGATGTTCATATAAATAAGGGTTTGTGGCATTGTACAGAAGACAGGGATCAAGACCATTCCCAAGAAAAAGAAATGCAAAAAAGCAAAACGGCTGTCTGAGGAGGCCTTACAAATAACTGTGAAAAGAAGAGCATAGAAAAGCAAAGGAGAAAAGGAAAGATATTCCCATTTGAATGCAGAGTTCCAAAGAACAGCAAGGAGAGACAAGAAAGCCTTTCTCAGCAACAATGCAAAGAAATAGAGGAAAACAATAGAATAGGAAAGACTAGAGATCTCAAGAAAATTAGAGATACCAAGGGAACATTCATGCAAAGATGGGCTCGATAAAGGACAGAAATGGTATGGGCCTAACAGAAACAGAAGATATTAAGAAGAGGTGGCAAGAATACACGGAAGAACTGTACAAAAAGGATCTTCAGGACCCAGATAATCACGATGGTGTGATCACTCACCTAGAGCCAGACATTCTGGAATGTGAAGTCAAGTGGGCCTTAGGAAGCATCACTACAAACAAAGCTAGTGGAGGTGATAGAATTCCAGCTGAGCTGTTTCAAATCCTGAAACATGATGCTGTGAAAGTGCTGCACTCAATATGCCAGCAAATCTGGAAAACTCAGCAGTGGCCACAGGACTGGAAAAGGTCAGTTTTCATTCCAATCTCTAAGGAAGGCTATGCCAAAGAATGCTCAAACTACCACACAACTGCACTCATCTCACATGCTAGTAAAGGAATGCTCAAAATTCTCCAAGCCAGGGTTCAATAATACATGAACTATGAACTTCCATATGTTCAAGCTGGTTTTAGAGACGGCAGAGGAACCAGAGATCAAATTGCCAACATCTGCTGGATCATCAAAAAAGCAAGAGAGTTCCAGAAAAACATCTATTTCTGCTTTACTGACTATCCCAAAGCCTTTGACTTGTAGATCATAACAAACTGGATCACAATAAACTGAAAATTCTGAAAGAGATGGAATACCAGACCACCTGATTTGCCTCTTGAGAAATCTATATGCCGGTCTGGAAGCAACAGTTAGAACTGGATATGGAACAACAGATTGGTTCCAAATTGGGAAAGAAGTACGTCAAGGCTGTATATTGTCACCCTGCTTATTTAACTTCTATGCAGAGTACATCATGAGAAATGCTGGGCTGGATGAAGCAAAAGCTGGAATCAAGATTGCCGGGAGAAATATCAATAACCTCAGATATGCAGATGACACCACCCTTATGGCAGAAAGTGAAGAACTAAAGAGCCTCTTGATGAAACTGAAAAAGGTGGCTTAAAGCTCAACATTCAGAAAACTAAGATTATGGCAACCGGTTCCATCACTTCATGGCAAATAGATGGGGAAACAGTGGAACCAGTGACAGACTATTTTGGCGGGCTCCAAAATCACTGCAGATGTGACTGCAGCCATGAAATTAAAAGACGCTTACTCCTTGGAAGGAAAGTTATGACCAACCTAGACAGCATATTAAAAAGCAGAGACATTACTTTGCCAACAAAGGTCCATCTAGTCAAGGCTATGGTTTTTTCAGTGGGCATGTGTGGATGTGAAAGTTGGACTACACAGAAAGCTGAGCACTGAAGAATTGATGCTTTTGAACTGTGATGTTGGACAAGACTCTTGAGAGTCCCTTGGACTGCAAGGAGATCCAACCAGTCCATCCTAAAGGAGATTAGTCCTGGGTGTTCACTGGAAGGACTGATGTTGAAGCTGAAACTCCAATACTTTGGCCAACTGGTGCGAGGAACTGACTCATCTGAAAAGACCATGATGCTGCGAAAGATTGAAGGCGGGAGGATAAGGGGACGACAGAGGATAAGATGGTTGGATGGCATCACCAACTCAATGGACATGGGTTTGGGTGAACGCCGGGAGCTGGTGATGGGCAGGGAGGCCTGGCATGCTGCAGTCCATGGGGTCACAAAGAGCTGGACACAACTGAGCAACTGAACTGAACTGAACCAGTTCATGACAAGCCCCTCCTCTCTTTCCCACTGTTCCTCCAGGAAATCAGGAAAAGCAGTGAACACACAGAAGCAGGGAGCCAGAGCTTCCCTGCAGGAGGGCGGCCGTGGTCCTGTGAGAGGCCATCTTGGCACCTGACGTGTCTATGTTGTGTTCTCCCAGGACTTTGAGAATGGCCTCTCGGAAACCCTTGTTACTCATCTCACATCATTGTGAGAAGCACCTCCTTTAAAGACATCTCATTTTCATTTTCTTTCAGAGGTTACTTTCTGCAATTCTTGCTGAGGAGATCTCTCCCGAGCTTTTGAAGGACAGGGCAATCGCAAAGCTGGGCAGCCACATCCCACAGCGGGGGCTTCATCAGTGCTGGCCACAGACGGCCGCTGACTCAGGCCAGCAGGCGTGGGCTCGGGAGCCAGCTGGCTAGCTGTAAACCCCGGCCTGGCCACCCTGCTGACCAAGCGCCCTGCCCCCATGCCTTGGCTTCTGCGTCTAAAGCTGGGAAGAGCAAGAGGCCCTCCCCCAAGGTGTGAAGGCTGAACGAACGGACACAAGGCCCTTGCAGCAAGCTCTGGGCGTGAGAGACTCGACGACCCTGGGTTGGGTCTTCTACAGCAGGGGTCTCCACCCTCTGGGTCGTGGACCGGCACCTCCTGTCAGACCCGTGGTGGCATCAGGTTAGAAACGAAGCGCACAGTAAATGGAACACGCTTGGATCACCCTGACCCCACCCCCACCCCTGGTCTGCAGAAACACTGTTTTCCACAAAACCGGCCTTTGCTGCCAAAAAAGCTTGGGGACTCGGCTCTATAAGGTGGTGGGGCGGGGAAGGGGGCACCCAGCCCTCCAGCTTCAAGCAGAGCGCTCGCTGCTGGAGACGGACAAGCGAAGAACCGGAACACGTGCCGCCGCCGCTGCTGCTGCTGCTGCTGCGTCGCGTCAGTCGTGTCCGACTCTGTGCGACCCCATAGACGGCAGCCCACCAGGCTTCCTGTCCCTGGGATTCTCCAGGCAAGAACACTGGAGTGGGTTGCCATTTCCTTCTCCAACGCATGAAAGTGAAAAGCGAAAGTGAAGTCGCTCAGTTGTGTCTGACTCTTCGACACCCCGTGGACTTCAGCCCACCAGGCTCCTCCGTCCATGGGATTTTCCGGGCTAGAGGACTGGAGTGGGGTGCCATTGCCTTCTCTGGGTAACACGGGGGACACCTGCAAAAGACCTCTGTGCGGTGAGAGAGGCCCAAGGGAAGGGAGAGTGCTGGGAGGCGGCGAGTAGCACCAAGTGGGAAGAATCTGCCCCAGTACCGAACAGCTTCCCAAGAGCAGTCGCAGTCTAGGGCCTAAGGACCTGGAGCGGGAGCTGACAGCTCTCCTCACTTCCGTCTGGAAGCCTCCCCGGCTTTGTTACTGTGATGCTTCTCAGCTGCTCCACCTTCAGGCTGGCCTAGCACCAGGGCCAGCGTGCTGCAGGGAAGGAGGCAGGGCAGCCTCCAGCGACCGTCACTCACGTATCCGGCACCAGCAGCAGACGCTGACTGCGTCCTGAGTCCACCTCTATCCCTGCCTGAGGGGAGCACGACAGCTGGCGGACCCACAAACAATACCCTGTTATTTAAAAAGAAAGAAAGCCACCATCAAATCTTACACATTATAATACTTTCTTCAGGAGTCTCCAAAAATTAACAGTTTTAAAAACAGAAAGGAAATCAAAAGCTTCTCTCCACTGTACTGACCCTGCAGCCTTCAGAAGTCAGGGGAGCCCACGCCACCCCGTGCCTTCACGCTCACTCAGCACTGTCCGCGCTCAGCTTAGCCTCCCCTTCTCATCCCCAGCGCAGCGCAAAGCAGAATGACCTCCGGACTCTAAGGTTACCAGAGCACTCTTCAAAGTGGAGCTTGGAGTATAACAAAACCTCAAGGAACAAAACACTCACCAGCCACAAATCTGAACAAATAAATTCACTGCACCTCTAGTCCGAAAGTCCAAGGATCAGTGTACGATCAGTTCAGTTCAGTTCAGTCGCTCAGTTGTGTCCGACTCTTTGCGACCCCATGAATCGCAGCACGCCAGGCCTCCCTGTCCATCACCAACTCCTGGAGTTCACTCAGACTCGCATCCGTGGAGTCCGTGATGCCATCCAGCCATCTCATCCTTGGTCGTCCCCTTCTCCTCCTGCCCCCAATCCCTCCCAGCATCAGAGTCTTTTCCAATGAGAACTCTTCGCATGAGGTGGCCAAAGTACTGGAGTTTCAGCTTTAGCATCATTCCTTCCAAAGAAACCCCAGGGTTGATCTCCTTCAGACGGACAGTGTACAATCACCTCCCTTAAACTACGATTCTGCCATTCTTCTGAGAAACATGTATGAGGGTTCAGACGCCAGTTCGAACCCCGTATGGAAGATCTGACTGGTTCAGGATGGAGGAAGGAGAAACAAGGCTGCTTACTGTCACCCTGTTCAACTTACACGCAGAGCACATCACGCAAAATGCCAGACTGCATGAGTTACAAGCTGGAATCAAGACTGCCAGGAGAAATATCAACAACCTCAGATATTTGGACAATACCACTCTAATGGCAGAAAGGGAAGAGGAACTAAAGAGCCTCTTGATGAGTGTGAAGGAAGACAGTGAAAAAGCCAATTTAAAACTCAATATTAAAAAACCTAAGATCATGGCATCTTCGTGGCAAACAGAAGGGGAAAAGGCAGAAGCAGTGACAGACTTCCTCTTCTAAAATCACCGCAGACGGTGACTGGAGCCATGGAGATTAGAAGACGACTGCTTCTTGGCAGGAAGGCTGCGGCAAATCCAGACGGTGTGTCAAAAAGCAGAGCTACCACTTTGCCAACAAAGACCCGTCTAGTCAGCGCTACGGTCTTTCCATTAGCCATGTATGGAAAGGACAGGTGGACAAAAAAGGCAAAGCACTGAAGAACTGGCGCTTTAGAATCTAGTGCTGGAGAAGTTTCTCGAGAGCAAGGAGATCAAACCAGTCAATCTCAAAAGAAATCAACTTGAATACTCTTTGGAAGGGCTGAAGCAGAAGCTTCAACACGTTGGCCACCTGATGCGAACAGCTGACTCACTGGAAAAGACCCTGATGCTGGGACAGACGGAAGGCAGAGGAGAAGAGGGCGACAGAGGGTGAGATGGTTGGATGGCATCACCGAGTCCCTGGACATGAACTTGGGCAGACTCTGGGAGATGGTGAGGGACAGAGACGCCGAGCGTACTCTGAACAACCACAATCAACATTTCTTCACCAAGGTTGAGTCTGGGCACAACCAGCTTCAGGACCGACTTGGCTTCTTAATTCTGGTTGCTTAACAATCACGCCATTTTACTTTTTCTTCCTTTCTCATGGACTTTCAAGATAATGATACAATTTAAACAGTGTCACACCTGTTTGATAAAATGATGAGTGTCATCAATGTTAACCCTGAAGGATCATTAAAACTGAAGTATTATGTGGAGTAAAACAGAAAGCTTTGAATACATACAACAACCAAAAATTACCACAAAGTGATCTAAGAAAATAGATAACTCAAAATATCAAACTTTTAGATATATTCAAAATTTTAGTTAAAGTAGGGATTTAAAATTGGGAAAGAAGGTCTGAATTCAGTTCAGAGAACAAAATATTTTTGTCAAGATGTTTAAAAGTAAAAATACCATTTTCAAAGTATAACATCAACACTTAAAATAGACCGTTTTAGTTAGACTTAAATTTTAATTCACTTAGGTTATCAACTAAACCTTCTTATAAAAAGGGAAGAAACTAGAAGTTAAGACAGACAGTAAGCCCTGCCACCTCTCTAGCCATAAACCAACAGGTTTTGCTTTACTCCCAAAAGCAATTTTCAGTAAGCTGAAGTTACCCAAAGAGGAAAAGGAGTATGTCAAGGCTGTATATTGTCACCCTGCTTATTTAACTTCTATGCAGAGTACATCATGAGAAATGCTGGGCTGGAAGAAGCACAAGCTGAAATCAACATTGCCAGAAGAAATATCAATAACCTCAGATATGCAGATGACACCACCCTTGTGGCAGAAAGTGAAGAGGAGCTAAAAAGCCTCTTGATGAAAGTGAAAGAGGAGAGTGAAAAAGTTGACTTAAAGCTCAACATTCAGAGAACTAAGATCACGGCATCTGGTCCCATCACTTCATGGGAAATAGATGGGGAAACAGTGGAAACAGTGTCAGACTTTATTTTGGGGGGCTCCAAAATCACTGCAGATGGTGATTCCAGCCATGAAATTAAAAGACCCTTACTCCTTGGAAGGAAAGTTATGACCAACCTAGATAGCATATTCAAAAGCAGAGACATTACTTTGCCAACAAAGGTCTGTCTAGTCAAGGCTATGGTTTTTCCTGTGGTCATGTATGGATGTGAGAGTTGGACTGTGAAGAAGGCTGAGCACTGAAGAATTGATGCTTTTGAACTGTGGTGTTGGAGAAGACTCTTGAGTGTCCCTTGGACTGCAAGGAGATCTAACCAGTCTATTCTAAAGATCAGTCCTGGGTGTTCTTTGGAAGGACAGATGCTAAAGATGAAACTCTAATACTTTGGTCACCTGATGTGAAGAGTTGACTCACTGGAAGAGACTCTGATGCTGGGAAGGGTTGGGGGCAGGAGGAGAACAGGATGACAGAGGATGAGATGGCTGGATGGCATCACTGACTTGATGGATATGAATCTGGGTCAACTCCAGGAGTTGGTGATGGACAGGGAGGCCTGGTGTGCTGCGATTCATGGGGTCGCAAAGAGTCGGACACAACTGAGCGACTGAACTGAAGTTACTCATTTGAGACTGCAAATGAAAAATGTGTTAACTGAATACAAAGAAACAATTCGATCTCAAATGATATACATCTGCACAAATGTCCCAAGCATAGCTTTACCTGCTTAGTAACCTGGGCACTTTCGCTCCCAGGCCAAGGGTGTCCAGAAGTCATTCTACCAGGGAGAGGTGCAGAGTGAAGACGGGTGTAGCCAAAGGTCATGGGAGGGGACGAGGTGGAGGAAAGGGGGCGGACAGCTGGACAGAGGCTGTTAGTTCCTCCGGGCAAAGAAGGTATACTTCATGGGAAGACACTTTTTAAAGAGAAGCTTAAAGGCTGGACTATAAAGAAAGCTGAGCGCTGAACTGATGCTTCTGAACTGTGGTATTGGAGAAGACTCCCTTGGACAGCAAGGAGATCCAACCAGTTCATCCTAAAGAAAATCAGTCCTGAATATTCGTTGGAAGGATTGAAGCTCCAGCATCGATGCGAAGAAACGATTCATCTGAAAAGACCATGGGAAAGATTGAAGGCGGGAGAAGCGGACGACCGAGGATGAGGTGGTTGGATGGCATCACCGACTGGATGGACATGAGTTTGAGCAAGCTCCGGGAGTTGGTGATGGACAGGGAGGCCTGCGTGCTGCAGTCCATGGGGTCCCAAAAAGTCGGACACGACTGACCGACTGAACTGAACTGAAGGGTCCCTAGTTGAGTAGCGTGATCACACACAACAGTCACTACAGTACAAACCGCGCCCCCTGCGCACCACGGGAGGGTCTGAGACGACACACAAGGCGGCGGGAAGCGCCCTGCGCCCTGAAGCTCTGCGCCGGGACTAAGACCGCCCGGCTTCGAGTGGTCCCATAAGGTGCAGCAGTGCGGCCTGCAGTCGGCACTTTCCGCCGCCTCACTGGAAGGACGGCCAGGAAACCGGAGCGAGCGGTCCAGCGCAGGCGGCAGCCACCCGCAGCGGGGAGGGCCGCGGTCCGCTCGGGCTCTGAGGCTGGCCTTGGGCTCCTCAGGCAACCCCGGGGCCGCCTCCCCCGGCGGGCCGCTCGCCCAGCGCAGGGGCCGCCAGGCGCGCGCCCCCGCCTCCCGCCACGGCCTGTCCACGGCACCACGGCTAGTCGCTGCCGCCCGCCGGGCAGCCGCCGGCTCCGGCTCCCGCGGAAACACCGGGCGCTCGGCGCTCCCTCAGGCGCTCCCGTCCCCGCGCAGCGGGAGCCCCGGCCGCCGCGCCGCCGCCGCTCGAGCACCTCAGCCCAGCCCCGGCCGCCGCGCCGCCGCCGCGGCACCTTTATCCCTTTCCAAAATGGCGCCCTGCGCGATGACGTCACTGTCCCGCCTCCTCAGGCCCCGGGCGGGGGCGGGTCCGCCGGGAGGCTCGCCCGCGCGGGGCGGGGCTCTCCGCCGCCAGGGCCGCGGGCGCTCCGACTGCGCCTGCGCGCGCCGCGCCGCGCTGCGCCCCGCCCCGCGCGGGGAGGAGTCCGGGCCGCCGCGCGCGCTGCCGCAGGCCTGGCGCAGCCCTGCAGGTCCCGCGCGCGGCTGCTGCTGGCCCCCCGTCCCGCCGGGCAGCTTTGGAGGCCGCGAGACGGTCCCGGGCCCGCCTGGCCCACGTGGGGCCTCCCTCACCTGAGGGCATCTTGCCGGCCCGCTGACTCTGGCCGTACGCGCCCCCGGCTCCGGCGACCGGGGCCGGTGTCCACCTTTGACGGCAGCCTGGTCTGCCTGGGTTCCTTCAGCCCCCGCGCCCCCGTCAGTGTACGCTCTTGGGGAAGTGGTGGTGCAGTGCAGTGTGGCCCAGCCGCCCTTCGTTCGTGGGTGTGTTTTCTGTGGCCTGCGCAGAGATTATTCATTTGTGGGGTTTATGTGTTTGAAGTCATAACTTTCAGTGATACTGTAAAGCTGGTGGTGACCGCGTGTCACACTAGAAGATGGCCCTCCTACATCAGGAGCTGCTGCTGCTAAGTCGCGTCAGTCGCGTCCGACTCTGTGCGACCCCATAGGTGGCAGCCCACCAGGCTCCCCCGTCCCTGGGGTTCTCCAGGCAAGAACACTGGAGTGGGTTGCCATTTCCTTCTCCAATGCATGAAAGTGAAAAGTGAAAGTGAAGTCGCTCAGTCGTGTCCGACTCTTCCATGGACTGCAGCCCGCCAGGCTCCTCCATCCATGGAATTTTCCAGGCAAGAGTACTGGAGTGGGGTGCCATTGCCTTCTCCAACATCAGGAACATTTGTCCACAAATAGAGCATTTTGATTCGCTCAGGCTGTGTGCCACACTGCTCATGGCCCAGAAGGCTGGAGGGTAAACAGCAAATGCCTGCCCTCAGGGAGTGCATGTCTTGGTTTGAGTGAGTGAAGTTCCCTCAGTCGTGTCCAACTCTTTGTGACCCCATGGACTACACAGTCCATGGAATTCTCCAGGCCAGAATACTGGAGTGGGTATCCTTTCCCTTCTCCAGGGGATCTTCCCAACCCAGGGATCAAACCCAGGTCTCCCGCATTGCGGGCAGATTCTCTACCAGCTGAGCCATCAGGGAAGCCCAAGAGTACTGGAGTGGGTAGCCTATCCCTCCTCCAGCAGATCTTCCTGACCCAGGAATTGAACTGGGGTCTCCTGCGTTGCAGGCAGATGCATCTTGGTTTAGGGATACAGAAAATAGCAGGAATATAGCAAATCTTGTAGTAGATCAGATGGAGTTGGACAGAAAACTAGAGGGGGAAAGAGCGCGAGGGAGTGCCTGTTGGATGGTGGCGGTTTTAAACAGGGTGCCTGGAGAAGAGCTCAGGAGGATGAGGGAGCAAGCCACGCCGACGTGGGAGGAGTGTGTGTGGGGAGTGGGATGGAGTCCAGGCAAGATGGGAAGCTGTGGGGCCATGAGCAGAGAGGGGTCACGGGTGGCTTGGCGTTTAACAGGGCCACCGTGACTGCTGTGCTGAGAACACACTGTAGGGAGCCAAGGCCGTCCAGGCAGAGGGATGAGCGTTCAGCCGTCATGGATGTGGTGATTGTACAGAGAGGACTTGAGTGCTGGTCAGGGATCAGCGGCATTTTGAGGGTGGAGCGCTTGGGGCCGTGGTGAAGTAGGCGCAGTGTGAGAGAGAAGGGACTCAGGGACGCTGCACGCCTTGGTCTGAGCGCCCGGGACCAGGGAGTCTCCTGGCCCCGAGATGGCGGCAGCTGGGCCGGCGCAGGCGTGCAGGCCGTCGCAGAGACTGGTCGTGAACTTGCGGAGTGGTCGCAAAGGTTGCAGGTACAGATCTGCAGCCCTGGGGAAGGAGGCCCTGGAGGTGTATGTTCCGGAGGCCCTGGAGGTAGAGGCGTTTCAAGCCAGAAGAGCCCGGTGAGCTCCTCACCTTGGAGGGAGGGCAGATGGAGGAGAGGACCGGGGTCAGAACCCGGGAGGAGGCTGAGGAGGAGCCCTATGGGAGGACCAGGAGCACGGACAGGGTGGGGAGGGGCCCGCTCGCAGGCCCCTGGGGAGGAGCTCTGCCGGAGGGCCGTGTGGCCGTGTGCGTGCCCGCGCTGACCTGAGAGCCGGCACGCCAGGGTGGCTGGTGCAGCCTGCTGTGAGAGGGGTGAAGGGAAGTCAGGGAAGAGAGAAGGCGGTGAGGGGCAGCAGCCCTTTGTGAGGCGGAGTGCGGTGGGCGGTGACCTCCTCTTTAACTGATAGATCTCGCTGGTCTTTCCCTGGGCAGCTGGAAACCCAGGCTCACTCTCAGACTCTCCTACATGCAGTTGCTTTAGTGTGTGCTGCAGAGAAGTCTTCTGAAGTGACCACAAGAGAACTGGTTTTAGTTTAGACTGTATTCTTTGGTAAATTAGTTGCCACTAAATTAAAATCCTAAAACAACAAAAACAACACGAAATGAATGCCTTCCCGAAAGGGCTGAGCCACCTCCTTTGCGTCCCATTGTGCTTCAGCTGATATTGAGATATTTTAAACCGTTCTGTTGTATAATGCCAGTGAACTTGAAATACCCAGCGAGTTACTCTGGTGGATTCTTACAAGTCCCTGGGCATCACGAAGCAATTTTCTTGTTTTATTATTTGTAGATCTCTTGGCTAAATTGCGAAATGCCTGGTGTGTATTAGAATCTAGCTTACTGTATTCATACTAGAGGATACCTATAATAGGGAACCTACTACGGAGACAAACAACAGGGACGAGTCAGAAATTTTCCACAGAAGGAAAGGACCCGGACCCAGAAGAGCACACGCTGTGTGATTCCAGCTGCGGGATGATTTGAGTCTTCTGTGTCTGCTTCACTAGGGCATAGGACCAGGAGTAAGTCACGTGGGAATCTAGGTGTTGCTGTGAAGGTATTTCGTAGGCGTGGTTAACCCCTGGGATCAGCTGACTTTAAGGGAAGAAGGTGACCCCTGGTGATGTAGGTGGACCTCACCCCATCGGTTGAAAACTTCACGAACAAATACTGAGGTCTCTCAGGGAAGAAGTTCTGCCTCAAGACTGCAAAACCCCCCGCTGTGTGAGTTTCCAGCCTGTAACACGGACTTCAGACGTGCCAGCTCCTGAGATCAAGTGAGCTGTTTCCTTAAGATGAGTCTCTTAATGTGTCTCATATATCCAGTTGGCTCTGTGTCTCTGGAGAACCCTGAAGTTCTGAAACAGGCTAAACCTGCAGGGAACTCTGTTCAGTGTTGTGTGGCAGCCTCGGCAGGAGGGGAGTTTGGGAGAGAACTGATACCGGTGTATGTATGGCTGAGCTCCCTCGCTGCTCGCCTGAACCTGGCACGACATTGTTAACTGGCTACAGTTGTTGCTGTTCAGGCGCTCAGTCATGTCCGACCCTAGTGACCCCGTGGTCTATCGCCCACCAGGCTCCTCTGTCCATGGAATTTTCCAGGCACGAGTACCGGAGTGAGTGGGTTGCAGTTTCTTCCTCCAGTTAATTGGCTATACCCCAATACAAAATAAAAGTTGAAAAAGGCTAAACAACCCGCTAGTGGTAGGGGTGGTAGTTGCCGAGCAGGGAGGGGGGTTGACTGGGAAGGAGCAAGAGAGAACTTTCCAGGGTCATGGAGACGTTCCAGGTCTTACTGGAGAAGAGATTACACAAGCGCACGTACGCAGCCATCGAAACTCCTCAGCACCGAGCCATGCAGTGCAGGCGGGTCCGTTTTACTTACTGTATGTGAGTTACATCTCAATAAAATAGCTTTTTAAAATTATAGCTTACAACTTGCCATATGTGTAATTTTTCTCCAAGCCTAAAGAGGACTTTATGTCTTATGAGTTTGGAAGAAATCATGGAGAAACATGCCCTGTTAATCTTCCCGGCATGCTTATATTTTTTAAAAAAAAATTTCTTTGAGGTATTCAGAGTTCAGGGACTAAATGCCATTTAACAAGCTAAATGAGGGTTATTTTCCAGTTGAGACACAGTCGCCCACCTAGAGATAGACCCTCCTGGAGTAGGGCAGCCTGATTCAGAAGCTCGTTGGGGTTGGGTGTCTGGCCCCACCCCTGGGCTGCTTGGGGCCAGGCGGGCTGTGTGAGCAGCTCCGGAGCGCCTACCCTGGGCCCTTCACACCCCTCCTGTGGCCCTGGGGTGGTGTCTGGCTCAGAGTGCAGCTGCTGGGTCATGCCTCTGACTCTTAAGACAGCTTTTTAAGAGAAGATTTAGGTTCACAATGAAATTGAGAAGGAAGTGCCAAGGTTTCCCCTGTACCCTGGGTTTCCACACCTGTACAGCCTCCTCCTTTGTCAGCATCTCTCAGCAGGACGGTGCCTGCGAGAGCTAGGATGAACCCGTGTTGATAGATCACCTCCCAGAGTTCCCAGTGTGACCGGGGCTTGCTCCTGATGGCGTCCGTTCTGTGGGTTTAGATGAACGTGTCATGACGTCTCCATCGCTGTGACATCACACCGTGTGTTTCCACTGCCTTAAAAGTCCTCTGTACTCCCTCCCTCCCTGCAGCAAGTGCTGATCTTGTCAGGGCCTCCATGGTATCACCTTTTCCAGAAGGTCTCCGTCAGCTCTTTTCATGTGCATTTGGTTCTTCCATATCTTTTCATGGCTTGACAAATAATTCGGTTTTCTTGCTGAGCAATATTCCTTTGTCTGGATGGACCACAGTCTACTAATCCGTTCAGCTACGGAAGGACATCTTAGTTGCTCCCGAATTTTGGTAATTTGAATAAAACTGATGTAAACATCCCTGGCTCTTCATAATTTGCTGCCTCCTTACTGCTGGAGCTCCACTAGCGTTCCAGGCTATTCTGTCTTTGTCTTTACTCCTGCCAATGACCGGATCCCTGGATTTTTCCCCAAATGATTAAGGGAGGAAAAGTGAAACTGCTGTGCTACATTACATGTTAAAAAGGGACTTTGCAGATGGGATCGTTACAGACTTCAGGGGCTTCCTGGCGGCCCAGTGGTTAGCACTCCATGCTTCCACTGCTGGGGGCGTGGGTTCAGAGCCTGGAAAGGTGCTGCAAGCTGCGAGGTATGGCAAGAGCAACAATGAAAAGAAAGAAAAGGCTATAGACCTGAGCACAGAGAGGTAATCCAGGAGCAACTGTGTGGAGTCTAACCACACAGCGCGTAAAAAAGCAGAGAACTTTCTCCAGCTGGAGACACGCAGACGGGAAAGTCAGATTCGCGGTGTGTGAGGCCTTGGCCTGTCCGTGCTGGGGGACCACGTGGGAGGCACAGGAAGGAGTGCAGGCAGCCTGGAGGAGCCGGGGCCAGGCTCCCGAGGAGGTCCCTGGTTCCACAACCCACTAACCTCAAAGGCCAGGAAACAGCCAACAGCTGGAAGGAAAACCGAGGGACACGCGTCCCCAGAGCATCTGGGGGATGGCACTGCTGAGGGCCGCCTGGACGCTCCAGGCCGGGGCCAGCTGAGCCACGCTCCCGTGTCTGTGAGGGCATTCATGGAAGACACTGACGCTGAGTTGGCGGGCTGAGTAGAGGTACCTCCCGAGCGGGGGTGGGAATGTGGGTGGCAGGTGTCAGCCAGCCCCTCGGAGCCTGAACACAGCAGACGGAAGGCTGAGTGTACGAGGCTGTGCTGTCTTCGCCTGCCGGTCTTGAAGCGGGCACGTTGGTCTTGACCTGCCTCTGACTCAGACCATGGTTCTCCCGGGACTCAGGTCTTCAGACAGCAGGTCTTAAGGCTTCTCAGCCCTCAGCCTCCATAATGTCTCTCTCTATACGTGTACACATACGTGTGCCTGCGCATGTGCTCAGTGTGTGCAGAGTGTGTCTGACTCTGCGACCTCATGGACTTCAGCCCACCAGGCTCCTCTGTCCGTGGGATTTTCCCGGCAAGAACACTGGAGTGGGTTGCCATGCCCTCCTCCAGGGGATCTCCCCAACTCGGGGGTCAAACCTGAGTCACCTGAATTGCAGGCAGATTCTTGACTGCTGAACCACCAGGAAAGCCATCTATCTATCTATCTATACGTCAGTTCAGTCACTCAGTCGTGTCCGACTCTTTGCGACCCCATGAATCGCAGCACGCCAGGCCTCCCTGTCCATCACCAACTCCCGGAGTTCACTCAGACTCACGTCCATCGAGTCCATGATGCCATCCAGCCATCTCATCCTCGGTCGCCCCCTTCTTCTCCTGCCCCCAATCCCTCCCAGCATCAGAGTCTTTTCCAATGAGTCAACTCTTCGCATGAGGTGGCCAAAGTACTGGAGTTTCAGCTTCAGCATCATTCCCTTCAAAGAAATCCCAGGGCTGATCTCCTTCAGAATGGACTGGTTGGATCTCCTTGCAGTCCAAGGGACTCTCAAGAGTCTTCTCCAACACCACAGTTCAAAAGCATCAATTCTTTGGCGCTCAGCCTTCTTCATAGTCCAACTCTCACATCCATACATGACCACAGGAAAAACCATAGCCTTGACTAGACGGACTTTAGTTGGCAAAGTAATGTCTCTGCTGTTGAATATACTATCTAGGTTGGTCATAACTTTCCTTCCAAGGAGTAAGCGTCTTTTAATTTCATGGCTGCAGTCACCATCTGGAGTGATTTTGGAGCCCAAAAAATTAAAGTCTGACACTGTTTCCACTGTTTCCCCATCTATTTCCCATGAAGTGATGGGACCAGATGCCATGATCTTCGTTTTCTGAATGTTGAGCTTTAAGCCAACTTTTTCACTCTCTTTCACTTTCATCAAGAGGCTTTTTAGTTCCTCTTCACTTTCTGCCGTAAGGGTGGTGTCATCTGCATATCTGAGGTTATTGATATTTCTCCCGGCAATCTTGATTCCAGCTTGTGTTTCTTCCAGTCCAGCATTTCTCATGATGTACTCTGCATATAAGTTAAATAAGCAGGGTGACAATATACAGCCTTGACATACTCCTTTTCCTATTTGGAACCAGTCTGTTGTTCCATGTCCAGTTCTAACTGTTGCTTCTTGACCTGCATACAGATTTCTCAAGAGGCAGGTCAGGTGGTCTGGTACTCCCATCTCTTTCAGAATTTTCCACAGTTTATTGTGATCCACACAGTCAAAGGCTTTGGCATAGTCAATAAAGCAGAAATAGATGTTTTTCTGGAACTCTCTTGCTTTTTCCATGATCCAGCGGATGTTGGCAATTTGATTTCTGGTTCCTCTGCCTTTTCTAAAACCAGCTTGAACATCAGGGAGTTCACAGTTCACGTATTGCTGAAGCCTGGCTTGGAGAATTTTGAGCATTACTTTACTAGCATGTGAGATGAGTGCAATTGTGCGGTAGTTTGAGCATTCCTTGGCATTGCCTTTCTTTGGGATTGGAATGAACACTGACCTTTTCCAGTCCTGTGGCCACTGCTGAGTTTTCCAAATTTGCTGACATATTGAGTGCAGCACTTTCACAGCATCATGTTTCAGGATTTGAAGCAGCTCAACTGGAATGCCATCACCTCCACTAGCTTTGTTCGTAGTGATGCTTTCTAAGGCCCAGTTGACTTCACTTTCCAGGATGTCTGGCTCTAGATTAGTGATCACATCATCATGATTATCTGGGTCGTGAAGATCTTTTTTGTACAGTTCTTCTGTGTATTCTTGCCACCTCTTCTTAATATCTTCTGCTTCTGTTAAGTCCCGACCATTTCTGTCCTTTATCGAGCCCATCTTTGCATGAAATGTTCCCTTGGTATCTCTAATTTTCTTGAAGAAATCTCTAGTCTTTCCCATTCTGTTCTTTTCCTCTATTTCTTTGCATTGATCGCCGAAGAAGGCTTTCTTATCTCTTCTTGCTGTTCTTTGGAACTCTGCATTCAGATGCTTATATCTTTCCTTTTCTCCTTTGCTTTTCACCTCTCTTCTTTTCACAGCTATTTGTAAGGCCTCCCCAGACAGCCATTTTGCTTTTTCACATTTCTTTTCCATGGGGATGGTCTTGATCCCTGTCTCCTGTACAATGTCATGAACCTCATTCCATAGTTCATCAGGCACTCTATCTATCAGATCTAGGCCCTTAAATCTATTTCTCACTTCCACTGTATAATCATAAGGGATTTGATTTAGGTCATACCTGAATGGTCTAGCGATTTTCCCTATTTTCTTCAATTTGAGTCTGAATTTGGTAATAAGGAGTTCATGATCTGAGCCATAGTCAGCTCCTGGTCTTGTTTTTTTTGACTGTATAGAGCTTCTCCATCTTTGGCTGCAAAGAATATAATCAATCTGATTTTGGTGTTGACCATCTGGCGATGTCTGTGTGTAGAGGCTTCTCTTGTGTTGTTGGAAGAGGGTGTTAGCTATGACCAGTGCATTTTCTTGGCAAAACTCTATTAGTCTTTGCCCTGCTTCATTCTGCATTCCAAGGCCAAATTTGCCTGTTACTCCAGGTGTTTTTTGACTTCCTACTTTTGCATTCCAGTCCCCTATAATGAAAAGGACATCTTTTTTGGGTGTTAGTTCTAAAAGGTCTTGTAGGTCTTCATAAAACCGTTCAACTTCAGTTTCTTCAGCATTACTGGTTGGGGCATAGACTTGGATAACTGTGATATTGCATGGTTTGCCTTGGAGACGAACAGAGATCATTCTGTTGTTTTTGAGACTGCATCCAAGTACTGCATTTCGGACTCTTTTGTTGACCATGATGGCTACTCCATTTCTTCTGAGGGATTCCTGCCTGCAGTAGTAGATATAATGGTCATCTGAGTTAAATTCACCCATTCCAGTCCATTTTAGTTTGCTGATTCCTAGAATGTCGACGTTCACCCTTGCCATCTCTTGTTTGACCACTTCCAATTTGCCTTGATTCATGGACCTGACATTCCAGGTTCCTATGCAATATTGCTCTTTACAGCATCGGATCTTGCTTCTATCACCAGTCACATCCATAGCTGGGTCTTGTTGTTGCTTTGGCTCCATCCCTTCATTCTTTCTGGAGTTATTTCTCCACTGACCTCCAGTAGCATATTGGGCACCTACTGACCTGGGGAGTTCCTCTTTCAGTATCCTATCATTTTCCCTTTTCATACTGTTCATGGGGTTCTCAAGGCAAGAATACTGAAGTGGCTTGCCATTCCCTTCTCCAGTGGACCAGGTTCTGTCAGACCTCTCCACCATGACCCACCCATCTTGGGTTGCCCCGTGGGCATGGCTTGGTTTCACTGAGTTAGACAAGGCTGTGGTCCCAGTGTGATTAGATTGACTAGTTTTCTGTGAGTATGGTTTCACTGTGTCTGCCCTCTGATGCCCTCTTGCAGCACCTACCATCTTACTTGGGTTTCTCTTACCTTGGGCGTGGGGTATCTCTTCACGGCTGCTCTAGCACAGCACAGCTGCTGCTCCTTACCTTGGACGAGGGGTATCTCCTTACCGCCGCTGTTCCTGACCTTCAACGTGGGAATACTCCTCTAGGCCCTCCTGTGCAACCCTCCTCGGGTTGCTCCTCCCGGCCGCCGGCCCTGGCCTTGGGCGTGGGTGGCTCCTCCCAGCTGCCGCCCCTGGCCTTGGGCTCGGGGTGGCTCCTCAGGGTCACCGCTCCTGGCCTCGGGCGCAAGGTGGCTTCTCCCGGCCACCCCTGACCTCGGATGTGGGTTGTCTCCTCCCGGCCGCCACTGGCCTGGGACGCTGGGTAGCTCCTCCCGGCCACCGCCCCTGACCTTGGATGTGGCCCGCTGGCGCTGCCGCTTGCGCTTAGTGCCATATATATATATGTATATGTATGTATATATGTATATATATGTACACACACACACACGGCTATCTATCTGGTTCGGTTCAGTTCAGTTCATTTCAGTTGCTCAGTTGTGTCCAACTCTGCAACCCCTCTGAACCCCCATGAACTCCAGCACGCCAGGCCTCCCTGTCCATCACCAACTCCCAGAGTTTACCCAAACTCATGTCCATTAAGTCGGTGATGCCATCCAACCTTCTTATCCTCTGTCGTCCCCTTCTCCTCCTGCCTTCAATCTTTCCCAGCATTAGCGTCTTTTCAAATGAGTCAGTTCTTTGCATCAGGTGGCCAAAGTATTGGAGTTTCAGCTTCAACATCAGTCCTTCTGATGAACACCCAGAACTGATCTCCTTTAGGATGGACTGGTTGGATCTCCTTGCAGTCCAAGGGGCTCTCAGGAGTCTTCTTATCTATGTATGTATCTGACAGCCTCGCTATCTGACAAGCCTCACCGATAATGGGACCTGCTGTCCTACTTTTCCTGGGAGGCAGGACTCTCAGTGCTAGAACCAGGACAGCCCCAGGCAAGCAGGGTCATCGTCACCTCACTTAGGAAGATAGTCAGAGGGAAGGCTGCCAAGTGGCTGAGCCTGGAGGAGCAGGTCTGGGACGTGGCTGAAAGATTCTGTGGGGACGAAGCCCAGAGGAGGCAACCACAGGACTTCCTTGGTGGCTGTGTGGAATGACCACAGCCCGATGGGTCCACACCACTGGCCCTTGTGCTCACGGCCTGAGGCTGGTGTGAGCAGGGCCATGTTGCCTGCAGAGGCTCCCGGGGAGGGCCCTTCCTGCCCCCCTGGCTCTGGTGGCCACAGTGTCCCTGGGTTGTGGGGCGTCCTCCCAGCCTCTGCCTCCATCAGGTGCCTCTCCTCCCTCCCCCCAAGCGTTCTGTCTGATGTCCCTCTGTCTCTCTTTGGTAAGGACACCTGTCACTGGATTTAGGGCCACTCAGAAGCCAGGATGACCTCATCTTAGATCTGCAATGTAATCCCTTCTGCAAAGACCCTTTTCCCAAACAGGGTCACACTTGCAGTTCCGGGTCTGGGGCGTGGACTCCTCCTCTGGCCTCCCCGCCCGGCCCCCTCCAGCAGTGCCCTCGGGGATGTGTTTGTGTTTAGCAGGTGATGTGTTTCGTGGTTCAGATTGATGGGAGACAGAGTCATAACTGACCCCGATTCTGGGGCGTGTAGGTGCGTCCCAGACATGACGCAGCACAGCTGCTTCCTGTAGCATTAGGACAGGCCAAGTGTCCCAGAATCTCAGCAACACTGCAGGCAGGTCCCCAAAATGTAACATTTGGGGAGCCATGCATGTCACTGGAGGGTCAGAGGTCACCAAGCCCTTCCTCTGAGCCAGGGGCTCACACCCGTCCCCCCTCCTCACCCACAGTGTCCTGCTCACAGCGGAACCAACTGCTCTCTTCTCTTCCTCTGGTTCCCCAACTTTTTCAGGACGCCCAGCACACAAGCTCACAGGAGGAAACACTCGATTGTAGCTTAATCTGCCTGGGGGCCCCCAGCCCTTCGGGTTCCCCTGAGGGGATGAGCTCAGGCCAAGGGCGGAGCCAGAGCCCAGTGCCCACACCTGGGGGGCACCTGGGCCAGCGCCGCCTACGCAGAGGGACCTGGCACGGCCAGACCCCCAGACCCGGAGGCGGCCGGGGATTTCCCACCGTGGTCTTGTCCAGAAATACTCAGGGGCTTCTCTGCCCTTTGTGGTTTTTGGAGCAACAGACCAAGCTCATGGGTGTGAGGTGATTGGACCCTCCATCTCCGAGTGTCCCTGAGCAGAGGGGTCTGGGAGAAACGTCATAGGTTTTCCTGGGGGAAAAAAAAATCTCTCTGTAAATTAGACACCCACCTGCACCTGTGTTTCTCAGTGTTCTGGAACACTGTCAGTCATGTGGTGTTATCTCTGAATCAGATATTTAAAATTGAGAAAACACTTGCTCATTTTAAGTGTTTTTTCTTTTAAAGAAATAATTCACAGTGGGGATAACTTCCTTTCAAAAGCAAAAACATGAACATCATGATATTCTGCAACGTGGTTTTGTTCTCTAGATTCTAAAAATTAAGGCCGATCTAAGGCGGCATGGAGCCCTCCTGTCGGCAGAAGGATCAGACCCCAAAGCACGCAGCTGAGGCTGTCTGGCGATTTTCCTTTGCTGGGAGCAGTTTTGAATTTTAAATTATGCGCAGTAAATGTCAAATCTCCCTCCATTTATCTCAGTAACTTAGGAATTCTGTATATTGAGAAAGATCTTTGTTCTTCAAAGGCTCCTTGACAATCTGAGTCTCCTGGTCTCCTGTGGGACCAGACTGCCTGATTGATGGGGTGGCTGGAGCCTGCAGGAGGCCCCAGAGGAGGGCCGCCTGCCCTGGCATGCCAAACCCTGCACCCAGACCTCGCATCCAAGACCCCACACCCCACACCCACACCCCCCCCCCCGCCCAGACCCCGTGCCCAGACCTCGCACCCCCACCCCCACCCACACCCCGCCCCAGACCCCGCGCTTCTTCCTCTGCCTCCTGGTCAGCTCCCATCTGCCTCCAGGACCCCCTCTCCCTGGCCGCTTTCTTTCTGCTGTGGTGACGGTGAGCTTCCGACGCTGGCCTCCCGTGCGGGGTGCGCGGTGCAGACCTCCGATTGCACGGTGGGGGTCCCTCGCGGGCACACAGTTGGGCCCGACACCCAGGAGTTCAGGCTGCGTTCCAGCACCAACTGGAAATGCGCAGGGCGAGGGCGTCGCTCCCAGGACCCGCCCTGGACGGTGCCGGTTCCCTGGAGTCCAGTCTGAGCTCTGAGAACAAGGCCCCGTACGCGGTGGGGATTTGGGGCATGGACGCCCGATACACAGCAACTCCGGGAATGACAGCTGGGGTGAACGCGCGCCCCAGGCGGCCCCGGCATGGGCAGCCTGGTGACCGCGTGCTCAGCCCCGGGGTGGGGGCTGGTGTCCACCCGTCCCTCCCCGGGGACACGGGGCCAAGGCGCTCGGACTCTGGGTCACGAGTTTCCGAAGCCTGCCCTGCAACTCGGCTGCAGGCGCTCGGTCCCCAGTGCGAGTCTGTCTCCGCCTCCTGGCGGACAGGCGCAGTCACCCCGCGCGGCCACGGAGGTCACAGGAAAGACGGAGGAAAGCTCTGGAAACTGTCGCTGTGTCTACTTGTGGGTGGTTTTTGTTACTGAGCTTTAGAGAGCGGGCGGCCACGCTCCCGCCCCGATCCCTTTCTGCAGAGTGGGGTCAGCTGGAGGGGGCGGCGAGGGTCCCGGGCCGCTCGCGGGTGGCCGTCCCGGATGCACCCGGGCCTTTCCTCGGCTGCCCTCTGCTGGCCACGCGGGGAAGCGCGAGGCCGCTGCGGGAGCAAGCCCGGGGCTGCTCTGGGAGCTGGGCACTGTGGCCTCAGAAGCATTTTGGAAACGGGGGACCCTAGGGGCGGGGCCCACACTGGGGGCTCGGCTTGCGGGGCGGGTGAGCACTGCGGTCGAGCAGCAGCGGGTTCAGAGAGCTCTGTGTCCGCGTCCGCAATGGAGGGAGAGGCCGTGGGGCCACCTGCTGAGGGTGGACTTGCCCAGCGGTGGTGAGGACCAGGCCTGCCTGGGGCGGACAGTTCACCCGACCAGCCCAGAACCACCGCAGAAAAGCAGGGGCAGAGCCCTCCCCGCTCAGGGGTCTCCGAGCTCAGGGCTGCACCTAGCCCTGTGGGAGGCCGCACTGGTCTTTCGATCACCGGTTGCAATACAGCCTCTGCTTGGAGAGCCGTGGCTACCCCACGGCCAGTGTCTTGCAGAGTGTTTGTGAGTCTGATGTTTTGATGAATGTGAGCCATCCTAGGAGGAAACACATCCTTTCAGTTACTTTTATTTAAATTAAAAAAATCAAGTCCGCACCCCAGGAAGAGGCGTGAGTTGCCCTGCTTTGTAGGAGGCTCATGGCTCTGGCTGAGAGGCCGAGTGGAGCCAGGCGCCCATCCTTTCTGTGCTCCCTGCGCTGCCCCAGGGCTGCGGCCGAATGTGGCCTGGATCGTCTTCCCAAGGCTCATCGGGAGGGTTCGAGACCCGCCCGGCTCGGGGTGTTGGTGGTGGGGGTGGTAAGGGGTGGGGTAGGAGTGCGCAGGCTGGGGGTGTGCGGGGGTGCTGGCTGCCCCGTCTTCCCGGACGCCACCCCCACCCCCCACCGGTTGTCCCTGCCGGGGGTGGAGCTGAAGCCCAGCGGTCGCCTCGGCCCCTCCTCGTGGGACGAAGTGGATGAGCCATGGGGCTGCGCAGGCAGGGGCCAAGATGAGGAGCAAATCTTCACTGAAGACGCTGAGCGCAAGCCTGAGGGTCAAGCTGCGACTTCGTGGGCGTGGTCGTCGAAGGAGAATCTGACCGTCCGTCCCTGTGCTGGGCCTGCATCACTCGGCAGGCTTGCCCAGGCCATGGGGGGTGGGCCTGCTCTCTGGTCGTGGGCCATGGGCTCTCCTGGTGGGGGTCTCTCTTGCTGGGGAGCACAGACAGGCTCCAGGGGGCCGGGCTCAGTGGCTGCAGTTCCCAGGCTCCAGGGCGAGCGTTCAGTAGCTGCTGCACACACAGGCTTAGGTGCTGTGTGGCATGTGGGACCTTCCTGGACCTGGGATTGGGAAGCCCTATGACTGTGGTCTTGACACAGACACACACAGACACGCACAGACTTATGCACACACCCTACACAGACACACACCCCAGACGCTTCCTGGCCCCGGCCACAGACACGGCCCAGAGCCCCTGTGTCTGCTCTTGGTCTCCAGCATCAGCTCCCGCTAAGCGGGGCACTGCTCCCCGAATCTGGGCAGGGGAAGCACAAGGTGAGCCTGTGAGACCAGGAAGAGGGAGGTCAGGGTCTCTGAGACCCCGGGAGGTGGCTCTCCTGCCAACAGTGGACGCCGGTGCCTCCTGCCATCTCCCTGTGGGCCTTTGCCACCCCTACAAGAGTGTCGGTCCCAGAGGGAGGCGGGCCGGAGGGATTTGGGGCGGGGGTGTCCTGGGGACCCATCCAGGCCCACCTTCCACTGCTTCCTGAGACCCCAGGAACTCGCTCTGGGCGAGGGTGTCCTGAGTCCTGGCCAAATGCAGGCCCCTGGTTGTACCTAGGAGGTGTTCACAGATACACAAGCCTACGAAGGTATTACACGGCCCAGCATATAGTGTGTAATTTTAAAGTCTACTTTAGAAAGGAAATGTTTCTTTTAGAAAAAGAAAAGAGTGGTTTGATTAAATCCACTGTGCTTATCCTGTGGCCTGCAACTTCTCCAGATTAAAGGAAAGACTCAGGTGGCCGAGGGCACTGGAGAGAGGGAGGAGGTGGGCGGCGGGGCGGTCGGCTCATGGGCGGGAGCTGGTGGGTCTGATTGGGGTGAGGAAGGGTCCCGGAGCAGAGGGGGAATAGAAGGGGCGTCTACAGAGCAGATGGGAGAAAAATGGATAAGCTAGACTTCATTGGAATAAAAGAAGACTTCTGCTCTGTGAAAACCGCTGTTAAGAAAATAAAAAGATAAGTCACCGACCGGGAGAATGTAGTTGCAAAAACAACATTTGATGAAGGACTTGTATCCAAAATGTACAGAGGAGTCCAGAGAAGTGAGACGGGGGCGGGCGAGTGCCCCGAGGCTGTGTGACAGCGCCGCGGCCCTGCTGGCTGGAAAAAGAGGAATCTGTTCGCTTGCAGCCCGGGCGGCCCAGCTCCAGAATCAGAACCGCTGGGACCAAAGCGAGACGCCGGCAGGGCCCCGCTCCGTCCGGAGCGCCGAGGGGAGACCCCGCGCCCTCCGCAGCTTCAGGGGCCGCTGGCGCCCGGCTGCGGTCTCTGCCTTCGCCCCACGCGGCCTCCGCTCTGTGCGGCGGCCTCTCTCCGCCTCCCTCGTGATGGCGGTAGGGCTGGCCAGCCCCACCCTCCTATCGAGCCGGGCTCCTCCTCCGCCCCAGGGGCCCAGGGGGCCCAGCAGGGGCGGGTCCCTCCTGGGACCTCCTTCTAAAGCAAGAGATGCGGGGATTGGGTCCGACTGCCGCACATCAGCTCGGCCCCTGCTCTGCTCTGAGGCCCGCTCTACAGCTGGAGAACACGGGCGGGGAGGGGTCTCTGCTTCAAGGCGCTCCCAGCCCCGCAGGGCGTGGACATACAGGTCCCGTCCAGGGCCGTCCAGGAAGGCAGGCCGCCGGGAGGAAGCCTCCAGAGCTCCTTAGCGGAAATGGAGCCTCGTGCCAGCGCCTGTGAGGTCAGCCCAGTGGCCCCGGGGGGCCTGCCCCGACTTGGGTCAAGGGTAAGCAGGGTAGTCAGGCCACGCAGTGAGGAGGCCACAGGTCAGCGACAGAAGTGACGGGAGTCAGTCTTGCTCTGATCTAGAATGTACGTGTGACGCCAAGGTACGTTCAATCAGAAACCCGCCTGGAGCACAGTCTGGCTCATCACAGACTCACACAAGCGCCGGGGGCCACGTGCATCTAATGTGCTTCCGAATAAATGTTTTTTCTTTTTGTTGTTGTTGTTGGCTGTGTTGTGTGGTTTGTGAAGCTCCCCTGGAGAAGGAACTGGCAACCCACTCCAGAATTCTTGCCTGGAGAGTTCCACGGACAGAGGAGCCTGACGGGGAACAGTGCACGAGGCTGCAAAGAGTCGGACACGACCGAAGGGACTTAGCAGGCAGCAGGCACTGCGCCTTGTGGGGGCTTAGTTCCCTGACCAGGGAGCTCCCTTCCGCGTCCACCCTCCAGGCTTTGTGGCTGGAGCTCTGGGCGGGCCCCGTGGGGACAGCCATCCAGAGACACGCTCTCTCGGGGGATGCCCCCTCGGCCAGGGTGGGGCAGGGTCTGGGCTCCCTGGGCAGAAGGAACGCGGGGAGCAGCTGGGGGGCTGTCCGCTGACCGCCTGGCTCCCCTGGACACTTCCGGCCGGATGTGCATGCTGGGTGGGGTGTGAGGGCGTCCCGGGCACCCAAAGAAAATTAGGAGGAAGATGCTGGGAATTCCCTGGGGCGCTCCCAACTGCCTGGCCTGGGTTCAGCCTGGGTTGGAGAACTAAATCCCACTGCAAACGGCTGATGGGAGCGAACCGCCACGGGGTGGCGCCCTTGCACCTCATTTAAAGGGTGGGGAGCCCGCCGCCTCTGTTCAGGGTCCTGAAGTTTTGCTGGCCTTTTGCAAAAGTGTATCCTGATAGGGTGAAATATTGGAATTGCAAAATAGTGAATAAAACTTGCATGTTTTCTGCGTGTGGCAGGCAGCCCCAGGCCGCACCCGAGACTGCTGGTGTGGTGAGCTTCTCTGCCTCTGAGTCTGGAGAAAGTACAAGCAGCCTCGGGTTAGGTGTCATCCCACCTGGCATGGGTGGCCGGACCCCTGGCTTCTCCCTGGATGACGCTGGGGGAGCAGTTCAGCGTCCGATGGCCTCGCCTCCTGCAGGCGAGGGGATGTGGCCTGGTGCCTGGCAGGCCTCCCCAGCCCCTCTCCTTCCTGCCCACTAGCCAGGAGGGAGTCGCTGGGTTCAGTGGCTCAGGCCTTTGGTGGTGGTATTTGGACATGTGGCTGTCTGAATGTGTTGAAACCTTTCGTCTGGAAGTCGGTCTCGATTTCAGTCTTAGGGCTTATTTTGCCTCTTAACAGTGCTCGTGAGTGTGCGGCTGTCGTGTCTGACCCTTTGCGGCCCTGTGGACTGTAGCCCGCCAGGATCCCCTGGCAAGGGCTTCTCCAGGCGAGAGCACTGGAGTGGGTTGGCCTGCCCTCCCCCGTGGCAGCGCTCATACTTCGTAGCCAGGGGAGACAGAGCTTTCTTCCTGGGAATGATCAGAGCTGTGGGATGTGCCCGGCAAGTGGCGCCCTGGAGACCCAAGGGCCCTGCAGAGCCCCCTGCACAGACCTCTCGGGGACACTGCTGATTCAAGGGCAGCAGGGCAGCTCTGTGAAAAGCCTGCTCTCTGACGAGCCCGTGGGCTCATAAGCAGGAAGGAGAGGCACAGGCGTGTGAGTCTCTGAACCCCGGACGCTGGGTCCTGCCAAGTGCACCCCGTTACCTTTTCCTCTCCTGTGACCCCGTCTTTCTCTCCCACCTCGGGTCCAGAACAAGGCCCATCCGCTCACCTCCCCTGCCCGCGACACAGGGCTCTGCAGGTAACGCCACCCCCATGTTCATCACCATAGGTCAAATCTGCTTGCTTTGGACAGCATTAAAGGGTTCATCAGCTCTGACTTTTCAGATGTTTATTAAATTAGAGGCAGTTCAGGTTTTTCCCTTAAATGGACGAAGAGCCAGTGTTGATTTATTTAGTCTGCTTAACACAGTTGCAAGGTGAGGTCTTAAATACAGCTTACCACTTGCAGTAGGATGCAGAAAAGTCATTTTGTCACCCGAGAGGATCCCCGGCAAGGGGGGCAGTGCCATTCTCTGGAGCCAGGCTCCTCAAGCTGACCTCTGTTTTCCTGGGACACCAACATGGCTGTGGTCTCATTCATTGCTTACACACTGGGGAATATTCCAGAAACAGCCACTGAGCATGTGGGCAAGAGGGGGAGCCCTCTGGAGTTTCCCCTCTTGCTTCTGGAGTTGCTCGGTGCTTGGGGGTTGCTGAGGAGATGTGGTGTAATTGAGCCTTGAGGTGACCTCCAGACCCAGACTGGGAGGATGTGGCCGGAAGGTGGGAATGAGAGTTTCACCCATAGGAGAGCTCAGCGAAGAGCGCCTCACGCCGCGGTGGACTGCTCGAGACCTGCGCTTCCACCCCTGCTGCTGCTCCCGTTTATTGCTCAGTTGTGTCCGACTCTTGGTGACCCCATGGACTGTAGCGTGCCAGACTCCCCACCCATGGAACTTCCCAGATGAGGATGCTGGAGTGGGTTGCCCCTTCCTCCTCTGGGGATCTTCCCAATCCAGGGATCGAGCTCAGGTCTCCTGCCTGGTTCTTTACCACTGAGCCACCCGGCAAGTCCACTGCGTTGCCACTAGCCACACGGTGCTGTGGAAACGTGGCTAGTGTGGCTGGAGAACTGAGTTTTAAATTTTATTTAAGCTTAATTCATTTAAATGTAACTGAAATAGCTTACGCGACTGATGGTTACCATGTTGGGTGATAAGCTCTAGTAGGAGGCCTAGAGCTCATCCCTATCTTCATCACCGACTCAATGGACGTGAATTTGAGCAAACTCCGGGAGATGGTGAAGGACAGGGGAGCCTGGCGTGCTGCAGTCCACGGGGTCACGAAGAGTTGAACAGAACTAAGTGGCTGAATGACAACAACAAAGGAGCCTCTGGGGCAGCTGGTCTGCATTTCCACCTCCAGTGAAGGTCCAGCCACTGCTGTGCATGCTGGGAGAATCCCAGGATCGGGAGAGTCCAGGCCATCTCTGTGCATGCTGGGAGAATCGCAGGATCGGGGGTAGGGTATTAGCCCCCTGTGCATGCTGGGAGAATCCCAGTATCAGGAGAGTATTGGCCCCCTGTGCATGCTGGGAGAATCCCAGGATCGAGGGTAGGGTATTAGCCACCCTGTGCATGCTGGGAGAATCCCAGGATCGGGGGTAGGGTATTAGCCACCCTGTGCATGCTTGGAGAATCCTAGGATCAGGGGGAGGATATTAGCCCCCTGTGCATGCTGGGAGAATCCCAGGATCAGGGGGAGGGTATTAGCCACCCTGTGCATGCTTGGAGAATCCCAGGATTGGGGGGAGGGTATTAGCCCCCTGTGCATGCTGGGAGAATCCCAGGATCGGGGGGCGGGCATTAGCCACCCTGTGCATGCTGGGAGAATCGACTGTCTCGAAGGGCTTTTGAGGATGAGGGGCTCCATATGAGCACCGCCTCCTCTTGGCAAGTCCATCCTTCTCCTGTTGACCACTCCTCCTGACCACACTCGTGAATGTAGGTTTAGCATAGAATTCACAATGGTTCCAATCAGGGAGCCACTGGTGGCTTATTTCCCACTTGTTCTCAGCTTCGCAAGAAACCTCGAGTCTTTTCTTCCCAAAGCCCCAGGGTAGCAACAGCATTGCTCTGTGTGGAGGATGGGGAAGCCAACCCACCTACCAGGCCTTAGGGTCCAAAGTCCTGCTTGGAAGGCTTTTTGCTCTTCATCTGTTTTCATGCTTCTTGTATTAAAGATCCTTAAAGAGTCCAAATGAGGTTCCTGCTTAGGTCTTCAGGCTGGGTACAGAGCCTTTTCAGCACCTCAGACAGAGGCTTTTTCAGACCACATAGCACCCTGCTGTCCCCTTATGTGAAAGGGCAGCCTTGGGTCTCCAAGTCTTCTCTGTGGGCTGAAAGGACAGAATCGGATAAGTCACAGCAGGAACTCTGAGTCTGCTTTGCCTCGATCTCAACATGTGGTGGGTTATAAATATGGGACAGTTTCAGCAGAATCGAGGTAAAGCTTCAGTTTATTAGTGTTAGAACATTAGTGACACTCCCTCTTTCCCGAGGTTGGCTTGAAGGGTGCCTTCTCAGGACCTGGGGGCTCTGGGCAGATGGTGCAGACCCGCCTGCAGCCTCCCCCTCTTCCCAGGGCCGCGGCGCCGGTCACAGCCTCTGGGCAGGACTGTTTGTCTTGTCAGACTAGTTGGGCTGTTGTCCCAATGCAGAAAGGCTCCTTGATCTCCCCAGTCAACAGAAATTGACCAGAGGCCAGACAGAGGTTCAGGCAACGCTTTACTGGAGGCCCTGCAGCGTCGGGGGGTGGGGGTAACGGCAGGTCCCCTTGCTCCTCACTCCCCTGGGGCGGGGAGCGGGCTCCTTCCGTGGGGTGGGGTAGGGCTGTCCAGGGGTTGTGCAGGCTCAGGTGGCTTGCCTGCCCTTCAGTAGAGTTGTGAGCAGGGGGCGTGCTGAGTCCCCTGCGTTCGCTCTCAGGCTCTTCAGAAGTGGCAGTTGCGTTTTCGCCCTTTCTAGTTTCATTGTATTTGTTGCTCAAGGAGATGTCTGTCCTGGTACAAGGACCGCAGCTCAGGGTCCCAGGTCCCAGCTTGCCTCATTCTGCCCAGGCTGGTCTAGGGGTGGTCAAGAGAAGGGCCTTGAACTTTTTAAAAAGTGCATTTTATTTTTCCTTTTTAAAAAGTGTGGTGAATACCTGTAATATATAAAGCGTATCTCGAGCGTCCAGTTCAGTGGCATTAAAGTTTATGCATAATGTTCTGTAACCATCACGAGTTCCGTCTCAGGAAGCGTCTCGTTGTCCCAAACAGAGACTCTGCCCCATCACGCACTGCCTTCCTCCCTCCCCCCAGCGCTGGCACCTTCCGCTCTACTCCTTGTCTCTAGAGTCAGGCTCGTCCACGCACCTGGTGAGGTGGGATCACACAGGGTCCCTGGCGGAGCACGTGTAGCCTGAGGTCCTCGGGGTTCACCCGGGCTGTGGCTCGTGTCAGAACCTCCTTCCCTCGGAGGCTGAACCGCGTGCTGTGATGTGGATGGACCGCTCGTCCCCTGATGGGCATTGGGATTCTTTCCGCCTTTCCCTGGGTATGAATCAGGCTGCTTGAACCCGTCTACAGATACCTGTTTGAGTCCTTGCTTTCAATGCTTTTATGCTCAGAAGTGCAGTTGCTAGTTCATATGGTAATTCCATTTTTTTTTTTTTGGAATAATTGCCTTATTATTTTCTCCAGAGGCTGCACCATTTTGCATTCTTGCCGATAATGCACAAAGTTTCCAGTTTCACCACACTTGCCTAAACTTGCTGTTTTCTGTTTTGCTCTTTTTCCCCTCCCTGATGATAGCCGTTCTAATGAGTATCTCATTGTACTTTGATTTGCATTTCCCTAATCATAAGTAATGCTGAGCATCCTTTCATGTACTTATTTGCTATTGGTCTTTTATTGAGAAATGTCTACTCGAGACTCTTGCATACTTTTGAATTGGTTTGTGTTCAGTTCAGTTCAGTTCAGTCGCTCAGTCGTGTCTGACTCTTTGTGACCCCATGGACTGCAGCACGCCAGGCTTCCCCATCCTTCCCCATCCTTCACTATCACCTGGAGCTTGCTCAAACTCATGTCCATCGACTCGGTGATGCCATCCATCCAACCATCTCATCCTCTGTTGTCCCCTTCTCCTCCTGCCCTCAACCTTTCCCAGCATCAGGGTCTTTTCCATGAGTCAGCTTTTGGCATCAGGCGACCAAAGTACTTGAGCTTCGGCTTCAGCATCAGTCCTCCCAATGAGTATTCAGGACTTATTTCCTTTAGGATGGACTGGTTGGATCTCCTTGCAGTCCAAGGGACTCTCAAGAGTCTTTTCTTGGTTTGTGGCTTTTTTTGTTGTTGTTGTTATTGTTGACCCACCTTAAACTTTAAACCCATTGGAAACCTACACCATAGTGCTTGCACCAGTAAGGAATCAGGGACCTATTTCTAATCTGATAAACAACGGATGTAAAGGGCCGGAGCTGCTGCAGGACAGACACTCTGAGCACGTGCAGCGTGCGTGGGTGATCACCTGCCGCCCAGCAGAGTGGCCTCGGCTCAGTCCAGAAGAAGAACTCGGAAGGGCCTCCTCTGTGCTGTCAGAGAGAATACCTCCCTGCAGTGTCCCAAGCTTCAGGGTAAGAATTTGGCTGATGGAGTGGGAGTCATTAGTGCTCTTTTCCTGCGGGGAACATCAAACCCCAACCTAATTATGTGTAAAAGTGAATTTCTCCCCCTGAAAGTTGCAAGCTTTTCATAATTGGTGTGAGAGGCACGGTCTGTGCACACAAACGGGGTGATGGCAAGGCGCCTGCTAACTGGCCAGCAGCCATGGCAAAGCCGGCTGCACCCGAAGAGGGGGTGCCACGGGCTGCCGCGTGAGAAGGGGAAACACTGAGGTGAGTGATCTTGGGTCATTATTTAATCAGGGGAGAGGCCGGGGAGCTAATGAGGGCTCCAGGAAGAGGATTTAATGAGGGGAGAAAAAGCAGGAATTCATGCAAAGGTCAGCAGAACCGTGTAAAGACACTTGGAATTCTTAATGAGCACTCGTGTCCCGACCTGCTCTTCACAGACAGACTTTGCGATCATGGAATATGGCTGGTTAGTCTGATGAGGAGCAGTGATACTAACCGTCCTGACGTGCGTTTAGCTCTTGGTGATTGACAAAGCCCATGCAGGGCTCTCTGACCCCCGGGGATGGGTGTCGTGTCCAGCCTGGCCCCTAGGGTCTACCCAGGGTGGGCCGGGGGTCGGGCCACCACCTCCTCGCATCACTCACTCCCCAGAGCGGCGGGCCTTGCCCTGGCCTGGTGTGACAGGCAGGTGCGGAGACGTGCTTTCGCTGCAGGGCGCCCAGCCCTGGCCTCCTCTCAGGCCTCTCTGTGCTCTGCCCCTTGGGGACCTGTGGGTGACGGTGGGTCAGCTGACAGCGTCTCCGTGTCCCTTTCAGGTGTGGGCAGGATCTGGCGCCGGGCGGGCAGGATGGCGGGCTCAGTCCCCTTGGGTCGGGGGCAGCTCTCCTGCAGAGCCCTCAGCCTCCACGGACCTGCCAGCAGGTGGGCCTCATGCTCCCTCCAAGGCCCACCCCAAGGGCCGGCCAGCAGGGTTGCTCATAAAGAAGGCCCGCACTCCCTGCTTGCTGGCAGAGGCCAGCCTGGAAGGTCCCGCAGCAGCTGGTGGGCGCCTGGGAGCTCAGGCAGGCGGCGGTGACGTTGGAAGAGCGTCCTTGCTCCGGCTGCTGCGTCCTAGGGCCTTCTGCCAGGTTCTCGCCGGCTTCCGGCCCAGAGCAACCCCCCGGGGGTCAGGGTATCTGGTATTTGGCAACCGGAGGAGGCCTTTGCCACGAAGTGGCCTCCATCTCTTCAGGCCCCCTCTTCTGTTCCTCATTTCATTTCACGACAGGGCCTGAACCTCCAGGTAGGATGAAGTGTCTGCGATTGTCTCATTTCTTTATGACTAGTTTCTGCTCCTTGCTCTTCATTGAAAATACGTGGATATCGCAATAAGGGAAACTATGTCTACCAACAAGTAATTAAAATAATCCCGTTAGCACAATTACGTTTTCCCTTTGTCTCATCAAAAGAGGCTTCTCTACCGGTGCATCTAAAGGACGAGACAGTAAGCGTGATGGCGGCTGATTTACTGAGGGGTGTTCTGTGTAAGCACCGAGGAATTGGTGCTTTTGAACTGTGGTGTTGGAGAAGGCTCCTGAGAGTCTCTTGGACTGCAAGGAGATCTAACCAGTCCATCCTAGAAGGGAAGAACTGACTCACTGGAAAAGCCCCTGATGCTGAGAAAGACTGAAGGCGGGAGGAGAAGGGGACGACAGAGGATGAGATGGCTGGATGGCCTCACTGACTCGATGGACATGAGTTTGGGTGAACTCTGGGAGTTGGTGATGGACAGGGAGGCCTGGCGGGCTGTGGTCCACGAGGTCGCAGGGAGCGGGACACCACTGAGGACAGAGCTGAGCTGCTCTATGTGAGACAATATGTTCAGTGCTCAGCATGGATGCTTGTTAATCCTCCTCGTTCTCCTAATACAGATAAATCCTGTATTTTACCCATGAGGAAACCAAAGCTGTCTATTTCCGGAAAAAGTTCACCATGCAAAAGAGAAATCCAGTTCCCATTAGAAGTCGGTCTGTGTGTAGGCTTTTTATTTTATTTTATTATTTTTGCATGTAGGCACCATTGTTCCATTCTTAAAAAGACTGTATTTTCTCCTTTGAACTGCCTTTTCACTTTTGTTAAAAAATCAACTAACCATGTTTATTCAGTCCATTGGTCTATGTGTCTGTTCTTTTGCCAAAACCATGCTGTGCTGATCACTGTGATTTTACAGTAGTTCCTGAAACTGGGTAGAGTGAGACTTTCACACTTGTCCTCCTTCTTCAGAGTGGCCAGTTTTGGGCCTTTGGCCTCTCCATGAAAACTTTATAACCAGTTTGTCACTATCTACCACGTGACTCTGGAGTCGCACTGAACGTCTTGATCAAGTTGGGAAGACTCGACACCTTGAATATGACCAAGTCTTCTGACTGTGAGCACAAACAGCCCCCTGCTCATTCACATCTTTGATTTCTCTCGTTAGTGTCTGCAGTTTTCAGCAGGCAGGTCCTGTGGTTCTTTCTTATTCAAACATGCACCTCAGTATTTCATTTCTTGGAGCTGGTTTTAAAATGTCAGTTTCTAATTGTTCATTGCTGCTAGGTAGGGAAGAAATGCCCTCTGCCATTCTCTTGGTGTGAGAAGCGTGCATGATGCCGCCGTCGGGTGAGACAGCCCCCAGGACAGCTGTTGCAGGTGACTGCAGGTGCTGCTGGGGTCAGCTGCGTCCTCGCCGCCTTCGGCCCGCTGGGCCTGTCAGGCACAGAGGCGAGGTGATGGAGGCTCCACTCTCGCATGGAGCCCTCGCTCCTCGCCTTGGCTCTGCCAGTGCTGGTCTCGTGCTCTGACGCTTGGTTCTCAGGTTTGCTGTGTGCCCTGGAGAGCTGACTCTGTCCTTGCCCCTGACCATCCTCCCTGTTCTGAAACTTGTGGCCCCGCGGCCTGTAGCCCAGCAGACTCCTCTGTCCATGGGATCCTCCAGGCAGGGATGTTGGAGTGGGCTGCCATGCCCTTCTCCAGGGAATCTTCCCGAGCCAGGGATCAAACCCGAGCCTCCTGCCTTGCCTGCAGATTCTTCATCATCTGAGCCACCAGGGAATGAAGTCTGAATAAGCAGAGCCACCCAGCTTTCTCCCGACTAGTGATCCGTGGCACGTCTTTCTGCACCTCTTCACTTTTGACCTATCCTTGTCTTTCTGTTTAAAGTGGGCTTACTGTAGTCAGCAGCTCGTCAGGCCTCGTTTTATAAAAAGCCACTCTGACCATCTCTGCTTTTAATTGATGTGTTTAGACCATTCACATTCAAAACGGTTTGATATTATTGAACTAATACTAATACCTACCATTTTTAACTCGTTTCTTTTTCTTGCCTTTATTCTTTTTTTTTTTTTTTCTCCCACTTGGCTCTTCCCACTTGGTAAAGAGTTTGCCTGCAATATGGAAGACCTGGGTTTGATCCCTGGGTTGGGAAGATCCCCTGGAGAAGAAAATGGGAACCCACTCTAGTATTCTTGCCTGGAGAATCCCATGGACAGAGGAGCCTGGTGGGCTACAGTCCATGAGGTTGCAAAGAGTTGTACACGGCTGAGCAACTTCACACTTTTCCTACCTGCTCTGCTTTTTACTGAGCACTTTGTACGATTCTGTTTAATCTCCTCTCTTAGGGCATCAATCTTCCTTCTTTTAAGAAATTTCTTAGTGGTTGCCCCAGGGTTCTTAATATACATTTTTAACAAATCGGAGTTTGCCTTCAAATAGCACCTTACCTCTTTACCTGTATGTAGTCCAGCACCTCACGCAGAGTATTCCCAGCTCCCTGTCCCCAGCCTCTGACCATGCCTGCCTTCCTTTCATCTCTCCATGCACTGTAGTCACCCTGCGTACTCTTGCTACTGATATTTTGAGCTGGCAGTTATTTTTTTTTAGCATCTGCTTTTATTGTTTAGGAGTAGTTTATTTATCTGGGTGACAGGTGTATGAATTTTCTTTATAATTATCAATTAAACTATACATTTAAACGTATGCATTTTATCTGTATGTAAATTGCACAAGAAAAAAGGTGAAAATAATGACGTGATAAGATATATAAAAATGCTTTAAAAGGAAAACTGCTGTACACTTGTTAAACCATGATAATCTCCTTTACGGTTTCCAGATTAGCTGTCTTACGGGGAAAGGTGTCTCCTCTTGAAGGATGCAATGTTGTCTTCAGTCATCTCTTCCTGTTCTCACCTGTCCACACGCATCTCCATCCACGGGGAGTGGGCTTTACCCCTGGTGGGCACAGGGTCTGCATGTCTCCCCTTCGTTCCAGTGATGCCGGCGTCTCACGTCCATCCACTGTTCCCACCCCAGTCCACCTTCCCGTTGGGATGTGGACCAGCCTTGGCCACTCAGCTGGGCCCTTGCTCCTCCCTTGGATTCCTGGGTTCAGGCCTGTGGTTGGGATTCCCTGGCGATGCTGGAAGTTTCCATAGTTGAAAAGGTCGATTCCCATCTCACGATTTTTTTTAAAAAAACCTTCTCAGCTATCTCCAGACATCTTTCTTCTGTGTGACTGTACACACCGTTTTGCTTCTTTACGCAAAGAAAACGGGCATGATTGCTTTAGGATTCTGATTCAGGTGGCATTGCAGTTACCCACTCGTGTGGAAGATTTTTAACAAGACGAACTCATCTGCGCGTCGGGCCCTCCCCTCCACGTGGACGCACCGCCTGCGGCCGGCCTCATCCCTGTTCCTGGGAGCTGCGCGAGCTCCACATGCCCTCTCGGGCTTTGCAGAGAGATGCTGGCTCTCCCGGGCCTTCCCATTAGGGGCGCGGTCACCCACAGGCCCCGTGACGGTACCTTCATGAGTCAGCTTGGCTGGGCCGTGGTACCTGGGTGTTTGGACGGATGTTATTCTAGGCGCTGCGTGAAGGTGTGCCTTGGATGAGATGAAGATTTGGTCAGTAGATGTAGGTAGATTGTGCTGTGTGTGTGTGTGTGTGTGTGTGTGTGTGTCGGGGGTCCGGATCCCCCAATCAGATGAAGGCTTTAGGGAGAGGACTGCCGTCTTCAAAGGAGGAACTCCTGCCCACAGACGCCTTCCCGTGCGGGCTCCAGGCTGCCAGTCTGCTCGGCAGATTTGGGGCCTGCCAGCCTCCGGTATCGTGTGAGCTGAGCCCTTAAACTGTGTCTCCTTTTTCCTCCCTCCCTCCCCGCTCCTTCCACCTGCCTGCTTGTCTACTTATCTGTCATCCGTCTCTGTGCACACACATCTCTGTCCTGTTGGCCCTGCTGCTCTGGAGAGTCCTGACTGGCGGCCCCCGTCCAAAAGCTGGAAGCTGCAGATGGTTCAGCGTTCGCAGGCCTGGAGTCCCACCCTCAGGTCCTTGGGCTGCAGTCTGGACTTTCTCGCTCATCTCCCCTCTGTCCCCGCCACCCAGGGCAGGGCCCTGCAAACCCACTGAGATGCTCCTGTGTTTCTGGAGCCTGTCACCCCTCCCAGGACCACTGTTCATTGCACAAAGCTGACACATTTAAGAAACATTTTTTGAAAAATTCGCCCCCTGCGGCTGCTGGTCATCATTCCTTGGACTTGAATGTCCGTGACGCCAGCCCCTGCCTGTGGAGTGTCCCCTGCCCCCTGCAGCCCCGCCTGTGGCCGTGTGAGGCCAGCTCAGGCCTGGGGCAGTGGGAGAGGGCCAGGCTCAGCGTCTAGTCAGACCGTGTACCCGGCTCGGAACACGGAGACTGGCTTTGTAGCTGACTTGTCTCTCTCCGCCCTCTGCTTGTTTCTTCTCTGGAAACGCCGTGTCCTTTGTCTGGGCGGATCGAGCGGGGCACGCTGGTGCTTGTTCCTGTTTGTAGGTGGCGGCCAGGGCGGCCCCAGTTCCTCGCTGGTGGTGGACTGTGGTGCCTGTGCTTGGGGTGCCCCAGGGGCCCACGGCACCCACAGCCCTCCCCGCCTGCTGCCCGCGAGCCCTGTGTGTCCTTCTTGGGGCCAGGGCGGGTCTTCTCCCTGGGTTCCCACCTGGCTGCCTCCCTCCTAGGTGCGCTCCGAATGGCTCTCCACAGTTGACCTGGGATGGGCATCTGGTTCACCCACCTGCACCAGCTCCCAGGACAGACCTGCCGCTGCCTCCTTAGTGCCCCCCCTCCCGGCCGCACCCCCGCTAGAGGGGCTGCTTCCAGCTGCGCTGGGGCCACACCCTGCCCACAAATGCACCTGCCGTGGGCTTGGCCTCTGTTCCCTCCCCATCTCAGACCCGCCTGGAGAGCAGCCCAGCAGGGCTGGCAGGGTGCGGGCCCCAGAGACCTCTGTGCCCGGGTCTGCAAAACTGGTGAGTATATCAGGGAAGGAGGCTGATGAGCAGCTGGCCTTTCCTGGACCATCCAGGCGGGCCCAGCCTCATCCCGGGGGCTGGCAGAGCCTGAGGCCAAAGCTGGCTGGGCATCGCAGGCTTTGAGGATGGAGGGGTGGGCATGACCCAGGGGAGGGGGTGCCTCTCAAGCCGGAAGAGGGAGGGAGCTGGTTCTCTCTGGAGCCTCCAGAAGGGGCCAGGCCTGCGGAGACCTGGATTCCAGCCCAAATAGACCAGGTCAGGCTCTGGCCTCCAGAGCGCTGAGATAACAGGCGTGTGCGGTTGTGAGCTGCCGAGTGTGAGCTGCCGAGTGTGAGCTGATGCGATACAGCTCCCCAGGCACGTCAGACAGGCCCAGGGCCTCACCTGTGCCTCGAGGACCCCCGAGAGAACAGCAGTCTCCCTCCTGCTGGGCCTGGGGCTGTCTTCCAGTTTTCCCCCGGGGTCCAGCCAGCCGCCTGTCCCTCAGGGCCCCGAGGCCCTGATTCTGAGCTCACAGCCCCTCTCCTCTGGCTGGACCTTCCCTGGGCTCCGCGGTCTCTGGGTTCTGATCCAGTTCCGTTTCACTGCCTCCCACCCGACCACCTCTGCTCGGCATCTGCCTGACCCCAACCAGCTCTGCTCGGTGTCTGCCCGGCTCTGACTGGCTTTGCTCTGGGAACTGAACCTTTGCCTCTGGCCTCCGCTGCTTGGAGCTGGTTCTTCCGGGGCACCGCCTTCCTGCTCTGGCTCTCAGCCTGGGCTGGGATGGGCACTTAGGGGGTCTGTGGCTGACCAGTATGCAACGCCCTCCCCGCGCCCCGGTCCCAGGTGTCTCAACACACCTGGGTCACTTCTCTGCTCAAAACCCACCTAAGGCCCCCATCTCACACTTGGCCTGAAACCTGAGCTCCCCGTGGCCACCAGGCCTTGCCCCCGCCTCTCCCTGCATCCCTCCGGTCTCCCTCCTCACCCTCCCGACTCCCCTCTCCCTCACCCTCCCGACTCTCCTCTCCCTCAGGCCTTGCACCACTTTCCTCTCTGCCTGGAACGTTCTCCAGGTTTCTGGGTGGCCTCTCCCTCATCTCGTTAGAGTTTTGCCCAGATCTCATTTTCCCAGAGAGACTGTCCCGTTCACCTTGGTAAAGTTGCAACCAGCCTCCTGTTCCGTCCCCCACCCCGTCCATTTCCCCTGATTCATCATCACTTCGAACACCGTCTGTATCTTTCTTATTCACCTTGGTTCCTCCCTCGCTCTCCCTTGGGGGAAGGATGTGGAGTCTGCACCCCTAGGCCGTGATCCCTGTCTGCAGGAATTTCAGATCCATGCCTTTGCTTTCTCCTCACAGCCACCTTTATAAACCCAGGGCATGCTGGGGTGTGGGAGGCTTGCCCCCGGGCGCCTTGGAGGAGCCCTCACTCGGCCGATGGGCCCTGGAGCATCCCCATGGCCTCCACCACCCGCTTTCCCTTTCCGCCCTCCACTGGTCTTCCTGTGTGGAGGTGCTGCTGGTCGGTGGGCTTCTTGTCAGAGACCCTCTCTCCTGGTCCTGTGGCAACTCTGAGGCTAGGAAGGGCCTTTTGGAGGCAGAGGCAGCCCACCCCTCCTTTGGGTCAGGTGGCTGAGGGGGCCTTATGTGACCCCCTCCTGGGTCCGGCTGGCTCACCCCTCCCCTGTAGCCGCAGCGGTGGCCCCTGACTGGGCACTCACACAAGACACAGCCTGGAGCCACCCTCCATCCGCCATGCCTCCCGTGAGCCTTTTCCCCAAGAGGCAGGATGCAGGGAGCCCCCAGCTTAGGGTCTTGGTCAGGCAGCGGCCGTTCAGCCAGGCTTCTGAGCGTGGCCCTCGATGGGGGGTTATGGAGGCCCAGATTTCACAGACACCTCCCGCAGAGCCGCTTCAGTCAGGCGACAGTCCACGGGGTCGCAAGAACTGGACTCCGTTTGGCGACTAAACCACCCCCAGGGGAGGGGGCGCTGGGGGCTTTGCCTCACGTCCTTGTGTTAACCTGCTCACGGATTCCTTCACTCACTCACTCTACACCCACGGCCGCCTCACAGGGAACCTCGTGGCTCCTGCCTTCAGGGAGGCCACTGCAGGGGCCTCACAGGGAACCTCGTGGCTCCTGCCTTCAGGGAGGCCACTGCAGGGGGACAGCCTGGAGGGGGTGTGACGCTGGGCCCACCCTCCTGTCTGGGGGTGGGTGCTCAGGTGGTGGACCTGGGGAGTGGTGCTGGGGAGGTTATTTTGGGGGGGGGGGAGGTTGTTTTTGAAACGACTGAACCTTATCACTGTCTTTTGGTGACTCTTGAGCAAGAATGGAAACCCATTTTGATGGATTTGGAGAGAAGCCAGCTCAGAGAGTGACTGCTCTCTGCCCTTATCGGCCTGTGTCCAGACTCGAGCCACCTTCCCCATGAAAGGCAGGCTTCCTTCCGTGCTGGGGACGCTGCCCCTCTTCGTGGTCCCCCGAACCTGGCAAGTGAGTCCCTGGGATGGTGATTCCAGTGGCTGGCGGGATGCCTGGCCCTGGGCTTCGAGGCCCCGCCCCGCCACCGCCCCCCGCAGCTTCCCAGCAGCACAGACCCAACAGTGGTGTCTTCCTGACCCATGTCAGGACAGAGCTGGGGCGTGGTCCCTGGACGTGAGGATCACAGGGGTCCTGCGTGTGTGTGACAACCTCCTTCAGGGACTCGCTCAGCCTCTCGTAACTTGTCCCCCTGTCCCCTCCCTCCCCTGGAATGGGGCTCCCCTGACCTTGTAGCTGAGGGCCTGGTCCAGGCTGTGAGCTTCCTGGGGCCATGCGTCTTAAAGACATTTACTTACCAATCCACGGTTACCTGTCCACACAGACGAGTTACTGCAGGAGCTGGGAGGCCGAGGAGGGGAGGACGGTTTCTCTTCTCCCTCCCAAGTAGTCAGCTTAGCTAATTGCCACATGTAATTTTAATAGATTTTCATTAAATTATAGACACAACTTTGAACCCTGCCTTCCCCCGTATTTTAAAAGTCTTTCTGCTCGTCATTTTTAACAACAGCCTACTGTTCTGCCCCCAACGGGAGGGCGCTTGAGCGGGCCCGCTGGTGTTCCCCGGACCCTCGCTTGTCAATATAGGGATATTTTAATGCAAATGCCTTGTGGATAGTTAGTATCAGTTCTTCAGATTTCATTCTCGGAAGTGCAAGAAATAGGTCAATGGATGCTGTTATCCGTTTTTAAATCTTGGTTGAATTTGAAACTCCTCTCTCCTATAGTGCCAGGGCTTTGCTAAAGGCTCAGTGGTAAGGAATCCGCCTGCAGCGCAGAAGACAAGGGCTGGACCCCTGGGTCGGGAAGATCCTCTGGAGGAGGAAGTGGCAACCCACTCCAGTGTTCTTGCCTGGAGAATCCCATGGACGGAGGAGCCTGGAGGGTCCACGGGGTCGCGAGAACTGGATGCCGTTTAGCGGCTACACCACCGCCCCCAGGGGAGGAGTGCGGGGGTGCTTTGCGGCTCATCCTCGCGTTAACCTGCTCAGGCATTCACTCACTCACTCGCTGGACGGCCGCCTCTCCGGGACGCGCCTTTGGCTCCTGCCTTCCGGGAGGCCACTGCAGGGGCACAGCCTGGAGGTGGTGCGAAGCTGGGCCCACCCTGCCGTCTGGGGGGCTCGGCGCCCCGGGCAGATGGACCTGCCTCCGGGGCGGTGGACGCGGGGCCCTGGGGGTCCTGCCTTTCCTGGGCTGCGGGGACGGCCTGCCGTTCGCCCCGCGGGCAGCAGAGGGCAGTGTCCCGACGCAAACGGAGGGTCCCGCGGCCAGGCGGGGGCGGGGCTTCGCTGTCGGCTGCCCACGGTCAGGGCTCTCCGAGCGCTGTCCCCTGAACACCCCTTCATGAAACCAAAGCTCGATGTGAAGTGGAACAAGCGCTTCCTACCTGACATGGGGGTAGGTCTCCAACCCCACCTTCAGACCTTACGGAGTGAAGCCGTCCCGTTCGGAATGTTCTCAGTCAGTTGCTAAAGTCGTGTCTGACTCTTGGCGTCCACGTGGACTGCAGCACGCCAGGCTCCTCTGTCCTCCACTGTCTCATTCATGTCCATCGAGTGCACGACGCTATGAGGACCCCTGAAAGCAGGCGTTATGCGATGGGGTGAGTGCCGATCACCCAGGGACGTGGGTCCAGGCCTGGATGACACTTTGCAAATTAAATCTCTAGAACCTGAATCGTCTCCCTCTCCATATCCCAAGTCTTAGCATTTATAGAAAGTATTTTATGGGCCTCCCTCGTGGCTCAGACAGCAAAGAGTTTGCCTGCAATGCGGGAGACTCGGGTTTGATGTCTGGGTTGGGACGATGCCCTGGAGAAGGGAATGGCAACCCACTCCAGTATTCCTGCCTGGAGAATCCCCTGGACAGAGGAGCCTGGCGGGCTACAGTCCATGGGGTCACGGAGTCAGACACGACTGAGCAGCTAACACTTTCACCGGGGCTTTCACATGGATAATCCATAATAAACTGCCAAGAAAAGCGCCGCTGGGAGGGCCTTGTGTCCCCGGGTCTGACGTGAACACCATCCCTGCGCCTGCCTCCCCCTGGGCTCGGTTTCCCCCTTCCCTCCCTCTTCCCAGTCCTGCTCGGCCCTCTTCCCGTCGTCTTTGTCTCGGATTTTCCCTCCCATTTCTCTCTCCCCTCCCTCTGTCCCGCGTTTTCAATCTCTGCCTTCATTACGCCATGGAACAGATTTCTTTGCTCTAGGAAGTGGTGATCAAATGAAATTCCCGCCCCTCACTTTTGTGGTTTAAACTTTGAAAGCACTTATGTGTCTTATTTTTCAGCCTCCAACTCAGGACTTTTTAAAAAAGCACCAAGTCACTGTCTGCATGTGTGCGTCAGTCACGGCGGGCTTTCCCCAGAGAGAGTTTCCTGTGATGAAATAAGGAGGTTTCCCGTCTCTGCTCTGGAAGCATCTGTGCTGGCAAGTACCGTAAAGGGTCTGTGCACACCTTTCCCTGCCAGGGACGCACCCAGACCATCAAGGTACCAATAGAGTGACCAGTAGGCGTTAAGACAAGGCTACTTTTCAATGCATTCCCATATCTGCCCCTCGTTGTCAGTGGCTTAAAGAAATTTCATGATTTTACTGCTTTGCTTTCAGATTTTCTGAATATGTTTGCCCTATAGAAACGATTTTATGAATTCGGCTTTAATTGCATCTCCCTAGCATTACGGCTAGCACTCCCACAAGCTAAGCCAGCCAGGAAATTTGTGTGGCTTTCCACGTCTTCTCTATTTGATAATGGCTCATTTGTTCCCCCTCCCAGTTTATTTCCTTCATTGCTCCCTTTGTCCCAACAAGCTCCTAAAATTAACTTTAAATACCTGTAGGAATAACAGAGGGCTTCCCAGACAGCTCACCAGGTAAAGAATCCGCCTGCAATGCAGAAGACATAGCTTGCCTCCCTGGGTTGGGAAGATCCCCTGGAGGAGGAAATGGCAACCTACTCCGCAGTTCTTGCCTGGAAAGTTCCATGGACAAAGGAGTCGGGTGGGCTACAGTCCATGGGGTCACAAAGAGTCAGATACAGCTGAGTGGCTGAGCACGCACACGGGAATGACAGAGAACTCCCCAGCTGAAAGCGCAGGAGTGCATGTCTTCACGACCTTGGATTTGGTGAAAACTTTTGTGTGACATCAAAATCACAGACCAAAAAAGAGAAAACAACCCAGGAAGCTGAACTTCATTGAAATTAAAAACTCCTGTATGAAAGATGCTGTTCAGAAAAGGAAGAGGCAAGCCACAAGCTGGAAGTCTTTGCAAATCGTATTCTGGAAAAGCCTCGCACGTTCAGAATATGTAGCTAAATCTCAAAACTCAGTAATAAGTAGACAAAGGATCTAAAAATGGGCAGAAGACTTGAACAGACGCTTCTCTAAGGAATACACATGGATGGCAAATAAATACATGAAAAGACACGCAACTTCACTAGTGAATCAGGGAGACGCCAACTGAACCCACGGGAGAGGCTGAAACCACTGGGAAGGCTAAACACCAAAACAAGCAAAAAGTGCTGCCAGCACCCGGTGCTGGTGAGGGTGTGGAGAAACAGGAGTCCTGGTTCACTGCAGGTGGGAGTCGCAGCCGCACAGTCGCCTTGGAAGGCAGCGCGGTGGCTTCTTACGGGATGCTTAATACGGGTTCACATTGAGACATTCGACTCCTCGAGAAACGCCCACGAGAAATAAAAAGCTACCTTCCCTTAAGGTCCCTAAATGTCCACGAGCATTTAGAGTGGCTTAATTCCTCACTGCCCCAAACGAGGAACAACCCAAATGCCCTTCAGCTGGCAAGTGGATGAGCAGAGAGTGACCGGTCTGTGCGAAGGGCGCACGGCAGAAAAGGGGGCGCCGACCAAAGCCGCGCAGCACCGTGGGCGGGCCCCGAGCGGGTCACATGACACGAAAGAGGCCAGACTGAAGACGCGGTGATTCCGTCTGCATGACACTCAGCAAAAGGTAACTCGAGGAGCAGAAGGCAGAGAAGTGGCCTTGTGGGGGTTGAGGGTGGGAGAGGGTTGATTAAACAGCCAGCCGAAGGGGATTTGAGGGCGAGGAAAGTGCCCCGTATTTTTGTCCAGGCTAAGTCTTTAATATCACTTATCGATTTTTTCATATATAGTATTATTGAGAAGATTGGTTTGGCTGGGTGTAACAGAGATACCTTAGTCACCACGGCAGACAGAAAAATCTCCATCTCTTTTATGTTGTGGTCGAAAGACAAGGGGTCCCAGGCTACGACGATGTCTCTGCTCCCTGCAGCCCTCCAAGGACACAGGTTCCTTCCCCCTCGTTCTGCCTCCCTCCCATGAACTGCCTTCATTCAGCCTGCAGGTGACCCGCTGCTTGGTCTATGGTCCCCACAGCAGGATGCAGAAGTGGGCGCCGTCTGGAAGCTGCATGCGTCGTCTCTGCGGCCCGCTGGCTGTGATGTTCACAGCCACACCCAGCTGCAGTGCCTCAGGTTTTGATGGTGGCGGTTCCGCAGGACAGCAGACACCCCGTCCCTGCCGCCCGCTTCTCCCAGAGGGGACCCTCTGGGTTTTTCACAGGCGCAATATCGTTTCTCATCAACATCAGGAGTGATTACGGCTTTAGAGCGTTCCCTTCAGTACCCCATATTCTCTGTTTCCACACCATACTTCTACTTAACAGGTGTTTCCTTATGTATCTTCCAGCCTGTGGCAGCCGAAGAGTGAGGCAAGTGAAAGGGATGGGGGCCCCTGAGGAGGCCTTGCTGAGGGGTGGGCCCCCTGGATGGAGGAGGTGATGGGCTGGTCCCTGATGGAAGGCCCCCCGCCCCGCCCAAACCAGGGCCTGGGGGCCCTTTCTAACGGGGAGGGCTGGTACATCTCCTTGGCCTTGGGCGGTGTTCTGGGAGCCCTGCCTGTTCACGGTGAGAACCTCACTGGACCCCTCATGTCAGGTCAAGCCATCACTTGCCCCCAGCTGTGTTCGGGGAGGCCAGGCTGTCCATGGCCTGTTTACCCCAGAAAGACAGCCCGTCCTCTGCTGCATGGGCCAGGCAGGGGTCTGTGGCTGGACAGAATGTCCACTTCCAGGGGAAAGGGAAAGTTGCTCAGTCACATCTGACTCTCTGTGACCCCATGGACCACACAGTCCATGGAATTCTCCAGGCTAGAATACTGGTAGCCATTCCCTTCTCCAGGGGACCTTCCCGACCAAGGGACTGAACCCAGGTCTCCCTCATTGCAGTCTGAGCCACTGGGAGGGGGCTGGGCTCCAGGTCCTACATGGGTGGATCTGCTCAGTGTGGCCTCTGATGGCCCCCAGCCTCAAGCGGAGAGTGAGCTTGCACTTGTCCCCCGGCTCTGCCTGGCTGCCCGCCTGCCGCGCTCCCTGGACTCCTCTGCCCTCTCTTTGGTGCTCCTGTGCCTGTGGGTTTATGTTTACAGCGACTTTCTCCTGTCCTTTCGGTGGGCGGGCTCCTTGGACGGAGAGGCCGTGGCGCCTTTGTCTGAAGAGAAACCCCCTCAGGGCTTCAGGATAAAATCTCAGAAGAGGGGCTGTTTTGGTGAAAAGCAAGAGCAGTTCCCAGGTTTTCCCGATAGCACCGCTGGTCCCCCGTTCTCCTCTGGGTCTGTGTGTTTCGGGTGAGGTTCTGATTCTGTGTGAGCTTCCCTTGTGGCTCAGACGGTAAAGAATCCACCTGCAATGCGGGAGAGCTGGGTTGGATCCCTGGGTCAAGCAGATCCCCTGGAGAAGCAAATATGGCAACCCACTCTAGTATTCTTTTTTATTTTATTTAATTTATTTATTGAACATGCAACATGCGGGATCTCAGTTCCCCAGCCAGGGGTCGAAGCCATGTTCCCTCCACTGGGAGCTCAGAGCCCTAACCACTGGACCACCAGGGCTGTCCCCACTCCAGTGCTCTTGCCTGGGAAATCCCATGGATGGAGGAGCCTGGCGGGCTACAGTCCACGGGGTGGCAAAGTGTTGGGCATGACTGAGTGACTTCGCTTTCACTTCCCTGTTTTATGCAGCTGCTCGGGGACAGGCTGTGTGCTCCAGCCGAGGTACGGTCGTGGCATCCATGGCAGAAACGTCCCAGCAGGACACATGGGGTTCCCGGTGGGACCCTGAGGAGGAGGGTGGAGCCTGTGCTGCTCGAGGGGCAGGGGGCGTGTGTGAGCCTTCAGGCCTCTGCCCGGGGATGGCGGGAAGGGGAACCTCCCTTAGGAGGCGGTCTTGGCCCCGAGCAGATCAGGCCGGAGCTGGGCCTCTGGTCCTCCTGAGAGGGGCCGGGCGAGTGCCAGTGGCTCTCGGGCCTGGGACCATGCCTCTGCCATGCGGGCCTGCAGGTCTGCAAACACCAGCCCTCCCTCATTGGAGCGCTGTGTCATGGGCAGGGGTTTCCCGTGCCAAGGCATATCCATGGGATGAAAGAAGTGGTTTCTCCTGCAGCACAGGCCTTGTGAGCAGGGTGCGGCCAGCGGGACGCCCGTCCCGAGGGCTGTTTGCTTGTGTGCCATGGGGTTAGACGGTGCTAATGCCCGTGAGGAAAGCAGCCGCTCCTTCTCAGATACCACACGGCTAGCGTCAGGCGTTTGCTTTCCTCTGTGGTCTGGCCTCTCTGAACCGTCTCAGACCCACGGGGCTCTCGGGTCATTAACCGGGAGCGGCTTCGAGCTGCTCAGAGGGTCTGACCCCCTCCCTGGGGCACGGAGCACTGAGGGCAGTGGCGGGGCCGTGGGGGCACTGGCGGGCTACCCCGGGGGTCGTCAGGGGGTGGCTCCCGAGCAAGAGAAGGGGAGAGGGAGGCCTGCCTCCCTGGATAGGTGACCCCTGGGTGGCACACGGGGGCCGAGGCTCCACCAGACGGAGTGAGTGTCCGATGAGGCCGAGACTCGGGAGCAGGACTCCCAGATGCTTTTCACTCCTGTTTGCTGTGTTACAGCGTGGGGTTGGCCGAGCTCTTACTCCTGGGGAAGCCGCCCTTCCGGCAGCTTCTCCTGGGCACAGCGGCCATGATGGGCATCAAGGGCACCAGGCGGGGCCGTGACCTCTGACTTCGGTTTCATTGTAGAAGTCCAGCTGGTCAGATTGCCTAAGGTCGTGGCCTTGGTTTAAGTGAGACAGAAAGCACTGGTCGCTCGGAGTGACCCTGGGGGTCGAAGCGAGACCGAGGGCTCGAGCTGGTAGAGCAGAAACGGAAGGACCACTGGGGCTCTCGGGGGGCGCGTGGGGAGCGGAGGCCCGGGCCGGCTGTCTGGAACCCACCGGCTCAGGGCCTGAGTCTGGGGTCCTGCCCAGCAGGAGCTGTCCTGAGTGGGCCTCATGGCTGCCACTGAGTCAGCAGGGTCCTCGTGCTCCTGGGGAGGCCCCTGCCCCCCACGCCCCCGAATCCTGCTTGGCCCCAGTGTGGACGGTCATCACCAGCACCGATGCTGGACATCAGCTACCCCGCCCCTAACAGAGGGCGAGGGGGCCGCCAGAGCCACCGGCTGCCCCCTGGGACTTTGGAGAATATGCATTTGGGAAGCGAGTGCCTTCCAACCCTTTGTTCTCGGGGAGGGAGAGACATGGGCCTCTGCGGTCTCAAGGGGCAGGTAGGAGTGGAGCGGCCCTGGGTCAGTGCTGAGTCCCTGATTTTACAGGTGTTTCAGGGGTGAGAGACGGGCCGGATGCAGGCGGGCAGGCTTGGGGGCTCCCGTCCTGGCCCTGGGGTGGGATCTGTGGGTACTTGACGGAATCACCGTGGTCTGGCAGGTTGTGGGGAGGGGGAGCCCCCAGCTCCCCCGCCCCTCCTGTACCCCGTCTCCATGCAGAGGGCTGGCACGCCTCGTGGGGAGTGGTCAGTGTTGCAGTGGGCGGGCAGCCTGCTGCCCGGCCCAGCTCATCCGCCTGGGCTGGTGGGCCTGTACGTGTCCAGCGGCCCTGTGGCCAAGCGTCTTCCAACTGCTGAGTTACAGCTGGGCTGACGTCCTCCTCCGGCACCCAAAGAGGGGACGCCTCCACGGGCAGCTTTGGCATCAAGTGTGGGCATTGCTTATCTAGCACCCCTATTTCACCTCACAGAGGGTTCATTACGGCGGGCATAAAGTGAGCTGTTAAGTGCAGAAGAGCCACCTGTTGGCTCTGATGATCTGAAATCAAACCAAAGGCCACGTCCGGTGTTTCTCTGCTTCAGGGGGACCAGTGTCCTGAAGGGAATAAACGAGGCGCACAGATTCTCCTGCCTTCACGTTGTTCATTTCAATTTGGAATTGCCTTAAAAAAAGAATAAATTTTATTTTTTAAGAATTACTATTTCTTTCTGGCTGTGCTGGGTCTTCATGCTGTGCCTGGGCTTTCTCTAGTTGAGGAGAAGCACGCCGGCCCAGGGGCCGCGGCTCCCGGGCTTAGTTGCTCCAACGGGGGATCTTCTCAGACCAGGAGTGGAACCTGTGTCTCCTGCCCTGGCCGGCGGATTCTAATCCACTGCAATGCCTGGGAAGACCCTGGAATTGCCCCTTTTTTAGAGCTTTTTGTCTGATGGAGTAGTCCAGCTGATGAACATTGCTGCGACGGCTGCGGGTGGACAGTGGGGGGACTCACCACAAACGTGCACGTGTCCACTCTCCCCTGCTCTCCCCTCTGGTCCGGGCTGCCACGTGACATGAGCAGACTTCCCTGTGCTGCATAGTAGGACTGCGTGGGCCACCGCATTAAATACTGGAATCAGTCTGTCTCCAGGACACAACATTCAGAAAACGAAGATCGTGACTTCTGGTCCCATCACTTCATGGGAAATAGATGGGGAAACAGTGGAAACAGTGTCAGACTCTATGTTTCTGGGCTTCCAAATCACTGCAGATGGTGATTGCAACCATGAAATGAAAAGACCCTTACTCCTTGGAAGGAAAGTTACGACCAACCTAGATAGCATATTCAAAAGCAGAGACATTACTTTGCCAACAAAGGTCTGTCTAGTCAAAGCTATGGTTTTTCCTGTGGTCATGTATGGATGTGAAAGTTGGACTGTGAAGAAGGCTGAGCGCCGAAGAATTGATGCTTTTAAACTGTGGTGTTGAAGAAGACTCTTGAGAGCCCCTTGGACTGCAAGGAGATCCAACCAGTCCATTCTAAAGGATATCAGTCCTGGGTGTTCTTTGGAAGGAATGATGCTAAAGCTGAAACTCCAGTACTTTGGCCACCTGATGTGAAGAATTGACTCATTGGAAAAGACTTTGATGCTGGGAGGGATTGGGGGCAGGAGGAGAAGGGGACGACCGAGGATGAGATGGCTGGATGGCATCACTGACTCGATGGACATGAGTTTGGGTGAACTCCGGGAGTTGGTGATAGACAGGGAGGCCTGGTGTGCTGCAATTCATGGGGTCGCAAAGAGTTGGACATGACTGAGCGACTGAACTGAACTGAACCCAATATTTACAGAGCTCACAGAAGCTCTGTGTGTACTTGGCATCAAGTATGGGCATCAAGTGATGCCCACAAAACAAAATGCAACGTCCTCCAAGAGGATCAGGTGACCAATCAGCCAGTGCAGTTCAGTCGCTCAGTCGTGTCCAACTCTTTGTGACCCCACGGACTGCAGCATGCCAACATTCCCTGTCCATCACCATCTCCCAGAGTTGTTCAAATTCATGTCCATTGAGTCAGTGATGCCATCCAACCATCTCACCCTCTGTTGTCCCCTTCTCCTCCCGCCTTCAATCTTTCCCAGCATCAGGGCCTTTTCAAATGAGTCAGCTCTTCATATCAGGTGGTAACGCCAAATCTTTGAGAATGTTTCTTAATCTTAGAATGAGACTGAATTAGAACGATTTGTTTTAGGGGGCTGGTAGGTGGTGGGGCCCCCGGGGGTGGGTGTGGGAAGGAGGGAGCAGGCGTGTTGCACGGTAGGAAGGTCCCTGAGTGCGGACTCCCTGCAGGGAGGCGTCTGCTGCAGCCTCCTCAGTCAGGGGACGGTGCGGGGGCTCAGAGGAGCCCGTCTGCGGCCTTAGGGCTTGGCCATCTTGGCTTATTTACCTGGGGTGGGCATGGGAGGGGCTGGGCCGCGGCCAGGCTGGGAGGTGCAGGCCGGACACAGCGCATCCCTCTTCCCGCACTTTTGCCTGGCCCTTCTGCACTTCAGATGCCCCCAGGACTGTGCAAGTTTAAAAGAATTTAAGCAGCAACTGCAGGCCTCTCCATTTTCCATTCAGGCGCCTAATGAGCCTCTTTTCCAGCCCTGTTATTAGTGCTGTGAGCTGGCTTCTCCCAGTGTTCTGCACCAAGTAGCTGCCCCCAACCCCGCCCAGAGGCCTCTGTCGTGACATGTGGACTCTGCCGCTGGCGCTTAGCTGCTTCTCCGGGGCTTGTGGAGGGTTAAGTATTGCTGTCAATAACCAGAAACTGCTCTTCAATATGAAGTCATAGACAGTCGGGGGCGAGAGCCAGAAGGCTCGTGACCTGCTCTTGGCCCCGGTGCCGTCTCCTTGTTGACGGTCATTTCGTGCAGGTGAGCAGATTTAAAAGTCGCGCAACTTCGGGAGTGGTGCGTGTCCAGTCTGACTTGGGGTGGGTCTGGAGGAGGCGTGATGCTGGGATGACACCCCACTCCCCTGGTGCGGGGAACTGACCAGGCCAGGCCTTTCCACTCTCTCAAGGGCCAGGGTTCCTGGGGGAACCCGCCACCCTGGTGGAACACCCACACCCCGCTGGGGCCCTGCCCTGCAGGGCAGCCTGGCCCCCCTAAGCCCCAGCCTCCTCCCTGGCTCCCCCCTTTTGGTGCAGCACGCGCCGGCCGAGGGTGGTCTGCCCCCCACTTCCCCTCCCTCAGCAGGCCTGCCGCAGCCTGTCCCCTGTCCCTCTGCCCACCCCCGTGAAGGGTGGGTCCCCGCCGTCGCCTTCCAGGCCTCTCATACGAGCCCCCCTTCCCCGTACCCCAGCCAAGCGTCTGCTGCAGAGTCTCTGTCACTCAGCCAGCAGGGGTGGGGCTTTGCCCTGGGCATGATGGCTGGCTCTGGGCCCTGCCCTGGAAGACACCAGGCTGCCACTGTGGGCAGGGATGGGTGCATGGTGGCCCAAGGGGCTTGTCCAGCAGGGACCGAGATCCTGGGTGCTGCCACGGTGATGCTGCCGCTGGGGGGCCCCCGGGGCTGGCTTCTCGTGTGCAGTGGGCTGAGGCGGTGATCGGCTGGCCGCTGGGCTGAGCCTTGTAAGTCCGTTCAGACTTTGGAATCGCAGGGTCAATATAGCCCCTAATGTTCGTGTCGAGTTTAAAACCTTACCTCTCACCCCTCTCCCCACTTGGAGACTGTTGCATCCGCAGCCAGCGAATGAGAATTGAGAGTGGGGGCTGCAAAGGGGTGAGCTGGGGGTCCCTCCCACCCCTCTGCCCTGCGGTCACCACGATCACAGCGTCTGTGCGTGGGCCCCCGCAGCCACACACGCTCCCATGACGGCTTATCCTGCATCAACTGTTACCATCGAACGTCCCCATGTCCTGAGACCCAGGGATGTCACTGGGTGTCCATCTCCTGCAAGGAAGACTCATGAACCCAGCAGGGCTCCCGTTCCAGGATGCTGTTTGACACCGGCTCATGGAGTCGAAGCCTTGGGAACCCTCGAGAGCCGGCAGAGGGGCGGACACCGAGGACGAGGCAAGGAAGGCTGAAAGCTCGGCAGGGCTCAGCAGGGCGTCCAGAGTTCCCCAGGAGAAGGGCTAGACTCAGAAGAACGTGCGTGCCCGGTTCTTACTTTTGGAGTGCAGACAAGGCAAAACCCCTCTAGACGTATGTTTGCCTAAATAGCGGTATCTTTACGTGCATGGGATTGAAGAGAAACATACAGACACGCTCATGTGATATTTTCCACCTGGTTCCCCGGGGGGAGAGCTGGGGGTGGGTGGAGGAGCGGTCAGCAGGTGGGGAGAGAGACAGATAGGGAAGTAGAGAAAACTGGCTTGGTTTTGAAGCTGAGTTTGTATGGCGCCCTACTGCAAGCACATGCGATTGTCTTAAAGTGCACACTTGTGGATCCCCGTGTAAAGACGTTTAAAAGCCCGCGGCACTGGCAGATTTTCTGTCTGAGTTGATGAAGGGGGTTGGGACGGGTCCTTCCCTTCTGGGTCTCAGCATGGCCTCTCTGGGTTGTTGGCAGTAGCCAGGGAGCTCCAGCAGGCCGTGGTCTTGGGCTTCGTGGGCATGGATGCTCGGGGGTCAGGGGGCAGGAGAAGATAGGTCTTGCTGGAGAGGTGCGAGTCTTGTCAACGCGCTGGTGGCAGAGAGTCAGCGTCTTCTCTGCAGCCACGCGGGCTCCCCCGGGCGCTGCCTTCAGGAGAAGAGCAACCAGGAAGAGAGACACTTGGAGGCAGTTGGCTCCTGTTCCCGATGCTTAAATGAAAACTTATGAAATAATAAGCTACACAACATAAAACAAAACGTCCCCATTCACTAGTAATTAAATGCTTAAACATTTAAATTATCCGCATCTTATGTTTATCAAATTGCTGGTAGCCTCCAGGCTATAAAAACATGCATTCCTCGCGTTCCCCAGATGTTTCATAGCTTCGCTATGTTAAATCTCAAGTTGTCAATTAAACCGCTCTTAGGACGGAATGGCCCTGCCAACTCCAGCACGCCACACACCCGTGATATCAGGACTCCCATTATTAAGGAAGTAAATCTCCTGCTTCCAGAATAAAGACGTAAGCACTGTGTTTTTGCTAGGAAAAATGATGTGGGAAGTTGGCCTCGAGAGATTGTCTGTCAAACACCCTGGAAGAATCGTATCTGGGTGTGTTTATTGCAACGAACATTCTCTAAATTGAACGCCAGCTGCAGCTCCACTCTGCACACTCCCTCCTTCCCTGCACTGAATGCGGTGTCGGGTTCGGAGGCAGACTGGGCTCGTCCACACAGAGCTGCCCGAGGCACCCAAAGGTCAGGAGGGCGAAACAGCTCAGGAACCCAAGAAAACCCACAAAGAGGCTTTGCTGTCACCCAGCAGCCCATGATTAATCAGGGCCCAGAGCAGCATCAACTGAGGTGGCTAACCAGGGCCACCCACCTGCTGGGCTGGGCAGAGGACGGCAAACCCTTGAGCCTGGTGAGTGATGCCAACACGCCTCACCTGTTGCAGGGCAGAGGTGAGCCTCGGACAAGCAAAGTACTTTCGTTAGCATGAGAAAACAGAAGGTGTTTCGTGGGATCACGTCCCCGGGACGGTCTCTCTTGCCCAAAGCTTTTCATCTCTTGGGTACAAATGTCAAGTCAAGCTGTGGCTGAAGCAGACGGCATCTCGGTCACTCCTGCTATGTAACGAGTCGCTCCAGGAGCTAGCAGCCATTTCGTTGGGCTTCCGGATTCAGAGGTGGGGGCTTTGGCCAGGGAACGGGGGGTGGTTCCTCTCCGGCCCACAGCGTCTGGACCCCAGCTGGGAAGACCAGAGGGCAGGGTCGCGGCACGGCTGGGTGCTGGGATCATTCAGAGGCTTGGGCACTCCCGTGTCTGGGTGACCGGAAGCCTGGGACCGCCGGTGGGTCCCCTGGGTGGCCTGGCTCCTCACAGCCTGAGGTCAGGCACGGACACAGTGCAGGCAGAGATGGCCGTGTCTCCTGTGACCAGCCTCTGCCTTTCGTGACCTCATGTGCTTTCATGTGGCCCACCCCATGGGGGGACCACCCAGGGAGGGGTCCTGGTACATGCGACCCCAGCCCGTAGATGCTACCACCCTCGGGGGCCTGCCTCAAGCCCCCGAGGCTTGAGAGGCGTAAATGTTTTCTCCTCTGAGCCTGGGGTGTCTTTACTGGGGCAGTGCAGCATCGGGTGGTTCACAGAAGCGGACCCCAGTGTCAGAAGCCAGGAATCGGGGTGGGCAGGCTGAGACGTCGTGCGGCCGTGAGCATGTGGTCAGTGTGTTCAGTGGACACAGGAAATAGGGCAGACCGGGTCCCCGATCGCAAGCGGGGCTCCTCCCACCCAGGCTCACCCGGGCGGGGCGCAGTTTGGAGCATGCCTGGAGACAACGTGGACAGAGCTAAGGACGAGTCTCGGGGCAGCACTGACCCTGCAGGGGCTGCCGGGCCATCAAAGAAACATGGGGGGATGTGTCCCGGCTGGATGTCAGCTCACCAACAGCCAGGAAGGGGGGCTCACGAAGGCTGTGGTGGGGGTGGCGGGGCTGAGCATGAGCTGGCCCTAAGTGAGGACTCTGCCCTCCCCACCCGCAGCCACCCCCGTCCAGCCCCCCTGGGCAGCCCATCAGCACTTAGCAGGGGCCAGGACTGTGACTGGAGGTGTGGCCTGGCACCAAAGGATGCTTCTGCCCTTGAGGACTGGCCTCGAGGTCGGCCAGGCTGAGGAGTGCCACCAAGGGACTCTGTGCTGACCACCTGCGGGAGACCCGCCTGATCCTCTGAGAAGTCAAGCCCCTTTGCCTGCCAGGGACGGCCTCACACACCTGTGGGCACCCAGACTCTGTGTGTGTGTTCACAAGCCCCAGGAGTGCTGAAAACACTTGCTGATGCCTGGCGGCCTGGCAGACCTGCAGCTTGCTGGCGGGGTTGTTGGAGAAGGCTGGCCAGGGCCTCGCGTCCTGCTGCCTGCTGGCTTCATGGGGGTCCAGGAGCTTGAGCCAAAGCCACATGTGATTTAGGTCAGCATGCCTGCTGCAGGCCGTCCTGTGCCATCAGCAGGCCGTCCTGTGCCATCAGCGGGCGGGAAGTGGAGGCCTGTGCTGGGGCGGCAGGGGCACCTGGACAGAGGGGGGCCTTCGTCAGCAGTCGCCCAGGGTGCCCTTGGACCCTGCAGCTTGCTCCAGGGCAGGGAGCAGGCGTGTGACATCTGCAGAGCTGAGAGTTGGGACAGCCGGCATCCTTCGACAAAGGAGCTGTGTTTTACAAACTTGGCCTTCTCGCTGCTGCCCGTTACCAAAGCTCGTAAATCCTGCTCATCAGGGAAAAGGCCAAGGAGGAAAATGCCAGCTCGGTCATTTGTCTGTCTGCACATGTGCCATGCACTTGACTCACTGTAAATCTCCCTCTTAACGACTGCTGCCTGGGACTTCCTGCCTGCGCCAGCCTGTGGGGACCGGCTTGACGGCCCCGGGGGACCAGGGGCTGCCCCGAGACAGGCACCAGGGCCTTGGGAGAGCAGTTTCCAGCAAAAGAGCAAGAAAAACCACCACGTTCCATGTGCTCATGTGCCATCCATATTGCTCTTTAAGCAAAGTATATGTTCAAATCTTTCCATTAAAAAAAAAAACTGAGTTGTTAGATTTCTTATGATTTAGACAATTATTTCTATATTCTGAATATAAAGTCCTTTATCAAATATATGATTTTAAATATTTCCTGTTGCTCTGTGACGTGTCCTTTTGTTCCCTTAACAATGTCTTTCAGAGAGTGCCTGCACAGACGCTCAGTCGCTTGGTCATGTCTGACTCTTTGCAACCTCATGGACTGTAGCCCACCAGGCTCACTATCCATGACATTTTCTAGGCAGGAACACTGGAGTGGGGTTGCCATTTCCTCCTTCAGGGAATCTTCCCAACCCAGGGATCGAACCCGGGAGTCCTGCACCTCCTTGGCAGGCAGACTCTTTACCACTGAACCACCTGGGTAGAAATTCTTAGTTTTGATGAAGTCTAATTCACCAAGTTTTTCTTATACATCAAGTTTAGGTGTCCCGTTCAAGGACTTTGTGCTTAATCCAAAGAGTTAGGCTTTCCCCCTGTTTCTTTTAAGTGTGCTGTAGCTTCTCACATGCCATTTAAGCTGAAGGGCTGATGTGAGTTGAGTTTTGCACAGTGTGTGCGGCGTAGGCTGAGGCCCGCTTGTTTCTGTATTGTTGGTGTCAGTCGCTCAGTCGTGTCCGACTCATTGCCACCCTGTGGCTGCAGCACGCCAGGCCTCCCTGTCCTTCACCCTCTTCCAGAGCTTGCTCAGACTCATGTCCACTGAGATGGTGATGCCATCCAGCCATCTCTTCCTCTGCCGTCCCCTTCTCCTCCCACCTTCAGTCTTTCCCAGCATCAGGGTCTTTCCCAATGAGTCAGCTCTTGGCATCAGGTGGCCTAAGTATTGGAGCTTCAGCTTCAGCCTCAGTCCTTCCAATGAATATGCAGGACTGATTTCCTTTAGGATGGACTGGTTGGATGTCCTTGCAGTCCAAGGGACTCCCAAGAGTCTTCTCCAGCACCACAACTCAAAAGCATCAATTCTTCTGTGCTCAGCCTTCTTTATGGTCCACCTCTCGAATCTATACATGACTACTGGGAAAACCATAGCTTTGACTAGATGGACTTTCGTTAGGAAAGTGATGTCTCTGCTTTTTAATACACTGTCTAGGTTTGTCACAGCTTTTCTTCCAAGGAGTAAGCTTTTTTTTTTTTTTTTTTTGCATTAAGATGTCCAGTTGGTTTAGAAACGTTTCTTGAGAAGATAATCTTTCCTCCGTTGAGATGTCTTTGCACGTTTGTCAAAGATCAACTGGCCATATTGTTGTGAGTCTATTTCTGGTCTCTCTTTTTGTTCCGTTGAGATATGTGTGCAACCTCTCACCAGTATTACACTTTCTTAATCACTGCAGTTTAGGGCAAGTAAAATCCAGCAATGTGAGTCTGCCAATTTCATTCTTTTTCAAAAATACTTCATCTATTATGCTTCCTTTGCCTTGCTGTATAAACTTTAGGAAAAGCATCTGCATGTATTTAAAAAAATCCTGCTGTGAATTTGCTTGGGATTGTGTTAAATTTACAAATGAGTTTGGGGGAGAATTAACATCTTATCTCAGTCGAGTGTTCCAATCCATGAATGTGGTATGCCTTTCCGTTTATTTAGGACTTCTTATATCTTTCACTTTTGTTACACTTATGCCTACATGTTTTATGTTTTAGAGCTATAGTAAATGATATTATTAAATTTTTTTCCTTTTCTAAATATTCATTGCTACTATATAGAAAAATAGTTGAAATTTATACGTTGACCTTTATTCTGTGAGGAGTTTCGTAACGCATGTATTGGTTCCAGAACTTTTGTAGATTGCTCGGGGTTTCTGCATAGACAGTGATGTCATCTGTGCATAGCGACAACGTTTTCCTTCCTTCATATTCGGTGCCTTTTTACTTCACTTTGTTTCCTTCCTGCACTGACTGTGACTCAGCAGGATGTGGAACAGGGACGGTGAGAGAGGGGGAGACACTCCTGCCTCGTCCCCAGTATTGTCAGGAAGTCAGTCAGCCTTTCCTCATTTAGTGAGATGCTATTCATACTGAATGTGATGCTTTTAGGAAAAAGTTTTGTTTTTGTTTTTTGTCAATGCTCTTTATCAGGATAAGGAGGGTTTTTTCCTCTTGAGAAGGAAAGATTGTCAAATTTGGTTAAAGGTCTTTCTTGCTTCAGCCTATACGGTCATGGGTTTTTGTCTCAGTCTATTAATCTGGTGGATTCCATTGACTAATTTACAAAAGTGCATCAACCTTGCATTCTCAGAACAAACCCTGGTTGACTGTGATGTGTTATTCATTTAAGGGATTGCTGAATCCAAACGGCCTGGAGTCTAGCCCAGAACAGGAGGAAATAAACCAGGAGATTAGCTGCTATGTTAGCTCCCTTTGACTTTGGATTTCTGGCTCCAATCTTCTGCTGTTACTTGTCCCCGGATGGTTGCCTATGTTTTCTGCCTGGTGTTTTTACTTGTAGTCAGTGAGCGAGATGGGTGTAGTGTGTTAACTTCATCTTAACTGGAATTAGAAGTTTCTCATTTTTCATCAGTTCTTAAAATTGCCTCATTTACCAATTTTGTTTTAACTCAAATACATTGACCAAATTAAAAAAAAAATTGCTTTTGATCAAACACTGTGGACAAAGTGTGAGCATCTCTACTCAATGTCATCGCCTGGGCCCCCTTGCCTCCAGCTTTCCCTGAACTAGCAGCCAGAAGCAGGGGTGCCTTCCTGGGGCACCCTCACCCAGCCCCACTTGGGGTCAGAGGGCCCTGGACGAGGCTGTGCTCTGCACTGGGGATGCTATGGGCGGCTGAGACAGGCTTTGAGGCTCAGCCCATGTCTGTGGCCTGACTTCTTGCTGTCGTCATGGTTTCTGGCACGCCTGGCCCCCTGACCCTGTTCCTGTCGGCATCCTTCTTCTAACACTGTTGAGCAGCTCAGAGTGCCGTGCTAACAGCCTCTTCTGCACGATGGATGAGCTCCAGAGACATGGGTGCCTGGCCTTGTTAACAACAGAGGAGGCTCCCCGGGCTTCTAACAGGAGTGGAATCAACCCCTGGGGGTTCAATTACCAAGTGTCATTGTAAATTCTCTCTCAGCAGTGCTGTCTGCCTGCAAAGGCCGATCCTCTCATTAGGGAGATCTGAGTCCCCAGGAGAGCTGCCTGGGAGCCCTGCAGGCAGAACTGGGGAGGAGGACTCCCCCAGGGACTGGCCGATGCAGGGTGGGACCCAGGGTTTGGGCTTGGATGGTGAACCTCGAGTGGCAGTGAGGCCGGACGTGCCGTGAGGAACCATCTCCAGGCTGGCTGTCCCCCTTTCCTTTCCCCCCTTCAGAGTCCCAGGACCAGGCTTGAGGCCAGCTGTGAGGCATAGGGAGCCTTAAGTGACTCTGGGTCACATACTGCAGCTGCGTGTCCTGGGGCGGTCTCGGGAGTGGCCAGCCATCACTCGGCTCCGTGGACACTGATGGGTGTCTGCACCGTCTGTCTCCCAAAGCTGCCCTTCTGTTACTGTGTGTCCTGACAGAAGCACCATCTAGGGCCTGAGAAGATGGTCTGGCTGTTGTTGTAGCCACGCGTTCCGGGAAACAAACTCACTCAGAAGGACGATACAGATAGTGGAGTGCAGTTTACTACACCGGCCACCGGCGGGCCCAGGGCAGAGTCTCCTCTTAGCCAAGAATCCCGACCAGTTTTTGTGAAAACCTTACATACCCTAAGCGAACCTGCCCAAATCCACCTCCCCAAATTCCCTGAAACTAGTCTGAACAAAGGAAAAGAAAGATACGATCAAAGTTAGCTGAGATCGTAAGCCTTAAGCCCAGGTAGTTAACAGCGGACAGTTATCAATAGGCCTGCGGTCACACCCCAATAAGCAGAATGTATGATTCTATTCGGTTACACAGATAATTAGGGTGTTCTTTTAGGCTACCGAGAGTCTAGGTACGAGCCCTGGGGCTCTTCCCTGGTGGGGGTGGGGGTGGGCGTGGTGTGGGGGGAGTCTGGTTTTCCAGTTGGCATGTCGCTTCCACAGGTGCTGGGCATAGAGCTCCAAGTCCACAGTCCGGCCCAGGCTTTCCAGATGGAGCCTGTTGTTTCCTCCTCCACTGTGTCAGAGCCAGCGTCGCTGTGGGGAGTCGTGCGTGTGGGTTCCTGCTTCCTGCCCCCCCCCCCCCGCCCTCCCCCCAGACAGGCAGGGGGACGTGAGGCCAGAGGGCTGGCATTTGCAACGTCCGGAGACGCTGTGCACTCCCCGGGGTGGCCCTCAGGCTCACACTCAGCCCCCTCCCTATTATCTTGCCAGGGGCCTCCCCGTCTCCACGCCCTGCACCCTCAAGCCCTCCGGGTGGTCTCTGAGACAGAAGGCCACCCTCACCCCTCACTCTAAGCCCCTGGGTGCTCAGCTTCCTGACTCGGGGAGGGACCCCTGGCTGTCCTGAGCAGCTGCTCCGTGGGGCCCCCTGGGAGGCCCGCGATGCAGGTGCAGCTGGGGGTAGGCATCCCTGAAAGGCAGGTCGGGGCAGCCCTCTGCAGCCTCTGTGTCAAAGCGTGAGTCCCGGAAGCTCTCAGGCCTGGGCCTTGGGCAGAGCCTGCAAGGGGCCACAACGGACCCTCTGCTGAGCTGTTTGGCCTGGGCAGCCTGGCTGGAGTCCCCTTAGGAGCTGCTGACTCCTGAAGGACAGGGTCCTGGCCACTGTCCCCAGGAAGGGGCTTCCTCCCTGTGGTGGGGGCAGGCATCAGTGCCTGCACATGGCCCTGGGCTTCCCCCGGCAGCCTGAGTCTGGGTGTGAGCACTCGGGGCCCTCAGGACGGGGCCAGTGCCCGAGTGGGTGGGGCGAGCTGTCCCTCCCCCACTGCCCCTCCCCTGCCGGGGTCCAGCCCCGGTGGATCCAGGGAATTCGAAGGGTGGACGGCGTTGGCGTGGAAAGACTTGTTTATTGATTGATATAAGATTAGATTAAGAAACTATAGCGTAGTAGGAAGATTAAGTGGAGGAAGAGGGCTGAATAACTTGGTTTACTCGGAAGACAAATAAAATTCCAGACAAGGAATTTGCACCATCTGCGTTGGGCCACCGGCGCCCGCTTGAATATCTAAGGGTGCCTCGCCTTAAGCTCCCTTTCGCGCGGGTCTTAACAGCCAGGGCAAGTAAGTAGACCTGGCGAGCCTCCGCGCCCCAGGTGGAGATTCAGCCTGAAATTAAAGTAAAGAGCAGAGAGAGGGAAAGGGAGAGAAGAAGAGAGAGAGAAAGACACGGGGGGAGCCAGATTCCCAAGAAACCAGGCCGAGAGACTAGTTTGAGAGACTGGTCCGAGAGACTGGTCCGAGAAGCTGGTCCCCTCCTTTATTGCTCAGAAGGCCTTTTATACTTTTGATAAAACGTGGAGATCAATGGGTAACACAGAATTATGTAGCGTTCGCAGCCCAGACTCTTTCTGTACATCATTTTGTATACAAAAGGTCTCAGGTGATTTACATTATCTTCTGGCCAAGAGGCTTGTTAACACTTTTTGGCTCTCTTCCTTAATGAATGTTAATTTTGTTTCCCCTAAAGTGTTTTTCTTTAACCTGCATCTCCTTAAAGCATTAAAGTTACATCTCTATAGAACAAAGGTGCAGTGGGTAATAACAAAGAAGGTACTTAACTCAAAGATCTAATGTTGCTAATACCAGGTCTACTACTTGTTTTTCTGTATACCAACTATATCTAAAAATAAAGGATATGAAAATTTGGCAGCAAGCATTGACTCAACAAATGAAACCTTTAATCAGTCCTATTCTAAATATTTTGACTCCTCGGAAGCTCCTACATTCCTAGGATGTTTTAAGCTTCCTGTGCCTCCTGCGGTCAGAAGGCCTCAAACAATCACACAAACACACGCGCAGCTGTACGAGCCCTGCAGGCAGGCTAGAAAGCCATCAGAGGGGTATTTGGATTGAAACACTCTTTCAAATGCAGAAGACTAAAGCCCTGAATTGACTTTTTCCAGAAAATGTCAGAAGAGTAGAAAAGCAGAGCACAAAAGCCGGCAGATTTTTGTTGGGGTACATGCTTAGGAATTTCCAGAGGGGCCCCTGAAGTCTGAGCACGCCTTGCGTATGTCAGCTTCCTTCCTCATGACCTTGTCACGGGGGGGATTCCTCACACTGGCTCCTGGCACTCCCCTGCTGTCCCCCCTCCCCCACTGCCCCCTCCTCCACTGTCCCCTCCCCCACTGCCCCTCCCTTGCTGTTCCCCCTCCTCCCGCTGTTCCCCCTCCCCCCAATGCCCCTCCTGCCGACTGTCCCCCTCCCGCACTGCCCCTCCCCTGCTGTCCCCCTCCCCCACTCTCTCCTCCCTCTCTGTCCTCCTCCCTCCTTGTCCCCCCTCTCCCCTGCCTCCCTCCCCACCCCTTCCAGAGGGGAAACAGGCGAGTGTAAACTGAGGCCCACACTCTCTTGCGCCCTGGGTGTGGGTGTGTGCTAAGTCACTTCAGTCGTGTCTGACTCACGGGGCCCCTACGGACTGTAGCTGGCTAGGCTTCTCTGTCCATGGGACTCTCCAGGCGAGAGTACTGCGGTGGGCTGCCATGCGCTGCTCCAGGGGATCTTCCGACCCTGTGGCTGAACCTGCATCTCTCGTGTCTCCGGCACTGGCGGGCGGGTTCTTTACCACTAGCGCCACCTGGGTATTGACGGCAAATTTAGCCCCCACAGAGGGGGGCAGGCCCAGGGCAAGGACTCCCATGTGGGTCCGTGGTTGATCTCCAGGCAGTTCCACAGCCCTCTGTCCCCTCACCCAGGGGCCACCCCCTGACCTTCGGCCATGACTGTCCCTGCAGCAGTCTGTCCGTCTGTCAACCCCGGGGCCACAGGGTTTTATGTTCAGGAAGTAATTGCTGAGTGTGGCTTCTGTTAAGCCCACGTTTTGACTGATGGCCACGTCAGCCAGGAAGGGCTGGTTAACACCTGGACCTTGGATGGAAGAATAAATACAGTGTGTCTATATTTTCTCACTATGGATTAGTACTTCTGAAAGCAGAGGGCAGTCATTATTTCTTGAACCCACTTAATAATACATTCTCCATAATACCCACTATTAGGTGGATTTCTTTGGCTAATGTTGGAATCGATTTCCGGTAATAGTCACTGGCCAGCTTTGCCACTTTAGTTTCTGTCTGACAGCACGTGTAAGGAGCTCCCGCGGTCTGTCCACAGTCGGATAGTCTCTATGCAACAGCATACAGCTCACCAGCTGCCCCCAGAGCTGTGCTTGCTTGCAGAGGCGGGCTCCATGTGGCTCCCGGGATTGATGTGCTGAAGAGGCGGCGTGGGGCTGGCGGGGCTCTCAGAGCCCTGATTTTCCCAGTGAGGCCGAGGCCTGGGTTGACCCCAAAGGGCAGGCATGTTTCTTTTCATTGTACTGCTGCTGTTGAAGCCACTTCAGAGCTCAAGCTTCCTGACCTCATTCAGGCTGCGGGCTCAGCACTGCGGAAGGGCAGGCTTGGGTTTTGTGTGTGTGTGGACACGACTGAGTGACTGAATTGAACTGAACTGAACTGTGGGGGCATCGGAGGTGTCGCGCGGTGGCCCTGGGGCTGGGAGAGCTGGCTCCCAGGCCTGGGAGGCCTAGATGGTGTGTGAGGCATCCCGGGCTCTTCAGGCAGAGCGGGCGCCAAGCCTCACTCTGAAGGGGATGTACCTGAAGGGCTTTTCCTGGTAGTGCCCAGCCAACCGATGCTGTATATTTGTGCCACATAATCTACTGAGTTGGAAACACTGTTCAGACACAACTCCTGCTCTCAAGGAACTTTTAGCCTGGAGGAGAGGGGCATGACCTCCAGAAGGGGGACAGGCCACTGTGGTGTGCGCTCACACTGCAGCAGAGATGCTGAGATGATGGGAAGGGCCGTAGGTTCCTAAGGAAATCTCATGAGGAAGCTCATCCCAGGAGGCTGGTCTGAGAGGGTCATGGGGGTTGCATAGGAGTCCGGTAGAGAGACCATAGGGAAGGCTGAGCACTGAAGAGTCGATGCTTCCGAACTGTGGTGCGGAGAAGACTCTTGAGAGGCCCTTGGACTGCAAGGAGGTCAAACCAGCCATCCTAAAGGAAATCGGTCCTGGATACTCATTGGAAGGACTGATGCTGAAGCTGAAACTCCAGTACTTTGGCCACATGATGTGAAGAACTGACTCATTTGAAAAGACCCTGGTGCTGGGAAAGACTGGAGGCGGGAGGAGAAGGGGACGACAGAGGATGAGGTGGCTGGATGGCATCACCATCTCAATGGACATGAGTCTGAGCAAACTGTGGGAGACGGTGAAGGACAGGGGAGCCTGGACTGCTGCACAGTCTGTGTGACCGGAGAGAGTCAGACACGACTGAGCAACTGAACAAGGACAGACCCAGGGCAGGAGAGAAGGAGGAGCTTGAATAGGCGGGGGTGTGTTTCCAGGGCGGAGCGGCCCCTGGAAGCTCTCAGCTCCAAGGTCTGTCCCCAGCGGCGTGTGTCTTCTGTCCTGTCGTTGCCTGACCTTCCCCAGACACGGTCTGTGTCCCAGCACTGGCTGCCGTCCCGCTCACCCCACCTCACGACGGGGGATGGCCTTGTCCTCGCATGCTCTGGGACTGTCCCATCGTTGAAATATGCTGGTGATTGGAGCCGCCTAAGTGCTTCGTTTCCCCTCGTGCTTGGTTCATAATATTATGTTTGTGGTTGTCTTCTTTTTAAACCAGCTTTGCTTCCTCACAGACTTGGTTAGAGTGATCACAGTTGTTGGTCTGAAATCTGTTTCTGTCAAAAAATGTAGATTATCGGGAGTTCCCTGGTGGTCCAGTGATTAGGACTAGGTGCTTTCACTGTCAGGGCTGGGGTTCAGTCCCCAGTCAGGGAACTGAGGCCCCACAAGCCACAAGGTCTGACTCTCCCCCCTCCAAAATCATTGTCCTCAAACATGTAGATTATTAAATCTATAGCAATGAAGCTGACTTGGGCCTCCAGGAGGTTGGCAATGATGACCCGCTCTGCTCTCGACGGCTGACGGCACAGCGGGCCTGCACAGCCTCGCCAGTCCTCCAGCCCTCCTGGGGCAACGCGTCTCGTCTCTGGCACCAAGGGGTAAAGGTCACCGTGGAGCACGTGGCCGAGTCTGTGTCTGAACCCGGGCGGCCTGATCTGGGATGAGCTCACGGCACAGCTTGTGATGGCCCCGCAGCTGGGCCTGGGTCCCGGGTGTGAGTGAGGACGGGCCAGGCTTAGTCCCCCCGAGCCCGCTCCCTGGCAGCCTGAAGGGGACCTTGGAAATGATTCAGTGTGAGCCAGGGTAGGGGTCACCGCAGGTTCCTAGGTGCACTGTCCCTGTCCTCGGCGGTGTACTGCCTGCAGGCAGGGCCGCAGGAGGGTTCCCAGCCCTCCCCGCTTGTCCTGGACGTCCCTGGTGGTGGCACCAAGTCCTGCCTCCAGAAGCCCTGGGGCTCGGGCTGTCGGGGCTACAGTTCTTGCTGGCGTGACTTTCCGGTTTTCTTCCTAGTTGTTAAGAGATGAGTGTGCATTTCGTAACCGAAAGAGCCCACACGCCAAGGAAATGGGCCCCGGCCCCGCTGCGGGTCCCTCCCCATCCCGGACAGACACAGGCTCGGGTGCAGGACAAGGGATGAGCCCCTCACTGGTGCTGGGCGATGGCAGCAAACACACCCGGATGAGCGCAGTGAGCTGGGGCTTAGCCAGCTTAGCCGGAAAGAGCGCATGGGGTGCCCCCACCAGGAATCCGGAGACACAGCAGGGACCCCGCGACTCCCTGGTGGCTGGGAGTGTCCACCTTCACGAGACTTGGGAAGACCGAGAACCTGACCCTGGGTGGCCACGAGTTACGAACGGCAGCCGGCGGGGGGACCCGCAGGCAGCCCTGGGCTCACACTCCCCAGGACAGAGGTTCTCAGGGAGACTCAGCTTCTGCACAGACTCCTCTCTTGGGCCGGCTTTGCGTGTGTTTGCTGAAGAAGGGGTTTCTTGGGTGTGTGTTTGAGAAAGGCCCTTCCCTGAGAACCTGGTCCCTTGGAGAGCGGGGACCCTCAGCCAGCACGGCATCACTGGCCTGGCTCGGGGGCACAAGGGGCCTGGGCCCCTCCTCCTGGGGGTGACACTGAGTGGACGCTGTCCTCGGAGCCTGGCTCTTTCCAGGGAGCCGCTGGGGGGATGGGGAGCAGACAGTGGTTGGGGGTTGCCCCCGGACCTCAGGTGCAGGCTGAGCTCTGGGCACACAGTTTTCTCTGGACGTGGGTCTTAACTCCTGCTGCTAGGGTGCTGGGAGGGTGACCTGGGGGGACGTGCTGTCCGGGACATGTTGGTACACAAGGCCCCCGGCCCCAGGCGAGAGCTGGGGCCACCTCGTGGGGAGGTAGTGCCCCTCTCGTATGAACCTTTGAATTAAACGCCTGCTGGGAGGCTGGCCTGACTCCTGGTGATTTTGTTTGGCTGAAGCTATTAGAAATGCCAAAGATACATGGCTGGATAAATATAATTTCAATGGACAACATCAAATAAATCATCACTGTTGTCAAGTTAGGTTTAAATACACTGTTTACAAAATCAATTGTGCTGTACACAAAGCAAACAATGTCCTCAGTGGGTAAAGTGAGAAGTAATCGCCCAATCAATTATTAATAAACCCTTTCTAAGGACAGCATCTCTAAACATGGCTGTCCAGGTACTAACAGTGAGGTCTCAGGCTCAGAAAGCACTGCTATCACATAAACATTCGGGGGCTTGGGCACTGTACTTGCCTCTGCTTCGTGAGCTGGCAGGAAGCCTTTCAGAACTGCTATATGCACCCAAGCCCCCCCAGGGACAGAGCCTCGGCTCTGAGTCCTCACCCCTCCCCGCCACCACGGAGCACGGGATGCGTCTGGAGCTCTTCTGAGATGCGCTGTACCCCACATGCCATGAAAACTTCCGGGCACAGAGAAGGTGGGGTTTCTAAGTTCCTGTTGATCCAGCGCCAGACATGTCCACACACTGGGCCACTCAATCCTAACAGTCCCTGTGAGTGCAAAGGCATTAAGCAGAGAAAGGAGCATTTCTATGAATCTTGCTGAATAACTGGGTATCCAGATGCAAAAGAGGACCTTCCCCCATGGCTCAGACAGTAAAGAAGCCATCTGCGATGCAGGAGATGCGGGTTCTAGCCCTGGGTCGGGAAGATCCCCTGGAGAAGGGAATGGCAACCCACTCCAGTATTCTTGCCTGGAGAATCCCATAGACAGAGGAGCCTGGTGGGCTACAAGTCCATGGGGTCGCAAAAAGAGTCAGTCATGACTGAGCGCGCAGATGCAAAAATAAAAAAGCAGGGCACTGCATATGCCTCTCGCACACGACACCAGCAGAGGGTGCACGGCCCACCAAGGCCGCCCCTCCGCTGGCCCCACTCTTCCCCCGTAGAAGGACCCAGCCCTGCCCCTGGGGGAGCCAGGAGCAAGGGGACATGTTGTTGCTCTTCCTGAAGTGCTGAAGCAGGGGCCTGAGAAAGCCTTGCCTAAATTCCTTGTCCAGCTTCTATCAGTATTTTTCCTTTTAATTTATTTTTAATTGAGAGAGAATTGGTTTACAATATCGTGTTGGCCTCTGCCGTACCTCAACATGAATTGGCTGCAGGCGTACGTATGTCCCCTCCCTCTTGACAGTCACTTTCTATTGGTGGGGACGGCCGAAGACCCTGGTCGGTATCGGGGGCACGACAGCATGACAGGCCACCCTGCTCCCGTGCAGGGACCATCTCCTGTCATCGTGACGGCCTGCTGCGGGTGACCAGGACGCGGGAGCTGTACCTGGGCCGCTGGCCGCATCCTTCCTTCCCGGGCAGACTGGGGCTGGGGCCTGAGCGCCTGCTCCCGTGCAGGGACCATCTCCAGTCATCGTGACGGCCTCCCTGACGGCTCCTGTGTATTCTGCAGGAAGATCTCAGGCAACGGCTTCTGCCGCCTTTGAGAACGTGAAGCTTAGGCAAGCAAATAAAAAGACGGTTTCTGGTGAATGAAGTCCATGCCGCTGGTTGTTAATCGCTGGGCCTTCTCACCAGGGTCCCGGGAGCTTCTGTCTGCAGCCCAGCTCACCTTTCTGGGGATCACTTGCCTGCATTTTATTTGTTTTAAAAGAATCAAATCAATATTTTATGTAAGAAATATAGTCACTCCCAAGCCATACATAATTCAAGTCTTTCTGAAGGCAAGCTCGTCAATCTTTAGGATGGAAGCGAGTCACCAGCCCTGCTTGGTTAAAATCTGCGGGGTTTGTGGTCGGGGTGCAGGTGGTGGGGGTCGGCAGCCTGGGCCAGCGCGGGCAATGGCTTGACTGCTGTCTTTGGGGTGCTTGTGGGCTGCAGGGGCAGGGGCCGGGGGCAGCAGGTCTGGGGTCCTCAGCCGCGCTCTCAGGGAGACACCTGTCTGGACCCCCAGGTGGGGGCTGAGGTGGGAGTGAGGAGAGGAGGTGGGGAGGTGGGGGCGTGGGGGAGGTCGTTCATTCCCTTAAAAATGCTCCTTTTAAACACTTAAATCTTTTGTTATAAGTTGAAAATATACCGTGCACACCTGGAAACAGCCGTACACAGACCCCGCCGGCGGGAGGCAGGAGTGAGCGTTACTATCCTCTCCTCCCAGCGCCAGAGCGGCCCCGCCCCGCCCTGGACCCCGGCTCCGGCCCCGCCCCGGCCCCGCCCCGCCCCCGCCCCGGCCCGCCCCGGCCCCGGCCCCTGGCCCGCCCCGGCCCCGCCCCTGGCCCGCCCCGGCCCCGCCCCTGGCCCGCCCCGGCCCCGCCCCGCCCTGGACCCCGGCTCCGGCCCCGCCCCGGCCCCGCCCCTCCCCGCCCAGGCCCCGCCCCTCCCCGCCCCTGGCCCGGCCCGGCCCCGCCCCGCCCTGCACTCCGGCCCCGCCCCGCCCTGGACCCCGGCCCCGCCCATCCCGGATCGTGTCTTCATGGCCCCCTGGAATTGTCTGGACGACGCCTGCAAATCCACATCCACTTTGTGAAGTTGGTAAACGACAGTGTGTTATCTGTCCTGCACTTTGCTTTTTTATTAATGAAATATTTAACCTTTTAGTCGCTCAGTCGTGTCTGACTCTCTGCGACCCCATGGGCTGCAGCTCACCAGGCTCCTCTCCATGGGATTCTCCAGGCAAGAATTCTGGAGGGGGTTGCCATTTCCTCCTCCAGGGACTGAACCCGGGTCTCCTGCATTGCAGGCAGATTCTTCACCATCTGAGCCACCAGGGAAGCCTAACAGTAAAAATGTACTTTGCTTTTTCACTAATGAAATATTTAAAGTGTATAAAAAATAGGGAATAAGATACCAACGCCACTCTCCACAACTCAGCTTAAGAAATAAAACATGACAAGCACACCCTGAGGACCTTCCCCACCCCACCCCCAACCCCACGGAGGGCACCCAGGCTCTGAATTTGGTGCTTATTATTCTCATGCACACTTACAAGACACTTTTAACGGTGTGTATATATTGATAAACAGTGTGTATGTATTGATACACAGTGTATTTGTATTATAAACTGTGTATGTATTGATGAACAGCATCTATGTATTGATGAACTGTGTGTATGTATTGATGAACAGTGTATGTATTGATGGGCTATGTGTATGTATTGATGGGCTGTGTGTATGTATTGATGGGCTGTGTGTAGGTATTGATGGGCTGTGTGTAGGTATTGATGGGCTGTGTGTATACGTTGATGGGCTGTGTGTATGCGTTGATGGACTGTGTGTAGGTATTGATGGGCTGTGTGTAGGTATTGATGGGCTGTGTGTATGTATTGATGGGCTGTGTGTATGTATTGATGGGCTATGTGTAGGTATTGATGAGCTGTATGTATTGATGGGCTGTGTGTATGTACTGATGGGCCGTGTGTAGGTATTTATGGGCTGTGTGTATGTATTGATGGGCTGTGTGTATGTATTGATGGGCCGTGTGTAGGTACTGATGGGCTGTGTGTATGTATTGATGGGCTGTGTGTATGTATTGATGGGCTGTGTGTATGTATTGATGGGCTGTGTGTATGTATTGATGGGCCGTGTGTAGGTACTGATGGGCTGTGTGTAGGTATTGATGGGCTGTGTGTATGTATTGATGGGCTGTGTGTAGGTATTGATGGACTGTGTGTATGTATTGATGGTTGTGTGTATGTATTGATGGGCTGTGTGTATGTATTTACGGGCTATGTGTATGTATTGATGTTCTGTGTGGATGCATTGAGCTGTGTGTACATATTGATGGGCTGTTTTTCCCGAGGTTTCTCTACAGTGATGTATGGGACACTCGTCCCTCCACATCCTGCTCTCTTGCCGGTGTCTGTTCTGGGACTCACACCTGGGGCTGTGCCTCCTCCCGTGTGCTGCAGTGGCCTGTCGTGTCCAGCGGGGAGCACAGTGCTTGTCCCCGCGGCTGCTGTCCACCACAGATTCCGACGCCACAACATCAGGAGGATCGTGACTCCAGTTTCCAAGAGCAATTCCGGTATTTCCAGAGGCCGCAGCTTCTCTGACAGGCGTGGTCTCTGCAGAAACACCCCCACCTCTGTAAACACCTGGTCAGTGCTATTTGCAAGGCTGACCTCAGGCCTCCGCCCATCAGTGGGGTTGAGCAGGGGCCTCCTCCCCTCCAGAGGGATGCTGTGGCCAAGTGCTGGTGTGGGAGGGAGTTGAGGGGTGCTGAGGGGGCTGCAGATTCCGGGCGGTGTGTCTGGCAGGGGCAGGTCGGTCCCTGGGGGCACCTCCACAGTCCCCCAGAGACGCTGGCCCTCAGTGGTGATGCCCTGTCTTGCCCAGTGGGGACATGGGGAGCCTTATTGGCCCCCGCTGAGGGACCCTCCTGACTGGGGATGAGCTCAGAGGGCCGGTGCCCACAGAGGAGGCGGTGGGTATGGCGTCAGGTTTTCATTTTTTTAAGGGGCCAGTCACCCAGGGAGAGGGTTGGAATGCTGAGCTGAGACGGCCAGAGAGCCAGCAGGCTCCACCATGCAGTTCAGGAGTTTCTGCTGATCTTGAAAAGTACCCTTCCTGCTTTTGAAGTGGAACCGAATGATTTTTGTGATTATTCTCCATTATTTGGAGAGCAGGACTTCTTCTTTCAGGAAACACATTTACACATTCAGACATTTGAGAAGATGTAAACGTCAAATGATCAAAAAACCCAAGGGATCATGGTCCAGTGAATTCCTGGGACGTTATCTCTGGGTCCTGGGACAAGGGGTCTCCGCCTCCAGAGTTGTGAAAATACGTCCCCTCATCACCCCCGAGGGGCACAGTGACGTGGCTGAGAGCCCCCTGGATGCCTGGGGGCTGTCCTGTAACTGGACCAGAGGGCTTGTTTGTGTAAACGTGGCAGTCGCAACTTTGCACGAAAGCAAGCTACCCAGAGCCTGGGCACGCAGTAACCTGACCTGTGATGCCAGGTGAGCACAAGATTAAGAAGTAAGTATTTTCTAGTATTTGAGAAACAGTTGAACTTTGACGTACAGAGACACCCAGTGTTTGCTTCTGATTTCTGGTCATTAATATTCCGTCATCCTCACCCTCTGAGAAGGTGTGTGGAAGCTGACAGTGTCAAGGAAGAGCCGCAGGTCAGAGGTGCTCTGCCCTCAGTCGCTCAGTCGTGTCCACCTCTTTGCAGCTCAGTGGACTGTAGCCCCCAGGCTCCTCTGTCCACGGGATTCTCCAGGCAAGAGTACTGGAGTGGGTTGCCGCTTCCTCCTCCAGGGGGTCTTCCCTACCCAGGGAGCAAACCCGTGTCTCTTGGGTCTGTTCGTTGGTAGGTGGATTCTTTACCGTCAGCGCCACCTGGGAAGCCAAGATTTGCTTTAAATCAGCCAAATAGAGCTAATTGACTGCTTCCTAAACTGGTCCAATAGGAACGGAAAACTTGAACTTCGGTCTTTGTGTGGTGTTTGTGGGGAGGTGGTCTCGGGAGGGAGGGAGGGGGACTCTGAGGGGTGACATGTAAAATTAGCGCTCACTGCTCTGGTAGAGTCAGGAAAGCTGAATTCCGCCCGCTCTCTGACCCCTCCCCACTTAGAGCCCGGGGTCCCCTGGGGCGGGTGACAGCTGAGCTCCCCTGCCGTCCGAGGGCCCACACTGTCCACACCTCTGGCCTCTAATACCTCGGTCATGGAATTCCATTTGGTTTCATAAATCTGCATAAATAATTTAATTTAAACGACTTTCATCACTGAGACCTGCCTGTTACCGTGAAGTTTACTAAGATTAATCCACCTCCTTAGAATTTAGATCAGCCTGGGAGAACATTCCTTCAGATGAAGCAAGGACATAATTTTAGTTAGAAAAAAAAAATCTGCTGAACTGCAAGCAAAATGTCCTCTGATCGTTCCCACCGCTCTGACGGCTAACATGGACCACTTAAAAATGTCACAAGAGAGGGGTCTCTGAAATAACGGTGTAGGGACAGGGTGCAGTGCTTTTTACTCGGTAACAAATTATTAGGAACTCAGTAGCTTAAAACAAGACGCATCAATCGTCCTGTGGCAGTGGGGTCAGAGGCCTGAAGTGTGTCTGTGGGCTCTGGCCGCCGTGAGGGCAGGGCAGGTGCTCCTGGGCGCCCTGGGGAGGGCGTGATTCCCGGCCTCCTTCTGTCCAGAGGCCCCCGTTCCTGCTTTTCCTCCAAGGTCATTTCCATCTGTTCTGTGCCCGCAGCTCCCCTCCTGTGAGGACCCTCATCCCGACGTCACTGACGTCATTTCAAGGGTTCACGTCACGGTTCGTTTCGCGTGTCCGCCTGCCCGGGCGCCGGCTGCCTGGGTGGCTGGCCAGCCTTCCCCGGGCGGGTCTGCGCAGCGCTTCGTTTTGAACATGGTTGTATTTGCTTGCTCTGGCTGTTCTGGGTCTCCGCTGCTGCTGCCCTGGCTGCCGGGGGCGTGCGTGGCCTCTCTTGCTGTGGAGCGGGGGCTCCAGGGCCTGGGGCCTCCAGAAGATGCGGCTCCCGGCTCTGGAGCGCAGGCTTTGTCCTTGGGGGTGTGCGGCTTAGTTGCTCCGAGGCGCGTGGGATCCTCCCTGGCCAGGGAAGCGGCCTGCGTCTCCGGCACTGGCAGGTGGGTTCTTCACCACCGAGCCGGCAGGGAAGCCCCGGTGCAGATTTTCTCAGGGTGACTGGCGTTCGGCCAGTGACCAGCAGAGAGGGTGGTCCAGTGTGGGCAACCCGCCGAGGGCCCAGGGGAAGGAAAGCGGGGGCATCTGCCTCTGCCCAGGCTGGGCCTCCCCTGCAGCCCCCCGCTGACCCCCCTGGCCACACACACTCACTCACGTGCACTCTCTGCCTCCCTCTTAATGAGCCCCTGAGGTTCGGGGATCCAAGCTTGTTGTGGCTCATCAGCCTCACCCCGAGGACCTCTGCCCGCCCCCCGCACCTCTGAGCAGACTGCCTGCAGCCCTCTCCCCTCCCTGCCCCGTGCACACCCAGGACGTGGTTCTCGTGGAAGGAGAAGCGATCAGACCCCACCTTGAGATGGTGGATGTGTGTGGCTTGCTGGCTGTGTCCTTCAGGAGCTCTTTGGAGATGCCTTTCTGAAAAGCAAGGGAGGGCCCCTGGCCACCACCAGGCACGCATCTGTGGGCCCACGGGGGCTGCAGTTTCTGGACGTCGGAGCTGAGCCTCCCGAGGTTGCTCAGCGGGTGCTGGGGGGGAGGGGGGCAAGATGTGGCCACAGCTGCGACTCAAGTGTGCCAGGCCTGCGTCTGTCTTCTGTCTCGCTTTGTTCCTAATCACACCTTCAATCCATCTTGCTGATCGCACCCATCCGTCTCTGCCAGGCTGTGGCCCCGAGTGATGCCTCGGTGCATCCTCTCACTGCGTTTTGTGTTTCCAGACGCTTCTCATCCAACAAAAGCTCATTTCCCTCCAGGGGGCCCCTCCCCGGGCTCCCAGGTGCTCCATCTGCGATCATTAGGGCCAGAGGATGCCTGGGAGTTTCTTAAGATGTGTGTCTCGATCCCCAAAGCTTCATGGAGTCTGGAGTTTCCCCGCAAACAGGCTGGGGGGCCTGGAGGCGGCCAACCGGGAGGGCAGGCCTGCAGGGATCTCCAAGGTCGCATCCTTCCCAGGTGTACGCGGGCAAGGGGCCTGGCAGGGGGGCCAGCCCAGGATGACTCTCAGGGCTCCAGAGCTCGGGGGGGCTGCGTCTCAGCTCCAGCCCCTCTGCTAACAGGGGGCTCCTCAACACACCCCGCCTGCGGGACACCGTCTCAGCCTGCTGGATGACGCTGACCATGGATGGGACCCGTGCTCTGATGGCAGCGCTGCAGCCACCGCGCTGGGTCCCCTTTAATTCATCAATGGCACCAACCTGGGAAATGCTGCAGCTCTGTATTTTGATGAGAAACAGGGATTCAGGGCTGGCACCGCTGTGCTTGGGCCGTGGGGGAACAGAAAGGGTCCTGACTCCAAGGACCCTGCTTTCAGGAGCTGGTGAGCGACATCTCCCGCGTTCCAGGGATTCCCTGTCCACCCGGACTAGCACAGCTGCCCTCCTTGCCCCTCGCCCCGGGGGGCCCCTCCACGCCATGACCTCAGTGGACACCCCCGCTGACCTGTCCCAGCCAGTCTGCCATCAGGACTGGGCCCCTTCCATGAACCAGTCCCAGAGGCAGGAGAGCAGGACCGCCCCCACCCGCCCCTGTTCTGACTGTCGTCCCCGGCTCTGGGGTGGCCCACGTGCCTCGCCCTCTCGCCTGGTGGGGGAGGGGGGTCCTCCGGAGCAGGAGGCTGAGAGCCATTTGTGTATTCTTCATCTTCTTTGTTTCAAGGTCACTTTAAAAAAATTCACCATCTCTCGGCTACGTGGACGGGTTCGTCTGCTTCCAAATGCAGGCTGGATGGCCAACACAGCAGGGCGCAGCCGTACTTTATTGAAATAAATAGCAGCAGCTTCTGCCACAATGGTGGGGGCATGAGTCCATCTCAGGGAGAGGACGCCAGGAAGCCGGAGCCGGGTGTGGGGACACGTGCTGGGGGGGAACCTGGACAAGGGTCCTGGGCCGGGCGGGACTGAGTGGACACCTGGGCCCGGGGGGAGGGGATTCTGAGTCACCATGGACCCTGCGCCTCAGTGACCACGCCTCCCCGGGAGTGACGGGCTGGGGACCCCCACCCCCGCGTCATCACTGGCTGAGGACTGCTCCAGGGTCAGCTTGGGCACTGGCCCCCTGGCACACACCTGGGCAGAGTAGGGGGTCACGGGGCAGCTGGACCCGGGGTGGTGTTGGGTGCAGACAGGGCTGCCGCAGGGGCTCACAGGGTCCAAGACAGGAGGTCGCCTTTCCTAACTGTTTGGACATTTAACTCAAGGCAATAATTTCATCCAAAATTTTAATAAATGTATTGTTTTGTATGGGTCTCAAGTTGGAAGTAACTACTCATAATTAAGACTGATAATTACTACTACGTAGAAATAGAAAACAAACAGTCTGATATAAAAAACAAATGTGAAGGTGCGACGATTACGGTGCGACCCTGGGTTGCACGTTCACAGGACCAGCTGCACCTCACTCTCTCTCTGAGTGGCGGCGTTTGATTCCCATGTGGACTTCCTGGCCCTTCGCTTTGCTTCCGTCCAGAGGGTCCTGGTTGGCTGAGCACACAGCACCACGGGGAGGGGTGTGAGTTCTCGCAGCCACAGGCCCAGAGGGTGGGCTGGCCACCGCCCAGGTGACATCTGGCAGAATTTGGCACCTTCCCGAGAGCCCCTTGGGTTGGCCGCTGGCCACGGCAGTGACTGGACGCAGAGCCTCTGGCCCCATCCGCCTCCTTCCGACAATCCACGTGCCCCCTGCTGCCGGTCCTGCCTCCGACTGTTCAGGAGGAAGCCAGCCAAGCAGACCCACATGGATGCCTGTGTAATGGCGCCTGGGGGTGAGCTGGTCAGTGGCGTCTTATCCAGGGCTGCTCACCTGCAGGGCCCTCGGCCACCGGAGTGCAGACTGGTGTGCTGGGTGGCTCCCTCCCGACTCCAGGGCCCTGGCTCAGGAGCCCCTGCCCAGCCCTGTGATGATGCGGCTGTGGGCTCTGTTGTCCTGTGTCCCCTGGACGGCACACCCCAGTGGACACGCCCTGGGGCGCAGCTGTGATGTGCTGGTCTCATCTGGACTTTTCTCCTCTTTACCCCCGTCAGCCTTTTAAAAGAAAAAGGCACGTGATTATTCAGCCAGCAAAATAGAGTTTATTGGGGGATAGCTGAGGAATCGCAATTCAGGATGAGCGAACTAGGGCCAACCCCAGTTGAGTTGGAGAATAAAGTTTGAGTCTGGAGAACAAAGTTGGGGGGAGGGGTTGGAGACTGTTTTGAACACAAGTTAACAGGGGGGAATGAGAGTTCAAAGTGTACCTGGTGACTGCTCCTCCATCGTCAGCGACAGATGAGAACCAGCCCCCCAAAGCAGAAGTGTGGGTTAGATCAGGTATTTACTTGTACGTGAAAATCCCACCAAAATCCAGGTGTATTCAAATATTCAGCCTAAAAATTTTTCAGGACTTTTTCCCTGTTAGATGTTTGGCCAGACAGAGACATTGGTTTAACCTCTGGCAGAGGAAACTCCAGCGCTATAGTAGAGTAGGCAGTCCTTCAAAATACAGTATTCTTGCGGCACTCACGAAATATATGTCCATTCATATGAAATACGGTCATCCCTCTGTGTCTGTGGGAAGTTGGTTCCAGGACCCGTAAGAATATCAAAATCTGAGGATGCTCAAATCTCTTATAGAAAACGGCCAAGTGTTTGCATATAAGTCCCTCCAACACCCTCTCTACACTTCAGGTCATCTCCAGATTAACACCTCACACAATGTAAGTTCATGTAAACTGTCGTAAATACAACGGGAATGTCATGTAAGGAGTTGACCTCCAGCGGCAAATTCAAGTTGTGCTTTTTGGAACTTTCCGGTACTTTTTCTGAATACTTCTGATTCTTAAGAAGTGATCCTGAGGAAGCAGAACCTGGGGGTATGGCGGGCTGACTGTGGTTCTTATTTCTCATATCTATTGTGTGAAGAAACTACATCAGCTTAGATTTTGAAGGTGGAGCTTAAAAGATCGAATTCGACCCTGAAACAGATGACATTGTTTACTAAAGACTTTTGCTTTTTTTTCTACCAGAAATTCAAACTCAGTTTTTCCCTTTGATTTCCTAATCAGTGCTGAACTCCTTTCCTTGGAGAAGGTAGGAAGCTTTGTTATTCAGAAACAGGAAAGTCCAGGTGATTTGATGAATATTCATATGGGCAATTTAATCAGTGTCTTCTCATTATCTGTATTTCCATTTGAAGCTGGTTCCAAGAATATAAATAAAGATTGCACAGCAATTGTATCAACTTTCATTTCTCTCTGAGATACTCAAGCTGCTATCAATAGCCTCCGCCCTTGGCTTTCTGTGTCCTGGGACGTAGAGACAAAGTTGGAAAACTGGGCTTCTTTGCTGGAGGAATGAACACCCTGGGAATTTTAGTTACATCTCACAGGTACCTGGTATTCTCACCTTATTAAATGTTAAGTAGGTTAGCCAGCATGATTTTCCAGGAGGTTGCCCCTTGTTAACAACAATAACAGCATCAATGATAATAATAGATCTGAAGCTGTGTGGGGTGAAGGGGAGCAGCCCTGGAGACTGGGTCCTCAACTTGCCCCTGGCATCCGCCTGTGGCTCGGAGGATGGAGAGGGAGTGTCCACTACACAGCGACCTTGGTGACGGCTGTGTGCGGACTGTCGGGGAGGACGGTGAGGTTCTGGGAGGACTGTGGGGCAGGTGAGAGGATGACAAACCGAGAATCAGACCCCGGATGGTCAAATTTCCCCAGCTCCTGACAGCGGGAGTCGAAGAAACCATCCCGCAGACCTGAGGACTGGCGGCTTCGTTAGTGGTCAGGCAAACAAGACGAGAGTAAAGCGCCGCCACGTCTCACCTGTAACAGTGACGATGGCCGCAGGTGCGGCCCAGGGCGGGCGGGCTTCAGGGGAGGGCTGGCGGGGCCCCGAGCCCCCGGAGGGCTGCCTGTTGACAGCAAGAGCTTTAAAAAGGGCAAACCTTCCGTCCAGAAGGCTCCGATCCAGGGGTTGGTCCTGGAGAAATTATTAGATGTGATTTTTGCATAGGATAATAGTGAAAAGGCTGTAATAAGGGAAGATTAGAAGCCACGCCAGTGGTCAATACCAGGAAACTGGCAGGCGGCACTGTGTCAGGTCCCCGGGTCAGCTGACTGTCCACGTTGGGGGAGAGGCACGCGGGGACGTCTGCAGGACCACTGGGCACTGAGACGAGGTGTGTTCCATCCAGCGGCTGGTGAGTAGGGATGAGACGCCTAGAAGGTGTCTGCAGGGGCGGAGGGAGGAGAGAAACCACAGGAGACCCCTAAGGGGACCCCCAGGGCCTGGGGGGACAGAGGAGGCTGTGAGTGAGAGTGGGAGCCGGGGCGTCCGACGTGAAAATGCACTCGCATATTTCAGGAAAAGCAGAGGGAGACAGGTGGGCCCGGCTGCGGCCCCAGGGCCAGAGGTCAGCGCCCGGAACAGAGCAACCAGCTCGCTCTCTAGAAGCTGTGACTGGGGCGGGCGCTTGCCTTCTTCTCTGAGCGCTTCTGAGTCTTTGGGGTCTCCGGCAGCGAACCTTCTCCGCTTCGGCAGCCCCCGGACGAACATGTGGATACTGCAGCAGCCGTCCCCTGTGTGTGCCTCTTTCCCTGTTTCTGTTCACTGGGTCAGCACTCCTGCTGGTCAGCAGTCCCACTACAGCCCCAGCTGGTGGCCCCAGCGATGTGCCCATTTCCTCGACGGGACCACCTGATCCAGCGGTACCCTGCTCTGCCCCGTCTGAACTGGCTTCTCTTGAAATGCTGTAAGAAGGATGAACTTCTCTCTGAGCCCCGCACTGGGGATTATAAAAGAGTAATGATTCAGTGACTTAAAGATTTAGTAGCCAGGTTGTTACAGGCTTAGAGCAGAAAGAAGATTAATGAGCTACTAGCTTAACATATGTCTCAGAAAAAGAGCAGTCATTTAATTCCCAACTTTGTAGAACTTGTATCCGCTCCCATTTTGCAAGAATAGTTATTTTGCAGTGATTTTCTTTTGCTCTCAAACCAGCTGATTGAAGTAAACGATGAAGTCCTCCCAGGATAAACAGATGACTTGGAGTTCAGGGCTTGGTTCATGTAGGGCCTAGGAAGCCAAGTGCTTGCTTTCCATAGGAGGGCTTTCAGCCTCTGGACCGGGACCTTGGGGTCTGGCTGGAGGCGGGGCCTCCTCCTGTCTTCTTCCTTTTGGGGTCGGGGCATGGAACCCTTGGGGCTCTCCTGTTTTCTTCCCTCTTGGATCCTGGGGGCCGGGGGCACCAGCTGCCACACCACGAGGGCCCCTGGGAGGCCCATGTGAAGGCCCCCAGTGAGGGGCTGAGGCCGCCAGCCTACAGAAGAGGCTGCCCAGCCAGCAGACCCCGAGCGGAAACACCAGCTAAGCCACCCCTGCGTTCCTGACACACAGAAACCCCCAGGTAATAAATGCTTGCTGCTTTTAGCCACTAAATTTGGGGGTAATTTGTTCTGCCAAGATGGAGAACTCAGATTCTGCCCATGATGTTTCAGCTAGTTCCACTCCGTTTTTTTTCCTGCTGTATTTTAAACCAAACTCGAGATACCATGTCATTTCATTTGTAGATAATTCAGTATCATTTGGGGCACTTTGAAAAAGCATGTGGAAAATTACAGATGAAAAATTAGGAAATATAAGGGTGTCCGTTGTTCCCCATGGTGACACTTTGCGCTGTTTACTCCTAATCTTTACGTTTTCCTAAGATATAGAGCGTTTCAGATGAAGCTGAAGCTCTGCCTGAGACCCTCCCATCAGATAAAGTTGAAGCTCTGCCTGAGACCCTCCCATCCTTCTCTCCCGTGGACGTTTCCCAGGCCTGAGAGGGACGCACTTTCAGCCCATGAGTAGAGCCTCCTTGCTCTGCACAGATATATGATAGAATGCAGCTTGTGTGTGCTCTGAAATGGACATGTGTGTGGGGCTTCCTGGCCGTCCAGGGCTTGGACTTCCTGTTTGCACTGCAGGGGTGCAGGCTCAATCTCTGGTCAGGGAATTACCCAGATGCCATGCAGCACAGCTGAAGTATGAAACATTATACAAGTGTAAATAGATACTTTAGCTTAATGAATTTATATTATGTAACACCCGGGGTGGGTTTCCGCTTACACTCCCCACCAGCCCCCTTGTCCTCGCTTTGCTGACCCGGCACCTGCTGCAGTCTCTGCCCTGGGAGGCTGTGCAGGGGTGTCTGTCTGTGTCAGCAGACATTTCCACATGACCGTCAGCTCCCTTCCCCACAGGTGGCCTTGTCTTCAGAGCCTTTGTGTGTTTGGCCCAATGGGCTCTTTTTCTTCTGCTTGCTGATTTGTAGGAAAGTCAGTACCTTCCTAGATACTCAGAATTTATAGACTGCATAAACTACAGATAATTTCCCGGTGGCTCAGGCAGTAAAGTGTCCGCTGGCAGTGTGGGAGACCGGGGTTGGATCCCTGGGTTGGGAAGATCCCCTGGAGAAGGAAATGGCAACCCGCTCCAGTATTCCTACCTGGAGAATCCCATGGAGGGAGGAGCCTGGCGGGCTACAGCCCATGAGATGGCAAGGAGTTGGACAGGACTGAGCGGCCTCACGCTCTTTCTTTCCTGCTATCCCGTGCCTGGATTGTTCGGTTTGTTGGGGGTGTCTTCTGTTAAACTAAAATTTTACATTTTCACATTTATGGGTCTTTCCCTTCATGGTTGATGTTCTTCTTTCTTTCCTGGTGATTCATTAGAATCGTCTTGTACCTTTTTTCCTAATAAAGAAAATGTTTCCTTTTTCCCTAGTTCCTACCATTAGGCCGTTGATACATTTGGAATTCATAATTGTCCTTGCTGAGAAGTGGGGGTCAACAATTTTTCCAACGTGGAAAGGCGAGCGTCCTGGAACTGCTTATTGAGCACCGACCCCTCCTCCTCTTCCCTTTGGCTTGCAGCGCTTCCGCACGTGGGTGGGCGGGTCTGTCGGTCCATTCCCGAGCCGGCTCTTCTGCTCCATTGCCCGAGTGGTCACTCCTGGGCTTTCAACACTCGTCACAACTACTGCAGTCTTATAATCAACCTTAACAGTCTCCTGTGGAAAGTCCTTCCTCCATCATCTTCTGCCTACAGTTGTCCTGGCTATTCTTGGATCTTTATGCTTTCATATACATTTTAGAATACATTTTACAAGTTCCACAAAAAAAAAACGCTTTGGGATTTTGACTGGAATTGCTTTGAGTTTATAGACTAATTTGAAGAGAATTGACATCTTTAGGAAATTAGGTCTTCCCATTCATCAACGTTGGATGTCTCTCTACTTATTCATTTTTCTTAATGTCCTTGAGTGATGTTTTATAATTACTTTCTCCATAAACATCTGGGCCATCTTAGGTTTAATTTTAGAGAGCTTAGTTATTTTTTCTTCTTTTCTTTCTGCTATTGTGAATGATGTCCTTTGTAAATCATATTTCCTAATTAGTCATTGCTGATGTGTGACAATGCTTTCATCTTTGTGTATTGAGCTTGGAAGCAGTGGCCTTGCTGGACTTTCTTATGAGTCCTAATTGTAAATTTTCTTTTATCTTTTTTTTTGTAAGCAGTTACAAAGATCTGCTAATAATTATCTTATTTTTTAACAATCTGTATGAGTTGTTTTAAAAGATGAACATATCACCGTGGCAGGAACCCTGGTCCAATGCTGACTGGCAGGAGGGCTCTCAGATATTCGTGTCTCCTTTCCTGGGTAAACCCTGCTTAGCAGTTTCTGAAAATGCTTCTGGCTGGGTCTTTGAACAGGATGCTTTGCAGTGGATGAAAGAAGAGCGAAGAGATGGGTGTTCTGGGCAAAGGGAATGGTGGACGGGGGCACGGAGGGAAGCACCACTGATCCAGGGATCTGAAAGTGTTTGCTGAAGCTCCGGTGGAGGGTGTGGGAGAGGGGAGGAGGGAGGAGCCAGGCGCTGGCGGCGAGGCTGGAGAGAGAGTCAGGAACAAGGTTGCGTGACTGTGTTGTGGGCAACGGAGGGCTGTTATGGGGTTATCAGACGGGAGTGGTTAAGACAAGTATCTTTAAGTCAGCCTCATTATGGTAAAATTGACATGAATAAATTTCACAGAATCAAAGCACACAGTTCAGTGAGTTCCAAGGACTGTTTATAGCCATGCGGCCGCAACCACAGTCACGCCGTGGACCAGCTCCGTCACCCCACAGAGAGCCTGTGTCCTTCGGCAGGCAGCGGCTTCCCTCCCTGCCAGCCCAGGAGACTCTGCCTTTTCTAGACTTTCTTATGAAGAGTCTCACACACTCTGTGTTTTTTTGTGTCTGGCTTCTTCCACTTAGTGTAACGTTTCTGGGATTAATCCGGGTTGTTGCCTGTCAGTAGTTTTCCCTTTTTAGCTGTTGGGAACTATTCCACTGTGTGACTGTACCACAATTTACTTAGCCATTCGTCGGGTGATGAGAATGTGGGTTGACTCCAGTTTGGGGCTATTACCAATAAAGCTTTTATGAACATGGGCAAGCACATTTTCACGAGAGCATATGTTTCATTTCTTCTGGGTTCATAGTAGGAGTGGGATCGCCCTGATACATGGGGAGTGTATGTTTAACATCATAACTGGCAAATTATTTTTCAAAGCGGCTGTATCATTTTGCATTTTTACCAGTAGTTGCTACCCATTCTCCTCAACATTTCGTAATGCCAGTCTTTTCAATCTGAACCATTTTAGTGTGTGAGCAGCAGTGTCTCATTCTGGTTTTAATTTGTGTTTCCCTCAAGATGCTTCCCTGATACCTCAGTTGATAAAGAATCTGCCTGCAATGCAGGAGACCCCGGTTTGACCCCTGGGTTGGGAAGATCCACTGGAGAAGGAAATGGCAACCCACTCCAGTACTCTTGGGCTTCCCTTGTGACTCAGCTGGTAAAGAATCCCTCTGCAATGCAGGAGACCTGGTTTCAATCCCTGGGTTGGAAAGATCCCCTGGAGAGGGAAAGGCTACCTACCCTGGTATTCTGGCCTGGAGAATTCCATGGACTGTATAGTCCATGGGATCACAAACAGCTGGACACGACTGAGCGACTTTCACTTTCCAGACAATCGTAGGTGGTGCCAGTGGCAAAGAGCCCGCCTGCCAACGCGGGAGGTGGAAGATCCCGGCTCGGGAAGGCCCCCTGAAGGAAGGAATGGAACTGCTCCAGGACTTTCACCTGGAGACCCCCAAGGACAGAGGAGCCTGGCGGGCTCCAGTCCACGGGGTAGCAGAGAGCTGGACGCGACGGAGCAGCTGAGCAGAGGGCCGACAAGACATCAGCACTGAGCATCTCCACTCCCCTAAGTGGGCCCTGCCCACCTGAGGCGGGTCCCGGGTAACCCGCTCGCGGCCTGATTTCTGCCTTTGTGTTCAGTGTGTGCGGGGGTGGGAGCTCTATAGGGAATTTTCGCTTCTTCCACTCAATTTTGCTGTGAAAACGGCTCTTGAAAAAATAAAGTGCATTTAAAAAAAATCCCAGGGGAAAAAAACATGCTGAAATTTCAGATTGGATAATATTGTATATAGCTTTAAAAAGTCACACATTTTAAATCAATTGTTCTCAAACATCTTTTTTTCTGGGAGTGTTTTGTCTAGCCCACTTTTCCGTGGAAAGGTTTTCCTCCCATGAATCTGCTAAGTTGGATAGTGAATTAATTGAATTGCTTTATTTATTCTGCTGTTTTCTCTTGATGACAACCCTGTTTTTTTTTTTTAGGACTCCTGAAATAATATAGACGAATTAATTAAGATGACAAGTTGAGTATGAATATTACATTTCCTTTTTAGTATCATGATTTGAATAGACTTCAATTTGAATTTACTGCATTTTATTCCTAAAATACTTTTCCGTCTTTGGGAAGGGAGGAAGCATCTTTTCGGGGATAACATTTTTGTTTTTAGTGGAGAGACTTTTGTCTGTGGATGTGCCTGCCTCAAAGAGGCAACAGAGGACTGCATGGCCGGGGCCCCCTACCTCCTGAGGGCAGCCAGGCCTCCTCTCTGCCGGGCCTTGGGCTCAGCCTCGTCCTCCTACAGGAAACGGATGTGCTGGACGGTCAGCCTCTGAGCTGGACGCAGTCCTGGCCTCAAGCAGGGGCCCGCACAGGGCGATGGAGCGTCTGCAGATGCTCTGTGATGTTTTCAGAAAGGCCACAAGACATAGTTTCTTTGCAACAGGCATCACAGGCCAACCCTTTCCCGTCTGGTTTGTCTGGAAGAGGAGACAGGAGCAGGACGGGCTTGAAGACAGAGCCTTGTTGCTGTCCTGGGCAGGAGACGCCTCTGGATGCCGTGTCCCACCCTCCGTCCAGGGTCAGGCCTCTCCTGGGCTCTGCGGTGAGGGTCTGAGGGGGGACCTCGCCCAGCAGCCACTCCTGCCCGAGTCAGGGGCTGCTGGCGCACAGATGTCATCCAAATGCGCTAAAGGCAGCCATCAGATGAGGAGGTTACAGTAAAGACCGGAAGGGAAGGGCTGCGCTTCATCCCCGCCTTCCTCTAACCGCCCCACTTGGTCCTGGGAGTCCAACAGGGAAACACAGAACCGGACCCAGCATCTGGCTGGAGCGAGCCTGGAGCTAAGGACGTGTTGGAGCAGCGGCCTCGGGGAGTCAGGGCAGCGGCCTCGGGGAGTCAGGGCATCTCCATGGAACCGCCCCCCCACAGGTCTTCCCGCTATCACCACCCCCAGCCTCCCCAGGCCCAAGGAGGAAAGTCCTCCCGCGTGCAGGCCACAGGTGCCTCTGCGGAGACGAGGGGCCTCAGGCCCCTGCCGTGGGGTCTCCCAGGTGGAGCCCCCCATCTCCACGCAGTGAGTCTACGCAGTGATGCAGTTCCTGCCCATCCAGTGTCTCTTTGGGCCTCGCAGGTCTCTCCCTTCTCAGGCTGGCATGCCAGGCTGGGGGGCCAGTGTGGGGTACACCTGTGTGCTTCTGGCTTCCACAGGTCTGGCTGGGGGACCTAGGCAGGAAGGGGGAGGGGAGGGCAGCGAGGGCAGAGTCCATCCCGACCCCTGCGGACCCTCTGGCGAGGATCGCCTTCCAGCTCAGCGGCCCCCTCTGGCAGTGGTGCTGGGCCTCGTGCGGCTTTCAGGCGAGGCCTCCCTGCCCTGGTGAAGATGCCCTCATGAGGCTGAGTTGTCCTAATCCATGTGTGCCCTCTGCTCTGAGCACCTGCACACTGGTGGGGAGGGAGGGCTTGGGTTAACTGTGGCTCCATCCTTGTGGGCGGGACATCTCCCCCAGGTGGGAACCTGGTGCCACCGGCCCACCATGCCCGGGGTGCCCTTCCTGCTCCTGCTCCTGCCCAGATGGGCTGGCTGGCTGCACAGCTGGGTGGACTTTCCTCCCTGCTGGGCTGTGAGCAGCTCTGCCCGAGGTTTGGTCAGCATCATATTCTCCCAAGCAGGTCTTGGCTGCCAGGAGAACAGAACCTCCCTCTGTTTATACATGGAGTTGGAAAATTTCATCAAGGACCAGGAGAAGCATTTGCAGTTTCTAAATTAGAGAGTTTATGGTAATAAATCAAGAGTGTGTACATTAATAATAGAAAAAAACATAATGATATAACTTAATCTGAAACATATTTCTAATATAACAGAAAGATTATATTTCTAATATCTGGTTAGCGTGTTGTGAGTGTATGCAAATATCTTTGGAAATATCCATACATACTGCCAGCTTCAGCTAATTAAAGAAGTAGTTTTAGGAGGAGCTGCCATCTGATAATTTAATCACGGCTCAGTTTTCGCAGATAATTATGGTCTTTGTTATTAAGTTCTCTGATTTTCCAGGAAATGAGAAATCTGATACAATCTTTTACAATATGAGTGAAAAATTAAATTTTATTTAATTATGAAAATTATTCTAATCTGAATACTTCTGAGCTATTTCCAGGGCATTTTTTCCTCTTCTACAACTGCCCAGTGTCATTTTACGGGATTTAATTCTGGTCTGCAAACAACTCTGTGGCCAATACGACTGCGACTGTGCTTGGGTAAATAGTCTCAGGGCAAGGCACGTTTATTCTTCTACTTTACAAGTCATCTCCTCACAAAGACTTTTTGGGAAAATTGTAAAAAGTGCCATCAATCACAGCATTTGAAAAATTATAAAGTGGGATGATCCTAAGGGTCTAATGGTGATAGGTGGTTAGATAAGTGACTCAGAACACGCGCAGTGCACACCAGGGGCCGCTGTACCGTCTGTGCAGCAGGACACAGTGCCGCTGAGTTTCCCTGGCGTGGCCCCGCCACTCAGAATGACGGCCTCTCGCCCCAGATGCGGTCCCTGCCTGCTCTGCCCCAGCTGCGGCAGAGACTCTCCTCTCTGCCTTCCCCTCATTCCTGCCTCCTCAAGCCAGACTGAAATGGTGGGTCTGCCCTCTGCCCCTACAGTGCTCTGCCATAGTCATTCTGTATCATAGTATCACAGTGTCTAAGTCCATTTTCCTTGCCCAGTTGTGTGACTCTTGTGGACAGAAACGAGCTCAATTCTCCAAGCAGCCCACACCTGGACCAGGGGCCGGCCCACCATGCGATTAATAACTATTGCATGGAACTAAGTTTGTGTTCAATAATTACATAAATATATGTTTTCATATGGATAAATACACATAACATAAACATTTATGTGTTTATTCTCTCTCTATCCTTTCTCTATATACATATATATATATTTACCTATTAAGAACAAAATTGGAGAAGGAAACGGCAGCGCACTCCAGCATCCGTGCCTGGAAAGTCTCATGGGCAGAGGAGCCTGGTGGGCTGCAGCGCATGGGGCCCAAAGAGTCGGGCACGACTGAGCGACTCACACTAATGCTCAGAACAGAATACGGCGAAGAGGCCTTTGGCGTGACTTAGAAAACTCACAGGGGATCATAGCTGCTGGTTCTTTTTCCATTGTTTTCAGGGCCTTTTAATTTGCAGTCATCTGATAAGGTCAATTTCTAGAATGTTCCTCAAAACAAGTATTTTTCATCCTGCTTCCTGCTCCTTTGAAGCTTCATGGTAAACTTTTGAAGGTGCGTGAGTGTACAGGTCCCTGGGGAGAAACTCCCAAATTTTATTGAATTCTTCAAAGTATCCATGACCCATAACCCATTCAGTTTAGTTCAGTTCAATCGCTCAGTCATGTCCGACTCTTTGTGACCCCATGAACTGCAGCACGCCAGGCCTCCCTGTCCATCACCAACTCCCGGAGTTCACTCAGACTCACGTCCATTGAGTCAGTGATGCCATCCAGCCATCTCATCCTCTGTCGTCCCCTTCTCCTCCTGCCCCCAATCCCTCCCAGCATCAGGGTCTTTTCCAGTGAGTCAACTCTTCGCATGAGGTGGCCAAAGTACTGGAGTCTCAGCTTTAGCATCAGTCCTTCCAAAGAATACCCAGGGCTGATCTCCTTCAGAATGGACTGGTTGGATCTCCTTGCAGTCCAAGAGACTCTCAAGAGTCGTCTCCAACACCACAGTTCAAAAGCATCAATTCTTCGGCACTCAGCCTTCTTCACAGTCCAACTCTCACATCCATACATGACCACTGGAAAATCCGTAGCCTTGACTAGACGGCCCTTTGTTGGCAAAGTAATGTCTCTGCTCTTGAATATGCTATCTAGGTTGCTCATAACTTTTCTTTCAAGGAGTGAGCATCTTTTAATTTCATGGCTGCAGTCATCATCTGCAGTGATTTTGGAGCCCCCCAAAATAAAATCTGACACTGTTTCCACTGTCTCCCCATCTATTTCCCATGAAGTGATGGGACCAGATGCCCTGATCTTTGTTTTCTGAATGTTGAGCTTTAAGCCAACTTTTTCACTCTCCTCTTTCACTTTCATCAAGAGGCTTTTTAGCTTCTCTTCACTTTCTGCCATAAGGGTGGTGTCATCTGCATATCTGAGGTGATTGATATTTCTCCCGGCAATCTGGATTCCAGCTTATGTTTCTTCCAGTCCAGCGTTTCTCATGATGTACTCTGCATATAAGTTAAATAAGCAGGGTGACAATATACAGCCTTGACGTACTCCTTTTCCTATTTGGAACCAGTCTGTTGTTCCATGCCCAGTTCTAACTGTTGCTTCCTGACCTGCATGCAGATGTCTCAAGAGGCAGGTCAGGTGGTCTGGTATTCCCATCTCTTTCAGAATTTTCCACAGTTTATTGTGATCCACACAGTCAAAGGCTCTGGCATAGTCAATAAGGCAGAGATAGATGTTTTTCTGGAACTCTCTTGCGTTTTCCATGATCCAGCAGATACTGGCAATTTGATCTCTGGTTCCTCTGCCTTTTCTAAAACCAGCTTGAACATCAGGGAGTTCACGGTTCACGTATTGCTGAAGCCTGGCTTGGAGAATTTTGAGCATTACTTTATCATTGCTGCTGCTGCTGCTGAGTCGCTTCAGTTGTGTCCGACTCTGTGCGACCCAACAGATGGCAGCCTACTAGGCTCCTCTGTCTCTGGGATTCTCCAGGCAAGAACACTGGAGTGGGTTGCCATTTCCTTCTCCAATGCATGAAAGTGAAAAGCGAAAGTGAAGTCGCTCAGTGGTGCCTGACTCTTAGCGACCCCATGGACTGCAGCCTACCAGGCTCCTCCGTCCATGTGATTTTCCAGGCAAGAGGACTGGAGTGGGGTGCCGTTGCCTTCTCCGACTTTACCATTAGATTATATTTATTCCCTGAAGAACTAACACTGAATAAAGTCACACATTTTATAATACTGTTTTCCAAAGAAAGGGGAAGAGTGAGTTCACTGATTCTGCCAGTAATGGCCGATGGTGCAAACTTGATTTTTGGAACTCTTGACCCTGGGTGGCAGAATAGTTAATGGCCAATTTGGTCTTTTGCTCTTCCCAGGTGGCTCAGATGGTAAAGAATCTGTCAGCAATGCAGGAGACTCGGGTTTGATCTCTGGTCAGGAAGATCCCCTGGAGAAGGGAATGGCTACCCACTCCAGTATTCTTGCCTGGAGAATCCCATGACAGAGGAGCCTGGTGGGCTACAGTCTATGGGGTCACAAAGAGTCGGACACGTCTGAGTGACTAACACTTTCACTTTCACTTTGGTCTTTTGAGTAGTGAATAGATGTGAGGAAATAGAGTGGTGTTTGTAAACTCTGAGAGGTACAACGCTGTTGATGGGTGCCACTTGTCAGCTGTGGGCTTGGCTGAGTTTTCTTTCACACCGAATTGGTCGGAGCTGCTGGGCGAGGCCCAGGACAAATTAAAGCCCTGATTCCCAGGGCTGCCAGGGACACACTGCTCTTCCCAACTGATCAAGTTCTCTGCAGACGGGGGCTCACCTCGGGGCCACCAAGACCCTCAGAACAGAGCAAGGTCTGTGGTTCTTTGACAGCAGGCTATAAGCTCATCTTACAGTGAGCCAGCTCCTTTGTGATAGTTATCTAAGACATTCAGACTTACACAAGTCTGAATGTTTTCTGTTGGGAAGAAAATCGTGTTCTTTTGAAAAACACACTGATATTGTTCTTAAGCATTGAAACGCTGGCCTTTACAGCCACTTGTAGACGTATGCTTCCTTGTCAAGTACACAAACCTGTCCTTTATTTGTTCCTACCTGCGACTAAGTGGCAGAAAGAGCGTGACAAAGACTTTGGGAGTGAACTATCAAGAGAAGCACAGAAGCCCTCCGGTGGCAGAGCGGGCCTGGTGGGGGGCGGGGCCTGCTTCTGCTCTGTCACTTGCTGGATGCTAAGGTCAGGGTGTCTGGAGCCCTGGACCCACACACTTCCTCCTTAACAAGTGCCTCCCGCCCAGAATTTACCCATAAACAGGAGACCTTAGGGGAAAGGGAAGGAGGCTAACAGACAGCTTTGGGAAGCGGAGACTCAACAGGAACAGTGATGGCAGAGCTGTGGGCTGGGCAGGTGGCAGGTCGGGGGGAGGCAGCCTGTGGCCGGGCTCCTGCCTGGCATGCGGAGCAGAGACGGCAGCTCTGTCTCCATGGTTCACACAGGGACTGGCACGCTCCCCGTCTTCTGTGCTCGCTAACGTGGCCAGGCAGCCCTTTGGGAGTTAGGACAATGTACCCTGAAGGTATACCCACTGGGTGGAGAGCAGGTTCTGACGCTGGTTAGCTGGGTAACTTCAGGCAGGTCACTTCCATGTCTTGCTTTTTTCCTCTGCTCCATGGGTATAATAGCAGTATCAGTCTCATGGGCCGTTGTGGGGGTTAAACAAGATAAGTCATCGGTGGACACTGAGTCGTGGCGTTGTTTACTTTGTTTTGAGTAGTAGCCACAGAAGCCCCTTGGTTGCTCAGATGGTCAAGAATCTGCCTGCAATGCAGGAGACTCAGGTTTGATCCCTGGGTCAGGAAGATCCCCTAGAGTAAGAAGGGCTACCCACTCCAGTATGCCTGCCTGGGAAATCCTATGGACAGAGGAGGCTGGTGGGCTATATCGTCCATGGGGTCACAAAGAGCAGGACACGACTAAGTGACTAACACTTTCATGTTCACAGAAGCTGAAGACATCAGTTTTCTGTTGAAAACATTGGGCGAGATTTCTGCTTAATCCACTGAAGCATCAGCCAGAGAGGCATTTCCAGAGGCTGGCTCAGCCCAGCGCCTACGGTGGAGTCAGGAGAGCCTCGGGGGACGTCCCAGCAGAGGAGGAGGAGGGGCTGGTGGGCACGACGCCAGGCTCACAAGACTCGGCTGTGATGTGGACTCCAGGGCTCACATGAGAGTATCCTCCAGACTTTGTGAGAATGGAACAAAGGACCACGTGGAGCCCACGTGGAACCTGGCAGCCTGGAGTTCTCACCCAGCAAACTGGAGCAGGCCAGGTATCTGAGCGCCGGCCACTGGAGAGCCACGGGTGATGGTGAGAGACCCAGATCAAGGCCAGGCCCAGACCAAAGCCAAGCTCAGACCAAGAAAGTGAAAGTGAACTCACTCAGTCGTGTCCGACTCTGCAACCGCATGGACTGTAGCCTACCAGGCTTCTCTGTCCATGGGATTTTCCCAGGCAAGAGTACTGGAGTGGGTTGCAGTTTCTTTCTCCACGCTCAGACCCAAGCCACGCCCAGACCAAGGCTGACCCAAAGCAAGGCCACGCCCAGACCCAAGCCACGCCCAGACCTACGCCACGCCCAGTGTGAGACCACCCTAGAGGGAAATTTTAACCTCCAACCCCGGTCCTCCAAGCATCACTTTGTTTCCTTGTCCTCCTTGAGCCTGAAATCAGAGGAAAGGCCCTGAGACAGTGAAGGTCTGGGTGGGCGGGGGGCACGCAGGAGGGACAGAGGTGTTCTCAGAGGGTGGACGTCAGCTTCTCCAGGACTTTGACTGCCCAGCGCTTCCTTGGGGTCTGTTTCAGGCAGTGTGGGTTTATCGGCAGGGATGGGTCGCGCGTTACGGAGGCCGAAAGCCCCAGGGCCTGTGTGGTCCCCTCCCCTGCATGTCCAGGCCCCTCCCGAGGAGTCTTGTCCTTGGAGTTTGGTTGCTGAGCGGCTGTCCGGGACCCACAGGGTGTCAGGGCTGATAGGCATCGAAGCAGAGAGGTGGCACCAGGAAGGGAACCCCCAGAACCAGGGGGCCGGCCCACGCCCTCCCAGCCCCGCCAGGCGGGTGTGAGGTCAGGATTCAGACAGAGACCTGCGGGTCTGCGGTCATTACCTCCCTGTTCTGGTTGTGAGTCTCCTTCCCGCTCCGGGGGAATAATGTCAGGTATTTTCCATGTTTATGACTTCGTTTTTGAGACAAATCAATACCAAAATGTGGAGGAAATATTATCAGTGGAGCTGTTATCTCTGCCCCAGACAAAGCTGGCATCTGTGTTCTCAGTTATGTTTAGTCCCCAGCCAGTCCTGTTATGAATTTCCTCCCCCCCCCATTATTGTTATGGAACAATCCACATGGCTCTGAATGACGGAACCAAAATGATAATTCTGAGATATTGGATCTGACGGTCCTGAAGGAAATCAGAGAATGGAAATCTCAATAAAGCCTTCCTGCAGAGGATGGCCTCCTCTAGAGCGTCGTCCTTAAAGAGGTGCTGTGGTGGAGGCTCCCCTCAATTGTAGAGCAGAGGGGCGGCCCGGACCCCCTAGTCAGGCACCAGAGGTCCCCCAGGAGCCCACCCGACCGTGTGTGAGAAGATGGGCCATGGGGCACTTGGAGGAGGGTCCCTGCTCTGCTCTCTGGGTCCTGGCTGCATTCTGCCCGGGGACTGCGGGCAGCCCACCAGCCTCCCTCTGGGGGTGCTCTCTCTCCACCTGCCTGCCACCCCTATCTCATTTTATCGAACCCTCACCCTTACCTGGTCCCCATGCCCAGGAGCAGAGAGCTCACTCCCCGACCATAACTCTGAGCTACAGGCAGAGGCTGGCATCCTGTTCGTTTCTGAGCCGCTCCGGCCCTGCCCCCCATCTGTGGGTGGCGTCCTGCCCCCCAGGAGGTAATCTGGAAGGTGGTGCACGTCCTTTCCTTCTTTCTCACCCATTTTGAAGGAGGCTAGTCTTGCCGTTTCTATTCCTTGATTTTCTTCTTTTTTAAAGCATTTTGTTACATTGAGACGCAGATCTACCCTCTGGCGCCTCTGAGTGCCAGCGTGGAGTCCTGCCGCAGATGTCCTCCGCTGACGCTTTGTTCCCTGGCTGCTCACCCCGGCCTGCCTGCCGCCACTCCAGTGTTTGATTCTGCGAATGTGGTGATTTAAAATCCATCCTGTGAGTGGCATCGTGCAGTACTTGTCTTTCTCGGGACTAAGGACGTGAGTTTGAGGGAACTCCGAGAGATGGTGATGGACAGGGAGGCCTGGCGTGCTGCAATTCATGGGGTTGCAAAGAGTTGGACACGACTGAGTGACTGAACTGAACTGAATTGAAGCATGGCTGGCCGCTCTCTGCTCACCTGGGCTCTGAGGGGGGGGGGTTGTGCTTTTGGAATCTGAGCTGAGGGCAGGCACCTCAGAGGTGGAAGCCGGACCAGGGGTGCATGGTCCTCAAGCCGCTGAAGATGCGGTTGGTTCTTTCTGGCCGGGTGCCCGTCCTGGGATATCACAGCCTTGCCCCCACAGGCAGACCCCAGAGTATGACGTGTGTTGGCTGGGGGGGGGTCTCTGGAGCATCTAGTTGGGGGTGATGTGGAACAGCACGGAGCTAGCCCAGTGAGTGAGCATCGCCGGGGCCCTGAGCTGCTGGCCTGGGGTCGGGGGCAGTGGGTGACACCTTCCCCTCCGCCGGTGGCCGAGCACATCTCTGCTGTGCCTGTGTCCCGGCGGGCCGCGGTGGCACTGGAGAGGGCTGCGAGCGCGGGCGGGCGGGGAGTGCCTGTCAGGTTCGCTCCGCTGCCTCTGATGTCTGGCTTCCAAGCCCTTGGCCTCCAAGCCCTTGGCCCCTTCTGCTCCTGGGGAGTGTTGGCACGGAGACGTGTGGCCGTCATGGGTGCAGAAAGCAGCACCTGAGGATCACCTTCTGCCTCCCCGGGGCCCAGCTCCCCACAGCCCCCGCCCTGGGAAGCGGGGCCGGGAAGGCGGGCTGCGCCTGTGTCCGCGCTTCCTGGAGGAAAGCTTTCCGTCTCCGCCAGGCCCTCCCGCTCCCTCCGCCAGCCCTTCCCTGTCTCAGCTGCAGCCGGTGGCCAGGCCATCGGCGCTGCAGCAGCGTCTGGCTGTGGCGGGCATGGCTTTCCTTTGGGGAGGCAGGTTCACTGTGGGGCTGGACGATGCGTGTGTGCTTGTGTGTGCATGCATGTGAGTGTGCATCTGTGTGCACACGTGTACACACACGTGCGCACCTGCACACGCACGTGCACACGTACATCTGCACACACATGCACCTGTGTACGGGCATGTCTGCACACACGTGTACATGCGTGTGCATGCGTGTGTGCTTATGCCCATTCCCCTGTGGGAGGAAAGAGTGCTTTTGCTGGTACAACTATTTTGAAGCAAATTGAACTGCAAAAGTGGCCTCATTTTCTTGTCACTCAGATGAAAATATAAACCCAGAGCTCCAAATGCCCTTTGAAGCACCTTCATGTCTGACCCTGGTTAACTTTATATCCAATCTGACCAAGAGGTGGGCGGGGGTCGGGGAGGTGGGAGGGAGAGGGAAGTCCATGGCTACCACCGAGCTCCTCCAGCCCGGCCGCCCAGAGGGGCAGAGCCAGGGCTGACGGTGAACAAAAGGGAAGACAGAAGTGTTTTCTCAAGGAAAGTTATTAAAATATTGACATTCCATCTGCAGCTGAGCCAATTCAGTTATGCTGTCCCATACCTGCTCCATCACTTTGCTCTTCCAGAGCACAAGCGTCTTTGTTTTGGATGCTTTTCTGGAAGCGATCTCAAAGTCCCAGTGGATTTTTGAGTTTTAAATCCAAGAACAAATGGAGTTGAGCGTCTGGGTCACACGCGTGTGTTCACTCCCCAGAGTCCAGGAGAGTGGTGCTTCCTGATGGGAGCCCAAGGCAGCTTGAGTGGTTGTCTTTCCTTCTGGTTAAATCCTTTTCAAATGCTGTCTCAGAGGCAACAGTCGGGATCCCTAGTCCTCCTGGGTGGGGGGAGGCTGTGCATGAAACTGGCACCTCCCAGGAAGTGCTGCTCCGGTGAGGTCCAGAGGATGGATGTGGTGAACCAGGGAAGGGACCCTCCTGCCCGGCAGGTTCAGGGACCAAAACGTGGGGGGCGGGTGGTTAGGATGTGGACGTGAGTGATGTCTGTACTGACATTAAAGTCTGAGTGTGCAAGTGTGTGTGTGATAGAAGACGTGCTTCAGGGCTAAGCAAAACGATTTTCATTCAACAGAGAAGCAAGCGCGCTGTGTCTCTAGAGAGAAGGAAGGGGCGGCAGCTCTCTGCCCAGGAGGAGGAGCGGGCAGAGCAGGGCTCCCCACCCCTTACCTGCCCGGCTCCTTGCGCTGCTTCCGGTAGAATCTCCGTGGTCTGGTCACCAGGACTGGTGAGCTTTGCCCGACTCCTGCAAGTGGCGGAGGTGGCTCCCAATACTTGCCTGTAGACAGCGCCTGGTTTGCAGGGTGGCTGGAGGTGAATTGCAGCTTCCAGAAGCCCCACACAGGCTCTGGGGGGCCACTGGCCTGCCTGCCCAGCCTGAGGTTAACTCTGCTACCTGTGAGGGCTCCCCCAGCCCTCCAGCCCCTCTGCCGGGCCTCAGGCGTGGCCAGTGGTCTTGGAACGGACAGAACCCAGCCTCCTGCCCTCCCCATGGCCCCAGACCGGCCAGTCTGGGCGCTGCCCCCGGCAGCTCTGCATGTGGGGCTCGGGGTGTCCAGGGTACCTGTCCTGAGGCCCCGCCCCCGTCTCAGCTGCACTTTTGCCGTCCAGCCCTGGCCAACACGCTGCCCCAAAGGCCCACGAGCACCTCACCTTCCCGGGCCCTGGGGCTCCCCTCCTCTGCAGGGCAGGGATTGGGTCCAGGCCCAGGGCCAACACGCTGCCCCAAAGGCCCACGAGCACCTCACCTTCCCGGGCCCTGGGGCTCCCCTCCTCTGCAGGGCAGGGATTGGGTCCAGGCCCAGGGCCCCTAGTGGCCTGAGCATCTTTCCAGCCAGACTTTTCCCTGCTGCCTGCCTGCTGCCTTCCGCCCCCGCCTCACTGAGTATTGGGGTATTTCCCGCTTTCTGGAAACCTTGCTCTCCTGCTGTGCCCTGTCCGTCAGCCCGGCCAGCTCCCCATCTCCCGCTCTCCAGCCTCCTCTAGGGCTCCCCAGCTCTGCACGCCGAGCCTCCTCCAGGCTCTGGTTGTGTCCCCCAACAACCCCCCTGTCTTGGTGAGCTCACTACCCCCACCTCAGTAAGCTCCAGGGCCAGGGGCCAGGCCTCCAGTTCCGCAGCCCAGCCTCTACTAAGCCAGTCCTGTGCAAACTATATAAAGAAAGGAAAGAGCCACAGTGTTTGCACAAAGCAATTTCCAACATTAAAACCCAAAGCAATGCAGAGCCCAGGCATGTGTGGAGGGATGGTCCAGTTCAAAGAGGTACCAGCAAGAGGGCAGGAGGAGAGGGTGAGACAGGCACCTTGGGGAGCACAGACACCTGTGCTGAGCCTGTCGCCTCCTTCCCGCGTGTCCTGAGCCTCCACCTCAGGCTGCCGGCAGACAGGATGTCCCCGCCTCCCCGCAGGCTTGGCCCTCGGGAGGGTACTGAGCATGATGTTAACTGGATCAGGGAGACAAAAATTGTGTTTCTTTGAGTGAAATGGTAATTTGAGTTTTACAACCAGAAATCATTCATTTCAGCAAATCCATGTGTTCACAGAGGAGAGGCAGGCTACAGCCTGCAGGTGCAGACCGGCTGATTCAGGGAGCAGGTGGTAGCTGGATGCTTGCCAGCCTGGGCTGTTGGCAAGGAGGCCAGAGTGGGCTTTGCCTGGGGCACCTCGGTCAACACCCAGAGCAGCTCTCAGTCTGCGCTAAGCGAAGTCGAGTTTAATCACGACAGTCTTAGCAGTCACATGGACAAGAGCCTTGTCTAGCTCAACGAAGCTATGAGCCATGTCATGTAGGGCCACCAAGATGGATGGGACTTGGCAGAGAGTTTTGACAAAACACGGTCCACTGGAGAAGGGAATGGCAAACCACTTCAGCATTCTTGCCTTGAGAACCCCATGAACAGTGTGAAAAGGCAACGAGATAGCACACTGAAAGAGGAACTCCCCAGGTCGGTAGGTGCCCAGTATGCTACTGGAGATCAGTGGAGAACTAACCCAGAAAGAATGAAGCGATGGAGCCAAAGCAAAACCAACACCCAGCTGTGGATGTGACGGGTGATGGAAGTAAAGTCCGATGCTGTAACGAGCAATATTGCACAGGAGCCTGGAATGTCAGGTCCATGAATCAAAGCAAATTGGAAGTGGTCAAACCAGATGGCAAGAGTGAACATCAACATTTTAGGAATCAGCAAACTAAGATGGACTGGGATGGGTGAATTCAACTCAGATGACCATTATATCTACTGCTGTGGGCAAGAATCCCTTAGAAGAAATGGATTAGCCATCATGGTCAACAAAAGAGTCCAAAATGCAATACTTGGATGCAATCTCAAAAATGACAGAATGATATCTGTATTTGCTTCCAAGGCAAACCATTCAATATCACAGTAATCCAAGTCTATGCCCCAACTAGTAATGCTGAAGAAGCTGAACCTGAATGGTTCAATGAAGATCTACAAGACCTTCTAGAACTAACACCCAAAAAAGATATTCTTTTCATTATAGGGGACTGGAATGCAAAACTAGGAAGTCAAGAGCTACCTGGAGTAACAAGCAAATTTGACCTTGGAGTACACAATGAAGAAGGGAAAAGGCTAATAGAGTTTTGCCAGGAGAACGCACTGGTCATAGCAAACGCCCCCTTCCAACAACGCAAGAGAAGACTCTACACATGGACATCGCCAGATGGTCAACACTGAAATCAGATTGATTATATTCTTTGCAGCCAAATATGGAGACGCTCTATACAGTCAGCAAAAACAAGACCGGGAGGTGACTGTGGCTCAGATCATGAACTCCTTATTGCCAAATTCAGATTTATATTGAAGAAAGTAGGGAAAACCACTGCACCATTCAGGTATGACCTAAATCAAATTCCTTACGATTATACAGTAGAAGTGAGAAACAGATTCAAATGATTAGATCTGACAGAGTGCCTGAAGAACGGCATGGAGGAATGGATGAATGGACGGAGGTTCATGACATTATACAGGAGGCAGTGATCAAGACCATCCCCAAGGAAAAGAAATGCAAAAAGGCAAAATGGTTTTCTGAGGAGAACTTACAAATAGCTATGAAAAGAAGGGAAGGGAAAAGCAAAGGAGAAAAGGAAAGATATACGCATTAGAATGCAGAGTTCCAAAGAATAGCAAGGAGAGATAACAAAGCCTTCCTCAGTGATCAATGCAAAGAAGAGGAAAACAACGGAATGGGAAAGACTAGAGATCTCTTCAAGAAAATTAGAGACACCAAGGGAACATTTCATGCAAAGATGGGCTCAATAAAGGACAGAAACAGTCTGGACCTAACAGGAACAGTGGAGAAGGCAGTGGCACCCCACCCCAGTACTCTTGCCTGGAGAATCCCAGGGATGGAGGAGCCTGGTGGGCTGCAGTCCATGGGGTTGCACAGAGTCAGACACGACTGAGCAACTTCACTTTCACTTGTCACTTTCATGCATTGGAGAAGAAAATGGCAACCCACTCCAGCATTCTTGCCTGGAGAATCCCAGGGACGGGGGAGCCTGGTGGGCTGCCGTCTATGGAGTCGCTAAGATTCAGACACGACTGAGTGACTTCCCTTTCACTTTTCACTTTCATGCATTGGAGAAGGAAATGACAACCCACTCCAGTGTTCTTGCCTGGAGAATCCCAGGGACGGGGGAGCCTGGTGGGCTGCTGTCTATGGGGTCGCACAGTCAGACACGACTGAAGCGACGCAGCAGCAGAAGCAGGAATGGAAGCGGAAGATATTAAGAAGAGGCGGCAAGAAACATGTAAGAACTGTACAAAAAAGGTCTTCACAACCCAGATAATCACGATGGTGTGATCACTCGCCTAGAGCCAGACATCCTGGAATGTGAAGTGAAGTGGGCCTTAGGAAGCATCACTATGAGCAAAGCTAGTGGAGGTGATGGAATTCCAGTTGAGCTATTTCAAATCCTGAAAGATGATGCTGTGAAAGTGCTGCACTCAATATGCCAGCAAATTTGGAAAACTCAGCAGTGGCCACAGGACTGGAAAAGGTCAGTTTTCATTCCAATCCCAAAGAAAGGCAATGCCAAGGAATGCTCAAACTACCACACAATTGCACTCATCTCATGCACTGGTAAAGTAATGCTCAAAATTCTCCAAGCCAGTCTTCGCAATAAGTGAACTATGAACTTCCAGATGTTCAAACTGGATTTAGAGAAGGCAGAGGAACCAGAGATCAAACTGCCAATGTCTGATGGATCATCAATAAAACAAGAGAGTTCCAGAAAAACATCTATTTCTGTTTTATTGACTATGCCAAAGCCTTTGACTGTGTGGATTGCAACAAACTGTGGAAAATTCTGAAAGAGATGGGAGTACCAGACCACCTGACTTGCCTCCTGAGAAATCTGTATGCAGGTCAAGAAGTAACTGTTAGAATTGAACATGGAACAACAGAGTGGTTCCAAATCATGAAAGGAGTATGTCAAGGTTATATATTGTCACCCTGCTTATTTAACTTATATGCAGAGTACATCATGTGAAATGCTGGGCTGGAAGAAGCACAAGCTGGAATCAAGATTGCCAGGAGAAATATCAGTAACCTCAGATATGCAGATGACACCACCCTCATGGCAGAAAGTGAAGAGGAGCTAAAGAGCCTCTTTTTTTTTTTTCCCATGAAAGACTTCAGTCTTTTTTTATTCTCATGACAGTGAACATTTCCTCTCTATTGTTTGTATGGAATAAAATTAATCTAATGTCTGTTTTTTTTATTTTATTTAATTTTTCATTTTTGATAGTTTTTATTTATTTCCTCTTCCTTATCCCATGATTATTTCTTTCCTGGTGAAAATGTTTTGCAGTTTACTGCGCCGTAGCGACTCACCACAGTGCCGTGCCCAGTGCGTCTGTGCCAGCATTATTCTGCATTTTCCCTTTTTTTTTTTTTCCTGTTTTGTTCTATGAGTTACTTTCTTTTTTTTTTTTCTTTTTTTACATTGACATGAATCCACCACGGCTGTACATGCGTTCCCAAACATGAACCCCGCTCCCACCTCCCTCCCCATAACATCTCTCTGAGTCATCACCGTGCACCAGCCCCAAGCATGCTGTATCCTGCGTAGGACATAGACTGGCGATTCGATTCTTACATGATTGTATACATGTTTCAATGCCATTCTCCCAAATCATCCCACCCTCTCCCTCTTCCTCTGAGTCCAAAAGTCCGTTATACACATCTGTGTCTTTTTTGCTGTCTTGCATAAAAAGGAGAGTGAAAATGTTGGTTTAAAGCTCAACATTCAGAAAACTAAGATCATGGCATCTGCTCCCATCTTCATGGCAAATAGATGGGGAAACAGTGGAAACAGTGACAGAGTTTGTTTTCTTGGGCTCCCAAATCACTGTAGATGGTGACTGCAGCCATGAAATTAAAAGACGCCTACTCCTTGGAAGTAAAGGTATGATTAACCTAGACAGCATATTAAAAAATGGAGACATCACTTTGCCAACAAAGGTCCATCTAGTTAAAGCTATGATTTTCTTAGTAGTCAAGTATGGATGTGAGAGTTGGACTATAAAGAAAGCTGAGCACCGAAGAATTGATGCTTTTGAACTGTGGTGTTGGAGAAGACTCTTGAGAGTCCCTTCGACTGCAAGAAGATCAAACCTGTCAGTCTCAAAGGAAATGAATCCTAAATACTCAATCGAAGGACCGATGCTGAAGCTGCAACTCCAATACTTTGGCCACCTGATGTGAAGAACGGACTCATTGGAAAAGACCTTGATATTGGGAAAGATTGAAGGCAGGAGGAGAAGGGGACAGCAGCAGATGAAATGGTTGGATGGCATCACCGACTCAATGGACATGAGTTTGAGTAAACTCCAGGAGTTGGTGATGGACAGGGAGGCCTGACGTGCTGCAGTGCATAGGGTTGCAAGAGTTGGACACGACCAAGCAAATAAACTGAACTGAATTGCTGATTTTACAGCATCAGTTTCATCAATATTATAGTACCTCTTCTCTCTCTTTTCTGAGCATGGAAATGAGCCAGTGTGCAGAGATTCTGGGCCAGGATCCCCTCCAGCCACTGGCTGGCCTGCAGGAAGATGTATGTCCTGTGGAGATCAGTGCAGAGCTGCAGCCGGGCTGGCTTCCCGGGCTTCCCTGCACTTTTCCCAGAGCCAGAGAGCTGTTGATTTGTTTTCAGCTTAGAGAATTGAAGCGTGTGTGATAGACCCCCGCATGGAAGGCGGTAAACAACGTGAAACAGCCTCTAAGTGTCTTCACATTTACAATGTGGAGGCCAACTCTAGAATACATGTTTACACAGACAGACTGTGGACTGAGGCCCTGAGGACAGCCTCCGTGCAGGGTGCGGGCGAGGGAGCTCATTCATGTCTGCTGTGCGGTCTGTTGGGCAACGCACAGCTCATCACATGCGCCCAACTCACCTGTCACATACACACAGGTCACTACATGTGCAGACCTCATCACGTGCAGCCTGCTCATTGCACGTGCAAACCTCATCTCATATGCACACCCCACTTATTATATACACACAGCTGTTTGTGCAGGCGCATCTCGTCTCGCATGCAGGGCGCACTACATGTGCAGCGACTGAGACATATGCAGAGGTCCCACGCAAAGCCTGGCCCTGGGGCAGGGGTAGCCGGTCACTAGCTGGAAGTAGCCATTGGCAGACACTCACCTCCTCAATATTATTACCCTGGGGGGCCTCCCTGGCCCGATGTGCCTCCTGCTTGCCCCCTCTGGAGAGCCCTGATTGTCAGACCCTGCCCTTCCCGTTGTGATCGTGTGGGGAAGACACAGGAGTCACCTATGAGTGCATGTTAAATGGAGTAACCTCCAAGTAAGCCTCATCCCAGGACTAGGATGAGTTTCCAAGAATGATCAAGGAGCTGGAAATCACTGCCACTTAGAAGGAAGGGACCCGCACAGCCACTGGGAGATCTGGAGAGCCAGCCTCGCCCTGGGCCTCCACAGGGGCAGTGCCCGCCATGAGTGGTCAGCAGGTCGATGGACCTGGGGGGCTGGAGTGGGAGGGTGCTGCAGGGACAGACTGGTGCAGATGCAGCGTTGGTCCACTGCAAAGCTTTTCTTGGGAAAAAACTAAATACAGTTAAAAAAACAAGGGTAGTTTCAATATCGAGCGTTGTCTTGGTGGTCCTCTGCCTTGGGCCTAGGATGTCTCTCGTTTACCTGAAAGTAAGCAGCACCCTGAGGTTAGGACAGGGTCCAGCTCAATTTCAGGTGCCCTCTCTGACTGGTGGTGGGAGAGAGAAGATTCCTCTCACCCTCTTGGAGAGAAGGTGTCCACCCTGGGCCCCAGGACAGAGCAGCTCTCAATCGTCGCTTAGTCGTGTCCAACACTTAGTGACCCCATGGACTGCAGCCTACCAGGCTCCTCCATCCATGGGATTTTCTAGGCAAGAGTGCTGGAGCGGGTGCCGCTGCCTTCTCCGTGAAAGGGCTAGGGCACGTGTGTGCATTTGTTTTACTTTTCTTTGGCCACAAAGCAGTTGGTAGTTTCTTTGGAAGGAAAGCTGTGGGCAGAGAAGAGGCAGGGCTGGCAGAGGAAGGCCCACAGTTCTTGGGGTGATCTCGTTTCCATCGACATGGAGTGCTGAGGGCCAGTGTTGGCCCCGGGGGCTGAGGACTGAAGCCCCAGGGACTGAGGCGTGCGTGGGACCAGAATCAGACGAGTAAGTGACTAAAGTTTGCAGATGACCACTTCATGACATGGGGGTCTGACCTCTTAAAGACAATATATTATTGTTGCATAGGCCTGAGACAGCGAAGCAGAGTTTGGGATGATAAGATCAGTAGGGTGGCCCCAGGGTGGATGTCTAGCTCTGGTGTCAAAAGCACTGCATTTGGGGAGGGCAGGCAGGCAGGCAGGCGAGTTCCAGAGCAGCGGGAGGGCTGGCCACTGCCCCGCTCATCTGGATGGAGGGCAAGGACCGCGTATTTGGCCGGCAGAAGCAAGCCGAGAGGCGGCAGTCTGGGTTACTTTTACTCACTTGTGATTCCGAGAATGTCAGCCAAGAGCATGTTTGGGGCCCAGCCGGGGGGACAGAGGTCTAGATGGAGCGGATGGAACCTCCGTTTCTACCTCTACCAGTGTGGGAAACCCTCCCTCGTTTAGGACACACTGCTGGTTACACGGTTAACAGTACTGATGATACAAATAGGGAGCATGCTTCCTGCCTGCTGCAGGCACCTTTATGGGGGCTCCCCATGACTTACCCTGGCCTCACCGCTGGCCCATGGGTCACGGACGGTGGCACCATTGTGGGTGGATTAACAAGCAGGTGCAGAGAGGGGAAGTAACTGGCCCAAGGTCACACAGTCAGCGAGTGGCAGAGCTGGGGGAGGAAGCAAGGTCTCTGTCACACCACCAGGCTCCCATGTGGCGGCCAAGGGCCCTGCCTGCCCCCTGCTGCTACCGATGGAAGGGTCGCAGCAGGTAAGGGGGTACATTCAAAGTCACAATATTGTGTTGATAATCATCACATAATTTAGATAATCTAATTATCCAATATACAGATATATAATTATCTAATTTAGATTAGAATCATAGATGATGGGACTGCCCAGGTGGCTCAGTGGTAAAGAATCTGCCAGCCAGTGCCTGAGCTTCAGGAGATGCAGATTTGATCCCTGGGTTGGGAAGATCTCCTGGAGAAGAGAATGGCAACCCACTCCAATATTCCTTCCTGGAGAATCCCATGGACAGAGGAGTCTGGTGGACTGTAGTCCATGGGGACCCACAGAGTTGGACTCGACTGAGTGACTTAGCATATGCGCACGCATGGGTGAGAATCCCTAACTGAGGCTTTACAACTTGACTCTCAGCCGCTCCTCCTCCAGCAGGGAGCTTAACACCCCCCCCCCCCCTCGGCTGGTGGGGGCTGTCCAAGGCCCGCGGAGAAGGCAGATCTGGAAAACGGCTCCTCCAGTGACCACGCCCATGAGCCTGACGAGGCTCTGGTTGCCCTGGGCTGACACCCCGGACCACAGAAAGATGCCCCCTCTCCCACACTGCCAGACTGTGTTGCCATATTCAGTTGTCGAGTCGTGTCTCTTTGTGACCCTGTGGACTCCTTTGTCCACGGGCTTTCCCAGGCAAGAATCCTGGAGTGGGTGGCGGTTTGCTCCTCTAGGTTGTCTTCAAACGAGAGCTTTGCTTTTACTTCTTAGTCCAAGAACGTAGGCTGCTCTCCTCGCGGCTGCCATCTCTTCCTGTTGGATGCAGCCTTGAGTGGCCCTCTCGGTGAGGGCCTGTGGCCGGCCCATCAGTCTGCGTCCTCTCCTCAGTATGGGTGAGGCCCCGGGCACGTGGGGAGCTCTGCTGGGAGGCGGCAGCAGCCACGCAGGTCCTCTGAGGGCGGCCTGTCTTCCCTCTTCTGCCCCTGTCCCATCTTGACCCCTTACCAGCCGAGCATCTGGCTGAGATTACAGCTGATTCATCCAGCACTCAGGTGGGAGTGCCAGGTTATCTGCTGAAACAGAACTCTGCACTGTGCTGCCTGATGTCTTCACGTGGAATTTCTTCCTTTGATCAGGAATCTGACTTTCACGTGCTCATTGTCCAGGGGGCGAGTTTGCGGAGGTGGGGGGTGCCTTCCTTGCTCTGTCTGGTGTGCAGTTGCTGCCGTGGCCCTGAGATCCTCACCATGAGCCGTGGTTGGCGGCTGTCCTGGCTCAGTGCTGACATCGTGGTGTTTTGGGCCACCCTGGCCGGTGGGTTTCTGGATGCTGAAACCCCATGTGGAGGCAGCCGGCTCCCCAGCGGGGGTGGGGGCCCTCCAGGCTGGGTGCCGGGCTCTGTCCGCTTTCCCTGGGGGCGGGTGAAGCAGGAGCAGCCCCGCCCTCTCTGCTTCTAGGCCTGGAGCTCTTGACCGTCAGCCCTGCTCTCAGAGATCCGGCAAGATGCCGAGGAATTATTCAACCTTACCCTTCCAGGGCACCACGGAGAGGGAGGAGAGAGAAGTAGGCATCGTACTGGAGCAGTGGCGCCTCTCTCCCCGCGGCGCCAGCGACACTCCTGCCGTGAAGCTGGAGGAGGGCTCGGCTCTTCCGCTTCTTTCTCCCGTCTTCCGTGATATTCGCCACCATCCTTTAGGAATTACATGCTGCAGGTGGCTGGCTGTGCAAGCCGAGGCTCCCCAGAGGAAAGACCGAGAGGCGCACGGAGACGCGTGCGAGGGGAGATGTGCGGAAGGAACCGGTCCACACCGTTGGGGAGGCCAGGGAGTCCTGTCTATGCCGTCAGCTGGCCGGACGGCCCGGGTGTGAGCCAGTCTGAGTCCAGACCCTGAGGACCAGGGGCTCCAGTGTCCGAGCGCAGAAGATCCAGCTCGGGAAACCACGGTGAGCTCCCACCTTCTTGCTCCACGGGGGGCCTCAGCGGGCTGCCCGATGCCCACCTACGATGGGCAGGACCACCTGCTCTTCGTCTGAGCCACGAGTTCACCGCTTCCGGAGACTCGTGCACGGACACACCCGGCAGTGATGCCTGAGCAGCCGTGGACGCGCAGCCCAGCAGGCTGACACACGCGATGAACCATCACAGTGACGGTGATCAGAGAGTCAAGAGGAAGCGGGGCAGAGGGCGGGACAGGCCGCACTTACAGGCGATTGTTGGAGGAGTGAACGGTGCCGTCAGGAGTGTGATAAATCACACTTGTACAAGCTGCCGCTCTCACTTAAGTATTTTGGAAGATAAAATTTTGTATAAAGGTAAGTGTTTTATTATCGTAAAAATATTAAAAAAAAACACATTTAAAAACATTTTATTTAACTCACTAACCAGTGAGGAAACCAATACATTACTACACTTGGTTAAGGAGAACTAGACAAACACGCAGGTGATAGACAGCAGTGAGCAAGTTTATGAGTAAGAAAGAGGCCAGTTACCATCCCTTGATTCCACCCGATTCGCTGTGTTCGCTGTTTGTGGCCAGAATCCTTTGTTACTCTGTGTGGGCCGGGCTCCTGAGGGTCTCCTGAGACGGGAGCGGCTTTGCCTTCCACCGTCTCTGCTCAGCCACCGCCCTCCCCGGGTGAGGGGTTCCCGGGAAGAGGGACTTTCCAGGACTGTCCCAGGGGGTCCGGGACTGGCTGGTCTGCTGGTCTCTGCCCTGCAGCCACTCTGGGAGAAGGGGAGGGCTGAGGGGTTCTTGGCTTGGGAGCCAAGTCCTCTGTATGGAGCTCCATGTGGGTTCAGGGGCCCCCAAAGCCCAGCTATGGGGCTCCCTGCCCTCCAGGACCCTTCAGACAGCACCTGGAGTGATGTCAGAGCAGGGTCTGGGGGTGTCCTCACGCAGAGGATCGCCCTGCACCCTGAGGTCATGTGAGCATGTCTCGGTGGTCCCGTGAGGCTGTGTCCAGGCCCTGCCGCACTCCAGGCTGTGGCCTGCCTGCAGCACCACGACTTCTCACGGGCTTAGTCAGCCATTGCTCACCCTCACCTTTGCTGGCCCCTCTTCCAGGGTTTCTTCTCGGACCTCTGGTCTGAGTCACCCATCCTCCCCTTTGGCCTCTTCAGACCTGGACTTTGGCAACCATCCCGCTGCAGAGTGACCGTGTGAGCTGTTCTGCCTGTCCCTCCCCGTCCCTCCCCCTCCCTCCCCATCCCTCCTCGTTCCCCCCTTCCCCGTCCCTGTCCCACCCCGTCCCTCCCCGTCCCTCCTCATTCCCCCTTCCCTGTCCCTGTCCCTCCCCGCCGCGGGCACGGGGCCTCCCTCTTCTGCCTCTGTACCCTCAGGAAGCACCTGTGCCACCAGCCCCTGGGCCAGGCGTATGGACACAAGGAGGGTGCTGAGCATCTCCGTGCCGTCTGGTTGAGCATCTATGGGCTGCAGTTAGTCATAAGCTTTGCTGCTTGTTGACATTTGTCTGTCCTTTAAGGTAATTGTGAAGGTTTTCTCCGGGTTCCCATGAACGCCTCACGTCTGGGAACGAGGAAGCCTGTGGTCTCCCCGCTCCCAGGAGCTAAGTGGAGCCGGGCAACGTCTCCGCACAGAACGTGGGGACCCTCTCCAGGCTCAGCTGCAGTGGCCTCAGTGTGTCTGTCAAACAGCTGCCGCCAGCCCGAGATTCTCAGTGACAGGAAACAGATGTTCCCCGGCAGTCCTGGAAATGTGTCTTCCTGGAACTCTCAAGGTGAAGCCTCTGAGATGATGCCTGATGAGGCAAGCATGACGTCTGCTTCAAACGTTAACGAAAGAGGGGGCGTCCAGGGCACGTTTTCTGTAGGAAGAGCGCTGGTGCTCTGCGTGTCCGGAGGGCCTGCTGCAAAGCCCGGGGTCTGCGGCGTGGCTCCCCCATGGTGGGCAGGACAGGCGCAGACCCCTGTGTTCTCCTCTGTCCCGAGGGGACGCAGCAGGAGGCCTGTGGATTCTGAGGGTCTGAGAGAGGCCCCCGGTGGGTGACCTCGGAATCACTGCCTCTTGATTGCAGCGGTGCCTCCAAATGTGGCTGTCAAGGTGGGAGACGGAGACGAGCCTAACTACTCACTCAACTGCTTTGAGGTCAAGGAGCTGCTTTGCTGACCGGGCGCCTGTTAGAAGGAGAAAGACCTCGTGGGTGTTTTGTTTAATGGGAGCAGAGACAAGAAGCATCGTGGGGGGAAGCGTGAACGTTCTGCTTTCAGGCCGAGGCAGGGCTGCTGGGCCCAGGCTGCGTTCACTCTGTGGGGTCCTGCGGCCGGGTGCTGAGAGGGCGTGGGGCACCCGGCGGTGACTGCTCCCCACGGGGAGCCCCTGCCATCAGGCCGCAGGCATCCCTCATAAAGTGAGACTGTGACATGGCCGTGGCCTGGCTCTATCTGTCCCTCGAGCAGAGCCCTCCAGGCCCCAGGAGCACCTCTGACTACCAGAGAAGGGGGAGTGGACCCCCCAGTGGGCAGCCTGCAAGCAGGTGGGAGCCGGGGTGTGTGCAATCATGTGCGTGTGTGTGGCGTTCGTGTGTCCGTGTGTGAGATGCAGACCAGGGGGAGTGCTCCCATCCCACAGAGCTCCTCCCCTCCCTGCCTGCCTGCAGCGTGGGCACAGGCCCCACAGTCCCGGGCAGACGGCCGTGGTGCCCTGGGTTCCCTCTCAGCACGGGCAGCAGCAGCCCCGCCCTGCCTCCCTCCCTCCCTTGGAGCACGTCCATCCCCTGTGAGCCTTGGGGGAACGTGGCCCCATCAGCGACCTGGGGGGATGCCCCTGCACCTGTGCAAGGGAGTGGTGGGCATCCCTTTCGGGCGTGGGGCTGTGGTGGAGGTGCCTGCTCCCCGGGAGCAGTTACTGTGGTTGGGGGACACCCAGCGCCTTCTCACTTCAGTCTGTCTTTGGCTTGAGTTTCCATGGAAACCCCCATTGCAGGAAACACAGACCCATGAAAGTTTTCAACTATCATCTTTTTAAAGAATCTTGCTCCCCCTTCCTTGCTCACATTGAAATAGCTGTTTCCATGGAAACTGGAATAAAAACTGCCAGTAGGAGAGGAAATCCAATTTGGCTGTTTCCCACAGTTGTCTTTGGGAGCAAAGGCGGGTGGGCAGGAAGGCTCAAGGCAGTGAGGCGACCCAACCACACCTGCCGGAGCTGAGGGGCCCACCTGCAGACTGGGCTCCTGGGAAGATGCGATTTCCATCATACTGGGAGGAAAGGGGCCCAGGAGCAAGCCCCCCATCTTTGATGAGTCTTCTGCTTGGAGTCATGATAGCTAAAGCCTTTGGAAAGTGAGACCAGGAAGAGGAGGAAACATTTTCTAAGAGGCTTTTACCCTGAAGTGCCCTCAGAGCTGACCCCTAGGTGCTCACAGAAGTGGGCTTTTACCCTCGGAGCTGACCCCTAGGTGCTCAGAGAAGCATCTGTCAAGGCCTGATGCATCCCCCCACATAGGGACCCTGCCTCTGCCTCCACCCACAGGGGATGGTGGAGGTAGAGGGGCATAGGCCTCACCTGGGGTCACTGCTCCGCAAATGGGACTATTGAGGGGAACACTGGAGGTCACGCCTCTCTGTAGGTGAGAGCGAGGGCCCACATGCAGGATGTGGGAGAGCTCTGGGACACCTGTTCCCAAGGCTCTGGTGGGTGGAGCCAAGAGAGGCACCGGAGGGCCAGGAGCGGGGCTGCCATGACCTCTCACGGCTCTGCGACTGGCCAGATCCTTCTTGTTTGTGCGTTTAGCTCAGGGCCCTCCTGGGGTGGGTGGAATGGTGGACCCCCACAAAAGCACGTGGTACCTGTGAATGTGACCTCTTCAGATCTTTGCAGGTGTAATTAAGGATTTTGAGATGAGATCATCCTGGATTTATAATCAAAGGGAGAAATGGATAATTCAGCAATAATAATCGGAGACTTGAATACCCCAACTTTCAATATTGGATATAAAACCAGACAGAAGATAAATAAGGACATAGAAGATATAAGCAATTCTATAAATAAACTAGTTCTCACAGTTGTCTACAGGACACTCTCCCCTGCCCCGACCAGCAACATCTTCTCAAGAGCACATGGAATATTTTCCAGAATAGACTATATGTTAGGCCAAAGAACCTCAATAACATTTGAAAGATTGAAATCACACAAAAATTTCTCTGATCATAATGGAATAAAACTGGAAATCAGTAAGACAATGAAATTTGGGAAATTCACAAATACATTCAAATTACACAAAACACTCTTAAATAACCCCTGGGTCAAAGAAGAGATCAGAGGAAAATTAGAAAATGCTTTGAGATGAATGAAAATGAAAACAAAACATACAAAAACTTACTGGATGCAGCTAAAACAGTTCTTAGAGGTTAATTTATAGCTGTAAACACATATATCAGAAAAAAAGACAGATTTCAAAAAACAGCCAAAGCTTCCACCTTAAGAAAGGTGCAATCAGGAGCGGCAACCACAGCCGGTGCAAGCAGAAAGGAGGAGTGACTTGACTAATGATTAGAGCGGAAATAATAAAATGTAGAACAGAGAACAGCAACAAAACCAAGGATCAGTTCTTTGAAAAAATAAACAAAGTTAACAAACCTTTAGTGAGACTAACCAAAGAAGAAAGAGAAAGAAGACTCAAAGTACTAACTCAGGGATGAAGGAAAGACATTACTCTTAATGTTGCAGCAAAAAAAAAAAGAATTGTAAGATAATATTACAAACACTTGTGTGCCAGTTAATCACACAAATGGAATGAAACGGACAAATTCCTAGAAAGACACAAATTACCAAAACTGACTCAAGAGGAAATAGAAGATGAAGAAAGACCTATAACAAAGGTCTATCAATAGAACAAGTAAAGATGTTGATTGGGGGTCAAAATACTTCCCCAAATGGACAGCTGTACTTACTGAAGAATTCTACAAACGATTTAGAGAGGTATTAATACAGATTCTCTACAACCCCCTCCAAAAATACAGCAGAGGAAACTCATCCCAGCTCATTCTGATGCTAGTATCACCAAGACACTGAAACTAGACAAGGACACTTCAATAAAAGAAAACTAGACGTGAGTGAAAAGTAAATAAAAAGCAGAGGCATTACTTTGCCAACAAAGGCTATGGTTTTACCAGTAGTCATGTATGGATGTGAGAGTTGGACCATAAAGAGAGCTGAGCGCTGAAGAACTGTTGCTTTTGAACTGTGGTGTTGGAGAAGACTCTTGAGAGTCCCTTAGACTGCAAGGAGATCCAAGCAGTCCATTCTGAAGGAAATCAGTCCTGAATATCCATTGGAAGGACTGATGCTGAAGCTGAAACTCCAATACTTTGGCCACCTGATGTGAAGAACCGACTCATGTGAAAAGACCCTGATGCTGGGAAAGATGGAAGGTGGGAGGAGACAGGGATGACAGTGGATGAGATGTTCAGATGGTATCGCCAACTCGATGGACAAGAATTTGAGCAAGCTCCAGGAGTTGGTGATGGACAGGGAAGCCTGTCACGGTACAGTCCACGGGGCTGCGGACACGACTGAGTGACGGAACTGAACTGAAAAGTTAATAAAGAGAAAACTAAAGACCTGTATTCCTTATGAATTTAGAGACGAAGCCCACCAACAGAACAGTAGCAAGTGGAATATAGAAACATATAAAAAGCGTTGTACTCCATGACCAAGTAAGATTTATCTCAGAACTGCAAGGCTTGCTTAACATCTGAAAATCAGTCAATGTAACACAGGGCATTTTACAATAAAGGGCAAAAACCATATGATTATCTCAGTAGATGCAGTGAAATCGTTTGGCAAAACGCCATACCCTTTAATAATGAAAGTATTCAACAAATTATAAGTGGAAAAGAAGGTCTCAACTGATAAAGGCCATTTCTGAAAAACCTACAGCTAATGTATCAATCCTAATGGTGAAAGAGTCAGTAACTTACCTTTAAGATCAGGAGTAAGAGAAAAGTGTGCTGTCTATAGGAAATGTCCTGAACAGGCAAATCCAGAGGGAAAGCGGATTATCCCCAGAGCCTGGGGCTCGGTGAGCATGGAATGGGGGTGACTGATAAGGGTGTGAAGTTTCTTTCTGGGGTGATAAAATGTCCTAAAATTAGGTAGTCTTGATTACTGTACAACTCTGTCAGTATATTTAACTCCCCTGAATTGCGCACTTAAAAGTGAATTTTGTAGTATGTTAATTATCTCAATAAAGTTGTTTCAGTTCAGTTCAGTTTAATCGCTCAGTTGTGTCCGAATCTTTGTGACCCCAAAAGAAACCAAAGCAAGCCAAACTCTGATGTTAAATATGAAGATGCTGGTTATCTTGGAGGGGTGGGTGGTGGCTGGAAGAAGGCTTGGACACAAGTGTGGGTGCTGGTACGTCCTTCTCTTAACCTAGGTGCTTGTTACATGGGAGTGTTTGCTTTGTGAGAATTCACTGAGCTGCTCACTGTGATAAATGGACATTGCATTCCAATACAGAGTCTTGAAGTAAAAATAAGTGTTGCCCATGACCTGTCCCATCTGATGGGCACTGGAGGAGAAGCGGCCTCTCCTGGCAGAGGAAACAGCACGTGAAGGCAGTGGGCAGGGTCCCTGGAGGGCCCAGGATTCCCGTGTCCGGGCCAGGAGTGTGCCTAGGGGGTGGGAAGTGTGCTTGTAGGGGGGACATTGGAAGGGAGAGGTCCTTTAAGCTTTACTCCTGCCTGGCTTCCCTGGTGGCTCAGACAGTAGAAGAATCTGCCCGCAATGTGGGATACTCGGGTTCGATCCCTGGGTGGGGAAGATCCCCTGGCAAAGGGATCCACTCCCACTCCAGTATTCTGGCCTGGAAAATCCCATGGACAGAGGAGGCTGGCCGAGCTACAGTCCATGGGGTCGCAAAGAGTCAAACACAACGGAGCGATGAACACAGGGCTTGCTCAAGGCTGCCTCCTACGGGGTGTCTTCCCAGGTTCCTTAGGGTGACTAAAGGCCTGCCTTCGTGCCCTGGGGAAGGGA